>NC_037644.1:9528085-10748085 GCF_003254395.2 Apis mellifera | reverse complement strand
CTGATTGAGTAATGATAATAATTAATTTAATTTCGAATTTAATATCAGATAATTATTAAAATTAAAAAATATAATATCCAATATTTTGTAGACACGTAAACTTTTACGTATACTCAAAATAATCCAAAAATTAATCTCTTAATTTCTTCGATCGCAATCTCATTAATTTATATTCTTTTCAGCAACAAACAGGCTAAAGTAGCGAAACCGGAAAATTTCTGGCTGGCACTGCAAAGGGAGATCAATCGTCGCCAGAAACCACCGTATAACGTGTCCGTCGCCCCGATCATGACCACGTGGACAGAGCAACCCGGATTTCCGGTCGTAACCGTTGCCATCAACAATGGCGTGGTCACATTGCGACAACAACGTTTCCTCCTCAGGAATCTCAAATCTACGCCTACGAATTTGACGTGGTACATACCGATCACGTGGGCCACGCAAGAAAATCCAAACTTCGATAGGATAAACGTGGAGTATTGGTTGCAAGATGAACGAGACACGATTAACATCAATGAATCCTCAGGATGGGTGATATTTAACGTCCAAAGTGCTGGTGAGTTAATTAAAAAACGAGGATCGTCTCGAAATCATCGAAAAGAAGAATTTTTTATTGTCCTCTTCGAAATAATTTCAAACAATTTTTTTCAAACGATTTGAGAGACAATTGCCATGTTCGAAGGTTGAAATAGAATATTGCATGCAATTTGAGGAATATAAAACGTGACAAGCTGTTTTCTTCGAAATTTTTTCAAATATTAAATATTTTCTTTACGAATTAAAGTCATATTGAGGATGAAGGATAGAAAAGCTAAATTGTTTTTTTTTAAATCAAGGAATCAATTATTTAAGATGGAAAGAATTTTGAGAGTTTCAGAGAGAGAAAAGAAATGCTGTTAAACTATTTTTTTTAAAACTAGTGCAGATATCGATTCTTTTTTTTTTTTTTTGTAAATTAAATACAAGAGTCAATTATATTTAGAGTGAATTATTAAAAAAATTTTTTTTTTACATGCAATCACGTCATTGAAACATATATTTTTTCATATCGAAGAAAAATAAGAATTCGCATCATTAATATAAAAATTATTTAAAATTAATTATTAAAAGAAACGGATTGTAATACTTTATCTTCTCTCACGTTCAAATACGATAATTAAATTTAAATGAAGATTGATAACAATAGTGTAGTAGATACAAGTGTTATAAAGAGCTTTATCAACTATGTTTATTGCGCTTATCGTAGACCTGTTTTGTTTATCAAGTGTATGTCTGCCTAGAAACAGAGCAATGAACGCGACAAACAACATTCATCTATTTCAACCAATGTTCAACAATCAACTAATTGTACATATTTTACATTGTAACTTATTTTTCTACATCGTACGTACATTTTTATTTCGTTTATACGTATTTATTTTGTCGATACGCCGTTTTCAAATGGCACCGTTCAAACGGCAAGTATATTTATCAAAACTCGTACGACGCTTTTTCACAAATACGATTTACCGTGTTGATTTTGAATAAATATAACAATCTTCGACGTATGAATGTTATAAATGATAACTTATCTGTAAGCTTGAGTATAAAACACACGATTCGAGAGTTCAACGATAAAGAATTTGATTTAACGATAGCAAGCAAAATAGATTTGGAATATAATGACAATAGAAGCGCAAATTTTGTTATTTTTTCAATCTTTTTTTCAGTAAGAAATTTAAATTTGCAATTTTTGACCAATATATATATATATATATGATAATTGTCTTGAAATTTTTCACTGAGAGACAGCATCTTCAATTCATTTTCATTTAATTTTTTTGTTTTGCATAAAATAAAAGTAAACGAAGAATGATATTTGTGATTATTCAAGATCATGATGTTATAGATTGTTGCAAGTGCATCCTGAATATTATTCTGAATATTTTTTCTTATAATTTTTTTATAACATATCTTGATAATAACGATCGTATTTTTAAATCCATTTCATTTTCTATCTCTCTTGAAACTTATCTTTATTAGATATATCTTTATTGCAATTGGAATCATCTATTTTCACGTAATTAAAATGTTATTACGTTAGAATTGTTTAATTATTTAATTAATATTTGTCAAATCTCGAAATATCGCTAGTTTCACTAATCGAAATTTTCAGGTTTCTATCGAGTGAATTACGATAACGAGTCCTGGTATCGTATTATCAAAGTTCTGAACAGCAAAAATTACGCGGACATACACGTTCTTAACAGAGCCGCCATAGTCGACGATTTATTAAATTTAGCTAGAACTGGTTTCCTTCCTTATCCAACCGCCTTCGATGGCCTTCAATATCTTAAACGAGAAAATAATTATTTGCCGTTCAAAGCTGCGTTCTCGGCTCTCACGTATCTCGATCAACGATTCTCTGGACTCGATCAATATCACAAGCATTTAAAGGTTCGTCAAACTTAATGTATCTGCACAAAGATGTCTGGTTGTAACAAAATTTTTTTCAATTATTCCTTATATAACTCTAGAAACACACAATTCTGATTTATTTTTTATTTAATCAGAATATTTAGCTTCCAAATAATTCAAATTTTAATTTTTAAGATATAAGAGATACAAAATTTATTGGGACATTTATATTCTTTTCTATCAACTAATTAGATATCAGAAAAATTATGTATATTTTATAAAAATTTCTTATTTTAAAAAAGTGCAATTTTGATTTTGATCTCCTTTGTCTCTGTTGTTGAAAAAATAATTTTTATAGGAATTTGTCCTCTTCCTTATCGAGGATACGTACAAACGTGTCGGATACGTGGATCGTCCAGTAGACGATAGATTGACAGTGTTGTTGAGAGGCGAATTGAACAAATGGGCGTGCAATTATGGCCACAAATCCTGCGTGCAGATATTCACCAAAATGTTTAGAAATTGGAAACAGGATAACATGACGTAAGCATTTTGATCGATAATATTGAACGAACTTATATTATATTTTAATGAATACACTCGTCGCATCTTTTCCTTCCAGAATTGATCCAAATCAACGACCTGTCGCGTATTGCATGGGTATAAAATATGGAACGGAGGAGGATTGGGACTTTTTGTGGAAACAGTATTACGATTCAAATTCTGCGACTGAACAATCGGTTATATTGGAAGCTCTCGGTTGTACCCAGAATACTGCACTTTTGGAAAAGTAAGAGCGTGATCAGAAAAAATTTGAGAAAAATAGAAACTCAAAATTTTATGTGCTTAAACGCTAAAATAAATTAAAACAGTATTTATATAAAAATTATTAATTTATCGACAGGGTATGAACCTGTTAGCTTTATTTAGCTTATTATATATTTATATAATATTTTAATTTAGGAGTTTTTTTTAAACTATATAAATAAAAGAAATATAGATTTTTAAGTCCAAGGTTAAAGTTAGAAGCTTTATTTTTAATATTTCATAAATAATTTAATTTTAATATTAAATTAAAATAAAAAATTTAAATTGAAAAAAAAGAATAGAAAAATGCAGATATTTTTCTCAATTAAATTTGAACTTATTACTCGTTCTTTTTTTATCATTAGACTAGAATATTTATGGAAAATTTAAAATATATAGTATATATAGTTATGATTCGAGGAAATTTGAAAAATGGAGCAATTTAAGTTCGATTAAAATTAAAATTTAATTTTGCACGTACATCTACATACGCAAGATTTATAATTCGATGATGATATTGTTCCAGATATCTATTGTACGCACTCAAGAATTTCACGGAAAGCAGAATTCGAATGCAGGACAATTCCGCCGTATTCGCGGCGGTCTACAGTTCCAGCGCGTTTGGAGCCGAATTCGTGCTCAATTTCGTTGAGAAATATCAAGATGAAATGACGAAATTGTACGCCTCGAAACGATTCAATCTCCAATTATCCAATCTTTTCAAATTCTCTCTCAATCTTACAACCTTCTTTGAAAATCTGCACGAAAGAAAATTTCAATCCAATGACTTTTATTCCCTTTCCATTTGATTTAAAAATTAGATTACACTTTTAACTGATTCTTTTTTCCCCTCGTTAACAAACTGTTTCCAGTTACAACGGGACGGACACGATTTCGAGCATCCTCTCGTTAGCCTCGAAACGTTTCTCCACCCAGAGATCGGTGGACAAGTTCGAAGATTTGATCAGGAATCACGAGACGGAATTGAAGAACAACTTGGACTCGTTGAACAACGCCCTCCAGATATCTAAATACGAATTGTTGTGGGCGAAGAATTACTCGATACCGATTACATCATGGTTAATCTCGTTTAACAATGATCACCACGAGAGCAAAATGGAGTATAGGCTGCCTGCGAGCTTAAAGCCAACGTCGTACGAGGTCTGGATACAAACCGATGTAAATGAGTTAGATAATTTTACGTTCTCTGGAACTGTATCGATTAACGCGATCGTTGAAGGGAAAACGCAGAATATCACTTTACATTCGTCGGGGTTAGATCACAGTGATGTTCTCGTGCATGTGAGAAACGAAACGGTCGCGATTAGCAGAATAGAAATAATTGAAAAATACGATTTCATGGTCATCGTGCTCAACGAAGAGTTGCAAGTCGGGGACAATGTACTCGTCAAGATAGGATTCGCTGGACATCTGAACGAAGAGATGCGTGGATTTTACAGAAGCTCGTACGTAGACGGTAATAATAAAACGAGGTGAGCAATTTCACAATTCTTTTCTCCCTTTTTTAACAAATGTACCGTGATTTCTAATGATTGAAAGAATGTGTAAAATTAATTTCTATTTGATAATCATTTGATATTAATTATCCGTACATCCATGAGGATATTTTTGTGTTATGATCAGAGCGAGTTGAATTTACAATAAGCGTTATAAGTTTATTATTAATTGAATATTATTTGTATAACAGATGGTTGGCCGCCACGCACATGGAACCAGTCGGAGCTCGAAAGATGTTCCCGTGTTTCGATGAACCAGCATTGAAAGCGACTTTCAAACTGAAGGTTAACGTGCCAAAAAATTTTAACGCGGCCAGTAATATGCCGATCGATAAGGAGTTGAATCAGTACGTAATTATTCTTGAATTCTATTATTTTATATTCTATATTTTGAATACGTTCGAGAGAATAAAATTTCTTGAATGCTAAAAAATACATATATATATATATTTTATTTTAAATTCGTTAAAATTATCTTAAGAATCAATTCTTCATTGAAAGATATCGCGTGGAAAGAATAACTGTCCGATTCTAATTCTCGAGGACAATTTTCCAGAATTCCATTCTCGAATCAATAATTTTACCATTCGATAAATCGCGCGATTATCCAAACTCGAGATTGAAAATTTATTATATTATGTGCAGGGGCGAAAGGAGAGAAGTCAGTTTCGACAAAACGCCGAAAATGTCGACGTACTTGTTCGCCCTGGTCGTTTCCGACTTCGCGCGGTTGAACGACAGCATTTTTGGCGTCTGGGCAAGGCGGGACGCGATCGAGGACGGACGATATGCCCTGTCCGTGATGAACGGCCTCGTCGAATTCTTCGAGAGGTCGTTGGGCATCCCTTATCAACTGCCTAAACTGGACATGGTGGCGTTGCCCGACTTCGTGTCGGGCGCAATGGAGAATTGGGGCCTGTTGACATACAAGGAGAGGAACGTACTGTACAATCGCCGTTTGTCGAGCACCGCCTCGAAACAGAGCATAATAAACGTGATATCGCACGAGATCTCTCATCAATGGTTTGGAGATCTCGTCAGCCCTCTGTGGTGGAAGTATCTGTGGTTGAACGAGGGTTTCGCGAGATATTTCCAGTACTTTGCAACTAAAAATGTAAATATTCATTAGAGAAATTATACATTTCATCTTCGATAAATTTTTGCAAATTTTTCGTTAGGAATTATTTCGATTTATATAATTGTTCTTTTTGATAAATTTAAACGGCGAGAATATTTAATTTCTATTTATCAGGGAATCAATCTCTTCCACGAGAAGAAGGATTATCGGAAATTAATCGTGATTATATTAAAATTCTTTGCTTTATGACATTTTATAAGAGAGAGTTTAAGAGGATTATAAAAAAAATTCTTTAAGAGAAGATTATTAATTAATAATACTTTTCAGGAGGAACCAACCTGGTCTTTGGAATCTCAGTTCATCGTGGAACAACTTCATTCGGCTTTCGAGGCAGACAGTTCACCATCCACACACGCAATGACTCACGATGTCTACAGTCCAACAGAAATTAGAGGAATATTCGATTCGATATCTTACGCTAAATCCGCTAGCGTGATAAGAATGATAGAGAAAGTATTGGGTCGAGAGGAATTCTTCCAGGCTCTTGGAAATTACTTAAAGAAACGGTAACTCTATTTATTATCATATACAATTTAATAATATTCTTTCTTTTTGTACCATAAGTTATTTAAATAATAATTATCTTTAATCTATTTCAAAGCTTAGCTTTCGAAATTGTTTCACATAAATTAAAAAACATAATTTATATATTGCTTTGAATAAAATCAATGAAAATAATAATTGTTGTGAATAATTTGTAAAATGATAAATCTATCGAGATGTTACATTTAACACAGTTTCTTTCCACATTTTATGATAATTATTACATAGGCAATACGACGTAGCTACGCCAGAGGATCTGTTTGAGGCGTTCAAAGAAAAAGTGACCAACCAAACAATTAAAAACTTGTTCCTCGCCATCATGAATAATTGGACCACTCAACCCGGATACCCTGTCCTTTACGTTACCTTACAAAACGATCGTATGGAGCTCAGACAAGACAGATTCTTCTTGAATCCGGATGACAAATCGCCACGAACCACTTGGTACATACCTATCAGTTGGACCAACTTTAACGATCCAAATTTCACTGACACGAAGCCAAAAGTTTGGTTCAATGTTACCCAAGATACCGTTCAATTGCCAAGTAAACATCTTTATCTACTGAACGTGCAACAATCAGGTGAGTGAACATGAACAATCAAATCAAATTTTGAGAATATTTCTTTTTTCTTCTTTTAAGGAGCAATTGTTTTAATTATTACTGTTAATAATATTGCAAAAATTCTATTCTCAACCTTAAATTAACAATATCAATTTTCTTAATGTTTAATTTGAAAATAAAAATTTCAGGATACTATCGCGTGAACTATGATTACAAAACTTGGCAAGATATAACCGATTTCTTAAAGAGCGATAAATACTCGACGATACACGAAATCAATCGTGCAGCCTTAATCGACGATTTGTTAAATCTTGGCAGAGCTGGGCAATTGAATTACAGTGTCGTTTTGAACGCGACTCAGTATCTGGTCAATGAGACGAATTACATACCGTGGCGAGCATTTTTCAACGGTTTGACTTACGTACAGAAACAATTGGAGCAGAAGGATAATTACAATGCGTTCGTTGTACGTATAATTCGAATACATTGTTTCCATAAGCGTAATCTATTATCAGATTGTTTATTTCGATCGTTGGTTTGTTAAGCGATTGAAATAATATGAGATCGTTCCGTCTCCGTTGCACCTCTGTCCTTTGCTTTATCTTCGTCTCTCTTCAACTAAAGAATTTACAATTGCTCAATAAAACTTGACAAACGTTAAGTCACGTTTCTCGTATAACAACTTTTGCGTTTGTTTTGGCAAAGAATCGATCCTCCAAAGTTATTCCACGAATACAATTGTATATTTCGTATAATACAATCGCTATATTAATACAAAAAAATATAAATATATTATAAAATGATAAAGTATTTAAATTATTATATTGTAAAAATTATTTAATTATATTGCAGCGATACGTGACCTCACTTTTAACGCCGATATACAACAAGCTTGGATTTAAGGATAAATCGAAAGATGATCATGTCACGTTGTTGTTCAGATCGCACGTTCGCAAATGGGCGTGCAAATTCAACGTAACGGATTGCAAGGAGCAAGCTTTATCTCACTTCGATGCTTCAAACAACGGTGCAACGTTAGTATTCTTATTTTCTTTATTAAACGTGTAACTTTTCACAAGAATTCAATTAGATTATAAAATATATAAAAATGTTTAAATGTTTCCATTAATTAGACTAATTACGATAATTTAAAGGAATAATTTAAATTAATATTTTAATTTAAAAAATAAGATAATAATTCTTTGTTATGTATATTTATTATATTTTACAGACTTGAAGCTAATATTCGTAGCGTATCTTACTGCACGGTCGCCGAACAGAATGACAGGCAATTGTGGAATCGTTTATGGGAACTTTACACACAATCGACATTTTCAGCGGTAAAATCAGTAATTCTTCAATCTCTACCCTGCGCCACCGAAGATGTCCTCCTCAAAGAGTAAGATTACGTTTAATTTAATGTGAATAATAATTGATATTCCTGTTACATTTAACAATAATTATATATATTCTTCTATCTGTTCCAAAGTCTGCTCCAAAAGGCGATTACGAAGGATTCGGGAATACGATTCGAAGATCGTTCGAGCGTGTTCACTTCCGTTATCAATTCGAGCCCGGAAGGGGTTGAAAGCGTGATAGATTTCGTTCGAGAAAATTATGACAAAATGTGAGCAAATTTTTAAAATTTACGCGATAAATTTTTTTTTTAATAATACAATGACTTTTTTTTTTTCTTACAGTTACGAGCAAGTCTCCAACGTGAACGGTATAGTGAATGCAATTGGAAAGAAGGTGTTCACAAACGAGCTTTACGCAAAGGTAATTCCTTTCCTCCTTTATGAATGAAATTGAATATCTTGATTAAAAAGCTGACGAAGATAAATAGATAATAAAATACTATTTTTATTTAACTATTTATTGGAAATTTACAATATACAAATGACGACGTATAGAAAAGTATGCAAATCCGAAAATAAATTACATTTAATCGATAAATTGATTTAAAGCTAATTTCCTAAACTTACGATTTTAACAAAATCATTTCATTTTTGGCAAAATTTGCCCTCCTATTTTATAATAAAATTTGATAACGAATTTATTATTTTTCTAATATCGGTAAAAATAATGAGAAATTTATCGTCAAAGTTTTAATCCATTCCATTTTTCACACAGTACGTCGAACTGGTCAACTTGTTGGAGGAAAAGGGATCGTTGAAAAACGCGAGAGGTTACGTGGATAACGCGTTACGGGAATTGAAATGGAACCAGAACAACGTTCCAAAGATATACCAATGGCTGGAGGAAAATTATCCATCGGGCAATTACCGTTTACCGAAATTATTCTCCCCTCTGAGATACGATATTACCCTCTCTCCTTACTTCGAGGAAAGGAACTTCACATTCGATGGAAACGTCAAGATAGACATGAAACCTAGATCGAATTACGTATCTCGCATAGTGATACATTCCAACAAATTAGATATAAAGAACGTATCGGTATACGAGACGAATTCCGTTACGAAAGTGAAAAATTCTTTACGCGTGAGCGGCGTTATACAAAACACCGATACTCAGATGCTCACGATATTCTTGGACGCTTACGTGTCGTTCGATATCGTCACCCTTCAGATCGATTTTGTCGGTAAATTGAACGACAATATGGAAGGATTTTATCGAAGTTATTACACCGACTCTAAGGGAAACATTCGGTGAGTAACAAAGATCAGGATTTATTTTACTTTATGTTGCTACGAATGTTTAGAAATATAGAAAAATCTAATAATTAATATATCTACTTAGAATAATTATGCATTTATTAAATAAAAATCTCCAGAGTGCACATCTATTATTTGGCGCGAAATTCAAACGTGTCGCCTCTGTTATATAAAAAGGAAGATTATAGTTTTCTATTAATATCTATTTAAGGACATTTAAGAGTCTACTTGACTTTCATTTTCTTCGTTTGTGAAAATTTTATTTTGCATAAATAATTGCAGTCTTTCATTAACTGTTTTCATTTTATCTTTCAAGATGGCTGGCTACCACTCATTTTGAACCGATTTACGCGAGGCAAGCGTTCCCCTGTTTCGATGAACCAGCTTTCAAAGCGAAATTCACGATCAGAATCGAAAGATATAAGGAAGTGTATAATACGCTCAGCAATATGCCTCGATTGGAAACTCAAATAACGGAGTAAGTATATCTGAAAAGAATATTTTAAATTTATTTTGTGGGATAAAAACAATATGAATTTAAAGAGAGTTAAATTAGGCTTGTTCATCTGTTTAATCTCTATTTATTTATACGTTTATTTATTACGATCATTTTTTGAGTAAATCAGAAAAATTATTTATAAATTTAATTTCGATTGACCCTGAGACTGCTGTAAAGAGAACATTGATTGAAAAGTAGATATTTTCATAGATTTCCATTTTTATTTTTCAAATCTTTGAATTATTATACAGCAATATGTAAAAAAAAAAGAATTGCATTTGTTAATTATGCACACAAATATGAAAAAGATATATGAATAAAAAAATTAAAAAAAATACAAATCCAAATTTGCATTCATTGCACACAATTGTAATGGATGTTCAAATTTTGTGATAATTCTCTAAAATAACTAAATGATATGAATGATTGAAAATGGAACTCCACAACTCTCTTGCTCTTAAACGTTAATACAAATCTCTAATACAAATCCTACATTTTTTTTCAATATATTTGTTACTATATTAACGTGCATAATAATAATAATTTTCCATTATTATTTTCTCGAATTATGTATGTACAGCAAAGCAGATCGTGTTGTGGATACGTTCGATGAAACGCCCCTGATGTCTACATACCTGGTGGCATTTGTCGTCAGTGACTTCAAATCTGTAAAAGAGATAGGCGAAAAAGTGAACGTTTGGGGCAGGCCGGATATAGTTTCGAAGGGCGAGTTAGCCGAAACCGTGGCCACGACGGTCCTCGAGAGTCTCTTCATGGAAACAGGACACGCATACGATTTGCCGAAATTGGATTTAATCGGAATTCCAGACTTTTCAATGGGGGCGATGGAAAACTGGGGCCTTGTCACGTTCAGGTAAAATCGTGTCGAATTATTTAATCTAGGAATCCTAAAATCTCGAATTTTTTCGATACTTTTAAAGTTTTAAAGCTCTGGAGTTTATTCTTGAGAAAATAGAATTTAAATTAGCAGACTTATTTAATCGATCAATTAAAAAATCGTTTATATATTGAAGAAAATATAAAATCTTAAAAGTGTAACTTTTCGAAAGTTAAAAGAATATGATTTTAAACGCTACAAATACATTTTGGAATCTATTAGGAATAGATAAATCCTTGTAAAGGATTGATTAATTCGATAATAATTTTCATTAATATACTTTCAAAAATTTCACTCTCAAATAGATTCTTTAATAAAACAAGTTTACTTGATTATATGAAAATTTGAAGAATAATAATGCAATTTTATCTTAATTAATATCTTTACTTAGTAATCTAAAAAGTGATAAAAAATTATAATATTTCTTCTTCTATAAAATAAATATAAATAAAATATGTAATCTCACAGGGAATACGGATTGTTTTACGACAAGAATGTAACGTCGTCTAAGTATGAGGACTATATAATCACTATAATCGCCCATGAGCTTGCTCACATGATGTTTGGAAATCTCGTCACCTGTGATTGGTGGGACTACATATGGTTGAACGAAGGTTTCGCCGAATTCATGCAATGGCGACTTGCCAATTCGGTAAGTCCTTTATAAAACATATTTCTTGGCAACAATATTTCTCTAATCTCTAATTATCCATATTAGAAAATTTGTTACAATTTCTTTATAATTATAAATTATTTTCGTAATTATATATGTATAAATATAAATCAATTCAGCTAAAGAATTATTGTACCGATTGTAAGCATAATTTGAACAAATTCATGAAATGAATATACATTTTTTAATATTCATATTAAATTAATGAATAAAACAAATGTTTCGAATCAAAATATTCCACATGACGAAGATATTTTTAACGTCCCTCAATAAAAATCATCGCAGTTCCGATCTTTCTACGGCTACAACGATATGTTCGTGGTTGACGAACTCCAAGTAGCTATGCAGAACGATGCTTCAGAATCGACCCATCCCATGATTAATCCGGTCAGCAAGCCTGCCGACATCTCCAAGATTTTTGACAGTGTCACTTACGGAAAGTGTAAGTACTTACGAATCTCTGATATCACATTTTTTAATACGTTTTTCCAATCATCGATCCACTAATAGTCATATTGGAATTATTATTATTATTATTCTCTGTACAAGTTTAAATATTAATTTCGAGAAACATGATCTGTCACTTATAAATATGTACTTATAAATATGTAAATATTATTTTGCAGCATCGAGCGTAATACGAATGATACAGAAATCATTGAAACCGGGAACGTTTCAGCGCGCTGTGAATTTGTATCTAACCGAACGCCGATTCAACACTTCGACTCCGAACGATCTTTGGAGCGCTTTCGATAAAGCTATCAAGGAGACGAATGATCTAGGTGATTGGCAGATCGATATGAAAACGTTGATGCACGGTTGGACCAATGAGCGAGGATATCCCGTCGTTTATGCAACATTGAAGGCCAACACGATTACGTTGACTCAGGTAGTTCTTTTTTTTTTTTAATAATCAACAATTATTTTTCAATAATACACTTTGACGAGGAAAATATTCTAATTCAAAACATTCTATAAAAAATGGAGTAATATGGAGAGTTGAGAATCATTGTGGTAACTGATAGAAAATGAAACTATAATATCATTTTAATTGATTGATCGATATCGATCATTTTCATATACTAATTACAAATTAAAATGAACAAGAATATATAGAGACAATTTCTCAAAACAATTTTGAGCCTCTCTACTGAACAGTATCAATTCTTTGTCGATTGAATATCAATCGATACAATTTTTATCGATATTTATCTCGAGAGGGTACTTGTTATAAGATCATTAATTAAATTTTTCTTTCAATTTTATTTCAGAAAAGTTTCAACACGAAGGAAATAATCGACGATTTCTACATACCGATCACTATGACCACCGCTTCCCAAACAGATTTCGAGACAACTTGGACCAACATTTGGTTGAACAGCGAGCCGAGAACACTTCGCCATCCGAATCCGAGCGAGTGGTTCGTGATGAACGTTCAACAGAGCGGCTACTACAGGGTGAATTACGACGTTGATTCGTGGACGAAGTTGATCGACGCGTTGAACGAAACCGACCACGGAACGATAGACGTGACGAATCGGGCTCAAATCATCGACGATCTGTTGAATCTGGCACGGGCCGGCCACGTGGATTACGAGATCGCTCTCAACGGGACCACGTATCTGTGGAACGAGAAGTATTACATACCGTGGAAGGCGTTTTTCAACGGGCTCAATTTCATCCTGCAACGTTACCAAGGCCGGAAAGGGGAGGATTTGGTCAAACGATACGCGTTGATGTTGGCCAATGGCATGTACGAGAAAATCGGTTTCGTCGATGACGAGACGGAGAGCCATTCCGATCATTTGAGCCGAGATCTCATCCTCACTTGGATGTGCAAACTAGGGCACAAGAATTGCGTGAATACATCCGTCGAGTTGTTCGCCAATTGGATGAAGAAAGGAAATTCGTAAGATCTCTCTTATACGTTCTTTCGGTTTCATTTTAATATATGATAATTATCACAAATAATAATACAATTGTACGATCAAAATTTTGTCGTTCTTTTATCGATAATTAATTTAGCATTGGTGAACTCGTCGATATATTTTGTTTCGAGAGATAAAAGAGAATATAAATTTAATCATTCTTCGTGCGATTATTAAAAATACGAATTGAAAATTTTGGAACGGTAAATTTCAGGATTTCGCCAAATGCGAGAGCAGCGGTTTATTGTACAGCCATAAGGGAAGGAAATCAAGAGAAATGGGAATTCCTATGGGAGAAGTATCGAAGCGCAAACTTTGCTTCTGAGAAGAAAATTATACTCGATGCTCTTGGTTGCTCCAGTGATAAAGAGACATTGAACTCGTGAGTCAATACTTGAAAATAAATTCTTTATATTCTAAAAAGGAAACAAAAATAATTCTAATTCTTCTATTTATTCTCAGATATCTCAGAATCGCGCTTAATCAATCTTCTATCCGAAAACAGGATATTAATGCTGTGTTCGCTTCCGTTTATAATTCAGGGGAATTCGGGGTAGACACGATCATAGATTTCCTGATAAATAATTATGAAATGTTACACGATTAGTAAGTGCATACGTAATTAAACTGTAAAATTGTAACAAGAAACAGGAATATTATTACGATCTGTTTCACTTTCAGCTATGATAATTGGGAAGGCGTACAAGATTTAATTTCTAAATTGGCGCCTAAGATTTCCACACAAAATCAACTTGCAAAGGTATTATTATTATTTATTTATTTATTTATTACACGTACAATTTAAATTTTTAATATTGTCTCTATGTCTTAAATTTACATTCTGTAAAATTAAAATTTCAATTGAAGTGTTTACATTCCTTTTTAAAATGACTTTTGCTTTAAAAATCTTTAAACAATCGAGCAAGTATTATTTCGCTTGTCGACCCAAACTTTAAACGATAAAGATTAATTCTTTGAATCAAATATAATTCACACAGTTTATTCCATTAAATTAATGATCGAAGAAGAAATTTATTGTTGCTCGAATCGAACGTGTTAATTTTCAATAATACTTATCTTTGTTAAATGTTGTAGCTGAAAGAATTGAATACCAAAGAAAATGTCGACGTCTCGATTATAACGAGCAGCATCGATTCCACGATTGAAATCGCTGTGGAAAACATGAAATGGTACGAGAAGTATTCGGAACAGATCAACGCATGGTGCAACCACACTATTCGTAGGATGCAACCTGACGATGGGAATGCGGCTACCTCAATCGTCCCGAATAACTTAGCCATAACTTTTGTGACAGTATTCTCGTTATTCGGCTACTTGTTGTTAAATCAATAAGGATGCAGGGACACACCACGAATGTTAACAATTTTTTGATGTGTACAAAATTTTCGAACGAATATTGTTATATATACTAATTTTGTAAATTATATTTTATGAATATTGAATGATGATTTGTAATGCCATGCTTGTTTTTAATAAGTGAAATAAAAATTATGTATTTGGCTTGCGTCATTTTATAAGTGTAATAACGATTTTCTGTTTTTTTTTTTTTTTTTAGTTTAATCTTTGGACTTTTTTTCGTAGAACAATGAACGATTATTTGTACTCGTTGGTATTAATTTAATTAATATAAGAATTTTAAAATTGATAATTATAAAGGATAATTTGAAGAATGAGTTTCGAATTATCGTACATGTCCCAAGCTTTGAAGAATTTTATTATCAAAAATTAAGGATTGAAAATTTCGATCATTCAAAATTAAAATAGAAATCTTTCTTTTTAAAAAATATTTAAAGGATATTACTGACACGTGTGAAGGGATATTAATTTACATCACAGATATAAAACACTCTCAAAGATATAAAAATCGATACAACTTTATTGAACCCGAGATACAATGTTATTATACAATTTTTATAGTCGCAATTTTTTTTTCTTTAATACTCTCACAGCGATGATTTTTTTTCTTTTTTTTTTGTTCTACGAACAAATGCGAATTGCGACGATTTCGCGTTCGATTTTCCAAGAAATCGGTGGAAAAACAATACACGATGGAATTTCATAGAAACTGGAAGATCTCGAATCTCTTAAATATTTAGAACACGATATTGTGCGTGATAGAAGAAATAAATAATCGAAATAGAAAATTTGTAATAAATAATTTGTGCATTGTCTTTCTTTTATTTTCTTTTTTATTTATCTATTTATTTCTTTTTTTCCTTACTTCATTCCTCAAAAACTCAAAAACTTTTCGTCATTAAATTGTTTCCAACGCGAACGTTGTCCGCGGATTTAAAAAAATTAGAAAATTCGAGAGACACACGGGCTCAAAACACGTAAAAAAAAAAAAAAAAAAATACCTCGCATCGCTGAAGAGAAATAGAAACCTCCCATAAATAATAACGATTCGAACTTTGAATAAATAACAACAAAAAGAACACACCGACATGGAAAACTAATTACATTCTTTTCGTTAGATCTTCTTCGTAAAAAAAAAAAAAAAAAAAAAATGAATTACAACTAAGACCTTTCAAACCTTCAGAGTCAGATCATCGTTAGAGATCGAAGGAAGATTTGTATTGTAAAAAGGAATTAAATGAAAATTGAAGATTTGATGGGAAAAATTGTTGTCATTTTGGAATTTCGATCCGAAAAAATATCCAGAAAAATTTACGTTACAAATTTCTAAATAATTCGTGTGTATAATACAATATATAATGTTATAATACGATAACATTAATATTATAACATTATACAATAATTATATCTTACAATCCCGTACGTAATCTAATTTAAAGTTTATCGACGAGTTTTTAAAATCAACAGTCGTTTATACTAATTTAGAGAAGTATGTATGTGAATTTAATGTGCACGAGTTGCACGAAATACTTGTACAATTTTTTTTTGCGATTCAACCTATTCCATCTATAAATATCTTTAAACGTTCCGTTATTATTATTATTATTATTATTATTATTATTATTATTACGTTACATTAAATGCTCAACGCGTATTTACAAAAAAAAAACATGCAAAAGAGAGAGGAAGAAAAAAAAAAGAAACACTTAAACACTCTGCCTCGTAACACTTAATAATTTGTTTCGTACTTTCTCTCTTTTCTCTCTCTCTTTTTTTCACGATCTACGTTTTAATCATAGCAAAAAAAAAAAAAAGAAAGAAAAAGAGAAAGAAAGAAGAGAAAAAAAGCGCGAGATTTTTCGCGGATTATACGAGCATATACGAGTTTGTTAAACAATGGAACAATGCTCGAGGACATTACGATCGATTTATCAGATTGGAGTTTTCGATTCGATGGCAATTTTAATTACCTATGTGAACGTCGAATGTTAATTCGAATCATATTAAACCCGCCGCGTTTTTATCGCTACGCGGTATATCTCTTCAACCAATCTTGAATTGTAGCGTGATTGGCTTCCACCCATCGTATGTTCGCTTCCGATTGCTCTATCGATTGTTGCACCGATCTTGTGGCACTTCCGAACTCCCCTATGTGCTCGTTGGTGAATTCTATTAGCTGGATAGAAGAAGAAACATTTTTATTTTTTTTTTTTTTTATTAAATTAAATTGAATCGACATTTCTCGCGAGTGAAATTTTTTGCAATAAGAGAAATTTCAACGCTATATCATAAAATTCGTGAACAATTTTACAAAAAGGTAAGTATAATTTTAAATGTATAATCATTCGCGAGATGCTTGATTTAAATTTTGAAATATTTTGAATAATTATTCGCACAGTTATCGATAAGTTTCAATGACTTTGATTTTTATATATATACTATATTCCTAATAAATTTCATCGTTCATTTGAAATATAGAATTTCGTTCTATACTTACATCTTTGAGATCATATTTGGTATTGATACCTCTCGTGGCTGATTTCACTATGTTATTTATGGTCAATAACGATGTCCCGAAGCTAAAACAGAGAATATTATTGGATATTATTGTCAACTTATGGATAGAATTAAGATAGAATCTAACTTGTGTATAAACTTCTTCAAATCCTTTTATTTATATTTCAAATGGTGATTAATTTGATGAAATTTAAATATAGAAAAAAAGTAGATATAATCGAATCGTCATCACCTAGATATTGCATTACTCTTAATACTTGTTAATAAAATTAAACTATCGATCAAGAAACATACTATTCTCGGAGTCTGGCCCATTTGTTTCTGAGGAAGTTGAAAGCGAGGGGTTGGCCAACAGGATTGCTAGCAATGGAATTAAGAACACGGCTGACATCTTGTTTTCTGATCCCTGAATTGTTCGTGATCGTCCAGTCCAAGTAACGGCTCAGCAGCCACGTTTCTCTCGTACAGCCGAGCGCGTGGTGAAGCAAATCCTTCTCGGAACCGACATTCGTCTCCAAGTACCTTTGCCAAGCGAAATCCCACTCGACTTGCCCACCGAAACGAATCGCCGTACAATAGACGACCATCTTCAAATTCGGCGATATTCTACGGGCAAATTGTGAAAATTCTTCGTCTATCATTCGATTGACAATTTGTGATACAATTGTTGCCAAATTAACCTTAACATCGTTAAAAGATACTTAATTTCTTTCGTTTCTTTTCTGTTTTGTAACATTTATACCGAATAATTAATCATTATCTTATAATTAATTTCAGAATTTCTCTATTTAAATTTAGTTGATAAATAAAAGAAGAATGAATAATAAGTGGTCAACTTTTTGAGATCGATTGCAAGAAGATATATATCTGTAAAGTCTCCTAAAAAATCCCTTTTTTTCTGGTCACCCTGTACGTGAACGAACATACTTACGGATTATTCACATTTGGACTGGGCGTGTAGCGCCAATTGTAAAACTGTTTCACTGCGTTTTGCACGCAATCCTCGTGGCCAAAGTTGCATGCCCATGTTAGAACATCGATGCGGGTGAAAACTGTCAATTGGGGATCACCCACGTTATCCGTGAAACCGACCTGCTTGTACACGTTGTCGAGCAGTTTCAAAACGTATACCTGAAACGATATTTCATGTTTTAATATATAAAACTGATTCATAACATTTAATAACATTATTTTTATTATTCGAAATATATCATTGAACTTTTCTCTCTGTGTAAATTATATTCGAAGAAAATTTGAGGAAATATTGATATTTTTAATCGTACGAAATTTGGAAAATTTGGAAAAAAAAAAGTTGGCATTTACTCGAAATCTATCGTAGCTCGGCATCTTGATCAACATGCTGTCCAAATAGTGCATGGCAGTGAAAGCAGCCTTCCATGGTAAGTACTCGGTCTCGTGAGCTAAATACGACGTGACGCTCAACGCAGTGGCGTAGTCTAACCTTCCAGCTCTTGCCAAATTGAGCGCGTCGTCTATTAATTGGGCGCGATTGATCGTTGAAATATTGCCGAACGAGTTCTTGTTCAATTGCTTGATTATCAGTTGCCAATTCGTTTTGTCGTAGTTCACTCTGTAGTATCCTTTCAGAGAAAATATAAGATCAAGATCATCCTTTTGACATCCTTGAATAAATTTCGAAGAGAAGCTTTTATCAAGCTTGTTAAAACCTCTTAAACTAAATCATTCGAGTTTTATTATTCTTTCCTCTTTTTCGAAAAAAGATTTGATACAGTTATATGTTAAAGTAAAAAGAATCGGAAGTAAAATTTTTCTTTAGATACAAGCCAATTTCAGATCAAGCTGTAATTTTAAATTCCACGTGTCTTTGATATATTTGAATATCAAGTTCGAGTTTGAAACCAATAATCAATTTTAAAAATTAAGGAAACAATTTAAACTTGTTAATCTCTAGATCGATTCAAATATAATTTAATACCAGTTTCTTGAATATTGAAGATAACCCATTCCGAGGAATTCCAATTCAAATTGGTCAACGTGATCGATTTTTCCGCTTTCATCCACCGAGAAGGTTGGGTTGTATTGAAGTCTAATTGACTTTCGGTCGTGTACGTGATAGGTATCCACCAAAGTGGCTCGACGTTGGACGTGGTCACCATAGTACCGTTACGAAGCATGAAGCGTTCCTGAGGGGAGGGGGAGAAAAAAAATATGGATGAACGTGGATAAATATCGATCGTGGATAAATCCGATTTACTTTTCACCCGTTTTATCTTTAGCAAACCTGTGTCAACGTAGCTGCACCGTTATTATAATCTCGAGTAACCGTTACAACTGGGAAACCAGTTTGGAGGGTCCAGGTATCCATAATTTCCTTTATGGTTACCGCGGGATCGAGGACTTTATCCTTGTGCGCTTGTTTCGTAAGAGCATCCCAAAGATCGTTTTGCTCGGCGCTCTGATAAGCTCTGTTAAGAACGCAAAGTTTCTCAGTTTCTTCTTATTTTCATATTTTAATTAAAGAATAAATGTAATGTTTGATAAATTAACAAATATGTTATTATATAAGGAGGAGTTTGAAACGTTTCTATAGATTTGATTGGAAGTGAAAAATTAATTTTATAATTGATAAAAATTTGTCGAAATAATGTTTGGAATGTGTTTGTGCATTTTATAATCGTTACGTATAATTTTTAAACTCACTTTGCATTTAAATAATTGGTTAAACCTTGCTTGAACACATCGGTAGTGAGGAAATGATCCATCATTCTTATTATGGAAGCACCTGTTCCAATAATAACGACAATGTAATAATATATTGTATTCACGTTAAATATAAGTATATTAATTTTTATTCGCACCTTTCTCGTAAGAAATTCGGTCGAAAATTTCGCTAATTTCGTCAGGGTGTTCCACTTTGACCGATATCTGATGCGAAGATTCTAACGCGTCCAGACCGAACACGTTTTGCAGATCATGCACGACAAATTGCTCCAAAACTTTCCACGTTGGTTCCACCTACGTGATGTAAAAAGTTTCAATGCAAATAATCCGATTGAACCAATAAGAAATAAAGAAAAATAAAGAAGTATATATATTTTATATTTCTCTCTCTGACTTTTTTTTAAATTAACCTTTTTATCCCAAGTTTAAACAACTTACCGCGTTCATGCCGATGTATTCCATGTAACTGGCAAAGCCTTCGTTCAACCACAGATCCGACCACCAACTTGGAGTCACCAAGTTGCCAAACCATTGATGAGCAAGTTCGTGCGCTATGACTGTGGCCACTCGTTGCTGATTGCTGCTAGTCGAGACACCTTCCTGATACAGCATAGCCGTCTCCCTGAAAATTCAATCACTGTATCACCTGTATCAAACATCCCAATTTTCGAAGAATTTTTTCCAAAATTTATCATTCTACGTGTAAAGATTAATGAAGTAATGAAATATTTTATAAATATTTAATTCTCTTTTAAAATTCTAAGGATTATGTATTCAAAATGCTCATTACAAAAATTTATTTCGTAATTATATCGAGATATAAATTTTTTTAATTAAATATATATTAAGATGTGTCAAATTTGTCAACTCACCTGCAAGTGATTAAGCCCCAATTCTCCATAGCTCCAGCCGAAAAATCGGGGAGGGCAACGCTGTCCATCTTGGGCAAAGGAAATTTAATTTTGAAATAGTCCTCGTAATACCGAAGTATTTTCGGGCCAATGTCCAAAGTGTATCGTGCCTGTTGGACGGCCTCGCTTCGTGCCCAGACTCTAAACTTCCCGGATTCCGATTTCAACATCTCGAAGTCCGAAACAATGAAGGCTACCAGGTAAGTGGACATTGGCACGGAGCGTTCGTAATGGTCCCACACGTACGTCGGTAAACCGGGCCTGGTTACAATTAACCAAATAGCAAATAATATCTGACGAATTATTTTATAAATATTTTTAAAATTTAATTATTAATTTTATTTAAAATTTTTAAAATTATTTTATAAATATTTTTATCGTCGAAATATCATAATATATTTAAACAAGAATTTTATGTTGTAAAAAGTTCAATGAATATTCAAAGAAGACAAAATAGGGAACGATTTAAGGTATCTGTGAAAACGTATATTCGAATTTTTGAATTTTTCTTTTTTATGTATATCATGAAATTTAATGCAAGATATTACGTTATTTACGATGATAGTTAATTTTCTAATCTTAACGAACGACGAGAAGAGAAACAATTAAATTGGACGCCACATCTCGCGCAAACAAATTGATTACAATTAGTTAGTTAGTTAACGAATACTTTTGTTGATTCTGGAAATTACTTGTGCGGACAATTCGCGCAAATAATAAGAGTGTCATCATGTCTTCTCGTGTTAAATTGACAATCACGTGTATTCACGAGGAAAAAATAAAATTCGACGATTTATCACGGGAAAACAATTATAAGTATCGATTCATTGTATCTTCAAATTGGATCGATAGACGTTTCGAATTTGAGAATTTCGATCTCAGATCTATGCAATGAATTATCTACAATTGTAATAAATTAAATAATTCTGAGCTAAAAAAATTAATACATTCGATAAAAATATTTCAAAAAATTACTCAAACTTATTCTCTTTTCAAATTAAAAAATTAAAACACTATCAAAAATATTGAAATCAATAAATTAATCTTCATGATAAACTTTTTAAAATTCGAATATCAGAAAGATAACACTCGCGAATCTTCTTCTCTTTTTTAACTCAATAAATCAAACTTCTTTTACTCGCACAAATTTTTAAAAATTTACTTTCGCTTCGTAAATCTTCGCAAAACTCGAAGATTATCCTTTAGATTCGAGAGTGAATCGATACGAGACAATGCGAAGAAACGCATGGCGAAATCGTTTCCCTTTTGGGGGGCGTAAAAATACGCATTCAGTCGCTTACACTGGCATCGGCTCTCCCATTTGAGGCATGTTCGAGATGGATGTCATGTTCTTGGGCCTCGCGATGCTGATCTTGAACGTGGCTTTCAGCGCCGGCTCGTCGAAGCACGGAAACGCGCGTCGCGCATCCGTTGGCTGGAATTGAGTCGTTGCAATCCATCTGTAACGCAGGGAGCATCGATACAGGGTGATGAATACGAGGAAAAATTGAGCAAATTGAGTGAAGTAATTTTTAGAGTGAAATGGAGGAACGAAAATTAATAGCGATGGAACATCTTCCTCATAAAAGGATAACGAATCTATATTTTTGAGAATTTTATTAAATATGTAAAATTGTGAAATGGTGTAGATGCAGATATTGGTACAAAGAACAAAGGATGATCACAGATTTCAAATTCAAATTCTATCGAAAAATCGAGAAATGATTTATCGATTCACTAATTATTATTTTTAACGTTAAGTTAAATGGAGTAAGCAAAATGGCAGCGAGGTATTTTTAATTTCCATCAAGTTGTTACAAATGGATCTGCCCACCTCTTGTTACAATGTCCTCAATTCTGGGAACGTACGTGAGAATGCATGAGATCATAATCATGTTGAGGGAACAATGACTGAACTGCCAAATTGCAGATTTTTATTTAGATGTATCGTTCACCTTGAGAGAATGTATCAAGATATTCTTTCAACCCAATTGCATTGAATTAAAAAATCAATTTAACAATAACGTTATTGCGATCAATTATTATTCTCTGCACCTCTTGAATGAAAACAAAGAAAAAAACGATTTAAGTCTCTCTGTTTCCTCTAACATTTCTTACTTTTTCAGCGATTAACGTGTCATAATGTTATCCTTGAAAGCGAAAGGTCGGACATGTAACAGCTATAATAGTTCGTATATACCGTTTGACTTTTCCATAATTAACATCGATTTATACGATTATTTAACTGACGAAAAGATACGTATCCATCTTTTATTCATCATTCTATTCTCTACACAAAAATTGGACATTTCAAGATTGGTATTTTATAAAACATCCTTAAAGTTAATCAAGGATATTAAAAGTATCTTCCATTGGAATTAGACCCTTTTGAAAATTTGAATTTATCTTTTCCTTTTTTTTTTTACATTCATTTTCGAAAGAAAATCGATCCTTTCTCTTCTGGATCTTTTCTTTTATGAAACATTCATCATGTCGTTAAAATTTAACAATAATTTAGGAAATTAAGATTATTAATTTGAAAATAAAGTTTATCAGATCGTTCATTCGAATTGTTAAAAGTTTGAAACAAATAATTTTCACGATCACATTGTCGTCTGGATGCTGTTATCAACTCGAAGAATCGCAAGATCCTCGCCGCCATTCGGCTTTTCAACGATTTAACGGGGGACACACACGAGAAAATGACGTCTAGCTGTGTAAATTCACAGACGCTTCCCGTGCCACGGGAAGAAATATCGTCGTCAAAGAGGGGAGGAGGAAACTTTCGTCGAGCTGCTAAAAGGCTGAGATTTCAGGCTCTTTGAAAATTTTCGAGATAAGCAGAACGTGAGGAGTGAATAGACGCGTTCAATGGACGTAATCGCGGTGAAAATTCATCTTTTTCTCTTCGTTTCTTTTTCTTTCCTCCTTTCTTGCCGTAAGAAGCTTTTTAAAGTAAGGTAAAAGCTTTTGTTTATGAGATCTATATAGTTCTTGCAAAATAAATCAACAAAATTTCTTTACCATAATATTTATACGTAAATAAAATCAAAATATCTAAATTACTCTCCCATTATTTATTCCTCTATATCGATATAAATTTAATATAAATTTTTCCAACACGATTTAAATTTAAAATTAAAATTACTTCCTTTTCCAAATTAATCCAAAAAAATCTCGCTCCAAATAATCGATCCCCGATTAAAAGCGTGTACGAATTGTGCGCGAATGGAGCAAGTTCGGAGGATCGATCGAAGAAACTCGCGTCGTATCGCTTTCAGAAATAAGTCACGTTGCAGCGAGCCCCTAGCAAATAGATCGGTCAACTGGCCGGTAACTGCAGATATTGCTTGATAAAGCGGTTTAAATTTACTGCGTACGAATAGCTGTCACCTAGAGAATGGAATTAAATTGCTTGGGGCGTTTACCTCGTTTCACTTCCAACCGTGTACGAGCTCCTGTAGAAGCCTTGCAAGTAGTCGTTCAGATGGCCGACAAACTTTAGATTCACAATGTATTGCGCGCCCTTCCTCAACGTGTCCAACGTTCTAATCACGTAAAATTGGCGCTCGGTGTCGTTCCTCTGCTCAACGATTTTCACCACCTTCTCCCCAGCCGATTTCACGGCCGAATAAGATTTTATATTCGTGAAACTTTCGTCGATTCTCATGTCGACCGCGTGCAACGTCACCTTGTCCGTCTCCTCCGTCACGTTCACCAAGATTTTCACCTGGAAATATATTATCATTTTTTTTATACACGTAAGTGTGAGATCATCGATGAAACGGATATTTCATTCATCCCATTCATTCGAGGTATGAGTCAATTCTTCGATGCTTCTCTTTCGAACAATTTTATTCGACGAATGTTATTATACGTGGTGATATTTGTTAATAGTGAGTGGATTAAATCTTCTTGGATTGTAAGCGAAGAAGAGTGTATCGAGAGTGAAATTCTATTGTTTCGTGTTTTTTTTTTTTTGAAGAGATTAAGAAATTCGTGTTCTTTCGTATCTATGAAATTTGTTCCTCAATTTTCTGCGCGTTAAAGTTTGTATAAATAAATTTAATTTGCAATTATATTAAGGCAAAGTCTATAATGAAACAATTAATTCTAATTTCTGTATATTAAAAATATCTTCTCTCCTCGTTGTATAATTTCTAATCTATCATAAAGAAATCTAAACTATAAAACGGAGAAATAAAATAACGATTCAAACTTTCTATCTGCTATTGGCTACTTTCACCCTTCGAGAGCTAACTTAATAATCAACCGTCCCGGTTTTCGATACTTTTTTTTTTTTTCTTCTTCAACGAGTGCATAAAGGAGAAGATTAAACGTCGAAAATTACGAATTAATTATTCACCTCTTGTTCTACATCTTTTGAATTAAAGCAAGCAAGTACACTCGTACAAGCTATAAGAATCCTTCTTTTATCCACTTAAACGAAGAAGAAATCGTTTCCCTCTTTTGTCCGATTTTAATTCCTGGTTGTTGCTAATGTTGAAAAAAAGAGAGAGAAAAAGAGAGAAGAGAGAAAAAAGGAAAATTAAAACACAAAAGCATCTTTGAGAATTTATTCCTTCGTGTAATGGGATAATTTTCGTCGAAGGCAATTCGTGCTTGCTTCTCGATTAGTTAACCATCATTTCGCATAATATTGTGAAACGGGTAAATAAATACGTTACGTATGTACACAAGAAGCGCGAATGTCTCGTTTAAAAAAAAAAAAGAAAAAGAAAAAGACGTAGAAACGGAAAAGCACGTTTAAAGCATGTGATACTTTTTAAGTAGGAATTAACTTTTCGTTGGAAAAAAAGAATTCCTCCGTCTTAATTACAACATGGAATAAATGCAAGAGGAGCTTGCTTTAATACACCACGAAGAACTATGAATAATTCCTTATTCCAGATTAAAGGTGTTGAATTTGAAATGAAAATTTCATTCTATGATCTTTCATCGTGAATTTTTCGTACAATTTTTATAAATAAATTTTTCTTTCTCTCTTTAAACAACGATCGATTTTGCTCGATTATTACAAATCGATTGCGAAATTACAAAGTTTTTAGTTGGATATAGAAGGGCAAGAGAATGTTTCAACTGTTCTCGTGAACCGGCAATACGTGCTTTCTAAAACACCTCTTGTCTCTTTCTAAATGAATCAGCGTTCCTTTAATATCTGTTGGAACGGTTCTGGTTAATTTAAAAGTAATGAATCATATATTTTCACGAGAAGTAAGTGTTATTCCATATTTAATCTTACACCTTTTTTTTTGAGAAAGCATTAATATTTTAAAACGGGACAATTTGATTTGATTGATTCGTTTATTTCGTCAAAATTCAGTCAGGATGTAAAGAAAAGCGCGACAATGAAGTTTCCTTTTCGAATTATCCCGATATCTCGATCGAGATATAAATATTCAAAGTCTTTAATACTTTAAAACACAGTGCGAAGATTATGAATGGGTCTGCGATCAAGCGACCTATATATTTTCCTGGAGATGCGTACTACGTTTTTCCAGGAATCGCGCTTGTCTGGAATTTATGATGGGTCAACGAGATGCGAGCGAGAGACAAGGACGGAGATAGTAAACGATTAAAAATTACCCTTTCCTTTACACGACGATATCTCGGCAACCGGAAATAGTATCGGGATAAACGAAAGAGCGTTTTAAAGGGCAAGGTTTCCCGCTTCTAACGATCGTTCACTCGTCGTTTAAAAGTTATTATCTTCGGAGTTACAGCGGTTCAAAGTTTTCTTAATTTTAATAAGATTAAAAACTATCCTTTCCTTTGCAGGAGGATATCTCGGGAACTGGAAATAGTATCGGGATAAACGAAAGAGCGTTTTAAAGGGGAAGATTTCGCGCTTCTAACGATCGTTCATTCGTTGACCAAAAGTTACTATCTTCGAAGTTACAGCGGTTCAAAGTTTTCCTAATTTTAATAAGATTAAAAACTATCCTTTCCTTTGCAGGAGAATATCTCAGGGACTGGAAATAGTATCGGGATAAACGAAAGAGCGTTTTAAAGGGGAAGATTTCGCGCTTCTAACGATCGTTCACTCGTTGACCAAAAGTTATCTTCGAAGTTACAATTTAAAGTTTTCTTAATTTTAATGAGATTAGAAATTATCCTTTCCTTTACTATCTCGGAAATAGTATCAAAATAAATGAAAGAGCGTTTCGAAAGGCAAGATTGCACGCATTCGATGATGATGATTCATTCATTGACAGGAAGTTGCAACGGTTCAAAAGTATTTCTTAATTTTAACGGAGGTTAAATTTAATCAAGTTCAAGATAAATTGTGACAATTGTCCCCTCTCAGCGTCATTCGTTCGTTTCGCTCTCACGAAACGGAAACAAGCAAAGAAATATTTCATTACCTCGCCATTGAACGTAAAGTTGCCAACTTGTATGAACGGCACGAGCCTAAGCTCGTAAGAGACCGGGACTATGGATCGCGGCAATCTGACGTCCAATTTCTTCTTTCCAAACGTGTCGGTGGGAAAAGCGCGGCTGGACACCGAGTTGGAGGCATTGTTGCACGATTTGTCGAGTTTCTCCTCGAGGCACGGGGCGAGATGGTAAACCAATAGCCCGGTCACCACCAGGGATATGAGGAAGGCGGCGCCCAAAAGGAAAGCGCCGCAAGGGGAGACCGTGCACCCTCTTTTACGTCCGAACGTTGTTGTGTGCGCGTCCATCATCGCCAAAACCTCCCGGGACTGGGTCATATCATGTGTAAACCTGGAAAAGAAAACGACGAGACGAATGTGAGAACGTTTATCGTCTTGATGGATAATCGATGATTTTTAGAGAAGGTGGTGGTAATTTTTTTAGGACGAGGTTAAGGGAAGAGGAAAATTATATGTATAGAAATAAAATAGTTTTAGGAAAATGAAATGTTATCGAGGGAAAAAGCAGTGTATAATTTTATATTATGTTTGGTCGAAAATGAGTTTGGTCAAAAGTGATATACAATAATTGCAAAGAATCTGAAACGAGTCAATAATTCTATAATATATATAATCGATAAAATATATACAGCAAACTATAGCAAATTTCAGTAAATTGTAATAAGTTAATTTGAATTAACGAGCAAGAATATGTGTGTGTATAATAATACAGAGATATATGTACAAAATTTACGACAATCAAAACATCAAAACATCGTTAAATATTATGGTTGACAAAAAGAGATGAAAACAAAAAAAAAAAAAAAGAAAAGAAAGAAAAACAAAAACGATATTAAACACGTTACATAAACTCCCGGCATGGTTTTTTTCCAAACTATAA
Source organism: Apis mellifera (assembly GCF_003254395.2). Classification (NCBI taxonomy): domain Eukaryota; kingdom Metazoa; phylum Arthropoda; class Insecta; order Hymenoptera; family Apidae; genus Apis; species Apis mellifera. The sequence goes on along the minus strand of NC_037644.1, from coordinate 10,719,640 downwards.
AACGTGCGAGAATCACGATTCGTCCGCTCATAAATAATGTTGATTTTACACCTGCCCACTCGTATTTGCTCGAGAATTCAATTCCTACGTCCTCCTCTTTCCTTCCTTCCTTCCTTCCTTCCTTCCTTCCTTTTCCTTTTCTTTTTTCTCTTTCTCGTTTCATCCTTCAAACGAGCACGCATCGATGCGATTGTGATTAACATCCGTGACGAAATGGACGAAGGCTGTCGTTCGAACATCGTCCCCGAAGAAACTTCTCCCTCTCTCTCTCTCTCTCTTTGGTGTAAACAGGGTGAAGGCGACCGATCATTAAAAGTAATTTCACGTTCACGAAGTATGAGCTCGCCAATGGAAAAAAACGTGCGCGACGACGCGTTTAAACAGGAAGGGAAAAAAGGGAAAAAAATTCCCTTTCCGATTGGTCCTTCTTTCTTGATGAAACGAGTCAATTAAAAGGAGGGAATCGCAGATCGCGCCACTTCTGTTTGGGTGAAAATCAATCTATGGGGGGACATCGATTGGCTCGATCAATACCATCGACTTGACACAATCAACGCGTTGTCGTTGCAGTGAGAATCTTAGCTTAACGCGTTAGCTATTCTGTTGATTCAATCGTCTTATATATATGTGTGTGTGTGTGTATTTCATTTAACGGAATCTTTTTAGAGAATATAAATAAAAATGAGATTCGATTGATTGCATACTCAATTTTACGAGCAATTTCTAATAAATTAGAAGGTGTAATTGGATTAGTAATATCAATTCTAATTCTTTATATTATAATTTTTTATAATAATAAATTAATAAATAATAAATTTAATATATTAAATAAAATTTATTATTGAATATTTATTAATAATTTTATTTTATTAACATGATTAGGTAAACAATTAATTGAATATCCATTCGCTAATATTAATATATTATTTACAACAACATATTTCTTATACTTTTTCTTAAATTTTTACTTAAGAAAATTATGAGATAATTTAATTTGAAATTCATCATCAAATTAATTTAATTTTCGATTGATAATGGGGGGAAAAGTGGAGAAAGGATTTTAAATTGTAAACGTTACTTTCGTATAATATATTTTAATAGATTCCAGTGTTTTGATTTTCGTATGTAAAAAAAAAAAAGGTAGGGAAAAAAGGACGCGTTTGGACGACTTTGATTAATGTCGAAATTTTCCGTTCGCTACGAAATATCTCCGTTATTATATCACGGATATATCGATTATATTTTCAACTCCAATCTGTGTATATATATATATATGTATATAGTATAGTATAGGTGTGTTTATAAATTTAGTAGAATTGTATGGTGATTACATGGTACGTGTAGTTGTTTATGCTTTTGACGCTACAATAACCTCGAAATGGATGTACACAATACAAGTTGATGTGTTGTGGAAATTGTAGAAATTAGAAATTAAATGGTAGAATTGTTGTTGATTAAATGTAACGAGGTTTAAAAATTTTTAATTTTTTTTTAATACCTTTCGATCGAAGAAGAATCGATTTATCGATTTTTGTTCGGTGGAAGAGAGAAAAGAATAAAATACGTTCGAATAAATGATCACAAATCGCAAATTTAAAAGTATTGTGATTAATTAATAATACGTCGAGTCTTTTTCTTTCTATATAATCGATGAAGGATATTCTCCACAGTTGGTGATTGTGTACATCGTAATATAAATACGTGATTTCCCTTCCTCGAACCAGAGCACAAATGACTACACGGCATGTCAATTACCATGAAAACTTTGAAAAGAATTCTGTAGCGTGCCAAGTGTCGTAACGATTATACCGTTAAACGTTTTACTATGTAATTTTATCATTTTCCATCACCTAAGAATAAATATTTGAATTCGAATAAGTTTCTCTTCGATTCGATCGATGAAAATCCAGCCACGGTTCAATGTAAAAATTTGGAGAATAAGACACATTGGACAATTTCGTAAAATTCAATCCTTCCAACCATGCACACTATTAGAATTCCCTGAATATCGGATGGAAAATTCCAATCTTTCAAAAACTGATAAATTTCATTTCTTCGTGGCAAGAATTTTTCCATCGAAAAATAAATAAATATATAAATTTCACAAAAATTCACGATTCAACCACAAATTCCAATTCAACGACAAATTTATTTAAAAATATTTAATTGTTTCGATGATAGAAAGGAAAAATTCGATTACCATTTAGACAACGGATTAAAAATTATTTCGTATCCTCGCCGCGTCCACGTATACCTTTCGAGACCATCACGCGCATCAAATTCCATTATATAATTTACCTACCATAAACGGTGGCCACACCGATTTCCCCGAGTTTTTTCGCGCTGGAAATCTCTCAAAACCTTCGCGATGTGACGGAGGGCGGCGAATACTGGATGGACGCGATACAATGTTGGAGGACGAAGATATTCGGATAAGTTTTCGAACGGGTCGAGTGTGCCATCAACGATGCGAACGGCACGGAAAGAGGATCGGCGGCGACGCGAGAAACTGGCGGTCGGCTCGACGGTCCGCGCGAGACTGCCGCGAATCGGCGCGCATTCCAGCTTCGCCACGACTTCCTCGATCCACTCCTTGCTCGCATCCACCACGCTTCCTGCACGACCGATCGATTACCCGTCGATCGCCGTATCGCCTTAACCTCGCATCCTTCCACCTGCATACCGCCTTCCGGATCACGCGAAACCGTACAATCGTCTTGCTCGTCGCCCGACAGGATGTCGCTGCACCGAATATAGCGTGCGACGTGTGCGTCGCGTCCTTGTGTGAGCGCCTCTTGCGGTTAACAATCGTGGACCAAAGCATCGGTGAAATGACTTTTTCTTTCTCTTTTTCACGTGCGTGTAATTATCGTTATGTTAAATCGATCGAAGAAAATAATAAATATTCGTTTCCCTTTCACGAGATCATTTAATTGTAGGACGAATCTTTAGAAGAGAATTTCTTTCTTTTCGAAGCAATTATAGCACGAAATATTATTTATACCAAAATTTTTATAAATTTATCGATCATATACACGATTAAATAAAATTTGATGCAATCTTTCATCTTATTCTTGAAAAAAAAGAGAGGGAGAAAAGGGGACAAGGGGATTGATCAAACGTCAAATTACGATTTGAGAGAGGGTGCATAATTGTTCCAGCCGAATTAGAGCGCGTGGGAGAGAATTTGGAGGGGGGGAATATTTATTTTGCCTCGTGAATAACAATCGGATTATTTGGCCAAGGCTGATGATGGGTGGCGCATATTTCTCCAAAGATTATTGAAACTGTAAACAAATCACGGGCAAACGTGTCCACGTTCGGCAAATAAATGGCAACGTGCTCAAGGCGGTATCCCATCGATCGATCGAGGCGTGCCATCCATGCCGGGTGTTCCGCCGAGCTTAGAGAATTCTAATCCCTGCAAATTCAACACGTCCACGATACAGTAGAACTCCATTTATTGCTCGAATTCCATCGGTTCGAAGGAAATTTTTCTCGTCGATCGCGAGAGAGTTCGACGCAGATCGATTCGATAAAAATCTGACCAAGTTTTGGATCAATTTTCTAATTTTACAGGAATGTGTTTTCTCGTTTTATTTTATTTGTTTTGGTTTATTGATCGATTAACGAAAGTTCAAGGTGATGAATTCATTATTTTTTAACTTTATGGGGGATCGTAAAATTTTGAAATTTGCAAATTCAGTGAGATTTCGAATGGAGGGATAATAAAAGGGATTTTGGTTCTACCATTCGTTATGGTTAAAATTTATAATACCTTTTATACGATTTCGAAGCAACGTGATTTATGGATGCAGTTTCGATTACAAAAGCGAAGGAAACGCGTATTTCCGGAAGGAGCATCGATATATAATTTGTAATAATAACAAGAATGTCGTTAATAATATATACGATGATATTTTCGATCGTAACTTTTACCACGATGGTTTTAATCCAATATTTTTGAGAGATGGTGGATAATATTTCAATTATTTATTGATATTTGTATAACCTTCGACTACAAAGCCAGAGGATTCTTCGTTTCTGAAATATAATCATGCATGTGAAATCATTTATATTTAAAGATAATATTTCTGAAAAAAAAAAATTAACCAGAGAAGAAGCACGTATCTATTTCTGATTAAAAATAATTGTATAGGTGTTTCGAAATTATCCAAAAAAATTTTTCAATAAAAGAAGGAAAGAGGAAATGACGTTTTTTCTTCGTTTTTCTGCGAAACGTTACTTATCCTCGTTGAATCTAATTGTTGCTGTATGAGATGAGAAATGAATCATTGGAAATTTTTATAATCTACGCATGAAATCGAATCCATCTTTCAATCGTGACTAATCTTTCTCACGGTAAAAAATAAAAAAAAATAGTAAATTAAATAATCAACGATCTATTTATTACGCTTAATTAAACGCTTTGTCGTTTAACTTTACATTTTGTTAAAATTTTCTTAAAAAAATTCAAACATCGGGCGAAAAAAAAAAAAAGATTTAATCAATCATTGGACGAGAAACAAGTTGAGTTTAGTTAGCAAGCATCCAATACCTCCTGATCAGCAGGAGGTGGGTAATTGATTCAGTTAGGCGCGTGCCCCTAATTGATTAAAATCATCTCTGTCACCCGCGGGTGTTCATGATATGTGAATCATTACATAAAAGCTTGCTCTAAATATATAACGGATAATTGACAAAAATATACATAACTAAAATTTTCCATAACAATTTTCCAATAGATACTTTGAATATTTTATTAAATTAATTCTTAATAAAAGCATCTCAAAAAAATAAATCGATATTTATATATGGCGATTAACAAAGCCATCGAGGTGTGCTTCTTTGCTTAGAATTATTTTACTCAAAAAACCAGCATTCACTTTTTCATGATTAATAATCCATTCCACGTTGTTGTATCGTATAACGCTCCATTTTTACTAAATTCAAACTGTTCTTTTTTCAGGGTTGCTAACAACTTAATGGCGGCAAATTCAAATCTTGCATTAATTTTGAGACACCATATATAATAATAAAAATCTTCGATCCTCGAAACGCAACAAAATTTTAATTGTACAATTATTCCCTTTATCGATTACATTTCCAATGAAATAACTTACGAATATCAAAATCATCCAAAAATTTCTTAAAAAAAAAAAAAAAGAAAAGATACAAATATATATAAATCTCTTGAAGAATCGATTGAATTTAAATAATCGAAAGGTGTATTCGGGGAGTGGTAATCAAATTTCTAGAAGACATCGAATTTCTTCCCGAGCAAGGTTTCGAAGCATGGCATGGGGGTGGAATTAAAAATCCTCACGCGCGTATGTGCGCGTAATTCGACCCCCGTAGGACTATGGCCCGTCCATAGGGACAGGATTGGGTTACAGTTCATTGTGGTGTACTCTTACGGAACAAAATACCTAGTATTGTAACGAAGCGTGGCGAGTGCTCGAAGGAGATTCTACTTATGGGCAGAGCGTGGAAAATTTGGGGGGCTTCTTCCGTCCGGAAGTAAGCTCGTTGCCAAGATAATCGAAGCCTCTCGTCGTACAGATTATATTTTATAACCGATTTATTAAATTTTCTTCTTGATTTTGCAAAAGATATCTTTATCGATCTTTTTTCGTTTTGAAAAATCATATTAAAATTTATTTTCCTATCTCTAATAAAAATTATTTGCTCTGTTTATTAATTAATTCGACTCGATATCACAATTTTAATATCATAAGTATCGTTTAATTTAAAATTTAAAATACCGTAACGAGTAAAATGTAAAATTTAACTAGTCTGGTTTGTTACTTGTTGAGATATAGTGATACACTATTTGTAGCTATCGCGTACATTAATCAAATTGTTCGGATGTAACGGTTGCATCTAGTTAGAAACTATATTTATAATAATAGCAACTACTGGTACAGAAGTGGTTCATCCAGGGTAATAAAAATCCAAGTGATGTTATCGCGAAGGCATTGATTATAATAATTTGTGAAAAGGAAAAAGATTGTAAGCGATCGATCTACATACCCGAGACACGAATATACTTAAGGAAGTGAGTTATCACGATGACACTCGGTTCGGTGTATAAACCAATTATATACAGAGTGGAACTTGATTTAAAGTTTGAACTAAAACTTTGGAGTAAGTATCGCTGGTATGAAAAGTAATAATTTAAAGTAATTCATTTTTCTTTTTTTTTTTTTTTTTATGAAGATTATTACACTTTGTTCTTCGAATAAAATTCATTGTATATATTTTAACATCAATTATCGATTTAACTCGTCAATTTAAATTAAAAAATTTATTTTCAAAGATAGTTTTAATTTTTCAAAATTTGCTTTCTTGTCTTTCATATATATATTTTAGAAAATTCAAATTAAATTTTTCATTAAAAAATGACAATCCTTTACGAATAATATTCTGCATCGAATAGTTATCAATAAAATTAATTCCATTAAAAAAATACACACACAGACATCTTCGTGTATCTTCTAGAAAAAGAAAAAAAATACTAAAATAAAATGAAATTATATCAACCTCCAACTCAACCTTCAACTTCCAACTTCTTAGCTCTGACTCACCCTGTATATACCACCAGCATCATTATCCACTTGCATCTCCCTGCTCCGTTTCTCTTCCATAGGCAAGGCGATTCTATGTATCGCGCACGCTTGTAAATTGCATAATCGGATAACTGCAACCGCTCTGACCGAATAAATAAACTCAAAGTCTTCGAAACTGGACTTTCATTTCAACGTTTTCTTCTCCTCTTTTCGTTTTTTTTCTCTTTCTTCCCTCTTTTCTTCTTTCTTACTTGCAGAGAATAACGGGGACAATAGGGGACGACGGTGGCGCAGCAGATGTTGCGGAGACGCAATGATTTCGCAAGTTGGCGGATCAAATCCGGGCCAGAAATGGCGGAGAAATGCAGGCCAACGGCGGAGATCGTTCGACCCTCTTATCTGACGCTTCTATATTTATGGGGGTCGTCGACATTGCGATTCGATATCGCGATTCAGTGCAATTCGAATAACGTTGAATTAATTACAGTGATCTGGTCAGGTGAAATGATTTCGCTCGTCGTCTCGAAAGGGGGAGATCTTTGGCGAAAATGAAAATGTTCGCGACGATTAATTGTAAGAATTTTGGAATAAAATGTCCTCCTATGTTGTTTGTTATTTTTTAAGAAAATTTTCAATTCGTCATTTAACAACGTCTTCTCCGATTTTTCAATATTTGGAGTTTAAAAGTTTTTTGTTGTCGAAAAATTAGTTGGAAAATTTTAATTATTGACATAAAAGACGTTATTTATCTTCGAATTTTCGACGAATAATTCTTGATTGAATTTTTTGTTTCTCCTCATTATATATGCCAAATATCTTTAAATAAAAATGAAAAAAAATTCATTCGTGATTATTATTAGTTTATCATCAAATAAATAATGAATAATACGCGAACAATGCATATGAAATATAATAGGATTTAAATCTCATTATCTCTATGACGTTATCAAGTAATGTAACAGATAGTATATTTTAATATAATATATCAATATACTGTTGATATAAAAAAAACATTTACAAAAAAATATATGTTATAATATTATATGTTATATAGAATTGATATTTATAATAGAAAATTTATAATAGAAATATACTTTCTTATTACATTTCAAAAAAATAGTACATTATTCAATATTTTTAAAACTAGCTTAACTTTATAAATACTTTTGTTAAATTGTTTCATTTTTAAAAGCTTATAATTTATATTCCACAATTATTTTTTACACGTTTTTTTAAACAATTTTTAGATACGCAAAATATTCAGGTTCGATAATACATTGATAACAAATACATCAAAAAAATAAATAAATAATTTAATAATAACAACCTGAATTCCTCGTTACAATAATAATTAAAAAAAATATTATTATCAATTATATCATTAATCAACAATAAATATTTACAAATTTTATCGATAATATATAACACACAACTCGACAAATAAAATAAAATAAAATAAATTCGTGGTAATTTTCTAATCTAAACAACACATTTTACATTTTTCTTACCGCAAGAGAGTTGTAATCTATCGATTCCTCGGCCTCATGAATACGATAACAATAGACACGATAGGGAACGAATAAATAAAGATACGAAACGGGGAGGAAGATCGGTCGTAAATTTGAATTTCAAACGCGAATAACTTAATCCTCCTCCGTGTCAACTACATAATTAGAGGAGAAAATTTTTGATTTCGGTAGCGCCATGTCTTCGTTATCTCCTACCAATAAGAAGTACACGACTCGTTCGCCAGAGCGCCTCGAGGACTCGGTCTCGTGTCGGCAGACGGATGTCGTGCTTTCGGCTGTCAATCATTCCGCCGCTTCGTCCTCCACCATCACCACTTCACCTCTGATCAATCATTTCAATAACGCGTAAGTACAATTTTTTATTAACGAAATTCTCCACTTGGTCCAAATTTGAACCACCACCACTTTTGCGTTCGTTCATTGAACCCTCAAAGCTTCGTCGTTGGACAAAATAGACGATCCTCGTAATTGAAAATTGATAACAACGGAGAAGAAAGATGACAAAGTCGAACCAGTTCTCGCGTAATATTTTGGCGGAAAGGATTTCTTATTTTTCTTTTTTCCTTCTCCCTCTTTCAATATAACTCTGCAACGATTGTGCGAGATACTGAACAGATATCGTTTCGACGGAATAGCAGATATATATCTCGTAGCAGGTTCACTCGATGCAACTTCGAAAATCCTTTTAAGCTTATTGGATCACGGCTAGCTCGGAATCACTGTCCAGCCGGGAGATCCTCCGTTTAAAAATCCAATATTCCCCCGGATCGGTTTTCGAGTCAAGGCGATGGGTCTCATCGATACCGAATTCGTCCAAGGTTTTTTTCTTCTTATTCTTCTTCTTTTTTTTTTCTTTCTTTCTCGATGAGAAGGAAGTACAATTGTATCCGCGCGATAATGTAGCCCGAGCTCGTTACACTCGTTCCTCCCTTCTTTCCTCCCTTTTATGCGGCATGTTGGATTATACGAGGTTATCTAATTTTCCGGTTTTTGTTCGTTAGCGAGCGTGTTTGCAATGCAAATTGTGCGACGTGTGCACGTGTGGAGTGTGGATAATTGAAATTACTTTTTTCAACGTCGATCGAAGGATCTTTGTTACTTTATCTCATTTCTCCTCGTTGAAAGAAAAAATCTCTTTCCTTTTTTTTCTCTTTTAATTAAGGCGTAAGAAATTATCGTAAATATTATTATTTCGTTCGTTTTTCTTTTTATCACGTTTAACTTAAGATAATATACACTGTTATAATACGATTTATTAGTTAGATTGATGTGTCATTACTAATCGATGAACTCTTTCCAACGCTGATTAATCAGCATTCGTTATCAAAGGATGAACGCTGAATCCCACAACTGTCAGCTATCAAGTATATCAATCGTTTATTATAAAACAATTATAAAACTATACATATAATAAGCAGGACACCTCACGTGTATGCCAAAATATCAAAGCGAATTAAAATTACTTTTCTCGATAACAATTGTACTGTTTGTTTCTCAAGTTATGTATACTGAAAACGATTAGGTAATAATCGCATTCTATCGTATTAGAGATACATAGTCCAATAACCCGACATCGGGGGATTTGAATTAATCTGTGAAATTGTTGAAGCCCGATGCAGTAGCAGCTTGATTATCTATAAATATATATATATGTATCATAAAAAAAAATTTTTTATTGATTTTACGCGTATTGATTCTAGATATCAAAGTTATATCAATATTTGTAATAAAAAAAAAAATAAATTTGTATTATTAATCGATGTATATTTTGAAAAATATTATTAAAGAAAAAAAAGTCTGTATAACGATCTATATCTTTCACAAATTTATTTATTTATTTTGTGCCCGTTCTAGATATTCCATTCCGATGACACACGAATCGAATTCAATGCTCCATCGATAGAAGGCAAAGATAACTTTTCCACGATACTAGCTCGTTGATTAAACAAATATTCGTGTGTTTGAAGCACTCGACGAACGAAACGAAGAAATAAAATTGCACGTGGTCTGAGATTCTTTGCGGTGGAGTTTCTTCGTAACAAACACATGTCAGTGACTCCATGCGACGACTCTCGATATGGGACTCGATACAAGAGGCGCACCTTCTTTCTTGTCAATTAATCCCGAGGTTAAAATTAGGAACGTTGGATAATTGGTGAAGGGGCCATAACGAGCTTGAAAAATTGGCGCTGCTCATCGTTTAATTGAACGTCGTTCGCCTTTATTTCTACCAGTGAACGAGCGTGGCGAACGACAGTCGTGTGCTCGAATTCGATTCGAAACAGTAAGTTTTCCGAGTTTAATCCTTTGGATATATTTTCCTTTTTCTTTTCTCGTGCGAATATTATAAAGTTAGTACGCCGAATATATTAAATACAGAGTCAGATTTTTACGCAGAAAATATTTTTCTGAGGATCGAATTCAAGGAATGACAATTTCTTCAAAAAGTAAATCAAATAATTGGCCACGTGGGATAATTCTCATAATCGTTGTTTAAAAGTATTTTGCAATTTTATTTACATGAACGAATAAAAATCGATTACACGTGTTATATACGAGGATGAAAACTTATTCGACAAATCGGTGTTCATAAGGATCAAATTTGGATTCTCTGTATTTTTTAACAACAATTTCAAAAATTTAGAAAGTCGATGACTCAAACACCTATTTTCGTATGAATTATAAGACACCACGTTGAAATTGGCAAAATACAATCATCATAGCCTGCAGGATTTGATTGATATTCCGGACAACAGAGTAATATTAAGTAGTCCTCCAATTCTGTTTCACGATCTCTGTAATCTTTGGAATTCGATGATAGATTACCCGTAATCTATTATACAAATAAATATTATCTGTGAGAGTAGTTTACACGAATAGATTTTTGTGTAATCGGAAGTGAAGCGAGATAAATATGTTATTCGTTCGTTGCTCTTCTTCGATCCGTCCATTCCTCGAAAAATTTCCTCCGTGAAAGGCTACGAGTTATTTCGATAACGATTAACCCGTGGTCACTAGCGTGCATAATGGATATTACACGTATATATTGTATAAACAAGTATGTACATTACCATTCAAAAGTAAATTGTGTACATTTTAGATTAACATAAACTGTACAATTTATAAAAATATATATATATATATATATATATATATATATAAATAATGAAGAATATAAGCTTAAAATAATGTCAATTAAAGATTCTTGGGATAAAGCAATATTTTTCATCGAAACAATTTTCTTCTTTCACTTTAAAAATTTTATCTCGTAACATTCTTAAATTAATTTAATTCTTTGTTAATTTTAAGTGATAATTTTTAGGAAAAACTTTGTTGATCCCATCTCGAAGAAATTTTTATCGAATTTTTCAATTGTAATAAATTTAGGTAGGAAAATTTTTGCCCTTGGCTGTACTCGAAGATATATTTCTCTATGTTTGTTTATATATATATATATATATATATAGTTTAAATTAATTAATTCTTTCACTAAAATACATTATTTGTGATCTGTCACGAAGTAGAAGCGAATAACGAAACGACGAAGACTTAAGTGTTTAAACCAATTGAAAAGGCAATTAAAAATATTACAAAATTAAGATTAATTTGTTTGATAAAATTCAGCCACGTTGTTGCAAAAATTCGATACTTGTGAACGCTAATGTACATCATCAAAATGATAATTCATACACGGGGAGGACAATGGAATAACTCATTCCACGCGCTTTCCACTTCTAGCACGCAGGTTCACTGTATACCATTTCAATGCGATTAAAAAGGTTTTCTTCTGCATTCGCATAAAGAGGTAGAAGGATCATCGTACACGACTCAGTTCACTTCTGGGATACCAAGTAGAAAAAAGTATTGCGCGTGATTGAAGAAAAGAAAAAAAAAAATTCGCGCTGACAAATTGTGAATTGTGAAAAAAAAACAACAGAAATTATGTTTTTAAACGAGAGTGATTAGTGTATCTGGTTGAAAGGTGTGAATAATTTTTTCTTTTTGTTGATAATTACAAAAAGTGATTCACTATATTAACTTTGAATATATATTTTTTATACATTCTTTATATACGTATTTGTATTTGTTATTTATACAAACTAATGCATTATCCCAAAATATTATTTTTAAAAGTGTCAGCTATAATATTTCCTCAAAATATAGAGTAGTATGATTTCTAAATTATTGCTTGAAAGTTAAGAATAACAGAATTTTGTTATTGAAGATTTTATCTTTTTTAGGAAAAATGAATTTAAAAATACTGCAATACGAGCAATGAAATTTTATAAATCGATCTTCTCGCCATTCTGCATCGTTGATTTATTTTACAATGAAATGATTCCTCCTCGTCTCGTATCGCGATTTTTTGAACACACTCTATATATCGCGTGAAAGATGTGTATCCAAGTTGGTTGAGTCTAAGAGTCGCTAGAAGTACAATTGTGAAGTGAAAGTCTTTGCATCGAGTGTTTGAGTTATGTTGCGGAGTATCGCGTTCTTGATTATAAAATTTATTATTCCACGATTATTTCGAATATATATATATAATAAATATTTCATTATATCTAAATAATTATCAAAAATATGTTTTTGAAAAATTTATCGAACACGATAAATGGAAAAATTACAGATATAATGATTCAAAAGTTATCATAAACTTTAAACCTACTTCGAAAAGATAATTGAGTGATACATCTTATTCTAGTTTGCACGATGATCATCCATTCGAATGGAAATAGACACAGAATTTCATTGAATCGCAATCTTTTTTTCCCTTTTCTGCGAAAGAAGAATTATTTTAAAAACGCTTGTCTCGCAGATAAATTTTAATCAATCGGCTGCTACGGTAAACACCCTGTATATATATTAATAGCAATCCTCGGAGCGAAGCGAAGAAAGGTCATGCCTGTGGAAAGGAAAGTCACATAAATTCTTCGGGCAGAGAATAAGTAACAGTACGTGTGTATAGTATATATACGAGTGGATTCTTTTAATTTCGAATAGTATCGAAGCTTATCTAAGAAAAAAGAAAAAAAAAAAGGAAGGGACCTATTTGGAAACAATTAAGGATAATCAAACTCTCGCGATATCCGTATCCATCTTTGGTATACGAACGATAAGGCGTCGAGGCGTACAAGCATGTCAAGATTATTATGAGAACACCGCTTTCAGTTTGATACTGCACGTGTTGCGAGCGGTTTTAGAACTTATTTTCCAGTGTAGTGTTTCATTCGAGAATAGAGAGAGAAATATAATATCCGCATAAATAAATTATTATTGTAATTAATAATATAAGAATGATAAGAAATAAAAATCGAAATGTAAGATAAAATATAGATGGCACGCGTATTGTTGTTGTTCAAAAGTGATGAAGATGAAAAGAAAGAATGATGGTGAATAATAGTCGTGGAAAAATAAAAGTTAAGTTTAGAAATTTTCATATCGTTTAAGATCTAATTAAAAATTATCGATGATAATCAATGATCTAATAATATTCTTTTTTCTTCTGTTATTTTGTGAATTTAATATAAACAAAAACCAGTAATTCATATCAACAAACTTACTTCTCTTCTTAATAATATTTCGTATTAATTTAATAATAAACAAATCTGTATCTATCAGAAGGAAACTTTAGAAGAGATTAAAAATTGATTATAAATTCATAAAAATTATAAATCTAAAATTCGCATTGTTGTTAACAATTTAAATATTGTTAAATTGAAAATAATTAAAAAATCAAGCATCGATTATTTTCATAAGTTGAAATTGATTATTATTATCATTTATGGAATAAAAATTTTTTCCAAATGTTAATTTCGAAACGAAGATTGATATATTCTTAATATGTAGAATTAAAAGTAAAACACGAGGCTGTCTAACAATTTATTAATAATATAACACTTGACCACACTTCCGCCTATATTATATCTGCGTATTGTCTTATTCGGTGAATCAATTGTCTATCTGCGGTATGTGGCCACTTTGAAAAGACGATGTGTTGTCGAGTGCTAGAGTAAATAATATCTTGGATCGAAATTGATTAATAAAAATTTTTTTCGAAATAACTCGAAACACCATTCAACGATGAAATAATAAAATTTAAGAAGGGGAGAATTATCAGATATTTTTTAAATCATTTTTAAAAATTTACTTCGACACGTTGAACGTTTTATTAATAATATCCAATATTTTCAATTTTATCACTCATTATATTTTCTCGACCCATTTTTTACGTACAATATCTACAATTTCTTGAATCAATCCACACGATAATACGTCGTATTTATCATGTTACAGAACTTGAAAGATTCAGTAAATATATTACTTAAATGCTGTTTACTCTTCCATTTCGATCCTTCCAATTTTCCAAGTGAAACGAAACTTATGCTTTAAACGTTCAACTAAGACAGAAATAAAATTAATTTTTCAATATTCGAACTAATTTTTTTTTTTTACACGTAGTTTACTTAATTGCAATAATTACTTACTGTCACTTTTCAGAATAATTATATCTATTTTAGAAATAAGATTCACAATTTTCTTATGTATTATTTATAGACGCAATCTATCTACTTATTCCATATTCTTAATTGTATCATATACGATTACGTCTTGATCTCGAATATAATTTTCCAAAATGGTTTTATCAAATTATCATGAAATCAAATATTTCAAAAATCTATTTCAGAAATAATATCCACAATTTTACTTACGAAACATTCTATATTGTGAAAATCAATTTTCCGTATATAATTAGACGTAGTTAATTCCAAGAAGAATCGAATCGTTCCAAATTTACAATCTTACGGAATAATTCATTAACGTAACGTAATAATCGTTGAATTATTATTATTAGAATCGTGCTCGAAGATTTACTTGCCAATAACACTCGTATTATTTTTATTTTCAGAACCCACTTATCGCAATATCGAGCATCATCATCAACGGACGAAATTCCTAGAATCGGTATCTCGAGAAGAAAATCCGAGGAGGAAAAAAAAATAAGCGGTAACGGTGCGAGGACGACCGCAAATTTTGTAAAAAATAAATCAACGCATTCTCGAACGGACAGTACAATCCGCTTCGGTCGGTTCGCTTCGTTCTGCCCACAGTTCCACTCACGGTTATCCAGTTCTCCGTGAGCATTAGAACAGTACAGTTCATATCTTCACGCGATTCCATTACTTTCAACTCTGCTGCCAGCAATTCGTCTCGATTGAGATCGAACGAATCCTCGCGTTGATATCAACGAAATTAGTGAGTTTAAAGTGCGTGTACCTTTCTGACAACGTTGACAATTGGAAGAAAGAAGTAATAAGTAATTAAAATAAGAAAGGAAACTATCATGTCCATTAGGCTAGAATCGACAAAAGCGATCTGAAAAAAATCTGAAACCCAAGTGCAAGAAAGAATCGTGGAAGAAAGAATTTTTCCAAGATCGAAGAATGGCGAGCGTGGACAACAACTTGGAGGAATTGATGAGCCATCTGGGGGAATTCGGTAAATACCAATTCTGGCAATTCTCTCTGCACATTCTGGGCGCGTTGACGGCCGGCCTGCACATGCTCACGTTGTTGACTGTGGCCGCTGTGCCACCCCACAAGTGCAACGTGCCCGAGACCGACACCCTCGTCGCCGATCCTAACAATCTCACGACAATCTACTCGAACTCGACTGTGGAGATTCTCCCCCGTGCAGTGGACGCTTGTTACTACTTGGACGCGAGCAACGAGATGAAGGAATGCGACTCGTGGACGTACGACACCCAATACTTCCAATCGTCCCGCGGCATGGAGTGGAACTTCGTCTGCTCGCGAAGATGGATGGGCGCGTTGGCCCAATCCTCGTACATGTTCGGCGTGTTCATCGGCGCTGTTACGTTGGGCAGCCTCGCGGACAAGTACGGTCGAAAGATAATATTCTACGTGTCGGCGATCGCCCAACTCGTTCTCGGCGTGTCGGTCGCGTTCGTCAACAATTACCACCTGTTCCTCGCGTTCAGATTCTTGTACGGGATCTTCGGGTCGGCGGGCGCCTACATAACGGGCTTCGTGCTCAGCATGGAGCTGGTCGGCGCCACGAAGAGGACCGTTTGCGGGATAATGTTCCAACTGACTTTCGCCGTCGGTTTCATGCTGGTCGCGATTTGGGGCGCGGTGATCAAGGATCGCGTGTGGCTGCAGATCGTTTACGGCCTCCACAGCGCCCTGCTGGTCGGCCACTGGTGGCTGATGGACGAGTCGCCGAGGTGGTTGTGGGCCCAGGGCCGCGTCACCGAGGCGCTCGCCATCGTGCAGAAGGGTCTGCGGATGAACGGGACCGACGTCGACATAGACGCGGCGAAATTGATCGGGGAGGGCAAGATTCGAGGGCGAGCGGATCGAAGGGAGCGATCTTACGGCGCGTTGGACCTGTTCAAGACGCCGAATCTGCGCAAGAAGACGTTGAACGTTTGCCTGAATTGGTTCGCCAACTCGATCGTCTATTACGGGCTGTCATTGAACGCGGGCAACCTGGTCGGCAATCCCTTCCTCATGCTGTTCCTCAGCGGCCTGGTCGAGATGCCCACCTACGTGATGATCTGTTTCCTGATGGATCGGGTGGGGAGAAGGTGCATGATCACCTCGTTCATGTTGATCGGAGGCGTGTGCTGCGTAACAGCGTCCGTGATACCAGCGGGCGGATCCGATTTGACGAGGACGGCGATCGTCGGGATCGTTCTGTTCGGCAAGTCGAACATATCGGGCTCGTTCGCCGTTATTTACAATTACACTGCCGAGCTGTTCCCCACCGTGGTGAGGAACACCGGTTTGGGGATAGGATCGATGTGCGCCCGTCTCAGCGGCACCTTGACACCCGCCATCATGCTGCTCGACTCGTTGGATCCCAAAGTGCCCGCCATTCTCTTCGGTTTCATCGCCCTTGTTTCCGGCTTCCTGTCCATGTACCTGCCCGAGACCGCGAACCAACCGATGCCCGAGACCATAGAGGACGGGGAGAATTTCGGGAGGGACGACACCTGCTTCGCCACGTGCCTCGGCTCGGATAAAAAAGGCAGGTCTGCTTACGAGGTTAAGTTGAATCAATTGGCGGAGAAGGACGAGAAGGAGAGGTTGAATCAGGGTGAAAACGCTAGGGAGTATTCCTCTTGAGATGTAACTTGTAAATGTGGCGGGGAAAAGGAAAATGTAAAATGTCGAATGTTGCAGAATTTTTTTTTTCTTTTCTTTTTTTTCATTATCTTTCTTCCTCTTTTTATTATCATTCGTGAAAAAGGTTTTCATGGCTCTTGTCCATGAATTTCTAGATTTTTCGTAATTGCAACTGAGGAGAAATCCAACGTTGCGAAACGATGCCATTATTTAACTTGGGCGTTTTTATTTTGCTTTGAGTAAGGAAGTAGTTCGATTTGTTGATTGACGATAATTTGAAATGTTTTTCTTTTAATTATTTTGTTACAGAAAAATTCCGCAGCGTTAATACGGCCACTGTTTGACGTGAAAATGTTTTGTCGTTATGTACTGTGTGCAATTTTGAAAAAAGAAAAAAAAGAAAAAAAATTGAGAAGAATATTGCGACAAAAATTAATTTTTAAAATCTTATCTTTTCCACGTTAAATCTGAAAGAGAGTTCTTTTTAACAATTTTTACGATTTTTTTCGTTCTAACTAGTACGTTGATTGCTGGAAAAAAAAAGAAAGAATAATATAGGAAAAAATTTTATCCGATACGATTTCAAATTTGACGGGAATATTGTTATGAATATTCTCTTTGCGATTTCTAATTATATATTTTTTACGTTTATCACGCGCATGATAAATATAGGTAATGACTCGAATGGTATGCAATGAATATATTTAAAAGGATTTAACAAAAGACCATTGTTCCTACTCTGCTATTTTCTATTTAGTGTGTGAAAAGATACGACAAAGAATTTATTGTTCTTAAAAGGAAATGTATGCATCTGCAAAAAGAAAGTTACTAGAAAGACTGAAATTTCTAGAAATTGTTCAAATCAAAAAAAAAATTTTTACGAAAGATTCTTTGGAATATCACTTATCGAATATACATTTATAATATAAAATAGATAAAAATTTTTAAAATTTAATCTTCGACGTTGAAAAGTACGATAAGATTGAATAAAGAGAAATTATATTTTTTATATCTTGCAAATGTAAATAATAACAATTTTTGGCAAGAATAAATAACTCGATAAACAAATTTAACATGTGATCATTTTTCATACACATAGATATATATATTTTCGATATTAAATCTTAAATCTTCATTGCCCGGTGTAAAATATATATTTTTTCATCAAACACAGAGTATTTTTCTAAAATGTTTATAAATAGGCGATATTTATAAGCAGCATAAGCGACAAGATGATAAACTTCTAAATAATAAAGTGTCTTAATAAAATTATTTACCAAACAAAAAAAATTTTTTCATTATTAATTTTCTTACGTGTTATTTTTTTTTCTTTTTTTTCTAAAAAAAATTTGATTGCTTATAATAAATTTTTTCCTGTCATTACACACTATAAATAATGAAACTAAATTACGTTTAAGATTATTGCATAATTATATCACGCTTATATAACTTCTTTTATAAATAATTTATGCACGTATCTGTAAAAAATTTTTATTCGTTACAAAATCCATAATTTGAAAAAAAGTAGTACATAATCAACTCTTGTTGTTGATATAGATATGATTAGAACAATTTCAATTAGATTTTAAAATATTTTAGTAAAGTTTTAATTTTTAAAAATAACGATTCAACCTTATTTCATTGTCCGAATTCTGAAATTAATTTTTCTTATTGTTCTCTCATCGCGAATAATTGAAACAGATTTCGTAAGAAGCAGAAAAGGTTTTCGAATACTATTGCATTGAAAAAGTATTATTGCGTAATTATGCAACTATTCGGTTGCCTCATTGCACGTGCAACGCCATTTCAGTCATCGAACGTGTTCAGATAAAATATGTGAAATTATTAAAACTACAAACGTAAATAATTAATTTGTAACAATTATTTGCACAAAAATCTTGCAAGAAAATACTGTCGTATTATAATCATTTCTTATTTGTTTCTTTTTTTTTTTTGCCAAAAATTATTATCCCATTTTAATTAAAAATTTGTACGTCCGTTTTTTATTTAGATGTAAAACGTTTAAATCACGTTTCTTGCTCTTATTAATTTTGTTGTTGTTGAAACAATTGAAAAAATATCGTTCGAAAAAAGAAAAACTTTTCTTCTTTCCCTTCTACATTCTCGTGATTCATTGAGGAAGGTCTAGGTCATGGACTACTGATCTCTTTCTTTGTACACATCTATGTAGTACACTTTCTACGTATATTGAAAAGCGCATACGTACGTAGCAAGCAGAAGGATTTTTATCAACATCTATGTCACGTTCTCATCGATAAAGTTGAACTTGTGCTCCGATTCTTGTACACACACACACACACACACACACACACACGTTTAAGAGGAAAGTATTTTCTTCTGCAATTCAATCACGTTTCACGCTTAACTCTTTAATAAATATGATTCGCAAAATCAAATATAATATCGTTTATTGGCAAGATTTAAAAAATTCCATATAAAAATTTATTTCTAGGGATAATTGTAATAATGGTTAAAATTAAAATCATGAATGCAAAATAAAAGTCTAAAAATCTAATTTACAATCTAATTACAAATTTTACTATTTTTTTTTTATGAGTTCTTTACAAATTTATATTTATATTTTTCAAAATCTTCTTCATCGATGATTCAAGATTTCTTCAATCTTCAATAATCAAGAACACGAAAATTTTTGAGACGAAATATACAAAGATTTTTTTATAAATAGAAACTGTACATAATTAATTAGAAAAATTATAACTGCAATCGCACAGTTTCCTTCCTAAATGGATACATCATTGGTAAGAAATATTTACTTTTATTAAAATATTTATCGATAAAATATAATTGATTTATGGTATTTATAAAACATATTATATATTGTAATTACTTAAGCTAAGAGAAGTTTCTTCTATTTCAATGTGTTTCTATCTATGTTATATTGAAATATTTGTGTTCTATCGTGTATTTGTAATGCATATTATAATTTTAAATTACTTTATTTTCGTGCGAAAAAATTATTTGTAACAAAACAATATATGATGTTTATAATCAATGTTATTAATTACGTTGATGTTATTAATAAATGTTAAAAACAAATAATATTAATATAAAATTTTTTATTTTTTACTTTCTTACTATCTTTATTATCATATTACATATACCACCATATCAAGAGTATCTATGAAAAAGGTTAAATATTCAAAAATTTTATCTTATTAATCGTATCTTATTATCTTATAAATCGTACAAAATAAAGCACAAAGATATATTAAACTGGCCAATTTTTTAAAATTTTTCTATATTTTATATATAGTATTTTATAAATAATTCATTCGATAGAATTATTAATTCCATTCATCGAGAATTATTATTTTTCTTTCTATTTTTCAAAAAAAATGTCAGAAATCAATTGATTGGAGAAGAAAATTATTTCTGCTTATTCCTTTGGTGGTATATTAAGATGCTAAAAAATTCTTCCTTTTTAACGATATTATATTATTTTTTCATTACACGCACCAATTATTTCTTGCACCATGCACGACGAACGATGTCTGTATAAAAATATTGATTTCGATATTCGTGAGAATACTTTGCATGTTAAATGTAAATTTTAATTGACTAACAGGATAGAATTGAAATTATTTTATCATTTTATCATTCTAGCTTGCTGTTAAAAGTATTCTGAAATTATAAAAAAAATTGAAAGATCATCATCGCAACAAATTTATATTAAAGATCTTTATACGCAATATTTGAAAATTTCTCTTCAAAAATGCAATAAAATATGCCCTATTGTTTCAACTGGAACGTGATACTTTGATTAAATATATCCAACTTAATTTCCTTTTTATTATTCTTTCATTATCTGTTATTAAATTTTAATTAATTACTTTATTATCTCATCATTGTGTTATTAAAAATTTTAGTAACACGCATGAAGAACAAATGAAAAGACTTTTTTTTTTAATTAAAACAATTTTTATACTTTTTATTAATCTTCTAAATTTTTCATAATAAACCAAATAATTTAATTAAATAATTTGTAATTTATTCCTTTCGTACATTATATTCTTGCTTATTTCTTACTTTTTTAAATTTCATATAATATGTTTCAAATTATTTCTAATTTTAATCTACCGATTTATAACTCAACTAAAATTCATTAAATTATCAAAATTTAAACATTATGGAATTTATACTTCAATGAATTAATTCAACAATTAAGTTAATAAAAGAATGACAGCTTATGCAAGCACATTGAGTCATTAAAGTTTCAGTTTTACTCTCCAATCATCATTGTCATATTTTATTGTAACTATAAACTTCTTCGCGTTACATTAAGCCAATTTTATGTTAGGATACATCACGCATTGGTGATGAAACAGGATAGATACGAGATACGTGTGTAATTACCATAACGAGATATTCGAAATTAATCGCTGCATCCAAGCTGTAAAAAAAAAATATTTCCATACCATTTTCTTCTTCCTTCCTTTTTCCGTGTCAGAATAATAAATCTTAATAATATTTATTGAAAAAAAAAGAAAAGGAAAGGAATGAAAACTTTGAAAAATATTCTTTATAAAAGTAAAAAGTTTCTTTCTTTCTTTTTCTTTCTTTCTTTCTTTTTTTTTTTTTTATAGTGAAATTTCACGCGTTGGAACTATTAAAAAGAAATAAAAAATGGTAGGGAAAAAGGAATAATTTTCTTCTCACAGCTTAGTAAGAACAACACGACATCGCAATGAAGAACAATACAAGTAAACTTTTTTTTATCGCGGTAAAACTCGTAGAAAATTGTGGAAATTTCATTCTCCTAGTTGTTTTGCACGGATGTTATTTAAATGATAAAAAAAAAAAGGATTTAACGAAACCACAATTGTAACTGTACAAAATAATAATTGACGATTCTATTATTATTCATTAAATAGTTGACTTCGTAACTATCACAGGAAACAAAAACAAATCGAAGCTTTTTTTGTTTTAAAAGCTTCCCCATTTTCCACAGAAATTTCCATTGCATCCCAACTAATTTTTCAACTAGAATATTTCATCTAGCTTTAATAATAAAATTTCAAAAAAATAATATTGATAATTTTATCGAAACGATACTTTTAATTTTATTATAATTAATACTATAATTAAAAGTAATAATAATTTTAATAGTATATCGATGATTTTTGAATAGATAGAATTGAAGCAGGAAAATAATCAACTCCACGTACGTTTAATGCACAAGTAGATAAGTTAGGAAGTCTAACTTGTTCCTTCGCGTCTACGAACTGTATAATCTCATTGCACGCATACAAGGTGCGACGAAAAATATTGTGCAACAGTACAGGAAGTGATACCGATTATTGGAAACCTTTCAATAAGAAGAGGCGCAAGAGAAATTTTCGCTTCGATTAATTTTCGAATTAATCTTTACATAGGAATTCCTGCCTTCCTGTGCCATTATTTTTGACACCCTGTATATGAAAATCCTCCAGTATCTCACGACGGAGTATCTGTTTAAAGGTGAACGACCCAAAGTCCACGATATCAAACGTTGATAATATTTCCCTGAATTTATTTCGAATTTTGATCGTATTATAATAAAATGGAGGATTCGAATGAAAATTATCTTATATTCATCGTTTATTATCTTATATTCAACGTCACGCTATTGGAAATTTTTCATCCATTGGAAATTTTAATAAATGTATTGGGAATTGGGATCTGATTTATTTAAAGAATTCAAAAATTGTCATTTCTATTTTTTATATATTTATGGTGTGCTTCAAAGTGCTTTTAGTTAATTTAATAAGTAAATGTGTTATAACAGTCTGTAAAATAATTCTTTATCTAATTTTAATAAATAAATTTCAATATATTGAAAAGTTAAGTTCTATTTTTAGTTTATTCAATATTATCAGAATTTTATCGTTATCTTTTAAAAATATTAAAATATTATCTATAGTTTCTAGAAATATTTAACCGTTCCATTTTATTGTTTAAAATTTTTAATGCTTAATAATTTTTAAGAAATAATAGCGTAATGAAAAATAACTAAACGATTGTTGAGATATTTTTAAAGTGAAATTTCGTTTAAAGGAGAACATATTTCATTTGTATTCTCAATATGTTTCGAAGGTTATCGTGCTAATTATGCGAGGCACGTTGATTAAACAGAACTTAAACAAAACTTAGAAATTTCTATTTACTCGCAAGTGTATATGCGTCATTCCATACGTGTATATACCGTGTGAAATTAAAATCACATATTTATATATCCCGATCGTTAAAAATAAAATCTATTTAATATTCATCCTATCTTTATTTATATTCCTCTTATTAATATGATAAAATAATCTCAGATTCCTTTATTTAAAAATTAGACGCGTTCTCGAATATATATAAAAATTAATCTTACTAAATTCGAATTAATTCGATGAAATTCTTTCCTCCAAAATGAAATGTAACAATGTAAAATATTCAAATCGAACAAAATTCTAAATAACTTATGTAAATTCATTTTAACAAATTGTATCACCAGCCTTCTCTTTTTAATGAAATTTTATGAATACGTGAAACGTAACGAATTACACGATGCAATTTATTTCAGCAAAATTCAAGGGGGCGAAATCAACGGTTAAAATTTCATTTGCTTTTCGTCCAATTCGTTTCAGCAGATAGAGAAAAATTTTAATACCGGTCAAGTTTCTGTATCATCCTTCCTGCTAAAAAAAAAAATAATCTCAAGTGAAATTATATTTCAAAGAAAAAAAAAACAAAACAATTTTGATTTCGCCATTTCTTGAAGAATTTTTCAATAAATTCAATGATATTGAAGAAATTTTCTCCACGACACAATATACAAAAATTTACGAATGCACGAAAACAAGCGTTCAAAAACCATTTCTTTGAGAGTGTTTGCACATCGAAAATTCGAGCCTCTCGCAGCAAACTCGCGCCAAAAATTAATTCCACCCTCGTAAAATGGAAAATTGAAGAATGCGTAGGGAAACGGGATTACGAAACCGATCGATGAAATTTCGCGAGGATCAAATGGTGCGTGTGCACACGTGTGACGGTGTACATATACTCACCTGTGTGGTCGAGATAAACACGCGTCGAGCCACGCCAAGCGGATGAGAGGCGCGCGGTGGCCGCGCACCGTTCACGAACGCGTCACACCGACTGAACGGCGTACGCTCGCCGATTGAGGTGCGGAAAATCGTTGCACAAGCGCGCGCAACTCCCTCGGGCTTCTTCCGTGCCGATGGCAAGTCCTCCTCTTCTCTGTTGCTTCCTTCCACCGAGAGGAGCCGTTCAAAATTTCGCCCTGATCAATCGAGCGCGGCAACGAGTGGAAAAGAACGAAGTGGACAGGTGAGACTTTTTCTCTGGTAGAGGATCTTCGAGATACATTTGGAATTTTATAATTCGATCGAAATTTCATGATGTAATATAATATGATGAATTTCGTAATACAATGAGGAGAATGAATGAGATGACTTTTTTTTTGTTTTCGTGATTTAAAATGAATGAAATGGAAAAGATAAGGAAGATGAGACGTTTTGTCTCTAGAATATTAAAATAAAGACAGAGGAATAACCTTAGGAAATTTTATACAAAAAGAAGTACAATCCGAAATGATCTTTATCTGTTTAAACGAGTTCTCGAAATAGAAGCTGTTGATTAAAAAATGAGAAAAATTGGAATCTGAAAAATGCATACGTTTGATTATCTATTGGTTGAACTGCAACCTTCGAGCATCTGGTTTCATTAGCAACCCTTCAAGTGTACAGAAAGGGTGCGTATCAAAGAATCTGGGGTGAATGATTGGAGGGTTAAAAGCATCGAAGCTTGAATGTTTCTAAAAACTAAAAAAAAAAAAAAAAAAAAATAATACATTCTCGATGAAAATAATATATTCAAACTCCTATTAATTGGTTCTAAATATTAACATCTATTCTTCAATTTCTGAAAATTGTAAATCTTGTTATATAAATTTAACAAACAAACATTCTTTCATTACATTTATAAATAATATAATAACGTATCAATATAATTCCCATTTTTCGAATTTTTCCATATTTATTGAAAGTTTTTTTTTTTGGATAGTTTTTACGTGTGAGCAGGAAATAGCAGAAAAAGTTAAATCAATGCAACAGTGAAGATATTGGTAAAATATATTTTTATATATATTTGCATCGCACTGTTTTCAGATATTACATTAATATCTATATTGGATACATCTCTAACGACACCACTTCTTATTAGAGCTTCAAGATGAATACTTTTCGCAATCACTTTCGATAATTTGTACTCTAGTAACATAGAATGTACATTCCCGCCATCCATCTCAAATTTCTATTTTTCCCCTCCTCTATTTTCTTTCCTCTCCTTCTCTCTAGTATAATCCCTAGTAATAATAATATGCAAATATAATATGGTAAATTATCATATTATACTTTTTATCGTAGTAGTAGTGTCACATTTCGACAATGAAGAATGGAATGAACGAGATGTGTACTTATCGACGATATGTTCGTTTAATGTAAAACAAATCCAGAGAATAATATTCTTAATTCGGGGAGTTTACTAGTTTTATCTGGTTTACAATTTTCATGTGCCTTCAATCGCGTTGAAGAAAATTATAAGAAAAATAGTCATTATATATTGTATAATCTTTTTTAGAAAAAAAAGTAGAAATTATTTCGTATTCAAATATAATTTTATCAAATTTTTGGATAGTATTCTTTACTTTAAAATGAAAAAAAAAACACTGGAAATTGATTAACTAATAAATATTTCTCATATAATTTTTAAAGAAACGTTATATTTGTTTAAAAAACACTTTTATTATTTCTTAACGTTTCGTTCTATCATTTACATAAAAATTTCGAAAAAAGAATATATTTCTAAAAAGAATCGAAAGCTTATCGTATTTATAAATTTCTATAATCGATACGAGACACATTGAATATTGTTAACCTAACGATTATCTAACAATTTATCTCGTTTGAATTAAAAAGGATACAAATATGTTGGATTAAAAAATTTCTCTTGCAATGATATTTTTATATATAAGCACAATCTGGTTAAGTGTAAAGAAATTTTTTTTTTTTTTCGTCAAAAATACTTAGTTTAAAAATGTTCAAAAAACATATCCTTTTCCAATGTATATAATATTCGTTCGATATTTGTTAATATTTGTTTATAAAATAAAAACAAGTCTTTCCGTTTAACACGATAGAATATATCTAATTATAATTATTGCTGAGGATCACAGCAGTAGTCTAGTCTTCGGAATCTTCGGCGTCTAGAATAGATTTAAAACAAAATGGTTGAAAGGGATAACCTTGGCCATCGTAGAATTTGCTCATAAACTCCACCCTGGAAGAAGAGAAGGAAACGAGTGAAAAATATTTATAAAAGATAAACAATATAGATAAACCTTCCTGGAAATTTTGAAATAAAAATATTACGATATTTATAATAAAATAAAATTTTTCTCCCTCATTCCACATCTACTGTTATATCCATATAAAAATATTAATATTGCATAATTACTTCCATTTCGTTCAAAATTAATATTATTTTAATATGTCGAGAAAAGTAAGTAAAACAAATAACTCTCTTTTATTTTTTGCCATATAGTAACGATATAGAATAAACAAGAATATTTCAAACAACCTTTATTACGTTTGACGACAGATATTAAAAAAAAAAATCAATAACAAATATTATTCTATTCAAAAAAAATTTCTTACGATCCATTTAATTTAATATTAATATCTACATTAATTCTGGAAAAATTAACTTCCTTTGTCCACTTGCAAAACAATTGACAAATACAAAATCACCTCCTTCCCCATTATACAATTATTCCATGCAAAATAAAAAATAAAAATCGTTCTATTCTATAATCATATTCGTGTTTAATTTATTTTTTTCTACGTACCAGTGAAGTCGAAGTGTGTGAAGGAAGGCAGACAGGCCTTCCATCATGACAAGAATGGCAACGGTGAAAGAGGCCCATGCGGCGAACACGAAGAATAACATGATGGCCGACACGTAATTACCCTCGGCAGCGAGTAAACCCTTGCGCAGCACCATCGACCACAAAACTTCGGAAAGTTGTCCGTGGGCCAACGACAAAGCCCACAAACGTAGGTAAGAGGCAGTGTGTGATATCGTTGAGAGAACGTACTCTATAGTGTGAATCGCCTGGTGTATCATTACTTCACCGAACGACTCGTCCTCGTGTTCATCGGTTGCGTCGCTGGTCGACGGGTTGTTTTGCAACCCTTTAGCTTGCAATTCAATATCTTGGGACGCGATCCCATCGCTCTGAAACACGAATGAATGAAGGAATGGGAGAAGGGGGAAAAAATTAATCGACGAAGAAAAATTTTTTATGATAAAATTTAAATTTAGAAAAATAAAATAAAGATTAAATTTTTTACGATAGAAATCTTTGTATCGCGTATGAAAAATCTAATAACAAATATTTAAAGATATATTTATTATTCTTTTTTTTAATGCTTCGAATTTATATTATTTATCGTTTTTCACTCGTTTCGAAAGTGCGAGGAACAACGAGTAGAAAGTCGAGAGAATTATTTACCAGGACTTTTCCCGGCTGTGCGTTCTTTTTGTGCAATAAGAAAAAAAGCGGTTTCCCAAACAGCATGACGGGCACGCATAGGGCTGCGATTATGACGCAAGCAAGCTGAATAGTGGTCTGGCCCGGAAACATGTACTCTGAACAACCTTCGCGCACTTGGCTGTGACCCCGCAGTATCATATTAATAAACGTGATCAATATCGATGGTGCACAGCCAGGAGTATACGCCATGTCTATAAAACAATGGTGAAATATCGTTAAATTTCATCTGGAAACGGAAAAATTGGAATGATCAAACGCATTGGAGGTTATGGATACGTACCTGGCGAGGTGGGGCTATATAAAACCCATTTAACAAACATTAAGACTACCAGGTAGAGAAATAATACAACAAGGAAAAGCAGTTGTGGCAAGAATTCTAAGAAAAGGCTCGAGTATTTCTTGAAATGTCTACAGAGAAATATAGAATATTATTTTTTTATCAACAAAATTGTATCGAACGAATGATTGAAAAGATGAAAAGAGAGGAGTTGAACGAATGAATAAGAAAAAAAAGGATTGTATCGAAAAGTAATCATAAAATCTCATACAATTTTTCAAAAGAGAACCATTCTTTGATCGTCCAAACGTTGCTTCTTGATTCCAAGAAAAAAAAAATACAATAAGAATACAATCCTTCTTATATTCAATTCAATAATTTATCTCGATTCATAGGGAGGGGGGGGAAAAATGATAATGAGAGCAGAGTTTGTATCAATACAGATTGAAGTTATACGTTTTTTCAAAAACCTACATAATATTAATGGTACTCATGAACACGCCGAATATCATATGGACGACGCCGAAGATGATGGACAGCTTCATTTTGTACGAATTCAAGAATATGATCTTGTTCTCGGCAAGCACCCAAACTGGATCCATACCCAACGGATAAGGGTATTGTTTGTAATCATTTTTAGCCGGGTCCAATTCCATAAGCTCATTAATCATGATTGTTTTATTGTCGAACCGTATGTCCCAACTAGACCCGAATATGTTTATTGATCTTGAGAATACGTCATTATAGATGATGCCAGTGTAAATGGAAAACAAACCCATGAGAAGAATAATGTAACGGCCGGCGAAAAATATATTCCAAATTTCGTTCGTTGTTTTTTCAGCCATAAACTTCTTCTCCTTCACGATCATAAACAGAGCGAACAGAGTCATAATTATACCTAAACAAATAATCACGCATATAATAAATATGATAATTCAGGAGTAAACGAGGACTAATAATTAGTCCTTAAAAATACTTATGAAAATTAGTAATTTATTTATTCTTTTAATTATTTCACTTAAAGATTAAGAATTTTGATTATTGTATCCAATTTCTGTTACTAAATAATGTTATGCTTTAATTTTGGTAAATAAAGAATGGTAAATTGGAAAGAAAAGAAATTATTGTTCACTTACCATGTCCAAAATCGCCGAACATGATGCTGAATAGAAAGGGGAAGGTGATAATCGTATAAAGGGCTGGATTAGCCTCGCGGTACGACGCCACGCCATACGCGTCGATCAAGTTTTGAAAACCTCTGGTGAACTTGTTCGTCCTGTTAAACGTCGGCGGGTTTTCGTTCGTGTAGATGACATTGAGGAAAGATGGTATCGAGCTACCGCAGAGACGCTAAAGAAAACAGAAATATTAATTTTTGACTTTCTATTTTCTTCGTCTTCGAAAAAGAGGAAGCTAAAGGAATCTTTCAAGATTTAAAATCAACTATTCGCTTTTTTTTTTGGACTAAAAAGTTAGACTAAAAATCACACCTTTTTTAATGTAATCTATGGGAAACAAAATTTTATAAAATATAATTATCTTTTAATCATTGCTGTTAAGTTACATATATTAGTAGATACGTTATGTATCGTTATAATAAAATAAAAGAAAAAAGGAAAGTGAAATTTGAAGAACCAACCGATCCTTCGTTAAGGCAGTCTCTGACGATGGTAAGATCCGATACAGGTACCCAACACTCCCCTATAAGGCACTTTTTCGTTACGTCAACGTTGAACAGATTCATCGTGTGATAAATCGCCTTCATCTTTCGAACCATGATCGCCCAATTCGGCAATTCCTTGGCCACGTTGTGTAAAACGCGTTGGCGGTGATCGTGCGTTTGATTCAAAACCTGAAAAGTGAAGAAGAGAGGAGAGATCATCTCAATGACTATTGTTCAATAACTGATCCGTTTAGATAATCAAGAAACAAATGTACAAAGTGAAAATGAAAATGAAACTGAAATGATTTTTGTATATAATTTTTTTTATCATTTTCTTCAATAAGCATCATCAATAAAAAGAAGGAAGTAACAAGGAAGAAGAAACTCTTTCTCACCAAGTTCAAATCTTCCAGTCTCGTTCGAACGCCTTTGACCATTTCTTGACGTTCCGCGTGGCTATGCGGGCATGGATACAAAGAGGCGTGGAAACCGGTGCACACTTTTCTTATTCGGCTCTTCAGCTGTTCTCCTTGGAAAAATGCGACGAACACCGTTTTAAATATCTGATTGCCCTAAAACAATCCGCAAAACTTATCCAACAAGAGATCAAACGTAACATATCGGTATTTCGTTTACGAAAAAAAAAAAAAAGTGGGGGAAGAAAGGAAGAAAATTTTGTCGTGAAAATCTAGAATTCGAGAAATGGAGGAAATCGTGCCATCCGAAGATTCCTTTCTATCTCATCCTTATATATATATATATATATTTCAATCGATCGTCCAGATACAAAGACTCAAAATTTAAACTTTTTAACAACAGATTATGAACGAAGATAAATATTTGTCACTCGTTGATTTTTTCCTTGGAATTATACAAGGATCGCGTCTGTCGCTTGTCTCGACTTTGGGATAAGCAACAGTAAAAATTTGATTAAAAATTGAACGACGATATCTGCGGAATTAGTATCGAGATAAGATGAGAAAGGATTTTCAAAGGTAAAATTTTCTAATGGTTTTTTTTTATCGATTGATCGGGATTTATTACCTTTGGAATTATAGTGGTTTATTATAAATATCTTCTTAATTTCAATAATCTAATCGAGACAAAGAAAAATAAGTTCGATACATTTAAATAAGTATGATTCTTTGTAAATAAAAAAATAAGATTATTCGGTAAAGTTTTAAAATTTTAAAATCTACTGTGAAAAATTGATTTAAATTAATTTAAAAATTCTAAATCAAGCAAATCATTATTTATTATATTTATGCTTGTGAACATTGATTGTAGTAATGTCGTTCACTTTTTTACTAAATCCTGTTTATCTGACTTTCCTTTTCGTTTTTTATTAAAACGATGTAAAATGATAACGTTTATACTACGCAATTAAATCTTATAGAAAGTTGTTCCTTAATAAAAAAAAAAATAGAGATAAAGAAAGATAATAAACATACATATGTTCCTAATCAATGTAATGATAATATTAGAAAAATAGCATATAAAAAAGAAATAAAAATAAAAGAGAGATTAAGATATTAGAAAATTCATAGAAATCGGTTTAAAGATGCGTTTAAAAATTATTTTAAAATCGAATTTTTAAATCTAAATTCATATCATATTTTAATACGAGATTCTTTTGAATTTTGAGAAAACAAAGAACAAGAAAAATCTACAGAATAAGGAATCTAACAAATAATCACTGAATTCTTTGAAAAAAAAGAATTAATCACGAACGAAATTAAAAATTAAAATTCTACTTAACATCTAACAATAATATTAACACTAAAGATCATAATATTAAGATTAATATCTTACCAAATTCTTCGAATCCTTGTGTATGTTATTTTAAAGATAGATATAAGAAATAGTGAGAAAACAGACACAACAAAAATAGATTAATAAAATTAAATCTATGCAATTTTTATATTCTGATAAGCTAGACAAGAAAAAATCGATTAATGTTTGTTTTTTCTTTTCTTTTAGTTTAGTTTAAAAATAAAGTAGATAGAAAAAAAAAGATAGGAAGTAAACTAACAGTAGCTGGATCTTCTAGCGGCTTGTCAAGCTCGGCCTGGCGCAGGAACACGTTTCCACGGGATATTCGCCACAACATTCTCTCGAAAGCTGGTACTCGTTCCCGGTTTATTACCCCAGCGACGAATCTACAAAAATAAAATTTCATCTGATAAAGCAAAAGGTTTAAAAAAAAAAAAGAAAGGAAACATTCTCGGTTAAATTAATATATAATAATCTTGAAGAATATCAAATTCAATAATCATTTTTAAAAATGATATATAAAAAAGTATCATTTTATACAAAGAGAATAAACAGAATTGGACAACTGTCATCAAAATATATAAAAGTTTGAATGTGATAAAATTTACAATAAATAAATAAATAAAATCGAGATCTCCTATTTTTCTTATTGAAAAAGCAACCTCAGTAAGAAGAATCGAATTGTTTTAAATTATTTTAAATAGATTTAACAATTTGAGAAAATAGATTTTCAATTTAATTATGAGAAAAAAGAATATACCAGATTATTTGGCTATTATAAAGGAATATCTCGTATCTCTGAAAAGATAGAGGGACAGTGGATCTAAACGTTATCGCACGTTTCAAGGATTAACTCGGCCAACTCCTGGATTTGCAATAAAACCGGACCTCTTCCCGAAGAATTAAAAACTCCATTTTCAATTCCACAGATTCCACGATTTTTGGTTTATCTTTTTCTTTTTTTTTTTTTTTTTATGAAATTATAAATTTTCATATAAATACGCGTGTAATTCCCGCGTATTTCATATCATAAAACATACTCAAGACGTCCCCTAATCGTCGTGTTCGGATTCTGTGGTTCCTCGTTTATTAGCGTCCTGGTGATCGAGTCATTGGCCTCTTCCTGTTGATATAGAAGAAGATACGAATCTTGATTCTTCGACAGAACGGTAACATCGATTACACGAAGGAGGACGACGCTATGAGCAAAAGCTGCTGAACTACTTTAGCTACCTCCGTGAAAAATACTTGGGTCTTCTCGAGCACATGCCGTAATTCCGTCAACTCGAGGTAGTTACTCTTCAGGTTCACCGCGTTTTGGCTCAGCTCTAATATGTCGTTCTCCGTTTCCTCGAGATGGGCCTGAAACCACCACAACCATATCTCAATCTCACCTATTTCTTGGACTTCACTTTGTATACACGAATCTATGAATAGTGACTTATTATTGATGAGTAAAGTGGATTTTCTTTTTTTTTTTTTTAATTAATAATAATAACATTTTCATCCTTTGAAACTCTTACTCTTTCAATTCGATAAATCAATAGTAAATGAATATTACGAAATAAGTTAAGATTAAACTAACACACTTTAATACTTTAAAATAATAAAAATGGAATGTGAAATAGAAGAGGAATAATAATAACATTTTCATCCTTTGAAATTCTTTCAATTCGATATAAATCAATAGTATGAATATTACGAAACAAGTTAAGATTAAACTAACATACTTTAATACTTTAAAATAATAAAAATGGAACGTGAAATAGAAGAGGAATAATAATTTTCATCCTTTGAAATTCTTACGCTTTCAATTCGATATAAATCAATAGTATGAATATTACGAAACAAGTTAAGATTAAATTAACACACTTTAATACTTTAAAATAATAAAAATGGAACGAAGAAATAGAAGAGGAATAATATTTTCATCCTTTGAAATTCTTATGCTTTCAATTCGATATAAATCAACAGTATGAATATTACAAGTTAAGATTAATACATTTTAATACTCTAAAATAATAAAAATGGAATAATATTACAAGTTAAGATTAATACATTTTAATACTCTAAAATAATAAAAATGGAACGTGAAATAGAAGAGGAATAATAATAACATTTTCATCCTTTGAAACTCTTACTCTTTCAATTCGATATAAATCAACAGTATGAATATTACAAGTTAAGATTAATACACTTTAATACTCTAAAATAATAAAAATGGAACGTGAAATAGAAAAGAAATAATAATAACATTTTTATCCTTTGAAATTCTTTCAATTCGATATAAATCAATAGTATGAATATTACGAAACAAGTTAAGATTAAACTAACACGCTTTAATACTTTAAAATAATAAAAATGGAACGTGAAATAAATAAAGAGATCCGTTACCTCGAGATCTATGATCATGCGTGGATTCGGTGCCCGTGGTAGTTCCGTGAGATTGTCGACGATCGGCACTCCGTCTTTCCTCACCTCGGCCTCGATGTATCGAAGTTTCCTCTCCATCTCGTCGCATCGACGCACCTCGTTCACGAACTTCCGTTGAAAATAATTCACATCCCCGTTGAGCTACGAACGAATCGACAATAAAATGAAAAAAAAAAGAAGATCGTTAAACGGATCTTTTCGCTCTTCTCCTGGAAATTGAATCTCGGAAATAAATAATAATATAACCGATTCTCGAGCTTACAATATAATACTCGAAAGCCTTGAACAGTCGATTCGAATCAATGGGAATGATTCATCGTAATTCACGATCGGGGATGCGTTAAGGCCGCGTATGAACCCGACACGCATAAAATCGCTTATATCAGTTGTTATGTCATGGGCATTAATGATAATTTCTAGGCCAGATACCACCACGCGAACTAACTTTCAAGGAAACTGTGGAACCTTTTTTTGCTTTACAATTCAATTGAAACACGTAGGAGCTAAGATGTATCTAAGTATATTTATTTTTCAGGGACAAATATTTTAAGGATAAATTTTTCTTTTCTTTTCAATTATTAACGTATTTTTTCCTTTTTTTTGAAAATAAAAAGTAATGTACTACAAGAATTGTTTAAGAAAGTTAGAGAAATATATTTAATTAAGCAGTTGTACAAATTTCATTTCTTTGGTTCAAGTGAAAATTTTGCATAGAAATCTATTAACAATTATTTAAAGTATAAAATTATATCGTAAAAGTAAAAAATTATTAATAAACAGCTTTCAAAATTGCATTTTATCTTTTACATTCACCTATCTTTTATCCTAGACATATCATTTCTAATAATAAGCAGTCAAACATGATGGCAACTACAAGGCCGACATCTTTCGAGTTCGAAATAATTGCAATAATTATGTCTTATGTGCATTCGCAAAGATTGTAGATATATCAGGGAATATGGAAAAAGATTACAATAATAACTTACATCACGAAACTGCACCGTGCCCGTTTCTCCAAGCTCGGAAACAGAAAGATAGGCCGCCTCTGGCTGAATGAACAGCTGGCAGAGCGCCATCTGCTCGCTCCTGAACATCGCCCCCATTCTGAAGGCGAGTTACGTTTTGTCCTGCAACGAAAACAAGGAATAATTGTTATTATTAAGGTATAATGGAAACTTTTGACGCAAAATTTTGGAAAAAGTTGCACGATAATTGAATGATTATTATTTAAAACTTGAAGTAATTTGCATTCGTTAATGTAAGGAGATTTACTCACATTCTACTATTTTACATCGATTTTTAATAATAATAAAAAATTGGCATTTGGAGAAATCTTTTAATCTTTTTTTGATACCAAATTCATGAATTTATTTGAAACGTATAAATAAAAATTGTTAAAAAATAGAGATATCGTTTAAAAAACTGATATAGAGAATATAATATTGTAGAACGTGTAAAAAGTGAAAATTAGAAAAATTGAATAATTTTTAAAAAAAAAACACGAATGCTAATAGGACTATAATAACCAACCAATTATGACCATACAGATATACATATGCATATGTAGAAGTGAGAATTTCTAAAGGTGAACCAATAACTTCCTAATTAATGTTAAATAAGAGAAAGTTAGTGCAAGAGAAAACATAAATTACACGTAAGGTTACATCAGATTAAATTTGGAATACAAGTTTATATTTATTTTTGTGAAGATGTACGATCTACACTTTTGTATATAATCAATATGCAATCGAATCAAATTGACATAAATATTATTAATTCTAAATTAATTCTGATTTAATCCTTTGAAAATCGCTTACGAGTGAAATCTAAGAATTCTCAAGAATTCATTTCAATTTGATAACGTCACTCATTGATAAGAAAAATAACTTATCATTATCTGTCGATCATCATATATCAAATGCAACACCATGCATATTAATTATCGTAAATTTTTTTTTTATTCATAGATATTTTCTCTTCCAATATCCCAACCATATACACATATTGTCTCTTCTGTCCACTTTTCCTTGCTTATTTTTTAATCCTTTTTATCAATTTACTATTCACATGATAACATTCCTCGATTATCCACAATCAAGATTGTTTACGTAAAAGTTATTGACAACATGTTTTGGAAGAATAATTTCAAAGTACAGGTACATACGTGACAGATACGAGGATCGACGAAAAGAGAAGAATTTATTACGATAACGATACGATTTTTGATAACGAGAAAGATTCTTAAAAAAAAAAATAAATCCAAATAATTCTTCACCATGAGACGCAAAAATTTGAAATGAAAAACAATAAAGTTATAAAGTTCAAAGTGATCGTAATCTTCATAATCCAAATCAATTACGACTACGTTCTCGTGGCTAATCTCGTTAAATTACTATCAAACACAGGTGTAATCCTCAATTCTGCGTTGGATAATTTCTGCTAGAGATTTCACGATTAAAATTACATCCATTCCACTAAATATCATATCAAAATTAATATATTGGTATCGAGTTGTAAAAAAAATTTTTAATTAATAATTTATCTTGATAATTTACCAAAACATGAGTGGAACTTTGATAATCTGATATAATTTCTATCGATCAATCTGATTGAAACGGATGGAATCTATTTATCATAAAATATGATTGATTAATAGATTGATTATCTATCTGTCACCACGTAAAAAAAAAAAAGATATTTTGTTAATGTAAATATAGTAAATGGAAAATCTTTTTGCGTCGACAATTGATCGATGTTAAACACTTTGGCGAAGATAAAGAGTGAATCTAAAATAAAAAAAAAAAGTCAAAAATACCTTGGAAAAAATAATCTTTGATTTTTAATTTAAAATTTATTTCAATACCTTATTTTTCATTATATCAGAAATTCATCTAACAGTTTATACCAACTAAAATTTTACTTTCAAAGTTATTTTTATATCGTGTTATGTAAAGAATTATTTTTAAAAAGAACCTACTTATTATTTTTTTCTTAAGACAAATTGTTATAAACTATGTCTGTGCTAACAAGGCTCATATTCCTTAAAGACTTGACTATTTAACGAAATTTAATACATTGTATAATTATATGTATAATAATATATATCTAATTTACATTACTGTCGAAACACTTGTTACAATTTTTCATGAAAAGAATTCCATTCACACAACCTTCCATTCTTCGTGAATCATTATCACACATCAAGCTTATTCATATATTCCGATGCTAATCGAATATATTTGTTAATTCTTTTTAAGAAAATTTGAAAATTTATATAAGAATATTGTTTCAATCGAGGCGAGATAAGTCGTTAAAAATTTAACACGATATATTAACGATGATCGAGTTTTCATTATAAATATTATTATATAGATAAAAAGATGAAACGTTCTCCAATGAAACTTCTTGCGACGAAACGTGATCTTATCACGGAACGATAATAATAATGATATCGCGTAACACTTTCATATTAACTTTATAAGATACTTTGTATTCTATGAACAGAGAGAAATTTCAGTGGTGAGCGATCCGTATCACGAATGTACACACAATCCATACATATTGAGACTTTTTAAGAAGATTCGCAATTTAAAAAAAAATGACACGTTTCATTCGTTTCTAGAACGAAACCATTCGAACTATATCTTCAAAAAGATATATAAAATATACTTGATCATTCAACTTTTCTATACATATTGAAAATACAATAATAACATTTACTTTTCTTTAATATTCTTCATATAATTCGAATGTCGTAATCAATACACAACATACGATTAATGAAATAGATAATTTTTAATTATTAAATCTATTATCAAGGATTAAAGTTGGATTAATAATTTTATCTCGTAACATTTTTTCCAAAACTCTTCAATTAAATCGACAAATAGTATTTTTATATTATATTTTCATACATAAAGTCAATTTTAATAATACAAAGATATAGTTATGTTGGTTTCCATAGATAATTAAATTATTTAATTTTTTTTTTGAGATAAAAGTGACTTTCGAAAAAGTGATAATGAAGATAATTAACGTAGAATAGTAAGACGTAGGAACAGAAAATTTGTGGCGCGTATTATATTAGATATATGCAATCAGCCAGGTAATGCAATCTTATCGAGGGCCGGAATTCTTTACCGCTTCGGTCTTGTATAAAGGAACCGAGATACCGAGATAGAAGAAGTTAAGTTCGAAGATAAGTAAAACGTTTCTTAAGTACATACAAATGTCGCATCGATACACACGGTTTTAAATTATACAGTCTAGAGAGGTTAGATTCCTAGCATAATTCCCTTTCATCATTTTCTTGCTCGAGCGCAAATATTAAAATAACACGAATCTAGTATAACTTCGTATTTAATTAACCCTTAAAACAACGAGGGATGTGTGGTGGGTTTCTAATGTATCAAAATTACTTGTATATACATATATGGACAAAATAAAATTATTAGCAATTCTGAATATTTTTATCTTCTTTTCTTAGTTTTATTTTATTTTTGAATATAATGGAATATAAATTAAGAAAAATATAATAATTCAATGAGAATAGAGATTTGAAGATTTCTTAAAGGGAAGATAATAAATAATTTTTAATTTTACTCTAAATAGAAGTATTTTTTGGTTATAAAATGCTCTTGATTCTCGTATAAAAAAGTAACAATAATAATAGAAAATAAAATAGAAAGAATTGTTGATAGATGATAAATAAAAGGATGGATTTACAAAAGAGAACTTTTGGCGCGAAATTCAAATCTAAAGATCTAATAAGAGAGAAAAACGGGCTTCTTTCGAAAAAGAAAAATTCTCGATGATACGTGTATCATTAGATCTCCAATAAATTGGCAGAGAAACGTCTGATATTAATTGATCGTACGCGATAAAAACATATCTACTACGTATCCCGAGTAATTGTTACGAATAATCTCGATCGGTGTTTGCTCGTGATAATAGGAAAAACACCCGACTTTCGTTCGAATTTTCGCAACACAGTAGCTCGCAATATACTTGATAACAAGAGGGAAAAGGAGAACAATGGAATGGAAAGAAAAAAGAAAAAAGATAAGAAAAGGGAAAATGAAAATGGAACGATGACTATTCAGATTTTTCAGATAAGCGCACGTACAATCCACACAAGCACACAAAGTGTAAGGTACTTAAGTTCGCAGCTTCGAGTGGAAACACTCGCAATAATACGAATCGTCATCGACCAAAATCTTTCGGCTTGGTTTTTCAAATTAGCGAATAATTTTTTGGAGGGGAAAATTTTAATTATTAAGTTATATATATTAGTTATTAATTTATATAAAGAGGAAGAACAAATATATCTCGATTATGTATTCTAAATAATTATTATCTCAAGGCCTGATTATCTTTCGTCGGATAATCAGCTCCATCGGTCGAGTAATCGCGACCGAGTTATGACTATCTTATTACAAAATATTTGTAATTCAATAGCGATCATCATCGTCATTATCATCGATACGACTATCGATTTGATAATTTCTTTCAACAACAATGAAAAACAAACAGCCAGGGAGGAAGAAACATATAAAAATTATAACGCGAGTTACGATAAATTTTATAAATTTTGAATTTACAATTTTTCTCTACGAATCAATATCTTAATTACGATATGTCAGATCGTATAATCGTCCCCTTTTTCCCCTTTTTTAAATACTCTTCAATTTTATCAACGTTCAAATAAGAAATCCATTCTCCTCGCCTTCTGAATATCGAATATTTTCTCGAACTCGTCATCGTTTCTTCATCCTAACGACGATTAGAATTTAAATCGAATTGAATTTAAAAAACAGTAATTTGACACGATTTTAATGTTTCTAAAATTCGTAACGTTATAACGCGTTTGCGTTCCTCCAAATGAAAAACAGTAGATACGGGCAAACATCGAGGACAAAACGTCGAAAGCTGGCTTTAAAACACGGCGATTGCGTGCTAAAACGTGTTTGACCGTCAATTAGCAGAACGAGCGTACATTTCCTATATAAACTGTGGGAAAGCATCGGGGCTTGAATTCCTCGTGAACGCCGCCCTAACGATCCCACTTAATTCCGAAACGAGAAATTTTTTTTTAACACCTTGTTGCATTTCCTCCTCGTTTCGTTCATTCATTTCTTGTAATAATTAATAAGTATAACATCGAATTTGCACTCGTATTTTTATAACCATACAACATTGAATGATTAAGAAATTTGATATAATTGGATTTGATTGATGAAAGATTGAATGCATTGAATCTAAGATAATAATATTCTTGGATTTTTAATAGAATATATAATAATCCAATTTTAATGGAAATATTTTTTAAATATATTTATATGCTGAAAAAAGAAGATAAATAAATTTTTTACAAATTTAATTCCAATAATAAAAGGGAATAATCCGCATAAAGAAATATTTCTCTTTATCAAAGAAATAACTTAACAAAGAAAGATAAATAATAATATAGGATTATGCATAAGAAACAAAAAGTATTATGAATTGTAATATAAAACGCAGTGTCAGTAGAAATATAAGAAATTCTACGAAATTTATGAAACGTCATAAATCCTAATCGTTTCTTAATCGTCCTCAATCGTCTTCTTTTTTTTTTTTTTTCACGAAAACTTATCTTAATCTTTCAATGTTACGTATTAATAACATGGGATGAAACACGGTGAAAATGAAATTAATAACGGGATAAAATTGAACAATAAACTGGATTCAAACAAATTCTTCGAGCCGCCATTATTGAATTAACATTCGAACCGATATTAAAAACATTAAGTTTTTCGAAAATTCGAATATTGATATTCACTTGTTGCACACGCGCAATTATAAATCGCACAAATTGCTATGATATCCACGTATTACGTAAACGTAGAAAAACGGATGCAAATACCACGAGTTCTCTCTCTATCCGAGATTGCTAATTAAACGCTCGTAGAACACGCGCCAAAATATTCCATCATTAAATACCCGCGGCTGTAATCACAAACTGGGACGCTTCTCCATTTCGTTCGAATCGAACGTTCGCAATCTTACAGAATGTAAATGTTACTTAACCAACAACTGTCACGAGGTTGAGAGAGAGAGAGAGAGAGAGCAGGATATTCGAGAAATAATACCTGTCTAAATGTAACAGAACGAAACTTAACCGGTTGAAAAGGAACCATGCACCTCTATTCCTCGTTTAACGCTTATGCCTCATGGATTATCAATGGATAACGATCACGTTGCATCACAGGCAGAAAGATATTTCTTTCATTTTTCAAGATATTTCTCGTTCCTTTGTTAACACGTGCAAGTTATTAAAAGAGGATTAATATAAAAGCTCGAGCTTTTACATGTCATTGAGACATTTTATTGCTTTCTCGAAGAATTTTTAACGATTTCTTTTAACTTGGATATCTTTGATACCAAAAAAAAAAGATTAACACATGGAAAGACTTATTTAAGTATATACGTTGACTCACCCTGATGGTGCAGCAGATATTCGAAAAGAAAAGGAAAGGAGAAATAGAAGAGAAATAGGAGAGACAGAGAGAAGAGAAAAGGAAAACAGGAGTAAATTTTTCGATAGAAATTTCGGCGATATTTGTGGGAGGAGGAGGGAGAGCTTTTCGAAAGGGAGGATGGGAGCGGAAAAGTAAAATTGGAAGGGAGAGAGAGGGAGAGAATTACATAACAAAACAGCGATCCAACACGATTCTGCACAATAACCGGATCGACCAGCGCGCACTCATCGACTTACTTTACTGAATCTAATTCAACACTCGACACAACGTCCCACCTCCGTGTGTTTCGTGTGTGGTGGGGTGGCACGACAAAGGAGCAGACCTCGTGATGAGTTGTTCATTGTACATAATCGTACACCGTAAAGATACATTTATTCAAATCAATTCGCCGTATCAGGTACACTAGGTGTGTGTATATATATATATATATATGTATAAAGAAAAATATATAATCGTGATAAATCAACCGATAGATCAACACGAGTTTTGATGCACGATGACTGACAGAAAGGAAGGAATCACAAAAATTATAATGTGATCGAATTAATTTGCTTATATAAGTTATAGTTGTAACAATTGGACTCGTTGTGTGTAATGTTATTTAGTTCAAAATTTGTAAGAGAAATAAATGAAT
The DNA here is from genome assembly GCF_003254395.2 of Apis mellifera. Taxonomy (NCBI): domain Eukaryota; kingdom Metazoa; phylum Arthropoda; class Insecta; order Hymenoptera; family Apidae; genus Apis; species Apis mellifera. Next base: position 10,677,454 of record NC_037644.1, on the reverse strand, counting down.
TGATTTTCTACGCTTATGCGATTATTGGTTATGTTTTCAATGAATCATCATACATTCCTAATAAAAATGTTCCCTGGTCATGTTCCATTTCATTTTTATTAAATTATGCAAAAGTATGTAAAAATGTATATACAATTGTAATTTAATTTATGGATTAATTACGGGAAAATTCGAGTTAAATGATATTATATAAATAAAATTAAGATTACTTGTATGATTAATATTAATTAATTGATTAAGTTAAAATTAATTTATAGGTAAATATTTGTTTGGTATATCGTATATGATAGAATTCTATGATACATGTTTCGATTTATCAGAAAAAAAAATATTACAATTTTGCGTGGAAACGTGATGGTTGAATCACTTGAAAATCAACCTCGATATTCGTTATGAAGCTTGGTGGAAAGATTGATGAGGAAGGAAAGAGTTTTGGTAAATTATAACGCGTGGATACGTTTCGAGTCGTTATCGTGTAACTGAAAACGATCACGTTACTACGTGAGTTCGAAAAATATTGCTTCATAAGATGAGAGATTAAGAAATATTATTTAAAATTCTTTTTTTTTTCCTCTTTTCCTTTCTTGTTTTATAGATTTGTTTGAAATTCTTGGAAGATTTTATGATGAATGTAGATAATTAATATTAAAAACATTAAATATCAATTAAATTATTATATTACAGTATTAATATTAATTATATTACCCATGCTCTTCCTTCTTCATAAATTCATCGAAATTTGAAAAATCATGTTATTCGAAATAAAACGAAATAGAACGTTAATTGTAAATTAACACATTTGTTTTATTAATTTTTCTAGATAAAATACATTGAAGAATACAATCGTATCAAATCAGATTACGATAAAAGGATTAATACGATTACAAAAAAAAAAAAAATTGTACAAAGCAATAAATTCATTTCATTCGTAACGTGATTCACGTTATATAAGTCGAGGTAAAAATGGCAAATAAAAGAACTTTCACCAAAAAAAAAAAAAAAAAAGAAGAACTATCTTTTAAATTATTTCTAAACTTCTATTATTTCTTAATTATTTAAAATTTCATAATTTCATAATTAGTTCAAATACTGTTCATACTTTCTATCTATGTAATTAAAATATTTTTATTAAATTAATTTCTAACGTGAAACAATATATTTTGTACATCAAAATTAGGTATACAATCTTTTTTATTCAATTAATTTTAACACTGACTTCTAAAAAAAAAAAAAAAAAATAAATCAGATATAATATCTTCTAATCTAAAATTTTAATACGAGTATTGAGGCAAACATGCCATTCACGAACCAAATGGTTGAACAATCTCAAATCAAAATCATCATCGTTGAAAGAAAATTTCCTTGGAATCGAGTTTACCACGATAAATTCTGGAACTTCGAGTCGTGTATATTACAATTTGTAAGCACAGAACGAGAAACGATGCACAATGGAGTTGTAAATTGACGAAGAATCGTAAACGCAGGAAGAAGAGATGCTAACGGATGTTATTGAAGATTATGGCCACTTGGCGGACGAGTTTTAACATAATCGAAGTCACGCGGATAATTTCGTTCGTCGACGAATCGCACGACTTCGAGCCGACATTTGAACAAATAAAAAATAATACTTCGAATAAAGTATAGGACACGAAGAAGAGAAGCAATAAATTATCGTTGATTTTTTTACATACATCGAGTACTGTTTTCTACATTGTCAAATTTGTGTCATTCTCTGTTTCTTTTTATTAATCGATCAATCTGAAAAATTTTCTAAAAAAAAAATTCGTTTCTACGTTAAAATTAATTCTCCTCGAAAAAATTATTTGATTAGTTACACGTGTGATTATTAATTTATCAGGTACAGATATCCAAAATATGCTTATTTATTTTTTTCTTTTAAATGTAAAATAAAATATCTTTTGCAGATATTAATGAATTTTTACATTAAAGTTGTGAAACAACGTCGTTCAAACTTATCATTTTTCATACATCGATCGTATATTAAAATAATTCCTCCGTTTGACACCTAACAGCTGCACTTAAACGTACATAACCGTACAATGTAACAAAATAGAAGTCTTCTTTGGATTTAGACGTTATGCAGAGATAAGATAACAACTGTTGACAATCTGTGAAGGATTTTTAATTTTGTATTGAAACTCTTCAACAGCAAAAAAAAAAAAATTGAACGAATAGAAAAGAAAAATTTATCTTTTTATGGTGTGAAATTGCTAAAATATTTAGTAAAATTGCAATTTCATTATCGTAATTTTATTAAGATAAAATATAAAAACAATGTGTCTGCTACCAGATAAGATAAGATAACACAATCTTCTTTAAGTTAATTACACATTTTCTTTCTACTCTAGTTTCTTTTCTTTGTCAAACGATTGTTTAATTTATCTACTAAGTGATTACATAAATTTTAGATTTAAAATTTAAAAATCTGATAAATGACGTTAATGATGAAAATGAAATTTCAATCTTACATTTATTGCGTTGCATTTTGTTGAAATACATTTTATATTACAACTTATTTTTGTATGATAAAAATTTAAATACAGATAAAAAATCTATAAAATTTAATCAATCTCCTTATAATAATTAATAACTTACTAATAAATAATTTATTCTACAAAAATTTTTTTATTTTACTTAAAATTATTTATTATTATTTATTTTTAATATAAATTTTTTCTTATATTCTTTTTAAAAATGACTAATTTTAATGCTCTAATAACATTATTATATATTGCTGAGATATTAAATCAAATATAAAAAAAAAAAGAAAGTAAAGATCAATGAAGGCATTCAATTATATATATATTTATTGAAAACTTTGTAGCTCAAGGTTATAAAGAACATAATACTGAGACCAAAATTTATTCATCTGTGGTTTTTAGGTCATTGTCAGTGATTTGTGGAATAACTTGTTCTTTTAGGTATTCTATGCATTTTTTCCAATTACGAATATTTTATTTACAATTAGATAAAATCTATTGTAAATAATCTGTCTATATATATATATATATATATATCTTCCTTCAATATAAATATAATATATAATTATGTACATAATTATAAACTGTTTAGTTAAATTGTGAATTGTTATACAATTGAAAAACAAAGGACGAAATAAGAAAAAGCAAGGGAATTAAAAAAAAAAAACAAAAAATAATAACAAAGATAATAATATTTCATAAATATTCGTTCTAAGAATCTATTATCTATCATAGTGTTCAAGGAATTATTTCCACCTTGTAATAAACTACGTTGTACAATTTTTTTTTATAGAATTCAATTTTATTTTAGTTTTATATAGATAACTAAATAAAGTAGTAAAAAGTTAATTGAGAATAGTTTTACTATGCAATTATAAAAAATAGAAAATATATATACATATATAGAAAAAAATTATAAATAATGTATATTTATATTATTAAATTAATATTTTTGAAGAAAATAATATTTTAATTATTGTATTATTAATATTAATATAGAACAAAAATGAAAAAAAAAATGTGTTTATGTATATATATATTTAATTACGTATATTTTAGATCATACTACTACTTTCAAAGCTTTCTAAAAAGGCCGCTAGATGGCAGATTATTCTCGCAATTACAGTTATCAGTTAACATGATATAAGATTGTTGTAAAGACAATGTTCTATCCTTGTCTTGGGGGAGCAAAGTATTCAATGATCGTTTAGTGAGAGTACTGTTGCTGAAGCCCATTATTAATTTAAATCCGCATCCTCGTGTTATCATGTGAGATGCAATTTTTGAAGGCCTCTTTACTTTACAAGAGGCTTACAAGATATATCTCTTATTTTCACAATAAAATCGTGTATTGTGTGAAGATAATAAATAAACATAAATTGATATCACCATTACTTTTTCACCTATTTTTTTATAATCTAATTAAAATTAGGAAATTATTCAAATTATAATTATTTCAATGAAAAGAAATTCAAGTTTTACTTTCAGAAATTTTTTTACTTTCAAGATAAACAATATTAATAAACAAATTTACTATTTATAATTCAGTTAACATAGATTGTTATCTAAATGCTTTTGTAATTAAATAGATAATATGATTGATATAATATTCACAATTGAAAATATTCATTCAGATAAGTTTATATATAATTTAACACGTATCTACTTTTGTTTTACTATTAATCAATATAAAAGCTATTTCCAGAAATTAATTCCATTAGCACAATGTAAATATCCGTAAAAATGTCGTGTCTCGAGAGAATATCTTATTCTCTCTTTCAACGAGAACAAAATAAAAAATTAAAAAGAACAGCTAACTAGTTGATGAAAAAGATAAAAAAGAATTTCTTTTAATGTTTCCACTAATAAGATTTTTTTTTTTCTTTTCCATCGAATCATCATTTTGATCACGATCTACGATTGCATATTACGTTTGCATATTATCCGTAAAAGAGTTAAATATCCATTACTCAACAATATTGTGTAACGTAATACTAACTGTTAGAATAGATAAGTAAACGTCAAATGTGGGCCACCAAACCAGTCCTTCGTCTGCGGTTTTTATTTGTAATATCATGTATGTATTCCATACGTATACAGCGGTTTACATTGAAAATTATCTATTATTTTTTAAAATTTTATTTGCATATAAAAAATATGAATGTGAATTTGAAAACTCTTGCGAGTTATTCTCAAGTAACCACTCGTGTGAATTTGAGAGTAAAACAATTGCTCTTAAAAACTATTTTCAAGCAAATAGACATTGTACCGAGAGTGAAAATTATTGAACAATCATTTTCAACAATTTTCACTTAAAAATATTAAATGTATATATATATAATTTTCAAGAAGGGACTTTCAAAAGTTTACTGTAAATATAAAACATTCGCATCTTAAAAACAGGATATACTTGTATACACAATTTTATTTTGCTTTAAAAAATTTATTGTAGTAAAAATTAATTATATTTATTTGTTATTAAGAATAATGTATTTCGACACGTTATCACGTTATATTTAGATAGAAATAAAAACGTAATTAAATTGTAACCTTCCTTCCTACATAATATAACTTCCGTTTTTAGATCGATCTAGTAATAGTAGAAAACATTGTACAGGTAACAAAATTAGGTACAAAAGAATCGATAAGATTGCAAAGCGGATGTCAAGAGTTAATTACTAATAACGTTTAATCAAGGAAGCTACTAATTAGATTCATCTTCCTAATTATTACATAATAAGTGATGATTAAATGCAAATTCATCATTTTGCATTCATCAATTTTACTTGAAATTATAAACTAATTAATTTTTAAGATAAAAAGATTGATATAATACTTCAATATATTTAAAGAAATCAGAATTAGAATTTTTATTAATCCTAGGATATAGAAGGATAAATGATATAAAGATAAAAATGTCATATAAATAAAAAACAATAATTTTATTCAAGAAATCATATTCTTGAAATAACAATCTGAAGCATTCAAGATATATAAGTTATATTATCTAGAAAGAGCAGTGACATAATTAATTAGGACATATGTCACAGATGTGTGGACCTGTGAAATCATTTTGTGTTGGTAATTTGTTGGACGATGATGAGCCAAGTCTGTCTAAATAACATGCGTCAGACACGTCAATCAAAATAATCAACAGAATTCAATCATTTTCAACAATAAAACCAATAATTATGGATTATTTCTTTTTAATTTTCAAATATTTGTTTCAAATCTTTTTTTGTACGAATTTCTTAATTTTCTCATTTTTATCAATTCTTATTAACATATGATTCTAAATTAGAAAATAATATTTTCAATCAAATAAAAGTTTTCTTTTTTTAAAAAAAATTTTATTTTACAATTACTATATCATTTGATATTTAAACATGAATGAAAAAAAATCTCTTTTTTATTCTACCACATAGTTATATTTAATTCTCTCATTTAATTTCTTCTTCTGGTATGTGTATAATTATAAAATACTGCAGCTTGATATTGACTTGTTATATTAAATTATGTTGCATATGGCGCCAATCAACTGACGATGTAAACAAATCATTCATCAAATTCAACTTGATTTCTAACAAATGCCTTGTATAAAGTTGTGCAATAATGTTTGCTTCTATTTGAAGTCATATTTCAATATTCAATGTAAATTTTATCACCTATTTTTGCTTATACATAATTCATTGTTATTCTATATTTAAAAATGGTAATTTTTATTCTTTCCAATACTTTTTCTATTACATCATTATTTAATTGTTTCATTAGAAAAGAAGATTCTTTTTCTAGAATCAGAAAAAAAGATATAAAAATAAAATAAAATAAAAATTACTATTATATTATAAAAAGAATTGTAACGATAACTATAGTTCTTACATCTAATTAAGGATTGAATAAAACAAATTTCTAATTTTAAAATTTTAATCATACCAATATTAATAGTTATGATATATTCTTTTAAAAATAACGACTAGGGAGAAGTTATCACTGAATTTATCATTAAAAATGTTTCAATAACTCGTGATTATTATTATTCCTTATCATACACAGAGTCTCGAAAGTTTAAATTTATGTCAATTAGAAAGAATTCATTTCGAGGGATTGAATGGAAACCTTGATAATGAAATATGAATGAATAGTCCGAACCAGTATTAAATAATGATTCAAAGTCACGTAACCATCAAATGTGAAAATGTTCAGCTTCATAGAGAAATTATAAGTACGAGGAAACGACACGACAAACCTACCTAATATTCTATTTCTTACAAATATTTAAATGACATTTTTATTGAACTTTTTAACAACTAATTAAAATTATCGAACTTCGTTTATTACCAAAAATTTTTGAAATAATTAAATAAAACCAAATTACAATATTCGTTTATTCCAAACACTTGCAACAAATACTTGTTATCAAATACTTACGTGATAATATTACACTCATTGTCAGATGGCTTCGATTAATACGTCACTGGTGCCTGATCCGGAAGTGGAGGCGTCTTATAAACGTCAAGGTTATTTCTATCTTCTATGTTTCTAAAATTCAACTATATATTTTTTAACAGAGGTGTTCACATAGAATACAAGCGCTTATTCCCAACAACAATTACTTTTAAAGATATTTTTCCATCCATCTAATTTATCTCTTCACGCATCTTTTTCCAATTATCATAACAGAGATCCAAAATATCATAAATCAAAAAGAAACTTGAAATTTCAATTCGTATTCTATTATTGTTCAATTTTTGAACACTCGATATTTCGAATACTCGATATTGTTAGTCGAAAACAATCGAGATATTATTTCAAGAAAGACAGTTTCGTTCCTTTGAAAATTGATTTGTACAATGGTCGTAAGACACGTATGCCGAATTCAGCAAGCGTGTCATTGGCGAACAACCTACGCCAACTACTCGCACGAAATACTTAACTAGCAGGAACCTTGGACGGCAATCAGCAGCTGAGTGACTTTAATAATCGTATAGACCATCTGTTCAACTGTAATACACGTCAGAGAATGTTCCGGGACTCTTGTGAAATCGTATCTGCAAAATCTGGAAACGTTGTGCTGTACTTGCATTATTCTGAAATTAATTAATTCCGTTCCAACGCGTTCCTCGGGAATTGAAAACATGCAAATTTCCAAAAATGAATGATTTTTCCCAACTATGTCAAAATTATATTGTTGCAACAAATGAAGAGGTATTTATTTATAGCAAGAAATATGTGGAAGACGTTTTGGCCTATTCTAGAGGCCAAAAGAAACACAAAATATATAGGAAAATATCGGTTGAAGTTTGTTTATTGACAGGTACACATTGGAACGAAAAATCCAAGTTCAAATTTGATGATTTAATTCCATCATCGTGTGATGAAACTATTAACATTAACTTTTACAATTATATTTTCATGTTATTTTTCTATTTTATATTCCAATAACGAATATTTCTAATAATAAATGTTCAATTCATAGATTATTCTATACTATTTTATCCGAAGAATGTGTCTTACATAATATTGGAATTGTAATAATTCTGAAATACAACTCGCCTACATTTTTTCATCTCTCTTGAGAAAAAAATGTTTAGAAAAAAAGTATAACCTAGAAATGAAGTTCAACATACGAGGTCTAGTGGTACATTGACCAGAAATGTTTGTAATCTGTTCATACATTGATCATGGATATAAGCAGAATCCGTACTGGAACGTCTTATAAAAAATTCCTGAACAAGCAGAGGCAAACAATTACGGAATTTTTCACTCAACATTCATAGATACTCGTTTGATATGCAGGAAGTAAATTTTAAAACTCGAAGAACGTTTAAACAAAATTTCTTACCCGCATCAACTGTATATTTTACTTAATCCGACTATAAATAAAATCTTTACAGAGGAGGAACGAGACAAAATCTTCAATTTGAAAAATGATTGTGGATGGAGTCAAATAGAACTCTGCCTTTCCAAAATCTTTATTCTTTAAAAAAAAGAAAAAAATCATTAAAACTTATAATAAAATTCTCTAATTAAATACAGTATTATATTCTATAGTGATTGTATAAAATATAATATGCAAAAATATTCATAACACTTTTTAATTTAATCTAATAGAATAACATAAATAAAATCACTAGATTAAAAAAAGGAGAAGAAGATTGAATACAAATTTTCCTTGCATTACGTAGAAGTAGCTCCACGTGCAATTGAAAACACATGACAAAGAATGATGGACGAAGCATCAGGGAAAAGGAGGTCAATTAAAATATATTGCCTCCCAACGGCATCATCCACCATCTTATGTATTTAACGATACTTTGAGCTGACGATAATCGGTGCACACTCGTGACGATTTGCATAATGGCCAACGAGTAGTATCGGCGAATTAAACGAAAACAATCAATGCGAAGAAATGGGAGCGAACGGGATGGAGGGATAGATTTTTCAAGGATTGACGACGCCATCGAAAGAAATGGCCATCTTTTCGAAAGCATGAGCAACGAGTTCGTTACGTTTAAACGACTTTGTGCAAACCTTTTGTACGCGCCGACGGATTTATATTCGTGTTTCATAAGACGAGAAGGAGAACGATTGTGACCACAAATAAACTTCACGTATAATCGTGTAATATAATATATTCGTATGGGCGTAAAGATCCTTTTCATTTGTTTTTGTATTTTATGCTCTCGCTTGTCTCTTTCGATGTATATATTATTATACTTATTATATTTGCCTCTTGAGGTGTTAGTATATTAGGAGACAGAGAATCGAATTTCTAAAGGCTTCGAAACAAGAGGCAAAAGTTGGTATGCAGAGATATTGGTTGGAGACTTGATAAATAAGTCTAGTTACGAGGGATTTAAAATTGAGTTATATGAAACGGTCATCAATCAAATTGTGAAGAATTAATTAATTTTAAAATCGTGATATAAATAAATTTATATTACTCGATACATATTATTGTACTATTAATTATTATATTATTTTATACGTTTATAATCTTATATCTCTAATTTCATTAATTTAATTTAAAAAAGAAATTATGTTTAATAATAAAGTTTAAATAATAAATATGATATGAAATTATCATTTCACAAGAATAATTTCTTCTCGAAATGAAATATTTAAGAAATATTCTTTGACGTTTATGGGCTTAGTTGCAGTAAGTCAAATTTCATTTGTCTATTTTCTTGTTTTATAAATTAAAACGTTAGAACACGTTTTCTAATCAGTTTTTTCAAGCTTTTGTAACACGTTTTTATCATAAACAAAGAAGATATAAAATGTGAACGAAACCGTGGAACGGAAGTTCATGAATATTCATGGTCATGAAAGATAGAAAAAGACGGGGGGAGGGGAGGGAAAAATATCGATAAATAGACTGTATACCGCGTTACAGGGCATCGAACTTTTACTTTCAATTGAATGTTGCACACATATGTTGCAACATTTACTTTCCAGTAGACCGACTACGATTCGATAAATACCAATATAAATATCGATGTATTCGAAATAGCTATTGCAAAAAAAAAAAAGAAAAAAAAAATTAAGAAACTATATAACGTGTTTAATTTTACCAAATTTTTTTACCAAGTGACTTTTGAACGAGAAAACATCTTTTTTAATTTAATAAAGAAAATCGATCGATCATGAAGAAGAAATACAGAACACGATAAAATATATCAATTTCAATTTCAAATATTATATTAGAAAAAAAAAAACAAGCAATTAAATAAGACATGTATTGTGTAACGTGTTAATATGAAATGAATAACGTAAGCAATTCAGTTTAGAAAATGACAAAAACTATGATGTTTGTAAAAATACAGAAATCTGTAGTTGAAGTTGAAATAGGATAAGAAAGGATTGGGCAATTGAATTCCTTCAGCCAAATTGGTAAAGTTTACTTTTAGATTCATTTCGAAGAATTGCACTTATTAACGAGAAAAGCTTTAGGATTAAGCCTTTTCTTATTTTTATTTCTTCGGTATTGCATCATCTTTCTCTGCATATCTGCATATCTGCATATCTTTTCTCTATTTATAATAAAATCTTATATTGTTACAAGAGAGATATAATTATATAAATGGAGGATTAAGAAGATAATCGCATTCTCTGAAAATGATTTATTAGGTAGTAAAATATCTCTGGCATTGTTCAAATTCTCGGCCAATTAAATAACTTCTTTGATTATTTAATATTGATTAATTTTTCAATTGAAAATTTAATAATAAAAAAAAAACGTTTGATTCAACGCAAACTATTTTTAGAAAATAATGCGATTCACGCTAATTGATTTCTAAACTTTCCAGATACTTTACAATTAATTATTTTCGACAATCTTTTTCTTTTGTTTTTTTTAAAACAATTAATTAAATAAATTTGAATACTCTTTTGATAAAATCTGATAAAATATGTATTATTTCCAATTTATGTTGTTGGAAAACAACGATTCGATATGAATTGTCAGAGATTTGAAAATGTAAGAGATTTTTGAAGATGAATGCTCCAGAATTGATCCAGCAAAGTTTAGAGCATTAGATGAATATCAAATTTCCGCGAGTTTTCATTTCTTAACGCGTTAAGTGGCATGTGGGTCACTGGCGACTTGCGTTAAAGGTAAACAAAATAGCTCCGCCATTTAACGTGTTAACATTTGCGATAATGAGGTTATCTTTGGTATGACAATTATATTTTTATCTCTATTTTTAGAATTGAACTTCTTCTATTGAAAAAGAAAAACAATTATGATGCAAAGATCTTCCCTAAATTCGAGAAAGAATGTTTTTAATTATCTAACTAATTTAAAATTTTTTAAATATCTAGATTTAATTTTTTCAACTCTTCGAGATTCTTAAAAAAGCACCGGTTTTTAAAAAGATTACCAAAATTATATTATATACTTTTTAATTCTGTATTAAATCACTTTGATGATTGATCTTGTTTGGAACATTGGAATCGAAAATCGTAGAGAGAAATGTTAAATATAGGATGTAATAACAGTTTGATTATTATGTGTCTTATCCATTATCGAATTCTGACGTCATTTCCTATGACAGATCCCCTGTCGTGCACAGGCCAGACAAATGAACGATCACTGCTGCAACTCCTAAAATCCACCGTGTAAACCAATCATCACCGTTCCAGCCATTAAGTCGACTTTCCGTCGTATCTGGTTTCTGACTCATTGCTTGCTTAGGTTGGTCAGAAAGGAAATAAACCAGTAAACTGGTATTTTAAGGGACATAAATTCCGCGGCAAATTTGCGGTACATTTGAAAAGATCGAATCAACATTAAGCTCATCATTCACGGTAATTAACCTTTTTTCATTTGAAATGTTTAATTTATACTGGCAACTATGTTAATACTAGATTACATTTTTATTTATTAAATTATTTAAATTTCTGAATATGTTCATTTCCTTCCTTTCATTATCATTTTACAAAGAATTTAAAGCATTGAATTATTTCTTAAATAAATTGAAATAATTTAATTATCTTTTTTTTGTTCAACTTTATGTCATAAAACTTAAGATTTACCTTGCAAAGTATTAAAAAAAAGTACTTAGAAATTTTTCAAACTCAAATAAATACCAAAAATTCATTAACAAAATATAAATTAAATATTATAAAATTAAATAATCTAAGATATGAATGTAAAAATGAATAAATTTTCGAATAAAGACATTCCAGCTCAAGAGAACGAGGCACGCAATTATTTAATCACCAATGTATGCAATTATTTATTTTACAATCATTTTCCAAACAATCAAAACATACGTGCGAGAATTCAATGAGAATCACCGAGGAACGGGATATGATCATTGTCGAAGACGTGTTTTTTTATTCTCGAAAAAAAAAAAAAAGAAAAAAAAGAAATCTACGGTGAACCACGAAAAACTTGAAGAAAAATATATTTCTTATGCAGCGTGTCCGAGTTCTACCTCTAAAAAATATTTTCACAGGGTATATTTAGATTTCCATTGTGCGCGAGTAGTACATTAATCTGACATCTTCATGCGAAACAGCAACGTGCCATAAACTTGGAAACCTACTTGAAAACAAAGTCTGCCCTCTTTTTCGTTCCTTCCTTGGGGGATGTTGAGAGAATGTAACGTTTGAAAGTAAAACTTTCGAAGAATGTTGCCATTGAGAATACTCGAATCTTTTACAATTATAGAGAATATACGTTTGAAATTAATTTTCACCTCTCGTATACAATGCGAGGAAAAAAAATATTCTCCAGTGAAACTCGCGAGAGATTTCACTCTCGAATGGATCTGCACCCCTACAGGTTAAAAATGTCAGACCGGTTGTATCCGGTTAATAGGAGACCGGTTACCTAATCAAATTTATTATATTATTCGATAATCGGTTATTAATAGATGTTGATGCATGTTTGTGCAAATTTGAATTTACAAAATTTATAGATCGTATGATACGAGATATAAAAGATATAGCATATATATATAAATAATACGAGAATATGAATATGAATATGAAATATATTTCGAAATTTAGAATTCTGAAGTGATAATATAGATAATATTTAATTGTGAATATCATTTAAGATTGAAGCGAATTTAATTAGATACATACTGGTTCGTCACAGAATACTTCTTGGCTTTCTTGCAATTTTGTATCGCGGAATTATCTGCCAAGAAAATAATTTATTGTGCCTTCCTATTATTAAAAATATATATAAATACGCGAAAATTTGAATTCAAAAGTCGAAAGGATATAGAAGAAAGAAAATATGATACGCAGGATGGATAGATAACGTTTCCTTTATTTTTTAAGTTTCGTTTCAACTAACAAAGAATATTATATTTTTATTCAATTATGAAAGCAATTTAAAATCAATCGTCTTTTTATTATGTAATTAATAACAGGAATAATAGAATAATTATTGAATTCATCGAAATTATCTTAGAAAATAAAATTCGATGGAAGTTATTTTTTGAAATGGAATATTTATAGAAGAAAATATATGTTGATAGAAAATTTTGTATATTTCATAGGAAATAGTTTTTCTACTATTATCGATTTCCATGAAATTATTTCAACATAAAAAGAATCGCGTGTGCATAATTTCACGAGAATGAAAAAACGAGAAATATAAGGAAACATGTGAACGAACCGAGCGAACGTAATTTTTATTTGATATATAATGTAATGTAAGATAAGGTTGAATACATGTTCAAATATTGACAAATGTAATAACAAATTCTTCAGATTTCCATTATTGGAACTAATATGAGTATACAATATATTTGTGTTCGTTTGAGGATACTTATTTTAATTATTAATTGAAATTAATTTATTAAGAGGATTAATCAAATTAAAAAAAATCGACAAGCATCCTGGATAAATGAAAATAAGACAGTATCGTTAAAAGTGAACAATTTTCACCCCCGTATATCTGTATTTCGCAATTTAACACAAATTCGAACCAGAAAAGCGTGTCTAATGAAACCATCAACCGTGAAAGAAATCAATAAACGACACGTTACTATAATTCTACATCGTAAAAATATTTTCCTATTTAAATATTTACTTTTATAAAGAGAGACGTCTTCTATATCCATATTATTCCACGACTTTATTTATTTCTCTCCATCCCTTCTTGTGTTCATTTTCATGAAATATAATATTAAGATCATTAGAAGAAACTTTTTAAGTATGATAAATAATGAGTTACAATAAAATGCCACTTTATAAAATTATTAAATTGCAATCTAAATACCTTCTGTAATTAAATAATAATTTTATCTAAAAAGAAAAATGTAATAAAGTTTTTCTACATCTATTCATGTTTATATCGTTTAAAGAAATTTTAATATATTGTAATATGGAAGGTGTGCACGTCTAACAACTATTTCTTGAGAAACAGGGAACGAGAAAAAAAGTATTGCACATTTATGCATAGCAATGCATATACAGATATGCAAAGTAAGTAAATGATCTATATTTTTAACTATAGTCAAACCTTAATAATTCAAATTTCAAGGATAAAAATAAATATTCATAAAATATGGAAATTTTTGTCTTATCGAATTCTTCGAAATGAAAGGGATTTAATAAATAATAATTTAGCAAAAGTATTAAAATTTTTCCAATTATAAATAGTCACAAAAAGAAATTTACAAGTGTTATCTTCTATTTTTGATTTAATTCTAATAAAAAGAGAAAAGAAGATGTTATATATCAGAAGAGAATAAACAAAAATACAGTCTTACAAAGATTTTAATTTTTATAAATAAAATCTTTCTATCTTTTATTGTACATTTATTTATTTATTTATTTTAATATAATCTTTTTATTCTTTATAAATAAATTAGTAAAAAAACTCAATTAAATATATTGTATCAAATTTTAATGACAACTTTGATGACTATGACAATTGTATAAAATTACATAAAGTTTTAAAGCACAAATCTGATTTGAATAAAAATTAAATTTTTTTTTAAACGTAAAACAATTTCTGGAAAGAAAAACATGATCAACGTAGTCATAGAGATTCGAGTGTATTTGCAATAGTTCAAGATCGGCCTTTATTCTATAGTCAATTCCAATACTATCGAAATGTCGAACGGTGAAACTATGCGAAGAGAACCGAGCGGAGTCTGGAAATCGTGTCTTGCGTGTTACCAAGAAGAACCTAATTGTAAGATTAATTCAATGATACATTTTATGAAGATTTTATAGCCTAAATCGAAACTTGAGCTAAATATTCAAACGATATTTATATATATACATATATATTTTTTTTTTGACTTGCTTGTCGCAAATGAAAAACTGTACACATACACGTTTATAAATTATATTTATTGTGAAAAAAAAAATAAATCATAAATAACGTAATAAATTAAATAACAAAAACACGTGTTGAATACGAATTTCAAAAACTTGAAAATATTTGTTCGTGTAAAAGATTTTGAAGAAAATGTATTTATATTGTATTGTTTGTTTAAAATAGAAAGATCATAAATATTGATAAAGAAAAAGTTGAATATTATTATTATTATTATTTTAATAATTCTATTTCCAAGAATACATCATTAATACAATCAAATTTTAATTTTTAAATTCTCGATATATGAATTCAAAATCTCATTTTATATATTTTTATATATTCATCAAATAAATTATATTTAAGTCGAAAGTGTCTAGATTTAATTTCGAAATTCTTCGTAAACAACAATTTTTATACCTACGTAATATACGTGTAGGTGTAGGTATTCGCTGACATTTTAAATTTCACTTTCTTTAAAAAAAAAAAAAAAAATATGTTCGTTCGTCTCTTTCATCCCGCTTTATTTGTAACGTTACTCGAGTCTATATCATCGTTAAGAAAATTATAAGATTTCACTAGGCGAAGTTGCGATCAAACGAAATTTGATTAATCGCGAATTTGATTAACGCGCGCGAGAAGAAATGATTTCGCGCGTACATTAAGCGTGCACCGCATTATACACCAATGGGAATGAAATTCGTGTGAAAGTATCGCTCGATTATTAAGAGGTAAAAGCGTCCAAACAGATGATTGACTCGATAATAATATCGATTGCAATTCCCTCGACGGTCACCCTTCAACTTTGTTCACCCCCATACCAGGAAAAAAAATCGATATTACCTGCTTTATTTATATCCAAGTCTCTTCTGCGGGGGCGAATTAGCGAGAAAACATGATGGAACGAATCCGAGGACCTTGTAACGAGAAGAACACATCCATTTCTAACAATTTCAAAGCAGAATTGCTTATAAAATTATTGATTTAAATAATACGATGAAAAAAATATAATTTTTATACGTAATTTAATTTTATTTATATCATGCATAACGATTCAAAAATAGATTTACTTTCATTTTATTTCAAAAAAGAATAATCAAATTTTAATTTAAAAAAAAATAATAATCTTTAACAAAATTTAATTTCATAAATATTCATCAAATAATGCAGGTAAATCATATTTTGATCACCAATAATCTTAATCGCTTATATTTTATCGATACTTTTTCCTGTCTTATACCGTTTTATATAATAATTCATTTTCATGTGTATATTGCACGCAATAAATCAAAAATCAAATCTACATCCATCCTTTGAAAATCTTGAATCGAAAAAAAAAAAATTGAGGAAAATGGAGGTAAAAAAATGCGATTAGTAAAAACGTCTTGCAATCTGACGCTTCTAGATTTTCCTCTCATTCACCCTGCCAAAAAGTTTTACTATCCGTCTAGACACTGTTGACATTCAAGACTGCCTTATTACTTTAGCATCGCTGATGCAAGATCGCGGCGCCAAGTTTTGTTCCTACACAATCGGGCACACGTTCACAATGCGCGCATGCAATCCTCACCGATATGCTTCTATAAAATCATTCTAGCCTCGCACGTGTAGATTTCATGTCTCGACCACAAGCGAACGCAGTCTACAATTCATTTGCATTCTCGAATATGCGATGTTTCGCGTTCGTTGTCGCGGATGACTATTACCAACAACACGAGTCTTACGTGACTCGACCATCGTAATGCATATATCTATTATGATATAGAATGTTCGAATATAAACTAAATAATTTATAGATAATATAAATATAAATATATGTATATGTATATATTTAATTAGATTATAATATTAGAAATATAAAAAATAAATGTTTAGATCTCTTTCTATTTCGATTATATAGTTTAATACTCGATGTATTAATAAGTCACATTTTAAAAACACGTGTTAAAAATATAGGATAAAATATTAGAAATTTTTATATTATTTTTTTATAATACGAAATTAATAATTAAATTTAATTTGTGCGAATATTATATATTTATTGGTACGATCTTTCGAGGAATCAAGAATAATAACACAATCTTTTAACGCAAGTATCGAATGTTAGCTTACGTTGAAAACGCACTTAAAGCAGCGTAGTAACGTTCAAATTCCTGATAATGATTAATGTTAAAATTATCTCCCTCGTTTAAAATAGCGTAAGAGATTGAAATTCATGGGTCCTTGTTTATATCCCTCGTATCTTGCGCAAAATATACTCCAATTATCCACAGTTATAGCTTTGTTATAGGTTTTAATTAAATAATTTTCATAAAAAATAATTTAAAAAAAATTTCGATTAAATGTAACGTAAACAAAGCCAACATAAAATCAACGAAAAATATTGTGAGTCAATTTTATTAATTCAAATAAAGTTACAGTACTATACTATATATGCGCGTTCGTTATGATATGTTGCGAATTAATTATTAATGCTTCTGAAATCGAGGTGACCGTGTTAGAAATTTCTTTCAAGACGTCTGCACGAAATCTAATAAGAACGGTTGCCAAAACGCGTTACCAAGTATTCCCGTGCGTCTAATATACACAAGAACGCTTTCTTCGGCGCAACAGATATATAAACCCAATTCGTCTCGTACGTCTATTCTTACGTTCATAAGGTTATTTACACTCGGTGTCTGACACCATTTTGGTAGCAAGGCACAGTAGTCGGGCCAAACGGTACTATACTTCTCTCGCTAAACCACGTAAACGCGCCACGGAAGAATCAAGCCGATAAATGCTCTCGATCGCTGTTCACCTTGACCAGAAGCTAATTAAAAAAGTTACTATCGATGCAAAATACGAGTATACATTCTAAATCGAAAGAGTCCAATTAATGATAGCCCGCAGCGAAATATATGCGAAAATACTACTTCGATTCGAAATGTTATCGTCGCCGATTACTCGTCCATGTGAAAACGCATGCGACGAGATAACGGTAAAGAGTTCGATTCATGTATCTCGTGTTTCGAAAACCGCGAAACAGCGGCGGCACTGGCGCGCGATATCGCGTAACGAAAAGAAATACATTGCACCAACTAGTAGATGTATACTACGTAACACGTAGTACATTCGATAATTCTAACGATAGAATACACTTGAACTTGTATATATATATATGAGAAATCTTGCTCTTGTGTTTAAATTTCGTGTTTCGTATCGTGTTTAAATATCCGCATTTACATCGGCCAATTCTTTGATATTTGTATACATAGAGGATGTATGGAGAACGTCAAATACAATTTATCAGATATAATGTCAACGACTTACCGATTTCGTTCGATTATTAGGCCAATGATAACACATTTGATACATTCACTATATCACACTTTATATCTCTATGAAACTTTCACCGTGAACTCGCGAATAATTAAGTTGACGATTAATAATTAAGAAAACCACCGCGAAAACGATATCAACCGTTCGAAAGACCGTAAGGAACTGGCCAGTGGCCGCAACCCCACCACGCTGTATACCGTCGTCGAGGATGCCAACAAATGTAAACACCGCTACAGCTGATCGTTGTAACATATATATATACATATATATGCGTAAGTAAGTGTATATTAGTGGTTTACTACCCCCAGTGCAGCTAATCACATCTGCATGTGCGTATAATGTAAGTTTATGTTCATACTATGTAAATTAAATTATATATACAAACATATTTATATATAATATATCTATAATATATAAAGTAATATAATTATATATAATATATTTATATTACATATATATTTTTTTTATATTAAAAGTTTATTATATTATTACTTTATAATATAATTTTATTGCATATTAGAACTTTATGTAGAATTTTTTATAAATTGTACAAAAATAATATTAAATTATAAATATAAATTATAAATAATATTAATAGATACACATTGTTAACAAGATTTGAGATATATTCAAGAACAATTTATTATTTTTGAATTTAAATAAATTTTAGAGTTTTTTTTTTTGAAATAATTATAGCTGAGGAATATTTCAAATTTCAAATAATAATAATAACAATAATAAATAAAACTTTCTATAATTTATTGCCATTTATAAAAAAATAAATTTTTTATAATATATTTAGAAACCAAATAAACAAAAATAAAAAATTGGAAAAAAATCTGTCTTGTTGCTACAATTTTCTCTAATTTATTTAAAGGATTAATAATGGAAGATTAATAATTTCTTTTAAAAAATAATATGCATCGAAAATTAATAAAAAAACAAATTTGTGATTGATTTTTGAGACACACTATTGTTAACAATTTTCTCGTGTCATTTATCAAAATTTGATTGAATCAAATCAGATTGTGATTATCGACTTTAATATTTTGAAATAAAAAGCAACGGATCAAATTTTATATCGAATTTGAAATATTATCATATTTCAAATCGATCATTTGAATTAACATAATATGTTAATTAATTAAATATTTTTATTTATAGTTATTATTAATAAAAATAATTTAATTTTTTAAAATAAATAAAAAATTATGAATTTTTTATAATGAATTATTATTTTTATATATTCTTTTATTATATTTACATATATAAATAATTTAATTCATAAAAATTCTGTTTTTTTATTGCATAATATCTGTACGATATTATTAAATATATATCTATAAATTTTAATAATTTTTTTTTTCTAAATTTAATTAAAAATTGATTGATTTTTATTATAAAAGAATATAAAAATTAATATGAATAATAAAAAAAATTTATTATTAAATTTATTATTAATTATTATAAATTTATATAAGTTATTTTATTAAAGTATATAGTTCATAATATTACATATAATATAATATGTAAAAAAATAAATACAATTTAAATAAAAATATAGATATTCTTATTTTACAGAAAATATTACAGAATTTATTTTTAGAATATTACATATCTCAATATATAAATGCAATATTTATTAATATATTTTTTTCTTAAATTATTAGTCATAAATATATAGTAATAAGGTAATTATATATACTACAAATTTATTTTATTTTTTATTATTTTTATTATTACTATTTATAATATAAGAATTTTTTCAAAAAAAAAATATATTTATACATTAACAATCAAATTGAGATTCATGTATTGACTTAACACTTTTTAATTATAAAAACTATAACTAATTAACATATTAATTATGAAAAATATATATAAATAAATATAAATATATACATATTTTAAATTCAATATTATTTACTTAGTTACATATTATTATGGACAATGATATAATTTTTAATCTTCAAATTAAAAGCAATTGTTTATTAAGATAATTAATTGTTTATTTGTATATATATATATATATAATATTTGTATATACATCTGCATATATATACAAACATTTTTAATTTTATACATTTTTATATATGATATATTAAAATAATCATTTTTATAATATTAATTTCATATTAATTTCTAGTAATAAAATATTTATTACTATTACTATTATAATTATTATTAAATTTGTGCAAATTCTCTTTAAATTCTTTAAACAATAGCAATACTTTTGACTTAATGTAAGTAACATTCAACAAATTAGCATTTACCATTATTTTTAATCTTATATCTAATTTATCACAATCAAATATTTAATTATATATAATTATATCTATATAAATTATTATATAGATTATATTTATTTTTCATAAAATTTCGAAAAAATTAAAATTTACAAAAAATATAAAATAATAAACTAAAATGAATAAAAAAACTTTGAAATATATTCAATTTCAATTAGATTCTTATATATTTTTATATTATTTTTATTTCTTTTTCAAATCAAAAACACAATTTATTTTTACTAATAATTTTAAGTGTGAAATTTAAAGGAATGTATATAATACTGGTTTTAATTATTATTGATAAAATTAGTTTTTATACAGAAATTTTATGATTCATATATAGAAATTATTTTGTAACTAAATGACTCAATTGATGAATCAATTATTTAATATTTTAAATATGATTATATCATATAATCATCAAAATTCATATTTCAAATAAAACTTGAAAGAATACAATTATTATATTTTTTTTTATATTAACTAATTATTTTATATGTAAATATATATATATATATATATATATATATACTATTGTTTTCATAATGTGCTTAACACATTGAATTTGTTAAAATGTATAATATCAATTAAAATATGATTTAAATATTATATATTAAATAATATCAAATAATATTAATTTAATTATATTAATAATTATCATCTTTATAAATTTTGTCATGTGCATTTTTATAAATTTTTTTATAATTTAAGAATAATGAATAAAAATAAGGAACAAAATAAAATTAGGAACCTAAAATTCATTCTGTATGTATAAGTAGAAAAGAAAACTGGACTAGGTATCATAAGTTCTACTTGAATTATTATATTCTTATAAAAATAATGATATAGTACTCCGGTGATTAATACAGTTCTAATATGCATCTATTATTCAATTTTTCTTTTATAATTTATTTTAAAAAATATTGTTAATATTATTTAAAATATTATTAGAAATAAAATCTTTATCTTATTATCTTTAAAATTATATAATAAAAAATAACCTCGTAAATCTTACAAACACAAATTATGTTAAATATATAAAGATCTTGTTTTATATTTCTATAATTTAAATTAATAAAAAATTGTTTAATATTCTGCATTTTAAATAAATTATAAATATAATAAAACATACATATAATTTCAAAAGATAAATATGTATCCACAATATAGCAGAATTAATATTAATCCTATAGGATATATATATATATACTTTTTTTTCAAAAGATAAATATGTATCCACAATATAGCAGAATTAATATTAATCCTATAGGATATATATATATACTTTTTTTTAAATACAATTTATCAAAATATTTTCTTTTCTACTATACAAAAAGTTAAAATATTGTAAATGTTGAAAATCAATAACTAAACAAAAATGTCATCAAAATGTATTTGATGACATATCATAATCATGTGTGTTTTTTTGTAATGGTTCAATACCCATAGTCCATATTACTGGTGAATCTGTATTGACAGTTACTTCAGAGCAATTATCATATGTATTTGATGTACTTACCAAATCACCAAATTGTAAAGTTGCATTATCTAAGAAATGAAAAATATATTTCTTTTTCATTTATATTAATGTATCATCTAATGTATTATATAATCTTAATTAATACTTAATTGATTAAAACATTTCACTTTCACTATTGATCAATACATACTCAAATTCCATTTTAAACCAGTTGTTATTATGCAATTCACAGGTGCACCAACTGGTAAAAGTCCACACCAGCTATTAGTTTGTATTAAAATTTTAGGAATAATTATGCTATGAAATCCTGGTCTTAAAATCCATGTCATTGAATCACTTGCAATTTGAATCACCTGATTAATAATATAAAATTTCATGATTAAAATAAAATATTTTAAAATAAATTATAATTAAATTAAAGAAACAATTACTTGTACATGTTCAATAAGCGTATCACTTTTATAAAGTGTATTAATATTTCCCATGATATGATCAAATCTTCCTGAGAAGTCTGTGAACACGTATATTCTATTTAGCTGTAAAAAGTAGCTTTCTCATTATTAAATATAATCTATTTGATTTTAATTTTTGTGAAACATTCATTATTACTTTTATATTTTTCATCTTTACATATTGTCCCAATTGGAACAAAGCTTTTGCATAATCTGTATGATCTTGATCAGGTGTTTCAATAACTATTGAACCCATATTTTTCAGTTTTTCAAGAATTATAGGAGAACAACTGTCCATATCACCAGTAATTAAATTTGGCACGTATTCATTATGATTTTCATTTAATAAATCAATACCTTGTTCTTTTAAGTAACATAACCACTTGTATGTCCCACCATCAACAGTAACATTAATTTGAGCTGAATAATATATTATGATATATATATATATATATTGATTAAAATTTATATCCAAAAAATATTGTCATATATATGTAATCTGTATATTTTTTGTTTTTTTATTTTTAAACATAAGGACATACCATTCTTCCAAATTTGAAGTAAAATGTCATCTTTCCAATAAAGTGGACTGTTTAATATAACAACAGCATATTTATAATGTGAATGATGAGTAAATATTTGAACAGGATCCCACATTGTTGTATTCACATTTGAACCACATTGCATGATTAATTTTGATTTATGTTTTTTTAACACTGAAAGAAATATGTATAAAGTTGGGTTAAGTAATACAATAATATAAAATTGTATAATTTTTATTATTTAAGTATTTTCAAATTTAATATTATTGTAAAAAAATTAAACGAAAGTTGGATTGGAAGTCACTATTTTTGTTATATCTTACGTAATAGTTGTTGGACTCTATTCACGATAAAAGTTAGATTCAAAATAGATTTAAAATCAAACATAATTTATAAAAAATTATAATAGATATAAAATAAATATAAAATAATAAATTTTTTTATATAAAAATTCTAATGTATGTTAATTCATTAATATAATGTAAAAACCACGTGTTTTAATCTTATAAAAATTATCTATATAGAACATGCATATATTATAATTTTTAAAAATTTTAATTATATACTTTTTATTTTATAAATAAAAAATTTGTTTAATATAAATAAATGTATTAAAAAAACTAAATTATTAAAAAATAAATTTATTTTATTGAAATATCAATAGAATATTGCATCAATTTAACCGTCATTCAATTCCATCGTATTAGTATGAAACGTTGTATGTATAATTATACAAAAATTATACAATAATTTTGTAAATATTTAATATTTAATATTATTGAAATAAAATATTTCATTGAAATATAAATGTGATGAACATAATAATAAAATTTATTATATTCATTTTTATTATAACCTTATAAAAAATATTAAAAAATTATGACATCTAATAAAATTTGGATTTGGAAGAAGGTTCCTGGTATTATCGATCGTTATAATGATATAATTTATTCACATCCGTTATTATCACCAAGTCAAGATGTTCTTTTATATTTTGGAGGTGACATTCAGGTATATAAAATAATATTTATCATCATGATTTTATTAAATAAAAATATAATGTAAGCATATTTTGATTATAGGATATTCAAGAAAATATGGAACATACAGCTAGCAAAAAATATATAGAATGGAATTTACAAAATACTGCTAAAATACTTAATATAAACTTTCCTAAAAAACATGTGCTATTAATTCGACCATCTAGGTGACATAATAAATTACTTTTTATATAATTTTTAATATTAATAATTTCAATATTATTTTAGAATATATGGAACAATAAGCTCTTTTAATAATTTTGTATTATCAAATGAATATGGTGTGCCATCATTTCTTCCAATATATAATGCTTTAGAACATTTACAAGAATTAATTAAATCTTCTTTAAATCATATTAAAATGTGTGATGCAAACAAGGTATATATATTTAATTATTTTATATATATATATATATATATATGTAAAACTATAATTGAACAAATATACTTGTTGTTTAGGAATTTACTCATTTTAATATTGAAAAATTAAATATAACATTAATGGGCTTTAGTAAAGGCTGTGTTGTTTTAAATCAATTATTACATGAATTTCACTATTACCAAAATAAATCAGAACCTGATATGAATATTAATAATTTCATAAATCTTATTAAAAGTATGTGGTGGTTAGATGGTGGACATGCAGGTTCTAAGGATACATGGATTGTAGATAAGTCTATATTAGAATCTCTTACAAAATTAAGTAATATATTTTATCAAGTTTATCAAATTTTTCTTTAGAGAATTCTTTATTAATTTTAGATTTAAAAAATCTATATATCATTTTAGGAATAGACATTCATGTTCATGTTACACCATATCAAATTAATGATTCTCATCGTCCATGGATTGCTAGAGAAGAAAGTCTTTTTTGTAATATTTTACAAAGTATGAAAATTCCTGTAAAACGGATTTTACATTTTGCAGATAAAAAAAGAAGTTTACAATATCATTTTAATATTCTTAAAGCTATTGGAAGTTATGCACAATAATTTGATATGTATCTTATTTATAATTTTTGATAAAAATATCTTATTTAATAATTAATTAATAATATGAAAATATATAAATTTCTCAAATTTTTGAGAAAATAATATTAGATTAATTATAAATATTTTTTACAATAGAACCTCTATCATTTAAATTAATTATAAAATATTAATCTTCATATATAATTTTATAATTTTTATAAAAAAAATAAAAGAAAATCCAATTGTAAGAAATTTTATTTATATTTACTTTTTTTATATAAATATATAACTTTTTAATTTAATATATGTATATAGTATATATTATATAAATATCAATAATAGAGGTTGAATTGTATGTTTCATATCACATTATACAACATTATGTATTATATTAAAATTTCTAATAACTTAATATTTTAATATTTATGCATAAAAAATATTTCACAATATATTTTTTATTACATAATTTTTTTTATTATATCATCTAATCAGTATTTTTAATAAATTTTTAAGTATTTTTATGATAGTTTAATAACATTTCTATAATTATATAATACAAATAGTACATTTCACAAGATAACTTTGTACATTATAAAACTTAATCTATTCACATATACACATAATAGAGTAGATATAGAAATATTAATTTAGATTTAAAAAATTATAGAAGATTAAAAAAAAATAATTTAAATTAAAAGATCTACATAAAATAAAAATTTTCTATAGATGTTTTAAACATATGTCTATGTTTCTTTATTAACATCTATTTTGACATTTAGTACGATAATAAGTTATACTTCCAGACTCTGAAACAAATAGTTGCTAAATAGAAAAACATAATATTTAATATAATTTATATATATATATATATATTATATTATTGATAATTAATAATTAATGTCTAATATAATGTAAATTATTTAAATGTAAATTATTTAAATTTTATGTAGTTTTTTAATAAATATATTTACCATTATTTAAATGTGATATTTTAATTTCAGCCCATTCATCAGATCCATCGCAACAATCACAATATCCATCATTAACTTTATAAGATGGTATTTTTACTAGGATTTATTAAAGATATTATAAAATTATTAAAAGAAAAATAAACATATAATAAAATGTAAATTATTAAATACCTATAGATTGTGAAGATGAAAGTTCACAATTAAAAACACCATTGTTACATGCATTGGTACCAGGTTCATCACTACCATCCACAGGACAATCACAATAGTTATCGTTAATTTTAATAAAATCTATTTCATCTTTTGATACGATACAAACAAATTTTCCTCGCACATTTGGTAAATATTTTGAAATATCTTGATCACGTGTACCACGTAATGATACAGTTCGACCGTGTTTATCACGAAGTAGTTTTGAATGCAATGGTTCATTCCACTTTGAGTTTATTTTACCAGTAATAATATAATTAGATGTTCGTACAGATCCACTTATTAATTTTCCTACAATCGCTTGATTAAGTTCTTTGAAATAAAATAATTGATGTACAACAAATATAATAGCAGCTATGAAAACACAAATTAATGTATATTTCAATCTTTTCCGCAAAAATCGACGTTTCCAAGAAGTTTCGGTTTTCATATTTATCGATTTTTTATAGTAATTATTTAATATTTTTTAATAATAATTAAATTTTTTTAATAATTAAAGATATTTTTAAATCAATATATTTTTTTCAACAGTACTTTGTTTTTGTAATTGTATAATTTGTTACTCATATTTTATAGTGAACTTAATAAAATATGTATTTTTTAAATGAAAGATCACATCACAAATTATTTATAAATAATTAATAATTCGTTCTATTTTTTTTGAACATAGATAAAATTAACCTATGAAGCTTGTTATACAAATGAAGTTGTCTACAATTATTGAAAGAATTCCAATTATTGAAACAATTTGAATTTGATGAGAAAATTAATAATTTTATAACTAAAAATGTTTTTAGAATCACATATTATATCGATCATTTTTTAACATCAATGTTAGAAATTTTATATATATATATATTTGCGATATAGAAAAAATAATTTATATAAATTTATATATAAAATATATATAGAAATATATATAGATCTTACAAATAAAAATTCGAAACAGACAAATAGACAAATATATTTATAATATATAATAATTAAATCGAATCTATTAAGATTTTTAATAGCTTAAACAAGAAAGACAATAAAGTTAATCAGAAATCGGCGATCTCTTTTGAATTCCTTTTCCCTCGTGAATTTTATAAAACAAATAATAGACAAGAAAAATAAATAATAAATCAAAAACAAAAATAGAGTGAAAAATTGTGAAATCAGTATCTTTATCTTTAGAAGAATGCAAATAAAATTCTATGTATAAGGAAATAGAAGGAAATAGAGATAAGAATTGATCATTAACGCTATTTCTTAAATGTCAAAAACATTTTTCTAAAAATATTCGAGAGATGGCGCTGATGACCTATTTTTATTCTATTTTCTTTTATTATTTGCTGCCTTGTGTATCGAGTTTTATTTCCTCGAATTCAGAAAATGGTATTGATTTCATAATTTTTATTCTTATTTGCAATTCCTGAAGAATTTCAAGTATTTTTTTATTCATTCTATATATTCATAAGATTCACGAAAATTATAAATAAGAAATTAAAATTTCACTATAAGTATATGAAAAAAAAATTAAAATATTAAATTAAAAATAATGAGTATTTATGAATTTTACAGTTTAACAAATAATAATTATTATTATTGATATTAATGAGATTAACAAATATAATGAAAGCTAAAAGTTATTTTAATCTTTTTTTAAGCATACAAGTAATTTTTGTTTTAATGTTAAATTTCACAATTGTAAAAAAAAAATCAATAATTTTAATTTTATAAATGCAAAATTGGACAATGTTTTAATCAATACATATGAAATATAATATACTTAATATTAAATGCTACTCTGATTATAATTTTTATGATAAAATATTGAACTGTTTTGAAAAAGTTTTTGAAATCTATTTTATCATATATTACAATGTAGAAAAAAAATATGTAAAAATTGTTGAATAATTCATAATATATAAACGAATTGTTGCAATACGTTAATATATATTTTTGAAGAGAATAACGCAATTTGTTATTACATTGGTCTTCCCATGCCACGATTCATTGGAGCTTGTGGTCCATTATCTTGACTACTTCTAGGATTTTTTATAGTTTCGTCAACAGATAAAATTAAACATGCTGCTTCAGTTGCTGCTGTTAGAGCATTAATTTTTACAACAGCAGGTTCCCATACATAAGCTAACATGTTATCACCAATATCTTCAGTATTAATATCAACACCATAAGTATGCATGCCTTTATGTTGTTTTTGTCGCAATTTATTTAAAATATTTGTTGCATCAAAGCCAGCATTATCACATAATTGTCTGAAATTATTATTTTCTTATAAAATTTAAATTTGAATAATGAAATAAAAATTAGAAGCAAAAATGTGTACCTTGGTATAACTTCAAGTGCACGAGCTATTGCTCCAATTAAAAGTTGTTCTTTTCCTGCTATCACACGAGAATAATCTCGCAATGTTTTTGATAATTCCATTTCAATAGCTCCACCACCAGCTACATAGGCGTTTGTTTTAAATAATCGTCTTACAACCATTATAGCATCATGCAAAGATCTTTCAGTTTCTTCTAAAAATTGTTCCGCTCCTCCACGCAATATAAATGTACATGTTTTAGCACGTGATCCTTCATAGAAGAAGTTAAATCTAAAAATAATTATTTTGATATAAAATTATTAGTATATAATTTTAATAATAATTTATTAAATTAATAATTATAATTTATTGAATTTAAAATACCTTTCTCCTCCAATTTGCCTTTCCTCAAATGTTTCACATCTACCAAGATCTGAATCTTTAATATCATGTACAGTTGTTAGAATACTTCCACCACATGCTTTCATTGTTCTTTTTAAATCTTCCTCAGGAACTCTACCTGCACAAAACATATCTCGATCTGCGAAATATTGTGTAGCGACATCACCGATTGGTAATTTCGACAATACAACTTGTGCTCCACTTTTATGGATTTTATCAAGTTTATCATATAAAATTTGCCATTCAGCATCAACTATTTTTTGATATTCCGTAACATTATCCACGCGTATTTCAGCATTATCTCTTTCTGCTTTAAGTTCTAATTCTATATTTAATAAAGCAATTTTACAATCTTGATATTTTTTGGGTTGCATTTCAAATCCTGCATAAGAAAATGTTTTCTTAAAAGCTACTCCTTTAACCAATTCTGAATCTTCTAATGCTCCACCAGAAACCTATATAATATATATAATGATGAATAAATTTAATGTAACATCTAATATTTTTATATTAATTTTTAAATAGTGTTAAATAATGTTAATAAATTATATTAATTTTTAAATAACATATCAATACCTTTTTAATACCAATCATATTAAGAGGTAACATTTCATCAAGCATCATAATAGCTTTTACAACCATACGACTAAAAAGCTCTTTTTGTTGATGAATTAATTTTGAACTCATAGATGTAGCTGCACATTCTTCTAGAAGTTCCACTAGTTTTGTTTGATCAGATTTATCTATTTTTACACTCACTGCATTTATTTTATCAATTGCTACTTGAAGTGCTAGACGAAGAGCTTTAATCATAATGCGTGGATGAACTCCTTCCTCAATAAATGGTTTCATTTGCTTTAAAAATTCTCCTGCTAATAAAACTACACTTGTAGTACCATCACCAACCTATAATGTGAAAGATAATTAAAGTATATGAAAAATATTTGTAAGATGAATATAATTTAATATGTTTGAACACTATTGAGATAACTATATATCTTTAAAAATGTTATCAGTCTATAAGTTCTTAATATATTATTCTCTGTAAATTAGTTAGTAATGTTATATTTTAATCACATTACTATTTTTATTTTTTACAGAATTTTTATATTATTTATGAGATATTATGTACCTCTGCATCTTGAGACTTTGCAATATCTACTAAAGTTTTAGCTGCAGGATGAACAATTTCTAGAAGCCTCAAAATGGTGGCACCATCATTTGAGATAGTTGCTTTACCATTTTGATCAACAATAAGTTTATCCATTCCACGAGGACCCAATGTAGTTCTTACAGCATCTACTACTACTTGACAAGCATTTATATTTGATATTAATTGTTGTTTTCCTTGTGCAGCATCTGTGCCTTCTTTAAGTAAAATTATTTGCGGTTGCTATAAAATATATATATATATACATATATATAAATAAACTAGATATTCATTAGTAATAATATTGATAATTATAGTAATAATAATAATGATAATATACTCTCATATATCTTCCCATTTTTATTATTTTATATTTAAATGCACATGTAGTTTTATAATATTATGGCAACAGATATGAAGTCTGTCAAATTTTAAGACAAGTGAATTAAGAATTAATTTTTTTCTTTTGTTATTATATAAAATATTCAATCATATTCATATATTCTATAAATCAATATTTAATAATATTTAAAATTTAAACATTTTATAACACATTAATTATATTGATTTCACATACAATGTGGAAGCCGAAATTAATCGCCATATAAGGTTAGATCAATTCAAATTATAATACGATTTTCATTTTTGTATATATATTTTAATTTATTATTATTCTAAGATCAATAATATATTTGTATATAATTTTTCTTTAATACCGAAAAAAATTACATATTTTATTTATCAAATTAATTTTATAAATTTCTCTTATAACAAAATCGCCAATATAAATTCATATTTTTGAGTAAAAGTTTTATATTTTTATAAAAATTTTATATTCTTTAAAATAAAATATTTAACTTATAACTTACCATTTTTATATTTTGTATTACAATTTTTCAATTTTTTAAATATTTGCTCACTATACTTGAGCAAAGTACTTGAATAACCTGTAAATAGTATTCGAGATGATTCTAGGATACAAGCGTTAAGTATCGTTCACACTTAACGGAAGTAAATCCATCAAAAATAATTGACCAATAAAAATTTGAGATTTAAATTTGTTAACATAATATGTAAGATAACTTGTAATATATTATATGAAATAACTTAAATTTTAATTTTTAAAATAAATAATTATATAAAAATAAAAAATAAATATTATTATTAAAGTTAAAATATAAATTGAGATCTTTAAAAATATAATTATTTTATATATTGTAAATTCAATATTTTCTAAATTAATAAAAAATATAATAATATAAAGAAATTAAATAATCATTTAATATTTAACTTTTATTAATTTTAAATTTTCTATTAAATTATTTTTTTTAAATTTTTATAGAATTTTTATAGAATTTCTTTTAAAATTTGAAAATATTTTTTTAGATATAAATTTTTTTACAATAAATATTTAATAAATATTTGTATAATATTTATTATAAAATTTTCAAGTTTTGAGTAAAAATATTTCACATATTTTAAAATTTATTAACAATTAATATTAATATATGGTGTCTATCTAATAAAAAGATTAATATTAGAAAAATTAGCTATTTAATATAAAATTTTTGTAATATGATGTTGATTAAATAAAAAGATTCTATTTATCTATCAAAAAAAAGATTAATTAACATCGTAATAAATGTTAATTAATATCGTAAAAGAGTAATATAATTTGTGATTTTTCTATATTTATTATAATTATAATTTTATTATAATTAATTTTATTATAATTAATAATTTATTATAATAAAACCAGGATTTATCATTTACCATACATTTATTTTTAAACACTGAAATTGTCTGTTTTATTTTTCGATTGTATACGCTTATTTATATATACATATAGATAATACTACACAATTATCTATTCTGGTGAATAGCTTAAATCTTAAAATTATTCTAGTAGTACTAGAATTAGCTTTCAAACGGGGTGTTCAAGTTTCTAAAATTTTTTTCAATCATTAATTCTGAAAAGTGTATATCTTGTTTTCTAAATTATTTTTAATTTTTAATATATTTAAGTAAGAATATAGAGTTTTATAGAATTTTAGATCAAGATAATTTTATTTTCGAGGTAAAAGAATATACATACATGTATATACATACATATGTATATATTTTAATCTTGCATTACATTCTTTAATATAATTTCACATACTTACCTTTCTGAAATTATTTCGTTCATTTTCATATGATTGATTGTCCAGTATTTTTTTTTTTCTTTTAATATTTGTATTTATATTCGTCGTTATTAATTTTATAAATTTTTTTTATTAATCTACAAATATTAATTTGGAAAAAATTTAAAATGATAAAAAATTCAAGATATGAAGTTAGTGTGAGTTATGAAATATATACATTTCCAAATATGTATAATATATGTATTGTATCATCTTGCATGCTGATTTTATAATTGCACATGCGTAAAATAACATCCACCTGATGCCAATGAAAAATCGATATGTTCGAAATTTTAACGCGAAAAGTTCGACTTTCTATTCTGTCAGTAGTTAATAGTGAAATCTTGAATCTGATGGATCTTGAACAGTAAGTAAACGATCACATATATCGTCAATATATTTATTTTAATGATTTCTAAATCAATTTATTAAACTTATCAAAATATTGTTTGATTTTTATACATTTATAATCGCGCCATTTTTATTGTTCATTATTATTATTTAATATACGTTAAACAAAATCCCAATAATTAGTGGTTATCGTGATTATCAAATTTTGAAGATTATGCATATTTATACAATTTATATAATTTTCAATTAAAAATTTTAAGCTATATTATTATAAATTTTATATATGTTCTTTTATGAATATTTTTTTTTATTGAAAATCAATATTATTAAAAATTTTCTATATGTTTTTTTCAATTATATTTATATTTTTAGTGCTATATGTAATAATATAATTGCAATACATAATAATTAATACAAGTTAAATAAATTCTATATTTTATTGTTAAAAGTGATATAAAAGTAAAATTATAAAAATATATATAAGATAGCAATAAAATTGTATAAGAATAGATAATAAAATATATAATATTATTTAATCTTGTATTAGATTATTACGTAAAACAAATACTTTAAATATTTTTTACGATGAAAACATTAACAGGTTATGTAATATATAAAAATCTGTTATATGACGTAAAAATTAATATTGAAATTTGATCTATTTTTTAATGATCAAAATTATAAGATTTTAATAATATTTTTTTAATTTATTTTTGTAGAGAACAAAAAAATTTCAACTTTTTCATTATAAGCAAGCATGAAACACTTATCGCGTTTATTATTCCAGTGATACCAATCAGAAAATAATAATAAATTCTATAACAAATTTTGTACAAATTGTATTTTAAAAATTATATGAATTGAAAATAAATTAATAAAATATATTATAAAAAAATAACATAATTTTAAATATTCGAAGACTGATAAAAATAATGAAATTTTTAATATATAAAAATATATAAAAATATTTTGTATATTTATAAATATATATAATTAATTATTAATTTAAAGAAAAATATAATCGAAACCAGAATTTAAATTTGTAATGTATATTCAAAGAAATATTTTTATATGTATTTAAAGTTGAAAATAAATGCTAGTAAATATTTATAAATGAAAATTAATTTATGTGATCATTGGATTGCATATATATATATAATATTAATACATAATAATAATAATAATAATAATAATAATAATAATAATAATAATAATAATAATAATAATAATAATAATATGTAATTTTATTATAAAATATTCATATATGAAAATTACCTTAAAATTTAAGGAAAATATCTATAATATATATTTAAAATTATTAGAAGGAAGAGAATAAGAAATTGAGAAATATCAGAAGCAAAATTAATGTTAAATATTGATCGATAAAATTGAAATATCTAATGATAAATGAAATATTTATACTGATTAAAAATTTGAAAAAACTCGATGTAAAAAATTATAAATTATACAAATATATATATATATATATTAATAATAAATTAATTTTTTCAATAAATTTATTGAAAAATGTAACAAATTTTATATTGTTAAGTATATATAATGAAATTTTATATTAATATTTCATAAAAGAAGCTAATAAAAAGATAATTTAGAATTTGATTATGTGTTTTCAATGAAATGATTTATTATGATTTTAAAATAGCATTTATTAATTTTTTTTTAATATTTAGAACTTACATTTTTATGAATGATTTTAGAGTGATAAATGTTGTAAAAATTCTGTTTATTATCTAAACTATATATGATTATTTAACAAGTCCTTTTATCATATATTTTGCAAATACTAATTGATACTTATTAAGTATATAGTATAATTGATACTTAATAAGTATCAATTAGTATTTCTTAAGATTGAATATATAAAATTAATAGCGACGAATAGTGTTAGTTTTTGTCAACAATTTTTCTAAATAATGGAATATATTTTTCATATTTTTTAATATTTTTTACAATTATATTATATAATCAATTTTGAAAAATTGAATTTTGAACATAATTATTACATTTTTATAAATTATTATAAATGCGGAAAAATTAAATAACTTCGAATATTGCATAATATGTATTGTAAATGAGATATATGAAGATATGTGTAATTTGAATCTCCACTTTTGAAATAATTCATACATTTTAATATTATCCAATAATAATTTTTTTATAATATTTTTTAAAAAACGAATTTAACAAATTTTTATTTTGTAACTTAAATAGTCTATATCTATATCATGTTGTAAATTTGTAAAATTCATTTTATTTCATAATATATATATATATTCATAAATAATTTTTCTTTATTTTATAAAAAAAATTTGTCTTCTTTTATAAAAAGAAAAAGTAAACTCGTATTTTACGCTTTGATTTCTGAAGCGAAAATTAATAATATCTATAAATAAATAAATATAATATGCAATGACAATATAGACTAGGCAAGTAAAATAAAACTTAAGAAATACAAATAATTTGCAAATTACGTGGTGGAATGATATTCATTGATAAAATTTATTGATATTGATTGATAAAAATAATCTGCATGTTGAATTAATTTTTAAAAATAAGTTTTGATTGAATATTTTTTATTTCAAATTTAAAATATTCAAATATTTATAAATAAATTGACGAAACTATGAAACAATCAAAAGTATTAACATCCCATTCGTGTGTTTACTTACATTAATATATTTCGTGGAACATTCACGCATCGATCATTTAAAAATTAACCAACTAAATTACTATAAAAATTTTTGAGTTAAATTAATGCACAAAAAGTGCACTTTTATTAGGGCGAGAAGCAAGCATCAATAAGAAACATTTGTAAATCATATTTTGAACAAGAATATTTATTTATTGCACCGGTGTTATTAACCAATTTTAAAAAAATGAAGATTGTTTGGATAATTGGTGGACCAGGATGTGGAAAAGGAACACAGTGCAAACGAATTATTGAAAAATATGGATTTTATCATATAAGCAGTGGTGATCTATTACGGGAAGAAGTTGCCCGTGGTAGTCCTCAAGGTACTTTTCTACAGGAAACAATGTCTAAAGGTTTATTTGTCTCAACGGTAAATTATGCTTTGTAATTAAAATTAAAAGTAATTTAAGGAGAAATTTATACACAGATATTTTTCATGTATATCTATGTTTTACAAAATATTAATACATATATAATTATGTAGAAGAACACATTGATTTTAATGATATTGATATATATTGTCAAGCTTAATTTAGCTTAATAGCTTAGTTTCATCATGAGGATATAATTTTATTCATATAACTTCTTTTTTCTTTCTACATAATCAGATTTTTAATGTATTTTATATATATAAATGATTTTTTTCGTATTTTGTTTAGAAATTTGTATAGAACATGATTATAACATGAAAAAATTAAAAAAAAAACTTTAATCTTTTCAATATTTAAAATGTTTTCTAATATTAGATATTTGAATAAACAAATGATAAAATAAATAAATATCTTTTATGATATCAAGAATATAAATATTTCGATATAAGCTATTTTTAGAAAATATATGAAAATAAATTTTAAGAATTGTTTCTATTTTATTTTACTTTAGATTTATTTTCATTTTATTTTAAATTAAATTATTAATTTTTTAAATTAATATTTTAAATTTTTCAAAACTTATATATATCATTTAATTAATGATATAATTATAATATAGTTATGTATATGTATTAATAAATATTTATTGTACGTATATTTTTTATATTAAAATATTTTTTATAATAAACGAATAAATCTTATTTTTTATTAGGATATTGTATTGGATCTGATAAAAGAACGAATGCAAAAAGTTAAACAAGAAAAAATGACAAACACTGGATTTCTTATTGACGGATATCCCCGTGAATTGGGTCAAGGTCTTCTTTTTGAAAAAAACGTAAGCATTAACACAATCAATTATAAAATATATTTATTAATAAACAATTCCTGAAAGAAATATTATTAAAGTTTTATTTATATTGAAAATAATTTGAATAAATATTAAAAAGAATATTGCAAATTAAT
The DNA here is from genome assembly GCF_003254395.2 of Apis mellifera. Lineage (NCBI taxonomy): Eukaryota > Metazoa > Arthropoda > Insecta > Hymenoptera > Apidae > Apis > Apis mellifera. Next base: position 10,640,441 of record NC_037644.1, on the reverse strand, counting down.
ATCATATCGAAATAAGATTTATATTTATTTCATATGCAATTAAAATCTTTTTTTTTATTTTTCTTCTTTGGAACTATAATAATATAATAATATAAATATCCATATCTATATTATATATTTCATAATGTACATGGTATATAACATGTACATGTATATAATACATAAAAGCAAAAACTGGGAAATTGATAATACTAAAAAATAATACTAAAAAAAACTTTACATGTTTAATCAATTTAGGTGTGTCCTGTTGATTTAATCATTTTCTTTGATGCCTCAAGTGAAATATTAGAGAAGAGATTATTAGGACGTGCAGAAGTCTTAAAAAGAGCTGATGATAATCAAGAAACAATCAAAAATAGAATCAAACTATTTAATATGAACAGACATGCAGAAATTATTGAACATTATAAAGACAAAGTTGTAAAGGTAAATATTTGTATATTAATTTTCTATTTATAAATGATTTCTTATTTACATGAATACATAGAATAGAATAATAAATTAATTGAAAACTATTTTATTTAGATTGATGCTAATGGCAATGAGGATGAAATATTTGATGAAGTTGTAAAAGTAATTAATACTTTATTAAATGAATCTTAAATCATGTCAAATATAAATGTAGATTTTCACTTAAATCATCTAATCATTTAAAATTATACTAATCACTTTTTGTGAAGTTCTATAATGAATGATTCTATGATTTTGATATATTAAAATGATTAAATCCAGAGATTTAATTGGTATAAATATTTATAAAAAATTTATTTTAACAAAGTCTAACAAATTCTAATATATAATTAATGTAATAATGATGTATATTATGTTATGTCTAAAATATTGAATCTGTTATTAATAATATATTATAAACAATATATGCATCTATTTATTGAAAATCATTATAATTCAATACCATTACTTCAAGCTATCTGTTGAAAAGATTTTCATATTTTCCATATTTTTTAAAATATTTATCTAAGAAAATTAAAAATAATAAAATAAGAGATATATTTCTTGTTTTTACTCGTTATATTTTATGATTTTTATAAATTAATTTTTTAAAGAAAAATTATTTTTTTTAATTAAGTTTAAAAAAATTAATTATGATTTATTGTTATATTATATTATTATATGTTTCAATGTCTGTCAATTGTCTTAATTGGAATTCCGTTTGTATCTATTGTATACATATCGCGTTGATATACAAGTTAATTATCTTTATCCGACGATGAATTATATCTGTGCATATAATCATCGAGAAGTATTCAAATTGTACAGAAAAGTACAATTGTCGCACATATTCAATTGTAAGTAAATATTCAATTGGATAAGATTTTGTTGTTGTAAACTTTAAAAATTTTAGAAATGAAGAAAATAATTTTAATACTTTTAATATACTTAGTAGCATGTTTAATATTAAATTTAATTGTATGCGATAATTGTTGTGAAATTAATTCACAACAATTACCATATTATAAATTGATGAAATCTAACGCTCGTTCGGATCAGTTAATACTTTCGAGGACATTAATTAAAAATGTGAATGAATGTAGAAAATTTGCTTTGAACAAAAAAGCTTTGGCATTTAATTACGGCATAGAAATTAATGATGGTAAGATATCATAAAAAAATATATATATATGTATAACAATAGATAATAATATAGAAATGCATATTAAAAAATCATGTCTATTTATATAGAGTTCAATATTGGTATGCATAATAGAAATAAATCATTAAGGAAAACATGCCAAGCACTTGAGTGTCCTGAGATTTATAACTTTACTACACTTGTGCAAGATAAAAATTATAAATATTATAGCATGTATCCTAGTGTCATCCCAACTGGTAAACAATATAGAAAGTAAAAATATTCAAACTATATTTTTGATAAAAATTATTGTTAGAAATTATTTTTAGGTTCTAGTTTTACATTGGCTTGCATCCCTAGAACAGGAATATTTGCATTTTCAAGCAATAATTTAAATTACAGCCAAGCCCAGATATCTTGTCAAAAAATAAATGCATCACTTGCTCATATAATTAGCGAAGAACGTACCAATGGACTCGCAAAATATATTTCATTAGACACACCTACTTTTGTTGGACTTAGTAATTATAACAATGAAAAAATATGGGAAAACGAATTTGGTATTCTATTGATAATATTTTATAAATTTTATAAATTAAATTTATTTAATTATTCAAATTTTTATTTTTTTCATTTAAAGAGCATAATAAAATTAATAAAATATTTTATTAATTTATTTGTTGAGATATTCAAAAATTATAATATATTTAAGTAAATTTTCTTCATAAATTTTAGAAGTTAAAAATAATTAATAAAAAAATTATATAATTTTAGGTGAATCACTTTCGTGTTTTAATTATAGAGCATGGGGAAGAGGACAACCATCTCATTTGATAGGGTGTGTTACACTTATATCATCTAAATTCGGACCTTTTTGGAAAATTGTGCCTTGTGATAGCATCTTAACTTTTATCTGCGAAATTTCACCAATATATCGATATTTACATAATTAAAAAATTAAATGCTTTTAATTTATAAATTCAAATGTACTATTATTACTTATATTATTAAACAATATTTAAAATAAATATTTTGCAGCAATAAAAAATTCAATTATTAAATTATTTATAATATTATAATTATAATATAAATATGAATATATAAATAAAGAAAAAATAAATATTATTTTTTATTTTATTATTGAAATATAAAATCATATAATAAAAAGGATAAATTGATGCATTAAGAACACAAATATTAATTATATACAGAAGTTTAATATAGTTACAAGTATCTTTTTCATTGTTAACAGAAAAAAATTTATCCAAAAAATTATTTACATTTGAATTAATTTGAATTTATGGTCCATAAAAAAGAAAAAATACAATTTTCACTCTTTGATTATATACAATTCTACAACTATACTTTTAAAAATTGTGTTTCTTTCCATTATTTATTTATTATCTATCATATGCTTTTTAAATTGATTGCTTAATACATAAAACCAGCTACTAAGCTGTATCAATATTTTGTTTAGTATTTTAGTAATAATATAATAACAATTTGATCATATTAATATTTCATTGCTTAATAACATTTAATATAATATATTATAATAAGCAAAAAATTAATTTTTAAGATTTTATGCAAATAATATACATTTGAAACAAATAGTAAATTATTTTGTTAAATATCAAAATTTTTCATAAATAAAAATTTGGAATATTATATTTTATTATTATTATTAAATTCTTCAAAAAAGTATATTTTTTTCATACAAAATTATATATGCACTAAGCAATGAAAATAAAATAATTTTCATTTATTTATTTCCATATATACAAACCAATTATTTTCAAATTATTAATTTAAATTTTAAAAATAAAATAACATGCAATATAATTTTATATACAAAATTATATTTATATTTTTATAATAATTTTAAATTTCCTCCATTTATATTTTTCAAATAAAAAATTCTTTTTAATATTAAAAATAATTGTATAATATATATATAATTAATTTGAGGCATTTGACTTGCATTTTATAAATGATGTTTTATAAATGATTTTTAATCTTTGATATAAATATATTTATAATCTATATCAAAGATTATTTACGTAATTAAATATTTTAAATATAAATGGAAATATTTTTTCAAAACAGAATAAATAATTAGTAGTAAATAATGCAAATATATGAGAAAAATTTATATAATTTTACTTATATAAAAATGTATGTTAATACCATATTTTATTCACAATGTCGTTGTTTTTTCAATTAATAATAATATTAAATAGTAAATAGTTTATAATATTCTAAAGGAAGACAAAGTATTTTATTAAAATTATGATATTCAAGTAATTAGAACATTACATTTGATCTAACTATATTTTAATTTTAATTTCATTATGAATTTGAATAAAATTGCTGTGTAAAAATAGTAAACTATAATTAATATTATATATGAAATTGAGAAATTTTTTGCTTTTACTTAGGACTATTATTGTCACATATTGTTAACTTGCAAACAGGTATGGAATTTAAATTTGCAAATAGAAATGCAATAATATTATTGATTCATAAAATGTAAACATATTACATAAAAATCTTATATTAATGCTTCAGCATTAATGTATAATATATAAAAGTATAAAAGGATTTATTATTGATATTCTTTTGTATGAAGTGATATCAATTATTGGACCTTTTTTAAATGCGGTCAATATGCTAAATTGTTATTAGATTAAATTGATTGTGCATAAAATTATAATGCAAATGTTTTTTTTGTTTAAAATATAAAGAAGGAGAAAAAATATGAAGTAAGAAGTAAAAACTAATGAATAAGAAGATATTTCTTTGACAATTATTTTTTAACTTATACAATTATTGAGATTAAATTTGACCAAACTATCAATTTAATATTATTTATTTTGCATTGTATGCATTTATTGCATTTATTCAACATAATAAGAAGTCAAAAATACTTAACATAATTTCTATATAACATATAAACATATACATTATCTCTATATGTACAAATATAGATATTGCAAAAAGAAATCTATAAGAAATTTTAAATATGATTAATGTAAAAATGTAATATTAATGTGTTTATTAAAGAAGTGTATACATCAAAAAAAGATTTTGAAATCTATTATGCAACAAATTTGTGCTTTCATTTTAAGTTTGGGGACGGATGCTACATAAAAGATACTTTCAAATAAGATCTATTTTAAGCATGATTCTTTAATAACATGTAGCATACTGATAATTGTAATACTATATATGAATATAGATATATTGCAATATTTGATTTACATATGAACTTTTTAAGGATCTTGTACTTGTGGTATAATTAGATTTTTTTAATTGAATGTATTATATTACTTTTATGAACAAATATAAATGCAATTAAATAGTATCAATTAAATGACATTTGACTATAATAATAATAATATTAATATTAAAAATAATAATAATAATAAAATAAAAATAAAAATAATAATAATAATATTAATAATAATAATAATAATAATAGTAATAATAATAATAATAATAATAATAGTAATAATAATAATAATAATTATGACAAATAAATTTGATGACAAAACAAACAAACAAATATAGTTACCAAAATTTAACAATTTCCAATATCTTTTTTCTTATTTGTAAAAAGAAAATATTTTATATTTTATAATTATTTCACTCCACTCAATTATAATTATATTTCATTTAAATAAGCTACATTCAGCTGAAATGTGTAAAAATTTATACAATATTAATATTCTACTTTATATATTACATTAAATATCATTCAAAATGTAATGATATAATTTTTAATTGAATTGTAAACTAAAATTATATAAATACATATCTTTAAGTAATAATAATGATATAATAATTTGAATGCATAATGTTTAAAATTTTATAAACATTAAATATTATTTAGAAAAACTTAGAAAAAATTTTATTGAAAGTTCTTTTATTAAAAGCTTTTTAATAAAAGAAAAAAATTATTTGAAATGAATTGAGAAAAAAAATGAAATCATTACTTTTTGAAAGATATACTTAATAACAATGACATTCATAGTGACAGTATTAGTTTCATTGGCCCTGGCACTTCAATCCTATAATCACTGCAATCTGTTTGTATCAGACTAGAATTTTTAAGCTGATATATATAGCAGCTAAATTGCAAATTACTATAGGAATTTATTATTTTCTTTAATTCATTTATATTAGATATTTACATATTCGCATATAGCTAACATATGATCTGAAATAATGTGATTATAATTGGCTTGCTATTTTTTTCTTTTTTAGATGAAAGATTAAGTATATTTCATCAAATACTGATATAAAAAATTAAATATTGTTTCGTTTGTATTTATTTCATATATCTTTAATAATATCATCCTATACTTTTGTTAAATTTTGTTTATTTAAAAAAATAAAAAGATTTGAAATATTCAACAGTTTCGTGATTATATGGAACAAAGTTATTAATATGTAATTTTTTAAAGTGAGCTTTAATGTATTTTTTCACTTTTTTATTTAGGATAAAAATTATTATTCATAGTTTGCTGCCTCATTTAGTCATATAATACGTGATGTAAAGTATCACAAATACTTATTATGTAGCACCATTCCAAGCTATTATATTAAACTTATTTCATTTGAAATAGGTACATTCAATACTTTTTTAATGTATTATTTCTTGAAACTCAATACTGTTAACGTTTTTATAACAGAATTATAAAATTATGCAAAGAAAAATTAAATACATTGGCACTTAAGTTATTTGATGAACTTAAGAATAGTTATTATTATGTTGTAATGCGAGGCAGCTTTTCAATAAAAATATAAAATGCATAGTCTCTATTTGTTTGTGTAATTTAGCAATTTAAGTACAAATATACTTCTATAATTACGAGATGTAATTTAAGGAAATATGTATATCAGAACAATATATTAATTTTTAAAACATGGAAATGCTTTAAAATAAATCTCTATATATGTTTATATCAGGTATTCATTACTAAAATATGTTGTAAGTTTATCTTAATTAAGTAATGAACTAATAATTTTTTAAAATTATAGGACAATTTGAAAAATGTATATTACATATATCTTAAAAACATTTAAATGCTACTAAAAATAAAATGAAAGTACTAAATAAAGTACTTACAATACAATAAAGTAAATTATCGTAAAAAAAAAAAAAAAAATTTTTTAAGTCAGGAATGATATATGGAATATTTTGTTTAGTCAAATAAATACTGTTACTACAATAGCGAAACAAATTAAAAATGCCGCTACTAAAACGAATAAATATAAGAAATTATACAGTAATTATAAACTATTTTTCCATATTGTTTATATGGAAAATGAAATTAAAATAGCAGCATTTTATATGGAAAAAACATACTGCAGAATTTATGAGTTGATTAATCTGGGCTGTTGATTGATGAAGATGCAACAGGTACAAATTGTTCCAAAATTTGGCCCATTGTTTGTTGTAACATTGCTTGTTTCTCTTCTAAGGCAACAACCTATTCATATAATTTGATTTAATTAATAACTATAATTTAAAAAAATATATAAAATATTATAAATTGATATATTCATATACAACAAATAATTTAATTTAGTTAGTTAACATATTAAATATCATGAGAATCACCAATGATTGTCCCACAACTTGTTAATGGGAAATTATTTCTAATAATATAAAATATAATTATATTTCAATTATTATGTAAGTTCAATTTAATGTTGTAAATAATATTTTATATATTATATATAATATTACATAACAATAAATTTATGATTATGAATTGCCTTGAGCAATTCATTGGGCAATAATATGAAGCAGCATTCAACATATTAATAATTTTATAGTTAATAATTTTAATACACTTACCCTCTCTAATAATTGATTATAAAGTGCAAATGGAACATAAGTAGGAGGCGTTCCAGGAGTAGTTGAAATTTGTTCAAGATGAGGAAATGAATCAGATTTCTGATTTTGACTTTTATCCTTCTGTTTACTTTCTTCGCTTTCTGCTTCTAATTTATTAATACAATCGGCGACATTCGTTGTCGTTAATACTCTGGATTAAAATTAAAAACATATGTTAATTTAAAAATATACTAAATCTATTAAAATATTCAAGTTTGATTTATTTATATTATATATGTTATATATTGTATTATTTAATATTGTAATATTATATTATATATACTTATTGTCTATTATTTTTTGCATTTAATTTAAAAAAAATGATTTTAACGATTATTATTTTACCGTGAACAAGGACGTTCTTTTTTTTCTTCAGATTTATCAACACGATCTACTGATACAATTTTTCTCCTTTCCAATTGATTTAATTTTAATTCTTCTACCTGGAAATAATAATATAAAAAATTATGAGTTTATATAATTAAAGAAATAATATCTATTATTATAATTATTATTATAAATCTATATGTAAATAAATTTATTAATAAAAATATAGAAATATAATATTGATAAATGTAGAAATAAAATATATTAAATTACCCAAGGAGCTCTTCTTCTTGCTTTTACAGCTAATCCTTCAGGTTCTTCTTCTCGTAATTGTTCTAACATAGTATCTGCATTACCATTTGCTAAACTATCTTCCTATATTATATAAGTAATATATATTATATATTATATATTTTAAGAAATACAAATATTTTAGATGGTGATTAATATATGTATTAGATATTAAACTAGTGCCAAAAACACTAACAGGTGTTGTAGTAATTGTTGGTCCGGCAGCGTGACGTCTTAAACGTTGTGAAGAAGGTGGTCGTCGGTGGGGTGCTTTAGCTCTAGAAGCTGTTAAATGCGAAAGCGGTGCTCCTTCTCCTCGTTCTACCCCATCTAACTCTTCACCCAAAGCTATATTTGTATTTCCATTACCATTATTAGTTCCTGCATCACCTACGAGACGTTTTAAATTCGATGTAGCTGAATATCCTATATTTTTCCTTTCTCCACTACTTCCTCCAATTCCTGAAGAAGTTGATGTTGTAGAAGATACGCCTGTTGATATTGTTTTTTTAATTATATCTATGGTAAAAATAATCTCACCAGTTAAAAAAAAAATAAATATCTTACATATGATTTTCATAATAAAAATTTTCATAATTTTAGATTAGTTAAAACAAGAGATCAAATACCTGTAGGTACATCTTTTACATCCAAAGTTTTTTTAATGTGTGTTTTTCCATTCTTCTTTACCTGATGAGAATGTTTTGAAACAGACTTAATAGGAGCTTTAAGTTTTTGTTCATGATCTTGGTGATCAGGTAGAACATTTAATACTTCAACAAAATTATCAGGAAATAAACCTACTTGACCATTTAATTCTCCTACCCACCAACCCTACAAGTAATTTCATATTTATGACAAATATACTCATTTAATTCATAACAAATGCATATAAATTATATTTAAACAATACCTTATCAGAGGCATTTGTAGATAGAAGAGTTATTATATCTCCTTCATTTAATGTTAATTCATCTACATTAACAGCTTCATAAGGAAAAAGTACTTTGCACAATTTTCTACTCTCTTGATCTTTGTGTTTGTCAGATTCTTCATAAACTGGAGGAGATACAAAATTTGAAGGAAAGACACCCACTCTACCTTTAAGCCTACCTCTCCACCATCCCTCTTCTATTTCACCCAAAAATTCTATAGAATCTTGTGGTACTAAAGTTAATTCATCTTTATTACAAGGTTCATAACTAAAAAGAACTTTACAAAATCGTCTTCTAGATCCTCCATTTTTTAAGGAAATATCTTCAGGTTTGGCATTAGCAGCTCCTTCACTTACTCCACTTCCTGTACTTCCAACTGTTCCACTTGAAATAGGTTCTAATACCTATATTTAAATAATATAACTATTATTTAATATATATAATTTATATAAGTATTTGTTTTATACTGAATATTTAAATAAATTTTATTTTTTATGTTATATTGATATCATAATTATAATTTCATAAATATTGAAAGAAAATTAAATACATAAAAAATTACATACTTTGACAAAGTTATCAGGAAACATGCCACGTTTATCTCTTAAAGTGCCTTCCCACCAACCACCTAACATCACTTTAATTTCTGTAATAATATCTCCCTTTTTCAAAGTTAATTCATCAGGTTCTTGTGCTTCATAGTTATATTCTACAATTGCCTCCATATTTTTATATTAACAATAACTTTTTAACACATGAATATCACAACCTTGTATCTGTAAAAAATATATAATTTATATTAGAAACATTTAAAATAATTATAATTTATATGTTATGTATAAATTGAACACGTAAATGATGAATAAATGACAACACGAAGATTTTAAATAAAGTCACTTTTCTCGAATAAAAATTTGATAGATTAATTTATTTACATGGGCAGTTCAGAATAAAATTTTTAATCGTTTTCCTTGTAGCGAGTTCGTATTATAAACGAACAAACTATTCTCCGCGAAAAAACAGATTGAACACAGAATGTAACATACGTATGAATTAAGACAAATTGCGCGTTTGTAAAAGTCATTTGTTCCTCATGCATCCTCCACCTTTCATGTCACTACACGTACTTATTATACTCATTTTATTATAATATCTAAGAAATATGACGTTGTAAACTGAAAATTTAGGCGTATCCCATATTCGGTTAACAGCTCAATATATCTGTCATCGCGGCCATTTTGGACTCCAAGCTCAAGTGAACTTCAAGATGCAATTTGTGTGTAAGGTGCGCATGCTAACCTATCGCTGACTCAAAGAACGCGCCAAACAATTCATGATTCATTTTTACTATATATGTGAAGTTCGTCAATGAATATTATTTTATGAGATGTTCAAGATTATACGAATACGTTGATAATCACAAAAGATATTGCTAATTGAATTATGATTATTACTTTATATGTAATTATCATTGAATTAAATACATACATAGTTTTAAAAGATGTAGGTTACCTACCGATAGTTATCACAGTTAGTATCAAACATTTATATATATTTTAAGAAAAACGTTCTTCTAGTTATGACTTATTGTTTAATTTCAAGCGGTTGATTCATACTTATCGAGTACCTCCTATAATAAAGACTCTCACGTATTGAATATGCGCAGAGCATACAAAGTTTTCTATATACCTAACGTTTTGAGCGATTCTTAATGAGGTCAATTTATAAAACATTTTATAGTAATATTATTTGATACATCACATAAAAATCTGATTTCAATTAAATTTTTTAATAATTAATATTATAAGAAAATATTAAATATAATATTTGATAATGATAATTGAGAAAATTTATTATTATTAATAAAATGTATATATTTTATTTATAGCATAGTTTATAGAATTAAACATCAAATTATTCAAACAAAATGTATAGAATATTCTTATATTGTTAATATATAATATGTATGTGTAATGATAAAAAAGCTGTTAATTTTATAATTAAATTATATTTATTATATTTATTTTATTATATTTTTTAATATATTATGTAAAAAAAATCATTATATGAATCCTAGAACTATTTATATACGTGTAGTTTACATTACCTTGAGTTTGATAAGATTCAAATAAATATTGTGTTATTATCACTATCGTATGAGAATTGTAAATAATTGACTAAATATCTTACTATAAAATTGATTAAATTTTATAGTAATTGATTAAAAAATGTATAAGTAAAATTTACGCGGTTTATTAAATATTTGCAATATAAACGAAATACAATTGAAAATTAATCAAACATAAAAGTCCATATAAGTGAAATGTTATCATTGTGACTTTATCGTACGATTCAACGAATATTATCAATATTGATGAATACTATCTTATATAATTCTCATATAAATTCTCAATAATCGTACACATAATCGGTTATTTTATATTTAACAATTTAACTATTTTTAATAATGCACTCCATCAATATACAATTTTGCTAAATAAATGCAAATTGCATTAAAAATATGTATGTGTTCAATACAATAATATTATAATTATTATCAATATAAAATTGCAACATTATATTATAAATTGTATTGAATCTAAGATTTGCAAGAAGATATAATTTATTAATTTTGCGTTTACATATTATATATATAGGTTAATTTTTACCTGACAATTTCTTTTGATAATAGATTATGATTTCTCTAAATCCATGAATTTATTTTATGATTCGAAAAATAAAATATTTTTGTTTCAACCAATCTTCACTAGTCAGGTTAACTTTTAATATATTAATTAAAGTAGTTTCAAAAATCAAATATCTATCATGTTTTGTGATGTTACATAAATGTGTTTATACATAAGTACATATATTATCAATTTCTTTATATTCTTCTTTATCATTTTTAATACACAAGAACAAAATGAAATGAAAATCAATTAAAATGACAAACATTAAAAATTAAAAACTTAAAAAGGAATCTTGTAAGATAAATTATTTTATTATCTAATTATGTGAGTTTCTCTTTTTTTATTTTTTTTTATAAGATTGATATTATAAGATATCAAAAAAAAGAATATTTATATATAGTTTCTTATGATATTTTTCAAATTATCATAAGAAATTCAATTCTTATATAATTTATTTAAATATAGTATCAATTTTAAGAATTATGAACAATTTATCATTATGAGTATTAATGTAAACATATGATTTCTTATATGATTCCCTATATTATATATATATTCATGTACATAGTAGCTTTAGAAATATGAATCTTTCAAATTCTTCAGTGTGTGCATTGTTTCTTTGCATTAAGTTTTAAACAGAGGCACATAATTGAATATTTTTTCTCAAAATAGAAATTAAATTAAAATTCTCCATCAAAATAAAATATTATAACATCAATTTAATAAATTGATATATAAAGAAATTAAAAAAAAAAAAAAAGAAGAGATTAATAAAATAATTTTTAAAAAGAAAATAAAAATTTTATCTTAATGATTAATAAAATTTGAGGATAACAAAAGTAACGATTTTTGATTGATTAAAACAGATTTCTTTAAGAGTAATAAAACAATATTCTACAAAAGATCGAACAAATGAAACACAGCCGAACCATTAATTTAATCATCCGTTCATCCATGATCGAATTCAACGATAATATATAATGAGAATTCCTTTACATTCTTGATCGCTTATGCAATAAGGAAAATTAATTTTAACATACATGACAAATTTCTCATTAACATAGAAATTTGTGACAGTCTAAGACACGTTATTTCTTTCGATTTTTTATCCATAAAATAACGTACTTACAATTAATCTTAAATTTTCATCTTTTTCTATCTCTTGCTATATTCCTTTTCTCTCATAATTTCTTTTTTTTATTCTCTCTTCCTTTAATCGTTGATGGTTATAATGAAGGCTTTATTTCGTTCTTGTCAGCATAAACGAAGAGGAGGAATATATTGGTCTTACATCAAGCAATAATCGTATATCTATTTAACTACAGAAGTATTGTGCGATACTTGCAGTCAGTGATTAGTAATGAATCAATGCATCACTCTAAAATATATTATATAATTCTATTATTTGTATATACGAATATTTTCACTATATCGCGTAATAATACAATTCTGGTCTCAAACGATCTCGTATTTAATATTCATCCAGCATTATTCCTTCTCATCATTGTCTGCATGCGAACAAAAATGATCGACTACGATCAAAAATGCATTCGCATGTTCGAATGAAGCGATGATACACCTGACTTCTTGGTATCTTTTCATATATTATTTTAATTGTTAATTCTACGATCAAATCCGTCAGGTGTGTCCATAGTGATTATCAAAGCGCATTAATCAAAAATTGATATAGCGTGATTTTGCATATGATTTCATTGACGTATAGATAAACTTTGTATTAATAATATTAATATTTTGTACAAATGTTCAATCAATCGTAGAAATAAACATCGTTATAATTTCGACAATTATAATAATTAGTAAATATACATTTTACATTCCAAACAAATCAATTCAATCGATTTAATAATTTCTCCTTCTTAATTAAATTTATTTTAAATCTGATATTAGATTTAAATAGTAATTTTATGATAAAGAGAATTTTATTAATTATTATTTAATTTGGCATTATGTAATTATTATTTAAATTAAATGCTTAATAATAATTTAATTATAATTGAAGTAATTATATATCGATTGGATCAAATTTTCTTTAATTATGATAATCAAATATTTTAATTTTAATCATTAATCGTATTAAACATCACACTACGGTGATTTAAACTAACTATATAGTAATAAAGGCTACATTATATCTGTATGTCAACAAATTTCAATGCAGTTGAAATCACGCATTGCTTCTCCGATAGTGGAAAAGCGATGGTCCTCCGTTAATAGTTGGTAGTCTGTTTATCTTCTTGCACGTGTGCCGTAAATATAATATAGCAAATATGATTGCGCTTAAATGCTTTTCATGTGAATTATATATTCAAAGCAACAGAAAAATGTTGTATATCAACATCAATATCTGTTTTTTTTTTTTTTAGGCCTTATATGAACATTAAGTGAGTTTATCTAAATGTTTGTACTGCTCGTGTTATTCGATCGCTGCGTATATATATATATGATATTTATGTAAATTGATGTAAAATAATTATAAATCATAAAATTAAATAAATTTTTACATGTTTTTCCCGCACTGAACTTAATCGGCTATTTGTGTATTTTCATTGCCACGAAAAAACATGCTTGAGCTTCGAAATAACGATTTCTTGAAGGATCGGTGAGTTAGTTTAAGTGAAATTTACGAGTAAAAAATTATGTGCAAAATTATTGCTAACAAGCAAATCGTAACACGATATATTTTATAATACGATCGAGTTTTAAAATTTTATAAAATGTTTCTTGTACAGTTGCACCATTATTTCGCTGGTTTTTTTTTTACGAACGTTATACATCTATCATAAATTTATCAATGTGCTTCAGCCTCTTTAATTTATCAATAATTATTACAAAGCTTATTTGAAATTTTCTTTCACGTTTCTTTTCGTAAGGAACGATAATGGAACCCATGGAATATCGCCAGAATATTATTTTCTTTTTATCTAAACAGTCATACGTACAATTTCAATATTTATCACTTTCAAGTTATTCCCGACGATTTACAATAATGAATCACGTCAGGTGTTTGATCATGTGTATGTGCAAATACTATAACTCGAAATTACGAATAATTTCATTGCTTCATTGTAAATAGACATCTATCTGTATATAATATTAAAGTTAATTTAAATAACTGTTTCGATTAACGTGAAAAAATGAAATTTCAGCTTGTTAATACAATCACATTGAAATTGTCAAAACGTCAGCATTATACGTTTATACGTAAAGTACAAGTCTCTTTTTTTTCAGCAATAATGCTTAGCATATATAATATAATTGTGCTGTTGTTATGTATATATACGA
This sequence comes from Apis mellifera, assembly GCF_003254395.2. Taxonomy (NCBI): domain Eukaryota; kingdom Metazoa; phylum Arthropoda; class Insecta; order Hymenoptera; family Apidae; genus Apis; species Apis mellifera. The sequence continues at coordinate 10,625,399 of NC_037644.1, read as the reverse complement.
TTTGCATTGCTCTACTTAATTAATGCTCGTGTAATAATCGTACGTTGACACGCAAACGTGATAGGATACGTCCAATGAATTGTATCAATGTTGTTTCGTTCGATCGAAAATCATTAGAGAACGAAGGTGCAAAATTCACGACAATTTATTTTCATATTTGTTTCTTAGAATATTCGTGATCAGTGTCATTTTAGATAGTTATATCATAGACGTACACACGTAATATCTATTTTTCTACCCTTGTTTTCTCCTAGATGCCATTTATAATATTTCACAAATTCGTTCGCATTATACATGTATAGGGTAAACTCTGCTTAATTTTACGATACTTTTTCATTCATCTCTGATACGAAGTTAAAATTTAAAAATCGTATTTATATACATATAGTAATTAATTTATTATTATTTGAAGCATTAGTGATCGTTAATTATTGTATGCTATAAATATATCTTTCGATCACTTCAATCAGTCTCGATTTAATTTTCAAATAAAAATGAAAATAATTTAACTTAATATATTATTTAATATTAATTTAAATTAATATAAGTTTTGTTTATCGTTGATGTTTAAATTTAAATTTTATTGGGAAAAAATACAAAATTACTAATATTTCTGCTTAACTAACACTTCAGTAATTAAGTTTTCGTGTTAGAGTTAATATTATTTAAATTAATATTAATTTAATTATCACAAAATTATTAATTATTGAACGAAATTTCTTTATTTCTTGAAACAATTTTTTAAATATCCATTCCAAAAAAATTTAAAGGAAAAAATAAAATAGAAGTAAAAACGACTCATATAAAAAAAAAGCTATACATATTATAAATATTATAAATATTATAAAAGGAAAAATAATTCCAATGAATTAAATGTAATTTACCTGACATTCATTATCTATGCTAGAAATGTTAAATATTAAAATTAATTCTACGATGGATATCCAAGTCATTCTGAAAACAACTTATAACAATATAAATATAAATATAAATTTATAACTTAATAATAAAATCTATATATAATAACATAATAATAATATAATAAATGATTAAGAACGATTTATAAATATATAATTTAATATAATTTAATATTACATTTTTTAAAATTAAAAATATACTTAATAAATATCTGTTAATCTATTAGCTCGGCTATTAGCAATTGTTAGAAAAATTCTAAAATTATCATCGACTTACCAGAGTTTACCCCATATTTACACATAGAAATGACGCACTTTCTCCTTACTTATTTTTTTCTTGTGCGCAATCGCGAAAGATAAAATCTTGTTCGCAATGAATACTTCGTATTTACTAATAAGTCGAAGCACGTCTCAATTCTCATAATTTATAGAAACTAACATGCATTTGTGCATCTCCAAGATTCACCGGGGGTAACAGAGACTGAGACTGAGACGTGAGACGGTGATTGCTTCATAACAATATTGTTGGCTCCTTCCCTTTCTGAAGCATCGAACAAACTAGCCTGAAATCAAAAATTGCATTTATCTTTAACAATATATATACATGTCAAAAAATCAAGCAAAAAAGTTAATTCAAGTTAATTTAATTTAATTTTTATAATTAATAAGCATTTGATCGTATTGATGCACTTTGATAAATTAATTTTTTTTAATATTTAGAAACTTCGAAGTACACATATATATAGTTTAAAAAGTATTTTTTTGATATCTCGAAAATTAGAATCGAAGAATGATTACGTGTATAGAAAAAAATTGTTTGTCATTTAAACAACAAATAATGTTTCTTAATATTTATTCGACGAGATAAGAATTTCTAATCATTTTTTATGAATCATCGATAAACCACACGACGTAAAACACGTTAATTCGTTTTAAAAATTACAATCGAATACGTTTCGCATGTTTCGATAAGAGATATATGCATGTATATTTAAGAGAGATAACGATATTACCCGGCGTCCTCGTTGTTCTCGTATTCTTCTAGCTAAAGTGAGAAAAGCTTCTTCAATATTTATGTTCTCTTTACAAGATACTTCGAAGAAAGGCATGTCAAAACTTTCAGCTATTTTCTGTCCCCTTTCCGCATCAACAGCCCTATTCGTAGTAACATCACATTTGTTTGCCGCCACTACTTTCACCACATCCGGAGAGGCATTCTGCAAAGAAAAAAAAAAAGAACAAAGAATTTTTGTTCAATCGAAATTCATGAATTTACGCTTTCATTTTTTTATTTTTATAGAATTTTTATCTTAAGAATAAATTTAATAAACGAAATATTATCTCGTATTCTTACTTCTTGAATATTTCGTAGCCAGTAGGATAAATGATTGAAACTTTCTAAACTAGTGACGTCGTACATCAAAAGGATACCCATAGCACCACGATAATAAGCTGTCGTTAGCGCTCTAAATCGCTCTTGACCAGCAGTGTCCCTTAAGAAGTCGATAATATATTAATAATAGTAACAATTAATTATATATTAACAGTTAATACATGCAATGATCGTATTTTGCAGTAAATTATCATCATTATTATTATTAATATTATGTTATCAAGTATAGTATATTGTATTTGATATATTTGTATCAATATATGTACTCAATTAATTATACCGTTTGAATTTGTAATCCTTGGAAATAAATATTTTTAATCGATTCAAATTAAATATTAATGCATTCATATTATAAATATGTATATAATATAGATAGAAATACATATTGAAAACAACTTGTTCGATTTTCCATTTCTCCGATTTGCAAAATCGATTGTAGCACTATCTCCATGTTTATCATCGTGCTAGATATTTTAAAAAGATAACTACGTATATTGGAAAATTGTGAGTATTTAAATAGAAATATTTGCACAATGAATAATTACTTTGTAAAATAATAGAATTTTATTTATTATGGAGTATTTATTAATGGATTTTTTTAATATTTAAATATTCTAACTATATTAACTACATCTATTCTAACTACAGTGAATAGAATATTTTCAACTCAGAAACTTGTATTTTATTTACAGAATATGAAAATGCAAATGTTTAGATTGAAAATAATTTAATGTATAAGAATTTAATATTCATTTGTGAGAAGAATGAAAATAAAATATAAAGAAATCATAAATCCAAAATCAAAATAAATTTATTTACTTTGATCTAAATTAATTAAAAGTTAAAACTTAAATTAAAATCGACTGCATTAATAGAAAATTATTTCAAAATATCTTATATATTTATAATTACTTAAAAATATAAATATTAACACGTAATTCCATTTCATATTTATATAGTAAATAAAATATATAAAAATACAAAACTCACCAAATTTGAAGCTTAATTGGTGTTCCATCCAGATTAATTATTTTTTGTTTGAAATCGATACCTGTTGATTCATTATTCTTAAAAATCAGAAAACAAGACTTTTTTTTCAATAAATGTGTAACGTTTATTAATTAAACATTACGTATATAAAACTATTTACGCATAACGTAACGATAAGAAAAAAAATTCCTAAGATTTCGCGTTAATAATAATAAAAATAAAAAGAATAAACTTTAAAAATTTAATATCACATATTTTAACAATTCGATAAATTTAATTCTATTGTATAAATAAGAAATATTATTGAAATTATACTTAAGATTTCTATCGAGAGAAAATTTTCTTGCAATCAGCTGATCGATGACGTTAAACACATATTTCTTTAAAACATCACCATATGTTAGTAATTTTTTTCAATTAAAATTACTTCATTTGTTACTTTTTGTCTCTCATATTCAAGTATACATACATGTACATGAATTAGTGTTGTATCGTGTTTTCGAGCATAAAATCTTTTGAGGAAAAAGAATATCATGAAACAAAACATCATCAGACTTTCGTATAACAAAGATATACATTTAGTGAATGTAACTAGTGAATATAATAGTAATTTTCGGTAACAAGATTGTATCTAAAACAACAATATATGCTTGTCAACAAGTTACAGCTGAAGGATCGAAATAACATCAACGGTATAATTCGTCACGATTTCTTTTTTTCTTAAAATAAATTTATTTCAATTCTCGACGAATGTTCTCGTCAATTATATCAACGCGATTTCCATCAATAGCGATTATTCTATAAAACCGTTGTAAACAATTATTTACAACGATCCATCAGCTTATTAATTTTTAACTGTCAATATATCGAATACGAAACGCAATATTCGAGGATTTCGACGATGCGTCTCACCTATCGTTGATATGTAAGTATCGTAGTAACGTTCGTCACAATAACGGTGCACGATACAAGTTTTCCCAACGTTCGAGTCACCCAACACCAGAACCTTGTAAGTGGCTGCGAAATCCAGCGCCATGTTTGCTTTCGGAGCTTTTGAACTGTTGTTGGGTTGACAAGAGAGTCGTCGGCCGGCGGTTGTTCTTTGGATACTTTGGGGGTGGAGGATCGATTCGAAGCCTGCGCCTTTCTACGCGCCGCTAAAGCTGCTCTCACAATTGCAACTTTTCATCGATCATGCGCGGCAACATTCGACGCAAAAGAAAAAAAAAAAAAAAAAAAAAAAGAAATAAAGAAAAAAAAATATGCAATGGAAAAGTGCATATCGATAGTTTATTGCACAAAATATTGTACGTTTATTTGTACGTGTTTATTTAAATTCTTGTACTGATAAAATCTTTAATTTTAACAATTTTTGATGTTTCTTTGTTTTGTATAGAAAAATAATTTATTATAATAAATAAATAAGATTTAAAAAATTTTTTGTTAAAATTATACTTGTAATTTTTTGAATTTCTAAACTCATTTTTTCAAAAACATTAAAAGTGATAAGAATATATGAAATTTGTATTATATTTATAATTTTGGAATATAAAATTAAAGATTGTAAGAAACTGTGACAATCTTATGTTATGATTGAAAAAAATATTATTGTTTTTAATAATTATATATATACGTATATATATTTAATTTCATATTAGGAAAAAATACAATAAATAAGGAAGTAAAAAGAATAAAAGCAGAACATTTTTTTTGTATAATTTTATTTACATAATCCATAATTTCATCAAATAAAATATTAAATTTTACAATTTTTCATAACATTTTTGAAATATAATATATAAATTCTCTATTGATCATTCATAGAATATATTAAAAATAAAATAAACTAGAATTTTATCAATGCGCTTGAAAATCATTTAAACAAATAATATAAAGTATTAATTAGAAGTATCATTCAATATTAAGCGTCGTATTAATCTTCATAAATATTTGCCAAAATAAATAATATAAATACTGATAAGATATGCCAAAAGTAAATACTGATAAATTATTAATTACTACCTTTAGTAAAAGTTATTTTTAAGTATTAAAAAATCAATATTCTTAATTGAGAATTGTATAATTGAGAAAAAATCTAAAATAATAAATTTATAATTAAATTAATAAATCTCTCAATTGATACTAAAAATAAATAAATAAATAAATAAATAAAATTTTAAATTAAGTTATATTTAATAACACTATTTATATAATTTTATTATTAATTGAGAATATTAAAATTAAAAACTCTGAAATAGATTCAAATATTAGTTTGTTCTAGAAATACTGAATAGAAATACAAATATGACAAAACAAAAATATACTGATAAGTGATGAATTAAATTAAATTATTACATATTTATATTGTATTCGCAATATTTAATTTTAATCTATATAATTGATGAATTTATAAATATTATTAATATTTCATATTTTGTAATAAAACAATTTTTAAATTAATTGTTTCATTATTAGTGCCGTTAAAACTTTTAATATCCTGCTATTTCTATCTATAGAATTAATTCACACATATATAATATTGAGTCAACAATAGTAACGAAAATAATTCACATTGCATTTAGGCACTTTGTTGTAGCCTTATATGTTCATTATCAAGAACACTGCTCTTTAAGACTTTAATAATTATTTCATACGTTCTTGTCGCTTCATAATTTTCTCTTTAAAATTTTAACATATTTATACTTTTATTTTTAAGAAACGTTACGAACGTTATATATGATATGTTTCTTGTTCGTGTAATTTATATGTAGTTATTTTTTTTTTTTACAATTCGCAAATATACAATGTTTTAAACAAATGTAAGATATTCTATAAAGATAGACACGCATAACGATGTTATACAGTTTTTTGATATAATAATTATAATCACAAAAATATATTAATAAATGTTTTAAAAACATGATGAAAAAATGATTTTATTTTTACGTTAAATTACTATATATAATTACTATATATAATCAATTATTAGATATATATAAAAAAATAAATACATAATTTTCGAATAATAATGTATACTATTTATGGGAATTTATTTTGATTTGTTTAATTGATTATTATTAAATTGATTTATATTGTTATAAACATATTAAAAACAATTTTTTAATAACAAAATATATAATTTCATATTTAGTTCAACTATAGTTCGTTTCTTGTCATAGTATACATTATATTTTGATATCAAAAATTATTATTTAATGTTATTAATCAATTATTCGTTTAAGAAAAGTAATTATAAATATGTTTATTTTAATATTTAAAAGATATAAATCAATCTCGCAATCTCTCTATTTACATTTATTTATTTTTTATTATTTACTAATATGCATTTTGTTGTACTAGGCAAAATAAATTTGAATTTATTTAAAAAGGGAAAAATATTAACAACTTAAAAGATATTTTTTATAATAAACAACTTGTACTCTACAGGTATTTTTAAATAATACTAACAAAATAATTTTTAATTCATAATAATATTATGAATATATAAAATATTCTTTGAATATATAAAATTGACAAGATAATAATGAAACCTATTTTTTTAACTTATTAAACTTAATTATCTAACTAAATTTATTTTTAGCATAAGTATTAGCACCATGAAAAAATATTATAAGATACATAGAATATATCTTTTAGTAAAATTCAACTATAGATATATATCTTTCACAAATTTGTATAAGAAAATAAGTTAAATTAAATTATTATTTTATTTTTAAGACACTATTCTTAGGCATTATAAGAGCTAAGTTATAATATGGCACAAATGCATAATCCTATGCATATCATCCCTAACATATAAGCTAGATCTCTTTTGATACTTGGATCTCGTTTAGTAGAACCAGGAAGATTATATATATTTTTCCATTTTACTGCCCATAATGGAATAGCAACATGGAGAATATCTGGGATCATAAATCCAAGATCACGTACAACCTATCATATAAAAATTACTAATCATTTAAAACAAATTAATATTAAGTTTGTAATCTATTATATTCTTATATTACCTGATGGGCATACCCTTCTCCTCTGACAACATTAGCAACAAATTGATCCCAACCACCCGCTACAATATGTAAAATAGCTATTGCAGCTATACCAAATGCTTTTCTATGAGTTACTGGATTTTTATTATTTGCCAAGTGAACAACCAAAAAAGTAGACATCAACTCAGTGACAGAAAAAAACAATTGATGGTACCATTGAGAATAGAACTCATCATTCCAATAATTCATATAAACCCACCAAGTATAATAATGTGAAAAAATAGCAGTTGAAAAAAGAATCATCATAGAAAGTCTAAGGCGATTATGAAAAGCCAGCCATGTTAAATGTTTCACTACTTCATAGAAAATTATAACTCCAATTACAATTGTGATCCATATTTTTAAAGTATTTGATGTAGCATTAAAATACATATGTTTATAAGAAGCAATACCAGATTCATATGATCCTGTAATAATATATTAATTCTTTTTGAAAATTAATTAAAAATAGTTTAGAATTAATTTTTTAAAATACATCATGAAAATAAGATTGACTTACCCTTAAATACTGTGTCCCAACATGAACAAGAACAATATTGTTTATCTACATCTCTTGAATATTCTTGCCAAAAATAATATAAAAATGCAATATGTAATGGTGGTATTGTTAATGGTGCTAATATTCCTAATGTTTTAGAACTGCATGATGCAAAATTTGCATAAAGCATGCGTTTTAATATTTTTATGAAACCCATATGTGTAAATTTTTATTTATATTATATTTATAATAAACTTATTTATATTATATTTATAATAAACTCAATTATATAAAAAAATATTTATTTATAATTGCCATTATTTTATTATTATTTAAATAATTTTTCTTTATGATTGATATTAAATGAATAAATTAGATAAGATTTACATTATTTAATTCAATTTTTTAAAAATTATTATGACATGAAATAACAAAAAAATTGGCAATAATTCTTTGGTATATGTAGAAGTAAAAGAATTATATCATATCTGGCACTATTTATTTTAATATATTTCATTAATAGAATTCTATTCTAAAATTATAAATTTCTTAATCTTTTACATAATGAAGTATATATAAATACTTTCCTTTATCCAATTATAAGATGATTCTATAAATTGTATGCATTATTTATAGATCATATGCTGCAATATTAATTTCATTCATTTATATTTATTAATTTTTCTTATAAAAGTAGCAGCAATTAAACAAGATTAACAGTAATTAGACTAGTTATAAATATAATAATATATTCATAATACTGTTAATTTTAATGAAGATTTTTTTTTCATTTAATAATGAAATAATTTTATAAATTGGCATAGCTTTCAGTCGATATATTTGATTTCATAATCAGTCTTGTTGGTATTAATGTAAACCATATAATATTCGAATTTTTATCACTTGTTTATAATATTATATTTTAAAATAAAACATATCATATAAATTAATTTTTGATTAGATATTTGTAGCACTTTGAACGTCGCATTTTATATTTCATAAGATTTTACCTTTATATTCACATGACACTACGTAAAAAATATCGAAATTGGCACAAATGTATTCAATGACAACTATAAAATAATGTTTCCATTCTTACTTTCTATCGGTCTTATTAGACGAGAGGGCTTTGCCCCTCCAATACTATTTTCCACGCATGTGCAAATTCTGTTCCTATAGAAACATATATTTGAAGACTTAAATAATTCCAGTTTATTAGAGGTTATTAGCTTCATTCAATAATTATAATACAAATTTCAGAAATTTTTAAAATTTAAATTTAAATATTTTGAATCTGAATATTAATTCTAATAGAAAAAAGACCTGAGATAAAAACATTTCAGACATAATAAGATTGTTTCTATTTTTTATTTTTTTCTAAAAAGAAGCTACTAATTTTTTTTTTTAAATAAAAAGCAATTTGAAATTGCTATCAAACTTATCTGCTATCACTTTTTTTCTTCTACAGAATTAAAGTTTTATAGCAATAGTAACAAATATTTTTTAAAATATTTAAAATTTAATATGTTAAATTCTATTTTTTTTAAAATAAATATATGTAAATATATAATATATGTCAAATACTTCATCATAATTATTTGAAATATGTTATTATAAGTCAATTTTTAATTATTTTTATTATGTCTAATAAATAAATGAATGAATAATAATAAATGAAGTTATTTAACAATGCAACTAATTAAATATTAAAGCTGTTTTTTAAACGCATAAATTTTATATAATAAATAGCATCAAAAATCAAGAAGAAGAAAAAAGATAGAGCTAGAAGAAAAAATATAAAAGCTATCCCCTAAGTACCGCAAATAAAATTCAATAGCAAATAAAAAAAAAGGATAAAAATGAATAAGAATTGATTATTAATGCCATCTTTTGAGCTACAATCTTTTAAGTCTATCTATCAAAAATAGGATAAAGACTAAGAATTGAAGATCAGCGCCATATTCTTGAATATTTTTAACACTCAAGAGATGGCACTAACGATCAATTTTTATCTTATTTCTAGTCTTCTATATATATTTTTTTATATTAAATTTAACATCTCATACTAAATTTATATAATTATTATTATACAATATTTTAATTTTATTTTAATTTATGTAAATAAAAAATTGCGTCATTGCACCAATTAGCGTTCTATGTGTGAATTTATATGTGTGAGATTCTTCTGAAATTATGAAAATCATAAATTAATGCATCATCTGTTCGAGTTATGTGGTTAAGTAATTCTATTTCTATTTCTATTTAATTTAATCTATCTAAATAAATCTATCTAATTTATAGATTAGTTCCATTTATTTAATAAATTATTAAACATTGTGATAACGAAATTAATTAAATTTCTTTATGTTTCGATCTTCTATTTGATTATGAGGTTACCGGTAGTTTGTATCATATTAGCTTTTCAATCAGGATTTTAATTATTGTTTTATTTAATATATAATAAATAAGTATAATTTTATATTTATATATATATATTTATTTATATTTTATATATTTTTGACATTTATTTATCTAAATTATTATTTGATTGGTGGACTTCGAAATAATAATGATTTATATACGCTTCGATAATTTATAATCAATGATTTTCTGTATTTTAAATACAGATATTTTATTTTTTTTCACAAAAATAAACATATTTAAAATAGATTTCTATTGTCCTTTTATTTATATATAAAATATATAAAACTATATATAAACTATATATAGCTTATTCATTATTATATTAATTAAGTTATATTAATTAAGTTTATCTCATCAAATTACATTATTTCAATGATATGATATATAATATTTCGTTTTTAAGTGCATTAATTTATATTTTTATCTTTTTTTCGTCTATTATGTTTAAGGCTGAAAATATTTATCAATATTTTCAAGAAATTGGAAGTTTGCAGCATATCATGTTTGACATGTTTCGATTTGATTTTCTTAGTAATTTATGATTCGATAATCGAAATTATGGCGCGAGATGTCATTGTATCGATAATCATAAATTTATGATCGTGACAGTTCAGATGTGTCATTTTTTCTTGAGGTATGTGCTGTGTAATATTGTATGTAATAATTAAATTGTAATTTATAATTTATTATTTATGTGCTAACATTCAATCAATATGTATTTCTTATTATAATTAAAAATCCTTTTTAACTAAATTATTCTATTATTTCATATTATTATTTTTAGAATTTTTATCTATTTTTAGTATTAATTCATTATAGTATTAATTTATTTATAAGACGGAATTGTGCTTGATTATTATTTTATATTATAATCTATTAATTCTATATTTCATATATTTATTTGAAAATCTTGATTTTTTTTTATTCAGATTACTAATTGATTGTTGGAATGATGGAAAAATGGAAAAGATTTCATGAACGCCATAACGATTAATAACTTCAAGAAATGGTAAAATTTGATACTTTTTTTTATATTTTTTCTAAATTAAACTTTTAATTAAATTGAACTATAATAATTTTTCACGATATTAGAGTTAGTGTTTTTTCGCTGATTAAGTATATAAACGGATATATAATAATTTTATATTTTTTTTTGTCAATATTGATTTTTATAGTGGGAATGTTTCTTAATCATACATTACGCGAAGAAATAATTATTTTTATATATTTTCTAATTTTTTCAAATAATTAGTATTATATTTAAATTATAGTATTTTAAATTTTGTTACAGTTTCATACTTAATGACTATTTCGCAATGATATCTTATAACAATATTGATGACAGCATTAACATCGTATTTATTGGTAAGTCATGTTCATTTATGTTTTTTTTTTATGTTTTCTTTTTAATAAATAAATATTTGATGAATGAATAATAAAATGTAACCTAATTAATAGCAATTTATAGAATTTATTTTTTATTTATAAACATTATTATTCTATGAATTTTCAAATGTCGCCAAATATGGTCTTTCAGAAGTAGGACATAAAAATTTCTCAAATGGTACAAGCCATTCATTGTTTGTTTTTTTACCAATTGGTTGTAACAGATTGTTCCATAGAGTATTTGCCGCTTAAAACATAAAAAAAAACGTTATCTTTTATTATAACAATATAAAATATTATATTGTCGTTTAAAAATTTGGAAGCAATTATATTTTTGTAAAATATTATTTTTTAAAATATTTTATTCCGTAAAATATTAATTAAGCATTAGTTTTTAATAAATTTAATGCATGATTTTTGATATTTTTATTAAATAAATTTCTGATTTCTTCCAAGTTTTGGATGAAATTCGAAATAGTATACGAAATTTTATCTCTTGTACTTACATCGTGCATTACCTACTTGACTTATATGAAAGCAATCAGCAGAAAAATATTGTTTAACTTCGGGCAATCCGTTCTTATTCAGCGGCAATTTAGTATCTTTAATACCTGGTAAAGGTATTACGGTAAAGTCATTTGTGTGAAATTCTGGGTATTTAGAAATTTCTTCATCTATTTCTTGCCATCTAAAAAATAATTTAAAATAAAATATCTTGTACAAAATATTTTTCATAAACTGTTTAATTAAGAAATAATATCATGTGAAAATTAAAATAATATAAATAAAAGAAATTAAGAATAATTATTTCAAGATTATTAAAATTGAAGAAATGTTGTTCTGCATAATTATCTAAACAATTTTTTTAAGTATTTAATGCTTAAATTTTTAAATTCGCTAAATTAAACAAACCTGCTCATTATTTTGAAATATTCCTCTCTTTGACTTTTGTATTGCAAAGAGAATAGACATGAACAAAATATGGTTCTCATCACATAGCAAATAAGCGAGTTTGTTGCATTCTCTGTATTAACAATTTCCCTTAAATGAGTAGGAATTATGAGACCAATGAAAGTACGTGGTAAATTGTCTCTTAATATTCGAAGAGTTTTAAGCAGATCTTTTTTATGATTTTCCAAAGTGGACCATGGAGAAGGAAGTACACATATATCCGTACAAATGTCATTGAATCCAATGAGAATAAATATTATCTGAAATAAATAGAAACATGATATAATGTAAACATTAATTTTAAACTTATTTTAATTTTAAATATTACTTTAATTTTAAATATTTAATTCATTAATCTCTGATACTTGTATAATTTTCATTATTAAACTTTAATGATCAACTCTTATCCCCAGTACTTTTATAAATTTTATAAAATTTCATATAATTTTATTTATAATACGTACCTTCCAATGTTTCTCTATATTTATTCTTTTGTCATTTTTTATTCTATTGACTAAATATTGGGCCATGAAAGGCATGTCTCTGGACATTGCACCAATCTCAGCTACATTTAATTGCGAAGCTGGATTACTAGTTAAAGAGTCTCCAAGTGAATAGCCTATTAAGTTAGGATTAAATTCCTATACATAAGAAAATTTATCTTATCAGAAGAATATTCGATTTTTCATTTGTATGTATTTAATTATTAGATTATAATTATTTATACGTACTTTGAGGATATTAGGGATTGTCAAATATTTTCGCCAATTTTTTTCACCGCCTATAATTGCCATCGCACCCCTATTCTCAACGTATAAATCTACTAAATTAGTTGCAAAAATTCCCATTCCGCTCGTCAAAGAATCACCCAACGCAGCAATAACATCTATGTCTCCTGGTCTTAAACGATGAACTGAATCAGGAATAGTAGGAGATCTAGCACCTGCAAATATTGGATTTTAGAAAATTAAATTGTCAATAACCAATAAATAGCATTCGAGAGCATGATTTTTTTGAATTTTTACGATTTTATGATAATAATAATTTATTTAATTACCTGTCAAATTGCAAGGAAATGGAACGTTTGGTGGAATTTCTTCTTGAAGTTTATTTGTATATTGTATTATTTTTCTTTCTTGTTCACCTTTTATATAAACAAAGCAATTATTGGTCATTTTTACTTGTACAGTTTACTTTGATTATTTTCACAAATAAATGAAAATTATCATTAATTATTTAAAAAACAGAATACAATAATCAAGAATAGAATAGAATGTAATAAACAGGAATAGGTTTTAATCAATTTCTTCAATATAATATTTTAAAAATTTTAACTTAGTTTAAATATAGTATAATTTAGTTTGGAAATATTGAACGAAATTATTTTTCTAATTCTTTTTTTACTTTTTAAATGATGCTTTAAATAATGCTAATGCTAAATATTTACTTTATCTCACAAATTATTAAATCATTGTGATTTATTAAAATTATATGTTACTGTGCTAAACAATAAGATTAATATTTAATACGTACCAAATGCTTGCAAGATCCAATTACGAAACAGACGAACCACTGATCGTATATCTGGGCTATCCAAAATAGTCCTTTGAGCCACGGTCAACACGAATAATTGTAACAAAAAGCACAAAAATAACTTCATTCTGTATTTTATTAATTTGATAATTGAAGATCAAATGTCTATTTAATATCTTTGTGTTAATTAAATGGATAATTTTAAAAGGAATTCCTTTCCTCCCTTTAAAAACTTGCTGTCAGCGGAATTATAAAAGGAAAATTATATAAATAACCACTTTAATTACTCGATCTAATATCAACTCGATCGTAGATTCATAATATCATGATTGCTACGAAGGTTTGAAACTGAACACATGAGCCTATGAGTCTTTATATCTCTACAACGAGATTTATATACACACACATATATATATATATGTGTGTATACATATGTATATATATATATATATATTATATTGGCTAACGAACCAACATAATACTAAAATAATTTAATAGATATAATTGCTTTGATATTATGCTTGTTTCTTATAATTGTAAAAATTTGTAATTATAATTTATCAGTTTGATGCAAATATAAGTTTGAAAAATAATATCATGTATAGATGTATGGAAGTTATTGTGATTAATAAAAAATTATATTAATTCATTATTATACTGAGTCAATAATTAATTAAGATACAGTTAAATTAAAATTTTTGTGACTCAGTATATCATTTATATTGCTTGATATCAAATAATCTGTTAATGAATTTATAGATATTCTGTTAGTGATTGTTTAATTGTTTACGAAGATATTATATAAAATTAAATTGCTTATAAATAAAAAAATAAATCTTGATTCATAATTTATACATTAATATTTATTTTTATTTCAATAGTTAAAATTAATTTTAAAAGTTCTTTACGTGTATATTTTACGATTCTTTTCAAAATTAGCTAGAATTATAATTAGAATTAGGTCAATATTTAATTAAATATTTATGTTAATGAGAAAATTATTCAACGAATAATTTTAAAGTTAATCCTCTAGATCATTGTTAAATATTTTTTCGGCCATAATATATGACTGATAATTTATGACTGAAATTACATTTTCATTTAAATATTTATTTAAAAATTGTTGTTTAATATTTATTAATACCTTGTGATTCAACGTGTAATATTAATAGCAAATATTTCGTGTAACATTAAGTTTGAAAATTACAGTTATAAATCAGATATGTTAGATTTAAGATAATTCTTTCAACATGAAAGAATACAGTAAAAATTTATAGGATATTAGAATTGTTACATTTCAATATAATATTTCTTTTTACAGTTCTTTCTTTAAAATATTTAATTTTTCCAAGAAAAATATAATCTATTTATTTGCTACGATTATCCAAACACCGAGTATTCTCAAGTTCATTTCTTATTAGATGTTTAAATTTTATAAGAAATGATGACGCTAACAGTAATTAATTGAATATTATAATTAATTAAATATTTCTAAACTTCGAATATATATTTCTAGACTTTGAAATATAAAAATTATAATATTTGTTTATGTTTTAATATTTTAAAATATTTTCAATAATTAAATTCATTAAATTAATTTAAATCCTTATAATATAAATATATAATAATGAAATAACTACATATTTTCATATGCGAATTTTTATTTTCATATGCTATATTTTAATGATGATGACTTTATATCCGATTATAGTTAAAAGATAAATTAAACAATTTTTTTCTCATACATTTTTGTATTTAATACAATAAAAATATTAAAATGGATAACATAAACAAATATTATATATATTATATATATTATAATAGAATTCAATCTATCAAGTAATATTTAAATTAAAAAGATATATAATATTAAATTACAGAGATAATTAATAGGATCTTAATTATGTAGATTTTTGATTTCTTAGAAATGTTTTTTACATAAAGAAGCAGAAATTAAAAATTTATAGAAGCAGAACTACAATATAACGATTATGTAAGCATAATTCAACTATTATTATTATATTGTTTTTATTATATATACTAATAATATAACTATTATTATTTATACAAACTATTCTTACTATTATTCAGATAATGAATTATTTTTCATACATTGAATCTGAATATCATCATATCCATCGCTATTATCAAATTGTTTAAAGGTTTAAAATATACCTTCAACTTTCAAGAATCCATCTGTAAAATAAAAATAGTCATTAAACTAGGTCAAGAATAATATGTTCAAAGATCTGCCAACTATGAAAACTTCTCTTTTTGGATAAATCTTGGTATGACGCATTCATATACTTCCACAAATATGTACAATTTTTCATGTATTATGCCGGAAATACAATAAAGGATAGATAAATGGATATGAATATAATATCATAATAATTAGAAAACGTATTATTGTATTTAATATTAGTATTGTTATATTTAATATTAGATATTAATATATTTTATATATATCATGAATATTTTATATGCATTTCAAATAAATGAATTCTAATATAATTGATAATGGTAAAAAAAAAAAAAAATTTCTCAGATGATATCATTAGTATTCATAATATTTTCATCGTCATTGATTTTAATAAGCATTCATTTAGTTAAGAAAATAATACATAAGCATTATAAATATTAAGATCATAGAATTTGAATTAAATCTAAATGATAATTGTAAATTTACGCTTATTTTAATTTTATTGTTTATTTTTTTATTTCTAATAATATTATTATATTGAATAATCAAAAATACTTCATCAAATTTAACAATATGGAAATTAGGAAATTAACATTATATAATGTATCTTTGCTTTTCGTATATGCATAATGTGTAATGAATATATAAGAGAAAAATTAATATTCACTTTTAAAAATCAATTTTCATTTTTCTAATTCAATTTTTCCATTTTTTTTTAATTATCAAATTTTTGCATTAATCTGATTTCCTTTATTTCATTTTAAATATCCATAAATTATATATAAATTATATATAAATTATTTAATTCATTCATTTAATTACATTACATAAATTTATTTTTAATTTCAAATATAACAATTGT
Source organism: Apis mellifera (assembly GCF_003254395.2). Classification (NCBI taxonomy): domain Eukaryota; kingdom Metazoa; phylum Arthropoda; class Insecta; order Hymenoptera; family Apidae; genus Apis; species Apis mellifera. The sequence continues at coordinate 10,608,195 of NC_037644.1, read as the reverse complement.
ATGGAAATAATGTCATCTGATTAGATATGTTAACTGGATAGTTATTTGATTTTATCTTAATATAAAGTATTATAAAATGATTAAAAATATGTGGATTGTTCTTAATGCACAGATTTAAATCTAATTTTATCATAAAAAGAATCTTTAAATTTAATTTAGGGATAAAATCATATTGAAACTAAGGATTAAAAAATTTAATTAAAAAATAATAATTGTTTTATCGTAAATAATTTTTTATTCGATAGGATTCTCTTTTATATTTTATCACAACAAGTTTTGATTTTCAAAAAATTACATGTAATTTTTTATTAATATTTATGTATAATAAGTTTATAAAGATATAATATTACATTTGATTAATTAAATTAGAAAATATATTAAAGAAATTGATCTTTATCAAAAAATTATTACAATGAAGTTACATTATATACAAAGGTTAAATGTATATAAAAAAATATGTAAAAAAAATTATAAACAATTAAACGCAAAAAAAAATCTTCTCGCATTTTAATTTGCAATTACACAAGATCAGTTGATGTCATCATAAAATATCTATATTAAGATTATACTACATTAAAATGATTTTTATATCGATATTACATACATTATATACATAAGAGATTTAATTCACGGTCAAAATATTTTACAATTACTAATATTATTTATTTTTATTTAATTAATAAATATTTTTAATATATATGATATTGAATTTATAATTTTGATATAAAAATAATTAAAAAATTAAATAAACTATTCTAAAAGTTTACATAAAAATATACATCACAGCCAATATTAATAATATGATATATTCAAAGAAATTTGTAGAATATATTAAAAGAAATTTTCATTTAAATTGATACTTGTGAATGATACTTATGATATATTTTTTTTATACACAATTGTACGGATAAAAAATATATCATAAATATTATTTAAATAAAACATAATTCTTCAATAATATTATTAAAAATTCATTCTAGAAAAATTATTACCCATTATTATTTTTTTTTTTTTTACTATCTTCTCTTTTGCTCTTGCTCTTCATTTAAACTCTCGTTTATCTAAATTTAATAACAACAACAATAATAATTAATTTTTATTCATTTAACTAGGATTAATTAGGAAATATAGATATGAAATATATACCTTAGTAATATCCGAAATGGATAATATATTAGATAGATTTTCAGACATATTTTCAATATCAAAATTATAGAGGTCTTCCGAATTAATTTTCAAAAGATTCGAATCAAATTCTAAGCTATCCATATTTATATTTATACCATTTGTTTCTTCCACTTCACCTGTTATGTAAATTATTATCTCGGAATAAGATCAAAATAATAACATATATGTATGCACATATATATATATATATATATATATATATATATATATATATATGCACATTTATAATAAATGCAAAATATTTAAATTACCAGCGTTTTCCAACAAATGAAATCCTTCGTAACATGATTCTGATATTTTGTTTAACATTAACTGTTCTTCAGGTTGTATTTCTGTTATATCTTGAATATATGAAGATTGGTCTTTTGGACGCACATCGGTTGATACTTGTGCGTCACCGTTTGTCAATGGATATTGAGGTGATGGTCGAGGTGACTGAATAAGCGTTGGATTGTTTTCTATTGGCGATATTTCTTCTCTGTGTTAACATTAAAATTCCTTTAGATTCATAATTATATATATATTTTTTTTTGATTCATTATTTTATATTCGTTACATAATAATTGTACAAAAATTTTTATTAACCTTATAGTTTGAATATCAAATTCCGGTTCTTCAGAAATGATTTCCAAGGCGCGCAATGGAAACAATTCTTTATATCCGACTGAAGAACATTCAAATGGAGCTATTACTTCCGACGATTCTGATAATAATAACGTTAAAGATGATTATTGATTGTATAACAGCTTATATAATTTTATAGCAGTACTTCCAATCACGATAAAATAGATATAGATATTAATGAAATAAAATAACATAAATTACTTTATTATTTATTACATTATATACACATTATTACTTTTGACAAATATTTTAGATTTTTCACGCAAAGTGATTATTTATGACAGTATTTAATATTTAGTTGAAAATAAATATGAATACTTGTAACAAAGAATTAATTATTTTATACATATAAATGTACTTTTAGAAATTTTGGAACAATGAAATTGCTTAAGTTATAGAATATAATAATAGAAAAATAAAATACTCACTTTCCTCAGTTTCCGTTTCTGTCTCTTTCAACACTATGTTTTCATTCTTATTATTAATCTTTCGTTTCTTTCGTTTTAACGAATTAGGATTATCTACAAATGTATTTGTACATTAAAAATATTAAAATCGTATCATTTTTTTTGAAGACAAATATAATATAAGGATGTCGATAAGAAAGACAGTCTCTTCTAGTGAATATATATATATATTTTTAATAAATAAATTTACCTGGACTGAGAGGTAACATTAGAAAAGGCAATGGTTCGCTCAATGCACCATCCGATGGCCTTTTGAGTTGAATGTGTACCGGGACTGGCTCCTCAATTTCCTGCGTGTGATAACTTGATGTTTTGAAGCGAATCGCTGTCTGGATTAATTAAATTAATTAAATAATTATCAAATTAATCTGGCGTAAAATTTATGTAAAACTTAAATATACATACATACTTGTTTGTGCACATGAGCAGGATGAAAATCACCAAATGCTTCCCAAACTACTTTCCCATTCTTCTCCTCAAAGAACCTCACTTGTATATCATCTTTTACAACTTTTTCGCACAACAAAATCATATGCATGCCACCAGCAACCGATGCGCTATAATGACTGAGCTCGCATATCATTAGATCCGGTATTATCTCTTAAATTATTCAATATTAATTATTCATTGCGCAATCAAAGAATTAACATATCTTAGAGAAATTGGATGTAAACATATGTTTAATTGAAACATACTTTTATCGAATATAGGATCGGATACAATCGGTGATAATGGCACGTTGAATTTTCCTTTCTGCGATCCTTCTAAAAACACTTGGAAGCACAGCCTCACTGCATTTAGATCAACGGAATTGAGATCCCTTTTGAATTCAAAGCCAGCTATTTAAAAATATTTTATAAATGTGATTCGTTTCTGTATATCTGTGCATAATCGAATCGAGAAACAAAAAGCGGGATTTTAATGTTTACTTCGAAAAGGATCTACACGAATCTCCTCTCTTATTTTCAATTCTCTTTTAATGTCGTTCCTTTTAACGCACATGATACCAAGATTTGCAAATGTCACTGTCATGTCTTCCGATGAGATTTCGATTGTACAAATACCTTTTTCACACCCTTCCCTTCCAATCAGATTATGAGGATGGGGTCTGTATGGTTTGTCTTTCGTTACACACGATGCTACAGCTAGAGCCCGACCTTTAAATCCAATTACCTACAATCAATCTTATTTGTTATTACCTTATATTAATTCTAATCTTTTCTAAAAATTAGAAAATTTCTATCGCATATTATTTTATCGATCTTTCTTCATTTCTTCGCTACTTACTCTTATACTAGGACACGTTTTATTTTCTATTGTACTGCTTGCACCAGGTATATTACCGGCTGATCTGCCCTCACATTCGTATCGAAAACGTAAATTTTTCGTGGGTTGCTCTATTATTTCAACATACGGTGACGATTTTTTAAAATTATTCATTTTTCTGTAATTTTGCTAATTTGATATTTATAAATTAATGATTGAAATTCTTTCACATAACGAGAGAACTCTTGGTGTGTAAGTGTACAAGAATTGTAAATACGAGATTTTTGTTTTTGTATTAGATTTTAATCACGTGATTTTATTTACACATAAAACTTCGTTCGAAAATGAATTAGTCTTATACATTTTAGGTTTGTCAATCATTTCAAAGTGACCCGTTCTAGTGTTCACAACATCGTCCTGTGTTCAAATTTTGATCTAGAATTTTCCGTTAGATTCCTCTCAAAGATTAAAAATTTTTACTTTTCGTGTTATTTTTTAATATATTTTCTCAGTGGTAACATTTTTAATAACATTTCGCGATACCATTATCGAATAGAAAAAAAAAAAAATGTGTAGGTATAGAAAGTATTTAATTCATATTTTAGAAATTTTTAGAAGTTTTTAAAACATTAGAATTTGTACAAAAATAATTTAAAACAATACAATTGATATATTTTTGTAAGTATATTTACAAAGAATCTTCTTCTAATAATATATTATATTATTATTATGTTATTGAAAGCAAGAACCAACATTTTCTAAAAATTTAGAAATCTCTTTTATATTGGTTCTTTTCGTTGAATCGAAATTTCTAAGTCTAAAATAGCTTTAATATAATAGGGAAATGAATTTTATTTTGACATCATACGATATGATAAATTTAATAAAATACTATTGTTTAAAAAAAGGGCCAATCTTGAAATTAAAAATTTGAGGAAAATTTTTTAATTGTTGTGTACGATTTCTTAAATTTCTTGTGAAATAATGAATTTAATTTATTTGTCTTATCGTATTTAATTTGCTTAAAGATTATCTTTAATCATCCATAATATCTAATTAATTTATGTTTTAATTTTCATCATCACTTTGTACAATTTTATGTTTCAGAATTCAAATAATTATTTATTTAGTAATTTTTTTATCAAAATAAAATTTCTGTGCATCTTGGAATTTTTGTAAATTTAAAAAAAGAATTTAAAAATTTTTGTTTTAAAAAATTAAAATTATAAATTGTCCTGATAATTTTTCGATATAACGAATAAAGAAGATCGTTTTCCATTTATTCTACAATTTACTATAAATATAGTAAATATAGTATTATTTATAATTATATATTTATTATAAATATATAAATTTATTACTTTACAATTTGTTATAAAATTATTTTTAATTGCATCGATTATGTCGATAAATTAGTAAATACACTTTCAAGTTATTTCATTGCATTAATAGCATAATCTATGACATCTATCGGAATATTTAAAACTAAATTGTTCTCTCGATATTCTAATCTTTATGTTCATCTGATATGTTCATAAACAAGATAGATTCATTGATATATATTGATTACTATTATATTTTATTGGATTTTGAAATATTATTATATTATTATATACATATTACTCTGAAATATCGATTTCGAAAAATAATAATGTTTTTTATAATCTCTATGATTTGTTATTTGTATCTGTATTGTTTTATATCTATTTTATAAGTACATATTTTCAGGATTGTTATTAATTATCATTAACCAGAAATTAATATTAATTATTACTAATTAATATTATTATTATTTATTATTAATCAATTTAATATTAATTTAATTATTTAACATTAAGCAATAATATTTATTAATTTAAATTTAAATTATTAAGAGAAAATATAATAAAATCGAACTATAAGATCTTTTATTTCAAATATTGAAATCTGTTTGTAAATAATTAACTGCTTTTAGTTCGACCCTTTACTTTTGTCTATCAAAGAAATTATCACAACATGAAATAACTTGAAAACAAGAATAAATAGGACATATTTATTGTTTATTTTTGAAAAAGGCATATTAAATCTATAAAAAGTTAGTTATTAATATTTGATATTAGTAATTGTTATATTTATATTTTTCATTTTGTATCTATAAACATTTTGTAAAATTTAAAAAAATGAAGTAAAATAGTTAATTAAAAACAGATTATTATAAAGGAGAATTATAAAATAACTATATAACTATAGTATAATATAACTAGTTCACATGGAAACCAAAAGATTTATGAAGAGTTTAATTTATTATTTTAGAAATATTTTTTATTAAAATGCATAATATTTATATTTTCTAAGTTTTAACATATTGTGATATCTATGAATAATTAAATAATAAATAATAATAAGAAGGCAATTATAATATTTTAAAGATTTTTTATTTTGAGGATATAGATAATGATGGAAATTATGAATAAACAATTAAAGGTTTGAAAGTAAAATGTATATAAAAAGTATATATTTTAAAATTAAATTATATATTAATATCCAATGCTCTTTTTATAGAAGAATTGACTTTGGATGTTCAAATTGTTTTCTCTTTCTTTCGTTAGAAAAATATTTTATTGATAATTTCAATAATAGTGCCTAATTTTGGTGCACTGATAGTATAGATTATAATTTGGGGATCGTCAATCGATTTTTTAATCAATTGTACGATAGCAAATTCCAATGATAAAAACTTCACAATCATTTCTATGCTGCATATTCATTCATATATCTAATACTTTTTATACAAAAAGCTGTTGAATACCCAAACTGATTTATAGAGATAATATTCATCTATCTAATGATCCTTGTATAGAAGAATTGATACTTTGGATATTCAAATTGTTTTTTCTTTTTTTTGTTGGAAAAATGTTTTGCATTAATGATTTCCACAATAGCACATTGATACTGTAAATTGTTGAAAAAATGTTTTGCATTAACAATTTTGATAATAGCCCACTGATAATGTAGATTATAATTTGGGAATGTCAACCGATTTTTTAATCAATTGTGACAGCAAATTTCAACAATGAAATCTTCACAATCGTTGCTATGCAGGATATTCATATCCATATTTATATCTGGTACTTTTTATACAGAAAGTTTGGATATCCAAACTGATAGGTTCATAGAAATATTAATATTCATATCTAATCCTCCTTTTTTAGAAGAATTGATGTCGTAACTATCTTGTTATAGTTGTTGAACAATATTCTTCATTAAGATTTTACAATGGATTTTAATTTGGGAATTGTGAATTGATTTTTTAATCAATTACACATTTCAATGATGAAAGCATGTCGTAACCATACAAGATATATCATCATATCATATATCACGATATTTAATGATTTTGTAGAAAAATGTTGAATATCCAAATAAGAAAATCTATAGAAATATTAATATCCATATATAATGGTCCTTTTATAGAAGAATATCAAAATGTGCTTTTTTTTTATGGAAAAATGTTTTTTGTTATTATCAAGTTTTTCCGTAGCTTCCCCTGATGTTTGGCACATTGATAGCTCAGATTCTAATTTGGGGATGTCAATTTTAATCAATTATAACATTCTCAGTCGTGTATGTTCATTGGAACATTTGCTTTTGTAAAAACTATTAAGATTTTATACCGATCCATGGAAATGAATAACATGATTTTTATTCATCGTAAATTTCTTTATGGATTCGTAATTGTTCTACATAATGAAGTCGTAATAATGAAATGTATGTAACTCCATGCAGTTAATAATATAAATTTGCCATGCGTTGCACGTCTTGCCCATGACACATTTCGAACAGATTGTTTAATTTTGCTTAAAAATCCAATCAATCTTTTTTCAGAATCTGAATATTCAATAAAATTAGAAAGTTCATATAAATTTCAATTCAGGCTATTATTATAAGATGATTTATATATTCATATTTCAAAGGTATTCAATGCCATTCTTCCAATCTGAATTACAATCATTTTTAAATGTAGTCAAGATATCCATAAAATCTTTTATGAGGTTTTCACTCGGTACGTGTTTTGCGAAAAATAGAAATTTAAATTAATCAAATTGGAAACATGTTAATTAAATTAAAGGATGACTTTAAATATTGTAAAAAAAATCATCCTTATAAAATCGTCCAAGGATCTTGATGATTAAAATTTGCAATCACAAACCGTCCATATTATTTTTTTGACAAATAATTGAATCTTCTGTGTTTGTTTCTATAACATTCAATAAAATCAAAAAATTAGTATTATTTTCGAGCATTTACATTATTATTTAGAGCATTATACAGAATTCGTAAATTTATATACCTGAATAATTGAAATTTGTGATAATATGGACAAATTAATTGTCATTAATATTCTTCCTTTAATTTTCTAACACAAAATATGCCATGTTCAAATGATTACTGATTACAGTGAAAATCTTCTTTGTGATAGAGATTTTTATTTATACAGATAAAATGATTATCTGTTATTTAGAACATTATCCTTATGTAGAATGAAGTCGCAAACTCTTTGTCGAGTTCACGATTTAACTGTATCATTATATTGTCTATTATATCACATTTTGTTCAAGTTAAATATTTATTGTCCAATCTTTTCTCAAAAACCTAGATATTCAATAAAAAAGATTAATATTAATTTTATAATTTAGATTATAAAATTATAATTAGATTATAAATTAAATTAAATAAAATTAAATTAATAGATTAAATTAAATAATTTAGACTATTATACAGAATGATTCGTAGATTTATATTCTTATCTTGATGATCGCAGATCATTTTTTAATAATTGATAGACCAATTAATTAACATATACCCAAATATGCAAACCGTATATTCTTCTTTTTATTTTACAATGTACAAACATTTTAAATGTTATTTAAGTTGATCTGTTGATAGAAAATCGTCCCATTATGATCAAGATTTTCACTTGTCACTCGTGATAAAATTAGATATTCATTTTCTATAATAGTAAAATTTCTATAATAGAAATCGTAAAGAAGATGGCTTTACATATCCAATCTGTGGCATCTTTCTGGTTGATTGTTGAATTACTATTATTCAGTTGTTGTTCGTAAAATCTGAATATTTAATAAAATTGCATTAATTTTATAGAATTATTATTTTAATTTATTAACTATGATCAAACATTTGTAAAACGTATGAACTGCAATCATTTTTAAATGTAGTCAAGATTGTCGATGAAAATGAAATCTCTCCCTTATACATAATTAGAATCATACAAAACGAAGCGATGAATCAGGATGAAGCTTGTGTATCTTTTGTGTATTTGAGTTTGCAATTCTGTATATTTTGGGCGAGATGTTGAATTTACGCTGATCAAATTTCTGTAGAACATTCTTCTTTTTGATTCAATTCAAACAATTCGTGTTAATCTTGATTGAGAACAATCTAAATAATCAAGATTTATTTATAAATACATATATTTAAGATTTATAGATTCATATCCATGTCTCGATCTTAATCAAAGATATTCATCGATCTCTTAATAATTTGTGACATGGATTATTCAATTAACATACGTTATTTAATTAACATACAACCCTTGCGATGCGAATTCTTTTTTCATATCTTCTTATATAAATTTCAATTATTTCCAATTCTTTTTTGATCCATTTTAAATAAGAATTAGAAATTAAGAATTTACTTCGCAAAATAATAATTTATCGAGTAAAAAATTATTCTCGAATAAAGTAAAGTCACAGGAATTAAGACTTGATTTAATCTTCGATTTAAACTAGGATAGATGATAGTTGATGGCAACGAATGATGATAGAGTGATGGTAGATTTTCGATCTCATCTTTAAACTTTTAGATTGATCATACTAGTATCGTGGCAATTTTCTTCATTTTTCTCACTCTTCCCGAATGAGATGGCAATTCTTTGCAATAAAGATGTTATCACGTGATTAATTAAATAATTATTTTATTATAGCATTATAAACATGATGAAAATCTTAATTTTCTTTCGCTTGAATTACGATCATTTTGAAAATGTGAGATTGATCATAATAATTATTCCGTAAAATTATTCTTTTATCATAGCGTAATTTTCATCTTACATTCTCAGATATGCGATTAATTAAATAATGATGATAATACGGAGGTAGAAAATCTTTATTTTCCTTTGCTTGAATTACACTCATTTTGAAAATGCATTGTCACAAGATCATCACTTTTGTCGTGGCGTGATCTTCGCGTATGAAGTGGTAGTTCTTTAAAGATGTCTACGATTAATTAAATAATGATGATAACACGGAGGTAGAGAATTATTAATATATAATTTATTTTCTTTTGCTTCACCTACAATCATTTTGAAAATGTAGGTTAATCATTCTTATTTCTAATAAAATTTTTCTTTTGTCGTGGCACCCGTCTCAGTAAAGATAAGATTCTTTATACACATCTCCAATATAATTTTTAGAGATCATTGTTTTTTCCATTTTTTCCTCATTATTAGAATATTATGCTTAACGAATATGGACGATGGTGGTTCAAGCTTGCAATCCATAGCACGTTTCGTCCGTTCTGAACAAATTGAACTCAACTTTTGCTTGTCAATTTTTCAGTAGAATCTGTACATTCTATAAAATCGAAAAATTCGTGTTAATTTTCATGTATGTAAGATACAGTAGAGGATTATTCATAAATTCAAGTTTCAACTTTAATTATTTAAAATTGATGAAACATGTTTTCATCACAATCTGACTCGATTAATTTAAATTTCTATTTTTCGGAATATTTAAAGTTTGTTTTATTCGAAATATTTTTCTTAAAAATATTTGAAAGTGTATAGTTTTTTAGAAATTTGCTAATAGAAATCCAAAATACGGACGAGATATTTCGTGACACAATATCATGGTTTGTACAATGTCATGGATATTGTATCGCGAGTTTTTTTTTATATTTACAATTGAATATCGTTTACCAAACTAAGGTTACAACTGTCTTATAATAAACAAACTCGCGGAATATCTCGATCATTGTATAAATAATGTGTCACGAAGTGTCACGTTCGTCCGATTGCAAATATCGCTCATATTAAAATTTGATTAGATTAAAAATAACTTTTTGCCGTTTACAACAAATTATTTAATTAAAATACGATTAAATATGCAAATAAGATAAGACATAATTACGTAAAATATATCTATTTATATATATATATTAAAATGCAATTCTATTTCGATTAATTGATTTGAAAAATAAATCGAAAGAAAAAAAAAATAATACAATTTTATTTTGTAATTACTTTGCAATTTATTTACTATAATATTCACAACAAAAGCTTACCTTGCAAAGTAAAATTTGTGTATCTATCGATGATGAAGAACCATTCGAATAATTCTCGAGCGATGCTAATCTCCGATTTGAAGTGATTCCTTCGATTGTTGATTTGCTTTTGTTCGACACCTCGCTCGGGTTTATCTTATATTATATCAGGTTGACCTTATATTTTGTTAAAGCGCGTTGATTGGCCAATTTTTCGAATATATCAATTTAAATTGCCAATGGAATTTGAGGCTCTTTTTTTACCTAGCCTTGCCCAGAAGAGGGGCAAGTATTTTCAATAGCGGTGGGTGATCAAGCAATTTCTTCAAAAGTTTGTTCTTTTACTTTCTCTTAAACCGTTGGAATCTTTAAAATCCCTTATTTATGACACGTCCAGGTAGAAATTTGCACCTAGCAAAGTTTAGTTTAACCGAATCGATGAATTTCAAATTGTACGTTTTATCTCATTAAAACATTTAATTTACACGAAATTTTTATTAAATTATGTGATTTTATCGATTTAAGTTGTTAACGATAAAAATTCAATTTAATTGAAATATATTAAATTATGCTAAAAAGAAGTAAAAAGAGAATTAATAACAATTATTATTTCTCACAGTTACATCGTGCAAAAGAAAATTTTGAGCCTTTCAAAAATTTCTAAATTAGATTTATGGTTGTTTCAACTCACCAGGGCAATTATTACTTTTAAGTGCAGAAACAAGAAGAATAAATTGTTGTTTTTCTAAAATTAAATTTCTTGATTTGTGGTAGCATATTTCGGACTTATCCTTTATTTTCTTTCTTTTCATTCCCTTAACAACAAATTATCTTGGCATCTTATAAATCTTCCAATATTCACCATAAGATTCTTTCTTCATTGTTCTACTACAATGATCTTCATTACAATCGTCCAAGGGTCTTCAAGATGAAATTCTATGAATTTTTCCAAGATTGATCAAACTTTTGTCCATTTCTCTCCTTTTCTCTATTTATGACCCTTCTTCTCCTTTCTGAAAAATTTTTCTTTTTTGAATTAACGTATAAAAGGATAAGAGATAATTGAAGGGGGAACATAAATTGCTGAAAACTCTGAACAAAGAGAAATTTAAAAATTCACGAATGAATAATTCAATTCTTTCTTTTTTTTTTATATATAAAACTTATATTTTATTATTTAAAAAAATAAATAAATGATTATTTGTAATAAATTTTTTTTCGATATATTATTTATAAATTTTACAAGACCCGATCGATCGATCGATTAGTCAAAATTATAACGAAAAATTTATAACAAAACGATTTGCATAATTTTTTATTATTTTCGATTATTTTTTAGAAAAAGTATAATTGTTATAAAATTTATAATTATAATTATAAAGAATAGATTAATACGATATACGATCTTTAAAAATTATTTTATATATTATTCGGGATATAATAATTCTTAACATTTCAGCGGAGTTCTTTATTTAGAGTTCTTTGCAATAACAATGTCTTCTAGGCGATAGATAGGTTATCGATATTTTATATTCAAACAAGAGCAGAGATTTCTTTACGACATTTATATAATGATTTGCTTTGCTTTCAGAATTAAAATTATTTTTCAACAGACATATTAAAAATAATATGTCTGAAATGTACGATGATAATATAGCAACAAGTGTAATAACAAGAATAATATATTTTATTTATTTTATTGCAAAATATTTATTTTTTGACTTAATGTATTACACATTTTTCATATAAATATTATTATAAGGAATAATTCAAGGAATTTTTAAAATTTTTATTTAAAGATATTTCTTGACATATTCTCTTAAACACAATATAAAAATATCTCAATCAATAGTACTTGAGCCATTGAGGAAAGACAAGTAGGTATTGTCCCGAATATGCTATTGTCGAAGGAAATCAATATTTTCTATGTATAGACGGAATATATTCTCATAACTTTATTGTTTAATATACTGAGTGCAAGAAAATTAAAATATGCACAAATAATATAAATTCAAAAATCATATTAATTTATATTACAAAAATTCGTGTATAATTTCACGTATATAAAAAATAATTAAAAATTTGACTTTATTCTAAAAATTATATTAGTTAAAAAAAAAATATTCAAGTATATTTTCTTGATATAGAAAAATGATATGATAAAGAAAAAGATAAGAAAGAAGAATCATCTTCTTGATCAGATATATGTACAAGAATTTTTCTTCTTTCTCTGTTTTAATGAAAGATTTTAAGATAATTAAAATAATTGAATATTTATCGAATTGGCAAAAATAATACATTCTTTGTTAATAGATGTATCAATCATGTTCGTTATTCTTTGAATTCAACTTGTACGTGCGTCACTAGATCAAATGAAGCAATTGACCTTTCCATTCGAAATAGACACCAATGGTGATTACCTAATTCTTTGATATTGTTCGAAGAAGCCGTGTGAAATTCTTGTTCCATCTCAAGAAGTATATTGTATCGTATATACTTTCCATATCTTGAATCAAGTTTTCATATATTTTAATTTTAAAATCTATATGTATTGAATAATTTAATCTAATTTTCATTTTATATGCGCAAACTTTTTTTCCTTGATTTTTTTTTCTTTATATATATACATATATATATTCATTTCTGTGAATTCAAATTTATAGAATTACGCAAATATATAGAAAACCAATCCCTCTTCTTTTAAGGCGAAGGTAAAACGTAATTAATAATTAAATATTATATTTCATAAAATTTTTAAATTTATTTCACTATATTAAAACATGTCACTTAAGATAATATTTATGTTAACATAATTATTGGAATTTGTTTTTATTCATTATTTATACTAATAAATTTTATAACAATTTACATCATTCAAAAAAAAATCTAATCATTTACATAATCTAGAATTGAAATTATTAATCCATCATAAATAAAAAATAATAAATTTGTAATAAAGTTTTTAACAAAATTTCCAACAATTTTTTGGATCAAAATTTTCTGTATTTTTAAAAAATTTTATAATTATTATTTATTTTGCGAACGATTAATTCTGAAATAAGTAAACGTTTGATAAACAATTTGAAGAATTTTTTATGCCAATTATTTCCCTAATTTAATCTAGCAAATTTCCCACTGATATATCGTTTTCGTGTCGTAATGTCAATGGAGAATGACTTTTCTATTTTTATATCACATTGATTGATCATTTGCACTTTGGTCGTTTGCACTGATTGAATTCTGTTTTGTTAACAACTTATTTAATTATTAATATAAAAACACACACAGAATAGACTTTTCTTTTATATTAAATTATATTAAATTATCATATATGATTGTTTTTTTTTTTTTACGAAGTAATACGTCAATTGTAATGATAAATTGGTTATTTTTTTACACATTAATATGCAATTTATCTATCAATGATAATGATCTATAATTATAAAAAAAAAAAGAAAATTCGAAATATTTCAGATCAGAAATTATACAGAAATTAATTCCATTTAATTTTCACTTAAGGAAGTTGGTTTTTCTTATTTAAAAATTTATTTTTAAATATTCTTTATTCCTTCGTTCTAAATTTTAATACAAATTTATTATTGAAATTTATTAAAGCAAAATGATACAAATCTAAATTTTAAACAATTAAAATATAATATATCATAAAATGATTATGTATAATTATTGCAATTACAATAATAATTTATACTTTGTTTTTTACGTGTAATATGATTACGATATCTTAACCAATTGAATTATCCAATTATCCAATTTGAAAATTGGATTTGTACCATTGTTTTGCAAAATTGTCTTTCAAAACTTTTTGACGATCGAAACTGTTAAAGGAATATTCCTACAAAAGTCACTTAGTATAAAAAAAAAAAAAAATTATGTTGCATAAATAATACGATCTTTGTAGAATGCTAATGAGGGGCGTAGTATATGCGTCATTATTAACGCACACATGGACTTTTTTTTTTTTTTTTCTCTCGATTTCTACGATTTCTGTGTCCCGTAAAGGCTATCAATAATTAACAGGCTAATCTACATTTAAAAACAATTAAACATTGAAAGTTACTTATGGATAAATCTCTTCTTATTCTCTAGGTATTTCTCCACTTCGATTCTTTGTCTTCCTTTTCTTAGCGCCTTCTCGAGAGACAGAACAACGCACTGTTTCAAATAAGCCAATTAATAATCAATGCACGCACTGAAATCGCAAATGAAGAGACATATTACGATAAGATAATTAGAGACAATGGAGGGTAGTCATCTCATAGTATTCTGAAATAAAGTGTTAGTCATATAGAAGATATGCGAAATACTCTTCAATATCGTACCCGATATTACGTGAACTAATTTTTGACATGGTCTACATTTCTATCTCTCCGAGACACTTGTAAGACAGTTCACAAATTACATTTGTGCCAGCCAATATGGATACTTTGTTCCGTTGAACTTTTCGTCGGTGTATATGTGTGTAGATTTGATATTCACGATTGGGATTGGGAAATTTTCAGGCGGCGAAAACATTTATTATTCCTTAACGTTTACAACTATCGGTAAATTAATATTCACTGATCAATTTACTACACGCGATTTTTATTCCGTGCAAAACGTGTTGCAATATTTAAAGTTGTACACGTTTATCTTTACGCATGAAGAGTTTTATATTAATCCTCCAGTTTTATATTGACGAAAGTATATCCATTTTTATATTTCTCTTATTGATAAAAATCGGCATAAAAATATTCAAATGTAAGAATTCAAAGTCGTTTTAGTATACTTTTACAGAATTGTATAGAAACCCGGACATTTGATATAAATTAGTATAAGAATTAAAGTAATATTAAAAAAAATTAAAGATAATAGAATATTTCTTGAAATTTTTGAATTTTTAAGTATCTTTACATGTTGCTTTCTTTCGTACAAAAAAATGAAAAATCCATTTACTCGAAGAGAACATTATTTCTTTCCTTGAGTATTAAAAAAAAAAAAAAAAAAAGAAAGAAACTTTTGCATTTTTAAATATCTTTACATGTTGCTTTCTTTGATACAAAAAAATGAAAAATCCATTTACTCGAAGAAAACATTATTTCTTTCCTTGAGTATTAAAAAAAAAAAAAAAAAAGAAAGAAACTTTTGCATTTTTAAATATCTTTACATGTTGTTTTCTTTCGTACAAAAAAATGAAAAATCCATTTACTCGAAGAGATCATTATTTCTTTCCTTGAGTATTAAAAAAAAAAAAAAAAGAAAGAAACTTTTGAATTTTTAAGTATCTTTACATGTTGCTTTCTTTCGTACAAAAAAATGAAAAATCCATTTACTCGAAGAGAACATTATTTCTTTCCTTGAGTATTAAAAAAAAAAAAAAAAAAAAAAAAGAAAGAAAGAAAGATCATTTCATTGGCAAATATGATTTACATATCTAGTCAATCATTCGCGTTTACCAAATATTTGACGATGACAGTGACCTAGAATACCCTTGAATTTAAGATTATTCATTGAATCTTTTGATGAACGTGAATGTATTACATATATTGACACGTGTATGCACTTTCACTTCTTATTGAATGTGGGCTGACCAAATGATTGAGTCCAACGAAAAAAATTTCTAGGACATTCACGCACGCATCTATCAATTTTTATATATATTTTTATATACTTCTTGTATATTTTTTCAGGAATCATTTTTATTCATTTATTTCATATGTATATTTCGATGTATATTTTCATTGAGAATACTTGATTTATAGTATAGTACATTTTTTATAATAATATTCTTTGCGAATATTTTTCGAATATTTTATCCCTATACTTTCTATATCTCTTCCATTCCTTCCTGTACTTTCATTTTATCAATCGTTGGCCTAATTTATTTTTTTAATTTTAAGATTTGGAATAATTTTCGAAAAATATTATCATATCACGGAAAAAAGAAATATATCAAAGCGTTCAATTATTCCTGTTTTTATTTCAAGAGCAATAACTGATTTAACTTTTGAAATTAAGTCAATAACCTCGGTAACCTTGAAAGGACATTCACGATGGATTATCGTGATGCATATTAAACGTATGTTGTTACATTGTATAAAAAGTGTGACAAGTTTAAAAAGTTTTTAAACTTTGAATGTAATTTACATGACAAACGGAAATTAAAATTTAGAATTTAAAAGTATGTAAACTTTTGACAAATACATTACGATTATTAATTATATAAATATTTTGATTATTCGTGAGGATTCACATTGAGATTTTAATTTTTATTAATATATATATTAATAGAATTTATAGCAGATTTCTATTTTCGAAAATGTGATCGATAATAATCGATGATAAAACAAAATTTAATGAACGATATTAAATTCAAATTTTGATTATTCGTTCATTAAAAACTAATAATCTCACAATGATATATTAAATATATTATAATTTATATATTACATATAATGTAGTAAATATATTATGAAAATGCAATATAAATATTATTAAAATTCAAATGAATTAAAATTCAATAATTTTATAAATTATTAAATTTATTATTTACATATCACATTTTGTGTAATAAAATTTTTGCACAAATAATGTAAAAAATTCAATAACATCAAATGATAATAATAATTTTTAAGATTATTAGAAAGAAAATTTTTTTTTATACATAGTTATCGAACAAATGGACAATTGATAATTTTATTGCTATGCTATTATAAGAATTTATTTTAATAAATAATATATTGATAAATTTATACTATATTATACTATAAATTATCTATTTCTTATCTATATTATACTATAAATTATCTCAATAACAAGTATATCTTATAAGATTTATTCTTTGTTTTAATCTTTTTATTTTATTGAAAATTAAGTAACAATTTTTTATTCATGTGCGTCAATTTTATGTAAATGAAAATGAAAAGATTCCCTAACGGAAAATTAAATGCGTCATTTGATCGTGAAGACATTTTTTTTGGCGAACAATAAAAATCAGCAAACTGGTTTTAAGAGAGAATCTCATTTTTCTGGTTTTGTTTTTGGTCTAAGTTCTAAAAAGTCCAACACAAACCGGATATTCCAGTTAAATTATTTCTTTTTACAATAAATTTATTACGAGTTTATTCTTCAAATGATTTATTAATGATTTATTTCTAATATTTTATGATTCATGAATTATAAATATCAAGTTGAAACGATAAAATATCAATTCATTTCCTTTCTATTTCTTTATCCGTTTTTCACTACCTGTATATTTCACTTGGAATATCATTTTATATGGTTTATGTTAAATAGAATATAATAGTATAAAATATATTTTTATTTCATAAAATAATTTCTTCTCAATACTGAAACTAATATGATTGTATAAATGATTAAAGATACCATAATAATTCTTTGTTTCAAAGTGCTTTTAGATAGATGGTCAATAAAATTTATATACGATTTGGAAAATTAATTTTAATAAAGAATATAAGAATAATATTTTTCATATTTATATTTCTTTTTTAAATTTTTATTTTGCTTAAAATATATTAATTAGATTAAAATTTATTACCCATAAATTTTAAACCTTTAAAGGATTTATCCTGTTAATTTATCGATGATAATGAATAAAACTTTCTTCCGAAATTTTTATTTGATTAGCTTTCACTACAATTGTAAGCAGCCTAGATACGATGAAAGTTAAGTAAGTTTTGTTCAGCATATATATAGTATATGCCACAACTTCTTCGATTCCTTTATGACTAAGGAGGCCATCGTATTAAGGACACGATCATTGTTACATAGTTTCCACGATCATATATGTCATACATATTTAAATTTTTATAATAATCTTTATCTATAATTTTTTTTATATATATCATAATGTTTCTAATATGTTATAATTATATAAAATATCACTTCAAACGTAAAAATATGTATTTATCTTATTGATGTATTAAAGAAAAACAAAAATAATTAGGAATATCATGCTAAGATATAATAACACATTGATGTGCAATAAAGCAGATATAATATAATAAAATAAAATAAACATAGGTATTATAATTGTATCTAATATATTATAATTTACTTATATGTACGTTGCTCAAATTTGACATCTGATTTTTGAATAAGGAACATTTTTGATAAAAAAAAATTTGTATTATAAAATTGATAAATAATTAATAAGTATGCCGTACATATTCTTCGTTAACTGTGTATTTATCTTTTTTTTAAACAGAATAGTAAATATTAAACAGAAAATCTATCAAAGTTAAGAGACATTTACGTCAATTCTTTAAGATCATCTAAAAAGAGAAGACATGCAAAATTATAAATTTTAATATTATTGTTTAAAAAGATTCTATTGTGTGATTTTTTTTATAGATGTCTGATTGCAACAAATAGAATGTAATGAATATGTGAAATTTATAAATAATTTAAAGAATTATTTATTTATTTTTTTTTTATGTTGTCCAATAAAAGATGATTAATGATTTTAATAAAAGTTATAGAATCTTGAAAAATGAAAGATAAATTGAATATATTTTTGAGATTTTCTTTTTTCTTTTCTTTTATTGCAAGAACAAAATTGTTATTAAAATAGTAGATGAAATTTTATTTGATAGAACTGACTATAGATGACTTGCAAAATTCATGCAAAAAAATTTCAACTCAAAATGTTATGGAAGATTACATTCTCTCGATCATAATTAATAATAAAATTAAATTAATTGCTTATACAAATAATTTATTAACGAGTAATACGTAATATAAAATTATATACTTTATAAAATCATTATTAATATAAATTAACACAAAGTGCAAAATTCAAAACAATTAATAACAATGTAATATCATATTTTATACAATCTAGATAATTATGAAACCATTATCAATTTTTATTTTTTTTACCTCTTTTTTTTTTATCTCTTATGCATGTGTAAAAGAGATGTTACGTTTCTTTTAACGTCAGTCGACTAACTTCTTTTATGAATCCTAATTATTTAACGCAAAAAAATAATTTAAATCGTTGATCATTGGAAAACAATATATATTTTGCATTATCTTGTTCCCTCAAATAAATAAATTATCATTGTTAGATATTTGGCGATTTTAATATTGATGAATTAATAGTTCATGAATATTGATTGTGAATATGATCTTTATATAATAAACACATAATTGGCATGATGTCAACGTGATAAAGAAAATTAATATATTCTTCATTTGTGCGCAGTGTAATAATATTGACTAATTTATTGAAATTTACATAATGCTAATAAAAATATATTCTATAAAATTAATTTTTTCTTATTTTCTAAATACTTTGTTAATACGTAACTTCTGATTTTCTTTAATCATATATTATTACATTTGTCGCGTATCATCTTAAAATTTTATTCTGTAATGATATAGGTATCTAAAGTTTAATTTCATTTATTCGATTATTTAACATAAAAGTGAGATTAACAATTTTTCAAAAATATGTAATTTTTAATATTTTTAATTTATACATGTAAAATATGCATATGAAGGAATATTCAAAATCGAAAAGATCTCAAACATTTCTTTTTGTATTTCTTTTCTCTATGTAAAACGAGCGTGTAAAAGAGTTTCTAAAATTTTTGAGCTTATGAATTTCCAGGAACGATGTATGAAATTAGCGAACACATATGATAAATAAAAAAGAAATTTTACTACGTCACTATTTTATGTGAAGATACTATTGAATTATTATTAATCTTTGAAAATAAAAAATAATAGCGGAAGAGGAAGTTTAAATTGATAATTAATGTTAACTAAATTTGACAATTTCGCAAAGAATGATGAAAGCGGAAATATCTCTCTATTACCATCAGTTTCTTATAAAAGATAAAAAAATTTTACGTTTTATATTGACCATGACATTTGGATTTAATTCGATAAAATTTGATATTCTCGAAAATATATTTTTATAAATACAATATAACATAACTCGAGAAACGAAAATTAAAATTAGAAAATATGTCAAGTATGTAATAACATTGTAATATCATGTATCCTGTTATCACACGATTTTATACAGTAAATATTTCGGTATCGTTCTGGCGAAAAAAGTATGCGGATAAAATACGATTTTCGAATTTAATTTCACAAAGTGCGAAATAAAAATTAATTCGAAACGATAATCATGGAATTTGGAAAATGTTTTATCTTCAAATTTTATTTTCATATTTACTTAACGTCATCACGAAGATTATAAGTATTAAATTATTTAAAAAAAAAATTGATAAATATTCTTATGTACAGATAATATATATAGATAATTATCGACAATTAAAAAATTAAGAATTTTTTTCACTCTTGAATTAATCATAGTTCATTTTCATATAAGAATTTCGAAGAAATTGATCGATTCTTTTGCCAAGGAACTTTGTCCTGAAACATTATTTTCTATATGCATGATTTAATGGTTGCTTGATTTTCATAATGCACAAGATCAATTTAATGTGATAGAAATATTAGATTCATTTAAAAAAAAGGAGAGGGGAATAATTATTTATCAATCTTTGCTAAATGTTATAAAGTTAAGGTCATCAATAAGGAAAATTATAGGTAATATAACGCAATAAGAAAAACTAATATTGGAAAGTATTTCCTTGATTAAATATACATCATTAATGTTATTTACGGAAATAATATTGTTTAATATTTATGCAAATTTGTTTACTACGTCTTAGTATTAGGCATATTGATTGTTGATTATGACATTAAGAACTTTAATAATTTTTATTAATATTAATAAATTTAGGATGAGATGATCCATGTTTTTAAAAATATTGAATTTTATTTTTGTGAATTATAAATTACAAATAATTGTGAAAATAAGAAAAAGAAATTTGGATGAAATGGATCATTTCATATTGCCTCATTATTTTTATCGAAAAAATTATTTTACATAAATTTGGAATTATTTTTCATAAAATAAATAATAAAGTAAAATGAGAATATAAAATGATTCTAAATTTCATTATTAACAATATTCTTATTGTGAAAATAAATAATCATTATAGTAATCGTTATATTTAAAAAATTTTCGAATTTCACATGTATACAAAGCGAGACATATATGAATTAAACACGAATCTGGTGTTGTCAAAAACAATTATCCATTTATATTTTGAACGAAACAATTTGTACATATTATATTGCGTTATGAACAACATATTTCTGTTTAGTTCGTTTTATAATATAAATCTTTATTAGATTTCATCATAAGATATGTTACATTACGTTTCTGTTTCAAAGTCAAGTTTTATTTCTTTTCTATTTTTTTTTATTCTTATCTTTCGAAAGTTCATTAATTGACTTTTCAAACATAAAGTCGAATTGATTGATTAATACGATTGACCTCGAATATATGTTATACGTATATATATATATATAGAAAGAAAGGTGTGTATATATATAGAAAGAAAGGTGTGTATATATATATATATATATATATATATATATATATATATATATATACACACACCTTTCTTTCTTTCGGCGTGTAAAATATATTATGCACGATAATAAATATATTACATGGACAAAAACTTCTCACCCTTTCATCTTCTGTTTTCGCACGAAATAAGAGGCGATTACACTTGGTCTGGCATGTATACAACATACGTACCGATGCACCTGTGGGCCGTTTGCGCGTTATGAACTACAAAGCTTCAAGTCGATCTTGCCCGAACTCTACCGAAGGATAACGAATGTTGTGCATATATAAAGCCGGCAAGTGACGCTTAGCGATCATTCGAGCGAGGTTAGATCGATGCAAAGTTAGTCTCGAGCATTCGATCAGCATATAATACATATATATATATATATTCTCTCTGTAAAACATATAATTGAAATTCGAATACTGAAAAAAGAAAAAGTGATACCGTGTTTGAAACGCAATCAGAAGAACGTTCTCTTTCGAATATAATCGATCGCAGAACGCAGATCCGAAAAGAATTTCCATCTCTCAAAGAAAGAGGCCGAAGAGAGAGCAAGATGTACACCAATCCATTTAACCGCAAACACAGCACCATTCGTCAGATGTTGGACCGGCTGTTAGATCCTACTAAGAAATCGATCAGAAGATCTGAAAGCGTGTCGAGTTCTGGAAGTGGGAGTTCGAAGGGTAGTAACAGCTCCCTGAGCAGATGCATTCACGGCCACAAAGTTTTGCAGTGGGGAAGAAAATGAAACATGGTGGAAGGGAATCGGCGAATCGCTATATCACTCTCTTCTTTACTCTCCGTTTTTGTTTCATCCTCTTTACCTATTCTTCGCGGAGAAGTGCACCGATAAGGGAAGAAAACGGAGCCATTATAATACCTTCTGTGATGGTGGTGCGAGCCGAGATCGAGACGGGATTTTGCTGTTGCTAATGGTAATCGGTGGTGTACGCCGCAGAAAATACCATTGCGAGGAATAAAAGGCGGGCAGGCGTATGGAAGGGAATGCGTTTTGAATCGACGCGCGGGAAGTCATGGCGCGACTTCGTGGAATTACGAAGCCATACACCAGCGGGATAGATGTTATTATGCCGTAGAGAAAAATCGATCGGTGTTATTTACTCGGATCGATGATCAAAGGATGTCATATAACGTCGTATATGTCAAACGGCTACACGAGTACGGTATTATTGCTGCGATATGAATGTCGTAAATTTCTCTGGAAATATGTAATATCATTTTTATTATAGTTAGATGTTCGATATATACGTATATATATATATATATATTAAACAATAATCGAATGATAAATTCAATTTGAATCGTATATATGCATTTTTATTATTATATTTTGTATGCTGTAGATTGTGTGCCATAATTATATTATTATAACTTGAAATATGTATAGCTTGCATCAATTTATTAATAATACGTTAAAATTGTATTTCTCTTTCTTGTTATGTATACATTTTTCAGTTGGCTGTTAGTGTTAAGTTAACTAGTCAAATCCAGTATTAATCACCGAATTTGTGAACCAGATATAGATATAAGAAATTTGTAAACCGATGATGTTATCGCATGATGGATATATATTATTTTAAATTTATGTCGTCATGCGTGATTATTTGAATCAAATAAAAAATATTTATCCAGAAAATTTTCTACATTAATCTTTCTGTTCTTTCTCTGTTGCAAAATATATTTTTTTGTGTTATTTAATCTAAAATTGGTTACAATTATATCACTTATATCAAGTCATAATTGAAATCGAGAATTCAATATTTTATCCATTGTTAAATTAAACGTATAAGCTGTATATGTAGAAACAAATTCAAGAAATAATATTTTTTTATCTTCTTACTTAAACAATGAAAGTTTATATTTAAATTAGTGGATTCAATCCAAACATGATTAAATTAAGTATCTTACATTAAGTATCTAATATATTTGATTTGATTATTCTAAAAAAAATAATGTTTCTGGAAATATTTTTATTTAACTTTTTCTCAAGATTTAATTTTCATTTACTTATTAGTTAAAATTATTCATTAGATATGAAATTATTGAATGAAATTATTATTTAGACATTATTTTGATGTTGAATAACGGTATTAATTATAGATTTAAATTTATGCAAATATAACTGTAAATATATTCCATTACATATTTCGCTTCAAATCATTTAAAAATCGTCATAAAATTCATTTTTGAAGTAATATCATTACAATCTTAAGTTATGTTTATCTTTAACAAGCTTTAATTAAAATATTTAAATGCTAGACAGTTCTTATAATAATAATTGATTATCAAATGCTTTTTTTTGTTAATCTGCCAGTTAGTAAAATTAATTTTATTTGATAAGATAATCTCAAAATGAAATAGATATTTTGACTGTATATGATATATCTTAATCGAAATTGTTTGTGTGATTGTGATAGAAAAAAAAATTATCTTATCATAACAAATAATGAACAAAGAAAATTTGTTAATTTTACTTTAGTTTCCAAATTTTCAAGTCTCTTGTGTCTGTAACATATAACATATAAAAAGATAATATTCTAAGTAAAGTATGTTCTAGCATAAAAATTGAAATGATTAATAATAATAGAAATTAATAATAATAATTTTATTATGAAAAGAAAAAAAGTGAAAATTCGAAAGAAATCACTGGAGAGCAACGAATTTAATCAGTAAAAAAAATATATAATTTTATAAAAAATTTATTGAACAAGTTATAAATAAAAAGCATCTATTAATCTTTTTTTTGTGCATGATATTTATTACAATTTAAATATTAAAAAGAGGATATTAAATATTATTTTTAAATATCGAAAAAAAAAAAAATTATTTCTTAATACGGAATATCGAAGAAGAAAGTTTCAAGGGTAGAAAATTTTTAATGAAAGATGATATTGATTCTTTACGCAAGAGTGCACCCTCTTAATGTGTATTATAGCGTATATGTGGCAGGAATTCGATCGACCTTGCTGTGAACGAAAGTTCTAGTAATATTTTAAATAAATGTCATATTTATGATGTATTAAAAAAAAAACTATTATTACTATTATTTTCGATACAAAAAGAAGGGTAGAAGAAAGGAAAAGAATGATTTTACGAGAATGTTTAATAAACAAGAGTACATTTTCGAACATATATAAGATATAAATACTTTCATTACATTAATAAATCGTGAACATATATATTTAAATTGCTCACTTTCAATCGTGTCACAATTTCCGTATTGTTTTTCCATTTAATGAGATACTTTGTATGTACATCGATGCCTGGATGCTATTTAAAGCCGAAATTATAGGTCATTATAGGTAGGGAAAATCATTTATGATGTTCGTAACAGCTACTAGCGATTCACGCTCCATCGTATCGATTTAATGTTTTATCGGTATAAATTTCGAATACATTTTATCTTAGAAAAGACAAGATAATTTGCAAAAGAAATTATAATAATATAGTGCGTAATAATATACTAAAATAATGATATGATATAGTGATAATAGCAAATAAAATGATAAAATATATTGTCAATTATAATTTTTTTTATTCCATTATAGATGTAATATTATTCGTGAAATTTTATATATAAAAAAAAAAATTGCAAATTATCATACGAATCTTTTTTCTAGAAAGTTTAATAAATGAAACGAATGAAATTTCGAAGTAAGTAAATTCTCATTTAAGTTAATATTGCCCCAATATTAAAATAATGAAATATTATACAAAAGTTGAAATTTTTGTTACGACAAAGAGATTTGTAATCTACTTGTCACTTATCACTTGTCAATTTTACTAATGTCGTTGGAACAGGACATGTTAGGGGAACAAAACACTTCGAATAATCGAACAACTAGTTCCGATAATAGACGTTTTATCATCTATCTTCTTCATCCGTTCTTATTAGTTCAAATAATAGGAGGTGACGTTTGAAAAACTGAAGTCAAGGACGTCGCGCGTTTTGTCTACCAATAAAATAACACGTAATTTATTACATCGTGTACGGTATGCTGTCGAATGCATAGAGCTTTGCTTCCCATGCATTATGTTGCAGAATTAAGCCGAGTGGAAGCTCGATCGCCAATTTAATCGGGAGACAAAATAATATGATAAATTATATATAAGATATACACACGCGTTTATATGACAGAGCTATGAATTCTAAATTAATTATAGTTAATTATATTTATATACAGACTATGACTAATTATAGTCAAAATCGAAGTCACCATAACAATGATAAATTTGAATTTTGAAAGAAAAATTAAAACAAAGAAATTGAATGAAGTTTATCGAATAAGAAGAGTTTACACAAGAGATAATATTTTTACAATTGTAAAAAAGACAAAAAAAGATCGTGTCTGTTATGTCTGAGTATTCCAATTTTAAATGTTTAAATGGTTGGAAATGTATGATAAAGGCAATGATAATAAAAGTTTTCTCTTAGAAGGAAAAACTTTGAGGTCTAAAAATCGGATTATTCTTGGAATTGCAGGGATAAAATAATGTATGTTATTTATAAAGATTTTTTTTATAACGAAATAAACTGGAAAATTTTAGTCTTAGACGTTTAACTTGTTCGTATAAAGTGTAGATAAACGAAATTCTATATTTGTTAAGTTATTCTACGAGAAACGATTAGATACGATTTATTTTTCTTTAAAGAAATCCTATATTAAAATCTTCGGTCGAAACTACGATAACTGATATTTTCTAATTTTTAAAATAGAATCGTATGTGTTATTTTCCTATCTATAATTAGAATAATTGTATCTTGGACTTAGTTAAGATTTTCACTTTTTCTAACTTTGACGTATTAAAATACTTCTAAGTATTGGATGACATAAAAAAATTCTATGTATAATTGACTAAATATATCATCTTTATTTGTCTTATCAATTTACATAATTTTTTTCTAATCATAATTACAAGTCATGTTAAGTTAAGGAATAATTTCAGTTGTCTCAGAAAGAGTTGATTTTTACTTTTCAAAGAATTTTTTTAATCAATAATGAATGAATACTTACTAATATTTTGTTGAGAAAAATATTTATTCTTCATTATATATTCGTTTTTTACATTTTTACAATTATTGTAAAAATTATACGATTTCTTTGTAATTTTCTAATATGGTATATCTTTTATTAACTCATCAAGTATTGACTTTTTTTGATCGATTTTTTTTGTCTTTATTTGGATGATTTAAATTTCTTTTCTTAAGTAAGAAATTATAGAGAGAAATCGTTATTTTAATTTTACAACAAAAACTTGCTTTTGTGATGATTGATTTTTTCATTCATCAATTATTTCATTTATGTTATAATTTTTTTCAAAAATTCAAGTTTCATATTTCATTCAATTTATATTATTTATCCAAAATATAGAAATTCTAAATAATACTTTTATATAAATATTTAAAAAAATTTAAGAATTTTTCTATTTCTATTCTTATCATTGTATAAATAAATTAAAAATTTTGATTTTAATAAATTAAAAATATATGTAGATACGTATAATTTATATATGTGAATGCTGTATTACATAGCAGATGCATTACACACCATCTTACGAAGAAGAATATAAAATATTAAAATTTTTACATTTTATGATCACATTTGTTAATAGACAGTACCTAGTGACACACATTTATTACGATTTGTGATGCAATATTCTATGAATGAAACAATGAAATCGTAGTGCTAGAACAAAGAGACTAAATATATAGTATAGCGTAGATATAGATTCTATTGTAATTCTAATCTTGTCTGAATATTATTGATGGATGAAATGAAAGTAAAACGGGCTATCTGAAATCAATATTTGTAGACTAATATCACGTAATAATATTCAATATTCCATCAACGATAAGATATTCTATTAATTTCAATTCGTAAAGTGAGAATTGTAATAGATAATATTTTAAACGAGAATGAATTCAATTATGCATACAATTTTATTTTCATTTTAAATTAATATTTAATTATAACATTATATATTATAAATTTCTTTACTAATTATCATTAAGAATACATCACGTTAATATTTCCATTTAATTTCTTCTCCATTATTATAATAATATATTTAAAAAGTTTTTTTTTCAAAAATTGAATATATATCGTGAAATTTCAATTCAAAACAAATCATAGATCTATCTTCTCTTTCAATAGAAATCAGAGAAACAACCTTAATTAAATAACATTGATTTACATATCGAACCATTAATGTTAATGTGCTTATTTTTATGTAAAAATTACGCATCTATTTGATCGATTAGGCATTCTATTCTCTTTCTCTTTCTCTCTTCTTTTTTCATTTTTAAATGCATTCATTTCTCTGATATTGATAAGAAATTTATGATAATGAATAATGAATAATGAAGTAATAAAATTTACATATTATTATTTTGACATCGTTTTCATTGATGAATAATAATGTGGAATAAAACGAATATGTATATCAATCAAAAAAAAAAAAAAAAAAAATGAGTTTATTTCCTGATATTTCAGATTTAAGTTTTAATTTTATATTTTATTTTTCTTCGTAATTTTATTTGTAAAATTCTCTTTCCAATTATATCTTATAATTATAAGATATAATTATATCTTTTAACTCTGTTCATGACCTCTCTTTTTAAATAATTTCTTTTTTTCTTTTTATATATTTTCTTTGCAATGATTTCTTCTGCTCACGAAGAGATCTCTCTTCCCAAAGAAACTTTCAATTTCGTTTCAATATGTTAAATGTATCAAAAAAAAGAAAATAAATGTTTGATATATTTACACAAGTATAAATGTAAAAATAAATTTTATTCTCGATATACACCGTCCGGTCGTTACATTTTTTTCGTTCGGGAAACTGTTCGATTCACTGTTCATACATTCTTAGTTGTGCGTCTCGTAGCGATAAAGAATATGCAAGATGCGTCACAAGAACATGTCTCGTGCGTGAATTTTACAAAATACTTCCTTCTCCATTGTTTGACGGCATACGTAAGTAAAGAAAGTAAATTGTGAATGAACATGAAAAGTTTCACTTCTTCCTCTACTTGTTTATTCTTTATGTAATTATATTTCCGTAATCCATTCATTGTTTGTTGAATTTGATTTATCGTTATGCAGTCTTTATATAATACTATCAATCTATTTTATTTCTCATTTCGTACTTTTGTAATAAAATTACTATACTTTACTTTCGTTTCATTAAGTTGGATATTATATATATATATTTTTTTGGAATATTTTTGCTATTCTGAATATTTAAAAAATATTAAAATATTGGAAATAACTCTTTAGAAATGTTTCTTTAGCTATCAAGCGATACAAAGGTCAAAAGCTTTATAAAGAAATGGTTTTATCATGTTTTTCCTCCCCTATGATCTTCAATTTCAAAAATCGATTAATCAGAACGCGTGTTGTTTCAACTTATAGAATAAAGGAAAAACTGGAAATATCGAAAATATAATTCATCAAAGATTTATCAAAGATAATTGGTCACATGCTGTCGTTTAGAAAATTCTCCTTCATTAACAGTGCCAATTCAATGTCATCTAATACGTGTGAACGAAGAAAGATGCATACTCGATTGCATAACTGTCTGATATATAAATCCAGACACAAAATATATATCATAAGACGACGATAAGAAAGATTATATTACGATGCATCTATAATTTCACTGAAAAATTATCATTTAAGTTATGTATGTACAAACACATACGATTATATCTGTATAACACGTGTAGTTCATTAGTTACATCAAAGATAAGAAATAAGACGTGTGATCTTTCTTTTTTCTTCAAAATTGTCTACCTTCCGTTTCTTATTATATTAATTTTTCAGCGTCTATTTATTTCGAAAAAAAGAAAAAAAAGAATTGCAAAAACTGGAATAAATAAACGTGGAAATAGTTGATGCGTAGTTTAGTAGTAGGAAATGCTAGAAAATTTTCGAAGTAAGATTTTCCAATTCGATTCACACACTAATTGACATCACCATGCGTTATAAATTACGTTATTTGATATTTTGTAAATTATATAATTATATATTGTTTTTTCAATAAAATTTAATCATATTTGATAAAAAAAAATGTTATATCTTTTTGATGATTGTTAACTTCTTTTTTCCTTAATGGAAATTTTTTTTGGCGTCACGTTTTAAAATTTAATTTTCAAAATTTCTTATATTTTTCTTAAAATTAATTTTTACTTTATAATTTTAAAATTTTAAAATATTTTTTAAGATTAGTTTTATGAATCAACAAATTTTATTGACACGAATACTAATTATTTGATTTATCATTAACCCCTTCTTTGACGATTGACTATATTTAAGATTCTTGCAACTCTTAATGGATCTTTATGGATTATTTTTAGATCTTGCAAAATGCTTAGAATCGAGAAGTAGATTCAAAAAAGCAGGAAATAACTGTTGTTTAAAAAAAAGTTAACATAAAGTACATGATAAAATATATTCCATAATGATAGATGGAAAATAATTTTTATTGGTTTGAATTAATCATTAATTTTTTTTTATTTTTTATGTAATATAATGACACGTGCACAGTTTAGCGAATAAAAAAGTTTTCGCGAGTCAGTTTTCAATTTTTAATGAGTTTCGTTTAAGCATTTACTTACCATGTACAATTATTAATGATCGAACATTGGATCAAAATCTATATGATCATCAAGTAATATTGATGATTAAACTAATTATAATTACACATTGATGATATTGTAATTTACAATCGTTTTTTGATTTTATTATATTGCTTTTATGAAAAAATATTTTATTTTTATATAAAAGTCGAAGAATTGAAATAAAATATAAATTCACTCAATATATTTACAATATAAAACTTTATTTTGAATAAATTTCAAAAATTATTAAAAATTATAAAATGAAAATTCGTGGAATAAGTTTGGCCTTATTGATTTCATTTGATTGTTATCATATTTTATAAAGTTTCATTTTATTTTACTAATTTTTATATAATTTTGTTCAAATATCCAATAAATGTGTATAATCGTAATGCAGAGTATTTTATCTTATTTCTTGTTTACGTAATATAGAAATAAAAATTTAATATATAAATATAATATTTTTGCAATAATATTAATGTTAGTCTTAATACAAATGAGATTTTTTATTGAAAAAATACTCGAGATTTAGAAAAATAAATAACTGAAAAACAGTTTTTATAATCTGTTAACTTCAATTATATAATTATATAAATTTATATAAAAGAATATTGCGTACACGTTATATATTTGATACAAGATAATAACTTACTTTTATATCAATAGAAATATTATTCTTAAATTTTTTTTGCATATATTTTATTTATAATTATATTTTTAGAATTGCCTCTTAAAAGCATTCGATGTTTGTTAATTTATGCATGCATTTTTTAAAGTAAAGTAAATCTTTCTTTCTCAAACACATTTTTGCAACTATTTTTATCAAACGTTTCACAGAGAACTTTGACAATTTATTTTTCAAAAGAGCAGCATCATCTTGATATCTATAAATAAATTTCAACGCAGCAGAAGAACTATTGAATTACATTTTATTAGGTTAGTCGTAAGATTAAGTATTTCGTAGAAGACGAATATTTTTTTTTTTTTAAGTTGTTTTCATCTCACTCGAATGGAAGAAGAAAGATTCGTAATATCTTTGATACGTTTTGCGCGGTGATAAAAGTAGGACAATCGTCGGTGAACCGTATCGTTACAAATTGCTTTTGTTGTACTGTAGAAACGTTTTATACTTAACTTAACTTTTCGCAATTCAAATATATCTGTTGCACAATACTTCCGATGAGTATTGTAACAGAATTCGTGAAATGATGGTTATCTGATCTCTCTTATCAATTGATTATCTAGAAATGGCGACAGATGTTTCGTAAAAATTTTACATTGGATGAATCACCTTTTGTATCGAATAATACGAAAATTATGTATAATTGCGATAAAATTGATAAAATTACGCAATACACTTTTTATTATTTTTTCCTATTAAATATAAAATGGATGAAAATATACATATAAACGGATGTAAAAATTTTTAAAA
This sequence comes from Apis mellifera, assembly GCF_003254395.2. Classification (NCBI taxonomy): domain Eukaryota; kingdom Metazoa; phylum Arthropoda; class Insecta; order Hymenoptera; family Apidae; genus Apis; species Apis mellifera. Next base: position 10,575,792 of record NC_037644.1, on the reverse strand, counting down.
ATTAAAAATTTTTTTAAATTCCTTCCATTTTGATGTTTGAATAATAATTATTCAATAAATTATTATTTGTAATAAATTATTTACTATTATTATTATTATTCGAACAAGTTTTTAATATTTTATAGTTTTATAGTTTTCGACAAATTTATTAATTTTAATTTTGAGAAGTGGTATGATTTATTTATCGATATAACCTGTTATTACTATTTCGAAGAAGAGGCGTTTTCATACTATGTCATCACGCTTTGAAGAAATTTAAAGAATTTCGTGAAGGCCATACCTTGGTCATCGACCGTGAAAAGCAGAAATCCCCCATTAAGAGTTTTGATCCCAAGAAGGAGATATTATCATTGTTAAAAAAAGCAAACAAAAGAAATCTCATTTTTCATGGAAAACACGAAGACAATGTATGCAGAGGCAAAAATATATTTTTTTATGTAAATGAAATATCTATAAGACGAATGGACTCTATTTACTGTATATTTACATTTTGCAACATAGTATCCATTATTGATGTGATTATCCACAATGATAAATAACAAAGAAGGATAATAAAGGATTAACGAAGAATAATATTATGCAACATTTTTTTTTTTTAAGATATGTATTCTCAAATTTTTAGACATAGACATTCAATATAATTAATATTCTTATCCTTTATTAATATTGATGTTCAGCCTATAATTTATTGTAATTTATTATAATTTATTTATAAATGGAATTAAAGTAAGATTCCATACGCAGAATGACGCAAAAATCAGGAATAATGAAATTTCGTGGAAAGTTTTGATTTTGAAAAAAATTTATTTGGAAATCGATCGAGTATATACATCGTACATCGATGTGTACATTTAATTAACGATCGATTTTTTCCCCAATCCTGTGATAATTATATTTTTGAATGCGATATATAAATCAAGATAGACAAAATTAGGATTTGATTATTATTAAAAAAAAAAAAAAATAATAAAACGAAGAGATGAATTGCATATTTTAATTTTTATTTATTAAACCGCTACTTTCAATTACATATTTTTTTTTTGTTTTACATTTTAATTATGCGCTTGTCGCAAAATCGCGAGATAATATGGCTTTCCGTTCCGCTGAACGGAGTTCGTGTAATAAACGATCGCAAGCACGCGATGATTACCGTTTGATTACAAAAAGAAAACAAATAATTATTTGTTTATGTAAATTTGCAAAAAGTGGAAATGACGTGTGGAACGACGGATGAAAACAATTTTAAAGTCGGTTTCTTCTTTCTGCATTTTTTCTTTTTTTTTTCTTTTTATTACGAACATGACGACGTTATTCATCTTTTGCATTTTCATTCGATAGAAATGAGTTACAAATAATATCATAATAATTAAACATTTTAAAAAATGTCAAAATATTATTAACCAAAATATAGAGGAGAGAGAGAAAAATTGCGAATCGATATGACATATAACAAATAACGAATAAGAAACATGTATTATCCGGATGATAGTTTAAATCAAAACACTGCGTAAATATCTTAATTCGAAATAAATTGAATGAAAACACATTAATTTGTCAGTAAGAAATAAATTACTATTATTATACTTGTGTTCGAATAAAATTCAAATTATCATTACGCATGTACCCGTTATTAACATAAATAATAAGTAACAAATAAGTATTCGAGTGATAGTATAAATTAAATTATATATATATGTATATATCTTAATTTAAGATAAATTATTTGAATGAAAATATAATCAGAAATAAATAATATTATCTTTCCTATTTATTCCATTATTTATTTCTACATGTTTAAATTTTCCAATAATTGGATAAGTTTCAAATATGGATACAGCCAATGAATGAGATACAAATTATGTGAAATGAGATTAACACTTGGAACGATAATCCCCTTTTTATCAATAATAATATAAGTACTTATTTATATAGAACGCTATATGACACTTATCAGCGCGGTGTTTCGATTTCGTTTTCATCGCTAATGGTCATCTTATCTTAAGAAGAATAAAGATTTTAATAATAAAAAAAAAAGAAAAACAAAAAACAAAAATTAGTTTTATTCTATTTCACTTAAAAAACACACTCATTATTGACTCTTCAATTATCGCAGAATATATTACTACAGACATAACATTACCGACCAATTTGTTGCTTGGAATCAATTCATTAAAATATAGTTATATCGAATTTTTTATTTCGATTTTTTTTAATTTTAATTCGTGATTTACGATATATCGAGGGGAATTTTATTCATTTTAATAGATTTTGATTTGAATAAACAAATTTGCCGACGATTTTATTATGTATCACGATTCACTGGAATCCTTTGATCATCGAAGTCAATCTACGTCACATCGATTAATATACTCGGATGACCGCTTTGGAAACACCATTACGTCTTTGACGGTGGTTTGGAATTAGGAATGGCAAATAACATTCATCCATGAATCGAGAAAGAAAATTTAATGGCCAAAAATTTTTTTAATGGTCTCATTCTCATAAAATATTCGTGAATGTAATATGATATGCAAAATTTCATTAAAAAAATCAAAATTTTTTCCAATTAAAAAGATAAATTTATTTATGAGACAATTCTTCCGAATAATTATGTATATTTATTCTCTATTATTCTCTATCATAGTATTAACGATGAGAACAATAAAATAAAAAAAAAAAAAAAAAACTAGCAAAATTCTGATCCGATACATTTTCTTTGTTAAGTCTCTTTGTTAAGTTCGATTCGTTTGATGGATTGGAAATCTTTGATCGGTAATGTATGTGGAACAGAGATATAGGCATAGTGTACACAACATATCGGCTATTATACACATTGATATATAAAGTCTGTCTGCATGAGAAATTTTCCATTGAAAATTTTCAACCTGAGAGAGTTGAAATTCTTCCTCGAGAACACGTGTTGGCAATTATCACAGGTGAAAACTTTGCTATCGGTACATCGGTACATCATTTTTTTACGCGTTTTACGTTATCTGCTCGTGATCCCATCTTGGCGCCCTGTCAATCGGAAACGTCTCGAATTCACGTTCGTAAAAATGTACGGGGCCTTCTCGTTCGGGCACAATAATCTTTCGAATACCTGCGGTAGACCTCGTTCCGTTTTATTCCCGACTGGTTCCAGCATGTTGTTCCATAATAAATTCGCCCCTGAAGTTGAAAGGCAGTTTTTTATATGATTAATTTATATTATTAATCCAAGTTTATAGTAATTGATGAATGTGACTGCGCCGATTCTCCATTTTCTATTTCTTTTTTTTTTTTAACAGATTTCAAGTTTTATTGTTTTATTATAAATTCGCCCTTGAATTAGGATAAAAAACGAATGACATTTCGTTGTGTTCGTTATCGAGAAAAATCGAAGTTTATAATTTACGATTGCGGATTTCTATTTTGTATTTTTATCGTTTAACAGGTTTCAGCGTATTGTTTCATAATAAATTTGCCCTTGAAAACGAATGATATTTCATTGCGCGTTATCAAGAAAAATCGAAGTTTATGATTGACGATTGCGGATTTCCGTTAGAAGTATAGTGCGATTAAATTTCGAGTTAAATTTTCGATGAAATAAAAAATCGTATTTTAAATGTTATTATTAGGTGAAAGCAATATATATCTCAATATCTTAGAGATTCAAATTTAAGAGATTCAAATTATAAGAAAAAAGAAATATTTTTATAAATTTAAAAGTTGTTCGATAGAAAGAAATATAAACAGACATAGTAAAGATTATATATATAAAGATGGCATTACAACAATACTAATAATCATTTATATTGCAAAATTATTTATTTGTCAATAATAAATATTTTAATATCAAATTCAAATATTTCATGTATGAAAGACGCAAAATCATATTTTATATCTGATTATGTTTTTTTTTATTATATATGTAGTTATATATATGTACACATGTAGATAATAAAATTTATTTTACATAATTTATAATTTATAATTTCTGTATGATGCAAATACGTGATTGCTCTTAATCATTGCAGAATAGAGACTAGATCTTATTGAATAATAATGAAGTTTTAAAAATATGCATATATATGCATAACTTTATAAAATTGAAATAATTTTTTTCATCTTCAGGAAATGTATCGAGTTTATTATTACTAATTATTACTATTATTTTTTATATTTTTTAAATTCATAGGTGTTGATTATTCTTCCTGCTAACTCTTATAATTTTTTTTTCATTAATATTGATTGATTTTTTTTATCTCATATTATCTTATTTTATATTAATAGAATTTAATGATAATTTTTTCAATTATTGATTTAAATTTAAAAATAATTTAAATTTATTTGATCGGTAATCAAATCAAATAGTATTTAATTCAATATGCAAAATAAATACGAAATTAAATTTTTTATAAAATCAACAGATGTGTTAAATAATTTCTCTCTATTTTTATTATCAATATAAAATGTTAATATATATTTTTTTAATATAATAAAAAAAATTTTATTTCCATTTTCATTTTTTTTTTCTTTGCCAATACGAAACAATTCAGAATGTAATATCAAAAATATATTTTCAAAATTGTTTATATCATTTCCAATATTTTTTTTTTATTTATTATGGAATATATTTTTTTTTATTCTAGTATTAGAATAAAAAAAAATTTGAACACAATATTTTAAAAATTTACCATAAGCTATATTAGATTATGTTTAAGTTAATTTGTGTATTACAATTTCCATTAATTATCTACATCAGTACGTTGCAAAAACACGATTATTCGTTCAATGTTATTACGTAGCAGACATCGAACGGACATAAGATATATTGTCTCATTGTCAGACCATCCTATATGCGTGTACATGTATGTGTGTGACTTTTGATTAACTTCTCTTACAAAAAGTTTAACTACTTGACTTTGCTATGCCCGTCGTTAACTGATTTGTTCTTTCGTTTAGGACGAATGACGTAGAAGAGTCATAATGGCAATATAGACTTTTAAAATGTCAATTATTCGTTATTTTTCGGAGAATAAACAAGAAATGTGAGAATAAACAAAATGTTTAAATGTTAAAGTTGTATATCAATTTCATAAGATTTTATTATTGATGCATTTACTACATTTCATTCAATAAGTTTATAAATTATTTATTTAATAATTGAAATTTTTTTTTTATAAAATATCTAAATATAATTTAAAGTATAATCTTTTTTTATCAATTGATAGATTTCAATAGTAGAATCTAAAAATATTATGTATTTGTAGTTTTTGTACTTTAGAAATTCGTGGTATCGAAAGTTATGCCACACGTGGTATATATTCCATTTAAAATAGAATGAGATAGCAGCACTATTGCGCGACAGGAATTGTAATCGAGTATAGCGATGGTAATGTCGTATGCGATATTATCGATTTAAATTGAAAATAACAGGATTATCGGGACAACAAGAATTCTAATTAAATACATCGATCAAGTCAAATGTGTCATTATCGATAGAGATTAGAATGAGATAGTATATTGAGGTAAAAAAATTCATATCATCATTATAAATCAATAGCTATAGTCAATTATGTTTTTGATATAAGATTAATTATTATTTTCATTAATTTATAGACTGCAGATTTTAGGACTTATTTTTGAATTGGAATTGAAAAGAATAAGTAAATCTAATATAAAATAATATATAATTAATTATTTTTTAGATCTCTCATCACATATCCCTGTATATATCTAGATTTTAAAAAATATATAATATAATTATTATATAATTATATTATATAATTATATATTATAATAAACATATTAATTATTTTGAACATTGGATATTCAAATAATTAAAGATTTATCAGTATATTGTATTTAAATATTCGAATCTAATTAAATGAATACTTGAATATTCAAAACTTTATATAATTTATATATTCTTGACTAGAAAAAAGAAAATATATGCAAGAATATGCAAAAAATATATATATATCTTTTATTCCATAATTAATAAATTAATTAATTCCATAATAATAAAATAATAAGTTCCATAATTAATAAAGCTAATTTATATATTATAATTATGATAAACTAAAATCTATAATTTTATTATTTATTATTCATGTTCTTACCTAATGCATGTCCCTTTTGGCTAAAGTGAAAACAGTCATGTGTTATCAGAGTGGGATCAATTGATTGAGCTCTCCTTGGATCTGCGTTTGGTGCATTGAATAATTTACTAAATGGTTGCAATACCACTGTGAAATCCGAAGATTTGTCATATCTGAAATAAAAATAAAATTCTACCAAATAAAATAATATATTACGTACAATTTTATTATGTTATATATATATTTTAGATTTTTTTTTTTTTTTTACTTTAATATTTATTTCTTGTAATTTATCTTATCAATCTAATTATACTTAATTATTTACCATGCAAAAGCATACCTTCCTGAATATATTAAAGCTTCGATCGCTTGTTGATAAAGATGCGACATTTTCGAAGCTTCGATGTCTGGTCGATTACCTTTGTGCAGGCAAGCGCAGTAAAATGTGTGCAATATGCGACATACGGGGCTTCGCGGTATTCTAACGGAAACCGTAACATCTGCATACAAATTGGAACAATTTAATTACCGAGTGTTCGAAACAGATATTCATAAGATACACGAGTAACATATAAATGTCTTTTTCAAACTGTTTCAATTCTAAATATTACCTATAGCCGGTACAACATTGACCAATGTACGAGGTAAAACAAATTTCAAGTAATCCAACGTTCTTCGCAAATGGTGAGCATATCGAAGGGGAGAAAAGTGTTCAGGATTGAAGCATTGTGCCGAGCAAATATCATTCGCGCCAAAAAAAATTGTAATTAGCTGTAATTCGTAGATCATACATTCTTCCAATGATTGACATTATTTTAATTATTGTGAAATATCTCACAATAATAATAGATTATAATGTAAGTACCTTCCATTGCTTCATCACATTTATTTTTGGATTGTTTTTGATCCTTTGAACAAGTATTCGAGCTTGTTGAAATGCATCTTCCGTGGCAGCGACGGGGAAGGCGATATTTAATTTCGCATTCGTTGAAATAAATTCACCTGTACCCGTTGAATATCCGATTAAATTGGGATTGAACACCTGATGTAATAGAATAATAACACGCAATTCTATAGTTATGAATTTAATAACAATAACAAGTAGAATTACAAATAGAGTTGATAAGGTGAAGAAACTTGTATATAAAATTCTGAAATAATTTTCTCTAAATTACTAAATTAGTAATTAAATTGGATTTAAGAAAAATATACCTTTAATAAATTAGGAAGAGTTAAGAACTGTCTCCAATCACCTTGACCACCTATACACCAACTAACACCACGCGCTTCTATAAACGTTCCTATTGCGTAGTCCTCGAGAGCTCCACTTCCTGCGACCAATGAATCGCCTAGGCTACCGATCACGTCTATGTCGCCAGGTCTTAAACGATGCACATTGTTAGGCGTTGATGGTGATCTGAAAGAGAATTACAGATTTTTGCGAAAGAATTTTAAAAATATATTTGATAAATCATTAAATATTAATCGCTATATTATATATATTATATTTTTATTACTTGAAAATGGAGATATTTTAATTATTCTGCATCGATTTGAACAATTTAAATTTCTTTTTTACATGTAATCTTTTGTATTTTAAGATTCTTTATTCGTAAATTTAATTAAAATTTAATTTATTTAATTTATTATAAATTTATTATAAATTTAATTTAATTAAAATTATATTATACCTTCCAAATTTTACATTACACGGAAACGGAACGTATTCAGGAATATGAGGTTGATTTCTTGTGCCACTGTACGATACAGGATACGTAATTCCTTTTTTGTCGACTTCAATCTAAAAAAATTATCATTTTTACAATAATTTGTTTTCAATACATTCGTAATATAGATTTAATAAAATACACGAATATATATATTATAATTACAGAATTTTACATAAAGTTCTTTTATTTGAATTTTATTCTATTAAAAATAAAATATTACTTATTACTTATTTGTTAATAAAAATTTTAAATGCTATACAATTAACTTTTGTTTAATCAGCAATTTTCTTTGAGAGGCTTTTTTGCTTTCTTTTTTTAACATAAAACATACATACACATATACATATATATTAATTCTCTAGCTTTCATTTTTTGTTAGCACAAGTAATACATTGTACATATATTAAGTAGTCAACATACGATTTCACACCACTTGTTTCATTTAAAATATTAACTTTTCAAATTTAATCTTTCCACCTTAATTTTAATCATCAACAAAATCTACATCCTTAATCTATCTATCACTCGTGATGATTAAAAAATTGATAATTAAAAACATTCCTTGCAATCACGAAAGTTGTATTTCCGTTTGACACTATCTGATACACTACAAGCACAATATTAAATTTTATTCCTCATTCTCTTTCGATATTCGCAGTATAAAATGCTGTTTAATTTCATTAAAATTTTATTCTCCGTTGTTAGTCTCTTTTTATATCGCGTCCTGTTCGACTTTATTAAAAGTTTTACTCGGTTCACTGTCCACGTTATCATATTCAAGCACCATACGATTTTATCCTTCATCGTCTTCATCTTCTTCCGGTTCAATCACAATACCAGGTTCAGGCTCGCCTGAAGAATCCTTGGCCATTGTCCTTTATCGTTAAGCGAGCGCCGACTTGACACACGATGCACGTAGCCACGTTTGCTTTCTTTCATTTGCATTCAACCGTCTCGCGTGGCTTAAATACCATCGCAAATAATTTAACCGTGCACCGAAGTGAAGTGGGCCGACTGAACGGGATCGACTGGTCTCGCGGATCTCAACGAAAAGAAAAGTACAGGCCTTTCTCCGATTCCTCTCGCCATGCGAACCACTTTTTTTTTTTTCTTCGTTGTCCGTCCAGTTTTCCGGTTTTTCATCGGAAAAATGCAAATGGTAATTTCGCGTTAACGTAACTGCCGTGCAGCAAGAGAAATGGAAATAAAACGAATGTCTTGATTTGAGCAAGCGTGACAGATATTATTTTGTGGAATAATTTAATACTATATGACGCAATATATTTTTCTCGATTAAAATTCGATTTATCAACCGGATCACTTGATCAATTTTCTATTAGAATTCTTAGAAGGAATGTTAAAAATAATTGATATTTTTTTATATCATTTTGATAATATTTGTAGAAAATTTAATTCTTAGTTTAAATTTAAATCTTTCGAGACATGTCCTTTGTGATCGTTAATAAACATCTCATCTCTCAATGAGAATTGCAGTTTATTACCGTTAAATTTATTACTATTAAATCATTTTGTTAACGTACGTATATATTCACGTACGTTTATTAGTAATAAAATTAGTAAAATAGGCATACACGTTATAAGAAAGATTAACGAGAGATTATTCAAGCAAGGCTCTTACCCAAAAGACTCACCCTTCCTGATTGAAATATGCTTCGTACCAAGTCCTTGAACGAACTTGTGACCGCAGGCAATAAGATCAAGATTAACGACAATCGCATCGTTTCGAGTCTCATGGTTGGGACTGGAGTCGAATGAAAATTTTTTCTTAAAAAAAATATCGTTGAACTTCTCTTCCAAGATTTATCGTAGCCCAAGATTTATTATATACAGGCGAAACTTTCTCCCCTTTCCTCCTTTTTATCGATGCGATTTTTTTCGTATTGCCGAAAACCTTGAACGTGAGCTTTCCTCAACCTTTCATGTCCTGGCATGAACCCGCCAAAGGGGGAATTGTAAATTTTATTACATATTTGCCATTATTTCTCTACGCACGCACGCGTCCATTCAAGATAATTGATATTTTTTTATCTCTCAACGATCTCTCGAGAGTCAATGAGCAACGTTTGTGCAGTAGATTGTAAATGAATATAACAATGAAGTGAACACTTGTTCTTTGTCTGGAAAAATTGTTAAAAAAAATCTTTTTTCAATGAAAATATAAAAATCAGAAAATCAGAATGATTTTTCTTTTTGTGCATGCGTTTATTTATCTACTTAATTATTATTAATAGTGGTATCTGTTTCTATTTAATTAATAACTATTAATCAACGAATGATATTTCGTCATAGATTTTTTTTCTTTAAATTCTTTTTTTTCTCTTTGATTTGTTATTAAAATTTTTAAAGTAATATATATATTATACGTGTTTTATATTATTTGTATTATTTCTCATAATTTATGCCTGTCGTTAATTTTTTTATCACTATCAGAAATCGTTATCGTAATAACCGGAATTTTGTATTAATCTTGCATATGTTTGCGTATAAATTCTGGAAATATATAATTGATATTATATAAGTCATAAATAAAACATGTTTAATTCATATAACAACAAACATGTGTGATATATATATATATATATATTTCCAGTTTAAGTAATTCACATGTTATTGATTAAGAATTAAGGAATTGCAAAATTTATTTTATAGTATAACAGAACTTTTCATTTGTAGATTATGCATGGAAAAAAAAAATTGTAGAATTTAAAAGAAATAATTTCTTTTTAATACTATATTATTATTATTATTATTATTTTTTGATGGAATAAAACCATAAAATTTATTTTAATTTTATTCCTTCCTCCGATATTTCAATTTATGTAGCTTCAAATCTTATAAATCAACGCAAAGAGAATAAAAGATCGAACAAATTTTTTATGTTTATAATACAGATAAGAGAGAAATTAAATAAAAATGCAAATACCATTTATATTGTTCCAGATTTTTATTTTCAATTTTAAATTTTGACATTTCACGCGATTTATTCGAGAATTATTAAAAATATCCGACCCGAATTCTTTTCTTCCACTTTCCACGGTATAAAATCTTGCTCTCGATTAATCTAATTCCGTGCTATACAAAAGTTCACTTGCAATATATAATATATATAATACGAAGAGAAAATTTTCCGAATAATAACATCGAATTTAAAGAAGAGATTAATTTGAATAATAATTATAAATTGTATATACACGTTAAATTTAAATACCGTTTGAATCCAAAAATTATCATTTAAATTTAATAATCGAGTGTCGACGTGCCGTTACGTATTACGACAATCATAAAGGTATTCATACACTCGATTAACATTTTCAATAGTATATTAGAAAACAGCGTGTCGCGAAATTACCAGAACGAACCTCGGAAGAAAAAGATGTGTTGTAATTTCGTCGCTTTCACGCACGGTTCCATTGTTTGTAAATAAAAAAAATTCCCTTTACAACTTTTTTTTTCCACCCCGTTCCAACTATCTCTCTCTCTCTCCCCCCTTCTTTCTCTCGTATAAGCGCACAATCAATTACCGCATCCTTGCCGCAAAATTGAGATCGAATTATGCAAATCACGCCTCGCTTCGTGTACTCGATAATCTCTCCCGAATGTTTGCACACCGTTCTACGCTTTTCCCTATCGGATTTTCTAATCTCGACAAATGGCGACACTTCGAAGATGAGATGTAGCCGGAAAGTGGAAGATCGGGTCTCGAACAATAATTTCGAATGCATGCCGCGTATAAACTTTCCATTATTCTTGTACGAAGTGGCGGTTCGCGAAATTCGATGAATCGATAGCCCGGGAACAATAAGGATGGGACAGCAACACCGTTTCGAACGGTATTATCTCAGATTGAAACGGAAACGCGCGTTAACTTTCGCCGGCCATTACAACTTTAACAATGTGTGCTTCATTTGTCGTCGTGCCTGTCGTTCGAATATTTTTTTTTTTTTTCCACTCTTTTTTTTTCTCGTCACGCGATCAAATTTTCAAAGAAGAGAAAATTTGGAATTGGAAATTGTTATCTAAGTTTTATCTAATGTTTATTAAATATATAATAAGTGTAAATAAATCGAATAAATCTAGATAAAATTAATAAGAATAGTAGAAAGTAATAAGAATAAAAAATAGAAAGTAAGATTCACTCATAGGAAATTTTGTTGAATTTCACCTTTTTTTTTTTTAGGAGTAGGAATTGTCGAGAAAATTTTTGAGAAAGATTTTTTCTTTTTTTTTTTTTTGTATATTTTATGAGGAACATTATATGAGGAATAGTGTACAGATTGATAGAAAATTGTTGCGAGAGATGATTATTTTATTACATCAAGAAAAAAAAGAAAAAAAATAATTTATAAAGTATCTTCAAGTCGAAGTACTTAAATCATCCTAAATACTTATGGCGGAGGACTTTAAGACGATTTTTTAGACATAAATTCTCACGTGTCAAATATATTGTTTGAGTATGCAAATTTCATTCAAAAATTTTGAAAATATTCCCAACCGAATATACTGTATGAATGAATTATGTAAGCAGTGAATTATATTCGAAGAAGGATTTGATTTTAATATATTTTTACTTACAAATTAACAGAGAAATGCAACTAACAGATAGCAGTTTGAAAACTTCTCGGCACATGAACGCGTTGCTGTCATATCATATCGTCAAAATCACTTATCACATGATCCAAATCAACGACTGCTTCATTTTCATTTATATCCTAATTTCGAACACACAATTTTCCACCATACATTACTTTTACTCAAACCTTCGATGAAGAGATAGATCATTTTTTTTTTATTAATTTTTATCAAGCACTTCTTCCCTGCTTTTTATTTTCTTCGTGGAAAATAATGCAGTAATAACGAATCACATATATATATATAAGAAGAGAAATTAGCACTAGAAATTAACCTTACACTGACACTGACAGAAGATGGAACAGAACATGAATGAAGACAGTCGAAGAAACGTACACATATCTATCGATAACCCCTCTACTTACTTTTCTACTAAACGAAACACTTGAGTTCTTTCGTATTCTTTTACGGTAGTAATCGTACGTGAGTAAGAGTGGTGAGGCCAAAGTCTTGCCACCATTCACGTTGCCAATTTAGAATGGTGATATTAATATCGTGGAACGATGTCAATCGAGATGTTATTTATTTATGAGCAAACTGTTTTTTTCATTTCTCAGATCTTAATCGATATAATACTCTATTTTGTAATATTCTTAATCGATTTATTGTTATTGTGTCAATCAAAGAAGGCATTATGAGAATGATAATGAGAGTCATATTCAATTAGGGAACTAGATTCGAGTTGAATAGGTGATAAATAATTCATGTATTCTAATTTTTTTTAGGATAAAAATTTTTGATGAAAAGTGTCAGTGATTTTATATTCGTTTAAAAAATTTTGCGAGAGATTCATTTAAATAAGTAATAATTTTGGCTTATAAAATTTTTTTGTGAAAAGGTTTTAATTATTTTATCTTTATTTATTAAGATAAGTGCTGATTTATTAAGATAGTAGATTTAGTAAGATTTATTAAGATAAGCAATACTTTTTTTGTTATTTTTTATCAATTCAGAAAAAAGGTAATAAATATAAAAGAATAATCGATTCTTTAATAAATTTCAATGCGGGGAAAAAAAATTCAAAAATATTTTAAAATTATTCGGAAATTAAAAATTGTCACTGTTTGAATTGAATGAAAAAAAAAAAAAAAGAAAAAAGAAGAAGAAGAAGGAAAAGAAAAAAGGAATTAAGAAATACTTTTAAATTATTCAAAAATTAAATTTTCAGATAGGGTGAAATGTTTTTTGCATTTCTATTTTGCATTCTCGAATAAATTTCAATTTATTGAAAAACACTTTAAATTGTATTAAACATTTATAAAATGGATATTTTCTATCCATATCTTTTATATATCACCTTTTTGATAATTAACTAACTGGTTTAAGAAATTGTTATGAAGAAATCTATCTATCTATCTATCTATCTATCTATCTATTTACAGTTGCATAATCAAAAAAAAAATCCATACTAAATAAAGAAAAGTAGATTTAAAATTAGATTTCTATTTTTATCGAATGTTTAACACAAAATGAATTAAAATATGTGGTAAACTAGATTAGGATAAGGATTGTAGCTGTAGAAAAAAATAAAGATAGAAAAAAAAAGTTTAATTTTATTGTATAAATTAGAATAAATATTTGATATTGCAACAAAAATGTGAGATCAACAAATGGAATAGAATTTAATTTTATTTACAATCGAATAAATTTCAATAATAATAATAATCAATAAAAATAAATATTACATTTGATTGTTAACTAGAATGGCACTTCGATTTCATTACACTAGATTTCATTTTAACATTTTATAATTAAACGACAAGTTGATGGATATCCATCAAAAGAAAGAAAAATTTCTTTATTTTTATTTCGAATTTTCACGCGTCATCAGGAATGGTCTTTCAGGAGTAGGACACAAAAATCTTTTAAATATCGGTGTCCAAGAGGTAGATTTGTTACCAATGGGTTCTAACAAACTGTTCCATAAATTATTCGCAACTTGAAACACAACAACAATTTCTTTTTTTTTTGTTGGAATGCTAACGGAAAAGTAATTGAATTATACATATATGGTGTCAAATTTTTTAATCTGTAAATCAGAATTTCTCATGAACTGTACAAATATAAATAATTTATGTAATTTTATATTAATTTGTATAAATTAATTTTTTTATAGAATAAATAAATAAATAAATAAAGCTTATACGAAGATCATATACGTACATACGTTTTCTTTTATTATTAGATAATATTCTTTTTTTTCTTCTTTCTTTAAAAAATACATATATTATCTTTATATCATTCCTATCAAATTACATTAAATTGCTGAACATTTTTCTTATTCACGAGCAATTCTCACTTATATAAATAAAAATTAGACACGTTATACGATTAAATCTGGGATACTCACTTTGTGCATTGCTTTTCTGGTTTAAGTGAAAGCAATCAGTGGATAAGTATGATAAATCAGAACGTCCATTGTCATTCAATGGAAGCGTTGAATTTTTGAGAAATGGTAAAGCGACTACAGTGAAATCATTTCTATGAAATTCTGGATAATCGGCAATTTCTTGCTCTAATTCTTGCCATCTGAAACATATGATACAATGAATATTTATATATCTTCGTTTTAAAAATGATATTCAAAAGTTATTCAAAAAAAAAAGAAAAGTGAATGTACAAAATAATAGAAGAGAAGATGCAAATTAATTAAATTCTCATTAAAATTGTCAAAGATATCTCTATGGGATATATCATATGTTCCTGAAGCCATTGCAAGCATTGGCATATCTCTGATTCAATAGTTTAATTTCTAAATTGAAAAATAAATTATACATTCTGCTATTCTATTTTTTGCTATTCTCAAATTTCACTTTATTTATTACATCAAGAAATTAATGAAAATAATTAGTCTAAATGTTGAGAGAGATTGCATGTCGTCGATGCATTTTCAATGATTTCAATTAAATTCGATTCAAAGACTCGTTGAAATAATTTTAATTTATGACATGATTGCACAGCCCGATAATTGTCGCTGATAAATAACTGCTTAAGATTGATGATATTTCGTTGCTTTTATTTTATTTCATATGGAATTTTATCCATTGATTTCTTATTAAAATTAATCAACACCTCGTTATTAAAATTAATTAATCACTTTCACTCTCTTCGAAAGTTAATTCAAGAATATAATTTCGGTCATATTCACTCCCTTTCGAGTTTATTAAACATTATTTATGAAGTCGAGAAGAATTTCAAGGTTTTCCTTCCAGTAAAAGAGAACGAATTGTCCCCCAGTTATCCTTCGAACAGCCTGATTTAAAAAAGACAAAAAATTACTGGATCTTATCTTCAAGGCTCTCGAATAATTTTTTGGAATTTTTTTGTCGACCCATTATTGTGATACTTTTTTCTTTGCAATTGTTTTTTTTACGTTTATTTGAGAAAGAGAGAGAGAGAGAGAGAGAATATTGGTTCTTGAAAATATTTCTAACATTTAGAATAAACAGATATTTAAGCGTACGAATAGAATTGAGTTAGTAGTGCAATTTTATTCCATTCGTTCGTATATTAAGATCTTTCGAATAATTTCGAAAATTCATTTAATTTAAATCATACCTTGTTATTACTTTATAATATTCCTGCCTCCGATTTTGAAATTGCAAAGCAAACAGGCACGAGCATTCAACCATTGTCGTTACGTAGCATTTAAACGAGTTTCCTCCTTTTTGTGAAGCGACGAGTTCTTTTAAATGAGGCGGCAATTGAATGGCAATAAATGTCCTTGGCAAATTGTCTCTTAATATCCGAAGAGTTTCGATTAATTGGATTTTATGATTTTCCACAATGGACCACGGAGAGGGAACTTCACACATTTCGGAACAAAAATCATTGTGCCCGATAAATATCGAAATCAACTGCAAAACAGAATGAAACGAAAATTGCTTAAATAATTACGAGAATTAATTTATATTATTCAGTAATATTTCATATTTGAAGAATAGTTCTGTTTTCATTCGTGCTTATGATTCGATTAATATTTTCAGATGAATAAAATATTAGTTCGAATAAACTTTAATTATTATGCATTTTAATTAACAAGTGGGAAACGTACTAAAAATGAATCGAAAATGTAAAATAAAATTTTTTGTATGGGATTTTACTTTTGGAAAAAATAAAATTTTAAAATTTTATATCGATATACTTGAACACAATTTCCTTTGTTCATACTTACTTATAGCCATCACTAGTTCTTGCATTTGTAATCTTAAGATCGTTAATTTATCTATAATACATTATAGTTTGTTTATAATATATTTTTAAATAATATATGTGGAAATTTTATTCTATATTGATTTTTAAACAAAAAATTATCCTCTCTTGGGTTTTATCATAAATTTAGAGACACCATGTGTGCATATATGCGAGTAACAAATAAGAAATATTTTGGGAACTGATTCAGCTGATCCAAAAGCAATTAGAAAATATATTAATATACGTGTTTCATTTGAATTTGTAATCGAAAAATGTAATTAATTTCATGTTTTAACGTTCATATTTAACTTATAAAAAGTATATATATATCATATTATCTTATAAAAATAATCGTTGTTATTGTGCGATTATTCTTGAGAAAATTCTCATTCAATTTTATAATCTTGTTTAATTGGTTAATTAAATATTTTAACATTTTCAATATTTTAACATATTTCCCACTTATTATATTGAAATTTATTTAATTAGAATTTAATTCAAATAAATTTTTACTATTCCAACAACATATTTTTTTAAATTACTCATATCGTTCAATTATCCTGTTATTGATGTTATAGTGATAATTATTATTACGAACCTTCCAGTGTTTTTTTATATCTATTCTAGCATCCTTCCTTATTTTATCGACTAAATATTTCGCCATAAAAGGCAAATCTTTAGACATGGCGCCGATCTCAGCAATGCTCAACTGCGAACCTTGTTGAGAAGTTAAAGAATCCTCAAACGCGTAACCTATTAAGTTGGGGTTGTATTCCTACATAATACGTCACATAACATAATAAAATATTTCTATCAAAAAAAGAAAAAAAGAAAGAGAACGTAATCCGCGCTGCTGTTCAACAGTTATATTAATTTTCGATCAATTCGTCAATTTCAATGTAATCATTACTAATCATTACTTTGAGGATATTGGGAAGGGTAAGATACGTCCGCCAAGTCCCTTTACCACCGATGTTCGCCTGCACCCCTCTGTTCTCCACGAACAATTCCAGTAGATTTTCCGCAAAAATTCCGGAACCGGCTGTCAATGAATCCCCTATCGCCGCGATCACATCTATGTCACCTGGCCTCAAACGATGGACCGAATTCGGAATTTTAGAAGATCTACCGCCTGAAGAAAATCAAGTCAAAATTTTAGACTGTATGACTTGAATGTCGTCGTACGTATCCTAAAACAGGATTGCTCGTATGTAATACAGTTTTATACATTTATTATACGCATGTGAAAACACAGTTTTGAAATTTATACTTTAGAAGAAGTTTACAATACCAAATTTTGAAGCAAAGAATTTAATTGAAATTGGGCAAAGACTAATTTTTTCGAGAATTTCGATGATAATTGAATTTGCTTAAGTACCTGTTACGTTGCAAGGGAATGGAACGTCCAACTGAATTTTTTTTTGCAAATTCGGTAAAATTCGTTCCTCATTTTCTGTAAGACAAGTATTAATTAATATTTGTAATATTTTTCGACCACTGTTTCCGAAGAGAATATTAAACTCGACCAATTCAAAATTTAAAATATTATTTCGGATTGATAATTCAAATTATTATATTTTTGATACGAAATCAATTGATATATTCAAACAAATATATTTCACACTTATTAATTTTTTAATTTATTGTACATTCAGCATTGTTTAAAATCCATCAACGTCTCGACAAAATTTTTTTCTTTAACGAAAATATCTCGTAAGAGATTCTTCGTGCTCCTCGTACATTCTCACATAAATTCCATATATCCACTAACTTCTTAAAAAACAGAAAAAAAAAAAAAAAAAAAAGAAGAATAATCGTCTCAGAATCAAAATTTATCCTTTCTATATATCAGAAATACAGAAAACACTGGGAACGAAGTAATAAACCGAGCACGTACCGAAAATTTGAAATAGGTAATTACGAATTGCACGCCATATAAGGAGATTGAACGGTGAGTCTAGGAAGGTCCTCTGAGACGCCGCCAGCACGCATAATTGCGAAAAAATACACAAACCAACTTGGAAATTGACCATCACTCGTGTCATCACTTGGTTGATTAAATTTTCACATTGATGCTCTAACCGAATAAGTAAGTAAGTTTAGTTATTTGCTCTGCAGCGATATCGAGTATGCCTGAAATTGCAACACTCGCCTCCCTTTTAAGCTTTTCCACCATCCCGGACAATGATAATGTATGAGTGCAAATACAAATGCGAATGAGTATCTTTTTCAAGGACCTTGATCGTGAACGTAGACTGTTTTTTCAATGAGATTGAACGGCCTCCACGAGAAGAAGATTTTGATATTGATCCCTCGACGTAGGGAAGAACAGGATATATTCGCGTCGCATAAAATATTTTATATTTTTAAATATTTAAATATTATCTAGATGTTATTATTATATTTTTATCGAGATTTTTTTATAGATATTATTATATACTTTTATTTTATTATTAGGATGTGAGATTATATTCATGGATGATAAATTTGATTAAACACGATCCTGATGCGAATTGTAACGTGTAATATCACGTTACGTTGTTTCAATTTTGTCCAAACAAAACATAAACAGTAATTGAACGATGAAATTTGACGAATTTGAAAATGTCATTTGAGATTTATTTGAAAAGCTTATAATTTCATTCATATGGTATGGATAAATGATAGAATTATTGTTGACACATCAGATTTGATATGAATTTTAAAGTTTACATAATTTTAAAATTTGAAGTTGTAATTTTTATTGAAGAATACTCGTTATTAATTAATTAACTAAAGAATTAACACACAGTATCGTTATCTACGTTTTCTTTATTTATTTTGATACAAATATAATAACTTCTATAAAATTACGATTGAAATATTTAAAATAATTAAATTTTTTATTATAAATAATCGAATAATTTTTTCTATAGAGAATAATAATTATTTGGTTTAAAAAAAAAAATAAATAAATATATATATATGATTTTCATCATAAAATTTATTTTTACATCCTCTATCTATTAAAGAAATTACGACAATTATTATATTAAAATACATCTTCTATAATTCTTCTCTGAATTTTTTACTAAAAAAATGAATAAATTGCCAATAATTGTCTTTTATATTCTCTAAATCAATGTTATAACAATCGATTGAAATTTATAAGGAAAAAAAAAAAAAAGAAAAATGTGATTTATTCATCATTGATAAAAAAAATTTATTATTGAGAAAATTTCCGATTGATTTCATTTATCGAAAAATATCTATTATTAATTAAATATCAAATTTTATTTTTATCATTAATTTTCAAAATACTTACACCTATCCAAATATAATGTATAACAAAAATATGATAAAAATAGCCAAATAAGATACAAAACTAATTAAAGCAACCAAAAAAAAAAAAATTAGTTAAAATATTCCCAAATGAATATTTATTTTCTGAATAAAAAACAAAAAATCATAAAATTTACATATAAACTGTATCCTCTTTCATACGAATTATTCTTATTCGTGCCTACCGCTGATTTAATGAATCAAAAATTTGTTTTCAAGTCCAAAATTATATTTTGGAACAGTTGTAATTGCGACGTTCGCAAGTAGTTTTCTGTCTGATCGATCCGATCTTTTTTCATTTTATATGCCGCCGACGAAGAAATCGAGGAACGTGACAAAGAGACGTTCTTAGAACGGTACCACGTATCACCAGGAAGTTCATGGTATGAATAAATAAATAAAAATCGCATCTACCGGTATTCAAATGATTCGATGATCATCACTCGGAAATCTTTCGTACAGATTTTATGATGTACCACATTAAAAAAGAAAAAAAAACAAAAAAATAAAGATATTATAATTGTATATATTTATTTATAATTGCTATTGCATTTATTTTATTCATTTCGTATCATTTTTGATTTGAACATTTTACAGAAGATTATTTATTATATTTATTATATTAGATTATTTATTATATATTTATTTTTATTACATTCATTATATTTGTGATTAAAAATAATAATATTTTTTTTTCTATAAAAGAAAATTTATGATATATTCAAAAATTATTGTTGTTGAATACAGAAGAATTATTAATCACTAATTTTAATTCATTATTATCAATTTTAATTCATTATTAATCAATAATTGAAATAGAAAGTAAATTTATCTAGTTCTTTCTAGTTGAGATTAGATATTAGGAGGAAAAAGATTAGATATTGACGACTAATATGAAACCGGCAAATATCGATTATATTACTTGATTAATATTTGCTCAATCACTTATTAATATGTTTGCTTAAGCAATGCTCAAATATTATTCTAATGATAAACTATGAAAATAAGACAGACTTGTATAACAATATCATATAATTTTTTAATAAATTAGTATGACATATATTTTAATATATTGTACGTTGATATTGTGTTATTTATATTATTATATTGTAGTTTTTATACTCTTTTGTTTCATGGTAAGACTGATAAATTTCTAACGATTTCTCTTAACTGATTTATAAAAATATTCTACATGAATCAAATATATAAGAAATATATTTATATATATAATATATATTAATTCAATTTTTGAACTATGTTTTTATTATTTTCATTAAATATAATTCTCTATGAAGACGATTGAAATGAAAATGATGCAACATTTATGTTATTGATTGAAATTACTCACACACAATTTCCGTGAGTAATTTTTCAAATTATTTTGAATTATGCTCGAAGAATACGAAATATTTGCAAATAATTACGTGCATGGTATATACTTTAATCCAAACATTTGAACAAAAAACTAAGAATAAAATTTTCCGACGATTGATACTCAAAACAAACCATCATAAATATTATGAAGCATGCATACTTATTTGCACACATATATATAAATAATAAATATAAATAAAAAATAAATAATATCAAAATTTTAATTAATGAATTATTTTAAACGATACATCGAATAAAATTAGAAAAATTAATAATTGACGAATGATTTACAAATATGAAAACGAAAAGTTAAAATATTATAAAAAGAGATTAAATAAATGAATTAAATAAATTGAATTTTTTTACAGTGATTCTATAATATCCGATTTCCTTTTTAAAATATAAAGAATAATTATATAATTTATTCTACTTATTAAACATTAAAACACTTACTTAAAATTAAATTAATTTATTTTACGATTAAATGAAAAATAGATTTTAAGATATACAACATTCTTTGGATAGAATACGTGTAATCATCTAAAAAAAAAAGAGAGAGAATAATACAGAAAAATATGATATAAAAAAAGTTTTGATTTTATTGAAATATAAATAAATATTTTGTACTGATACAAAAATGATTGGTTCAATAATCAAAAATAACATTATAAATATTCAAAAAATAAATATTCAATCATTGTACTAAATTTCAATACTTTTAGTATTTTAATTGGATGAAAAAAAAAAAAAAGAGAATAATACAGAAAAACAATATGATATAAAAAAAGTTTTGATTTTATTGAAATATAAATAAATATTTTGTACTGATACAAAAATGATTGGTTCAATAATCAAAAATAACATTATAAATATTCAAAAAATAAATATTCAATCATTGTACTAAATTTCAATA
Organism: Apis mellifera; assembly: GCF_003254395.2. NCBI lineage: Eukaryota > Metazoa > Arthropoda > Insecta > Hymenoptera > Apidae > Apis > Apis mellifera. The sequence continues at coordinate 10,553,527 of NC_037644.1, read as the reverse complement.
CTTTTAGTATTTTAATTGGATGAAAAAAAAAAAAAAGAGAGAATAATACAGAAAAACAATATGATATAAAAAAAGTTTTGATTTTATTGAAATATAAATAAATATTTTGTACTGATACAAAAATGATTGGTTCAATGATCAAAATAACATTGTAAACATTCAAAAAATAAATATTCAATCATTGTACTAAATTTCAATATTTTTAGTATTTTAATTGGATGGATTATAAACGCGATTCAAATTTTAATTAATGTCAAATTATATTCCGTGAGTTTTCACGTGTCATCAGGTATGGCCTCTCCGAGGTAGGACATAAGAATTTTTCAAAAAATTTTGGAAAAATTTGGTCGGTCTTGTTACCAATTGGTTCCAACAGATTATTCCATATATAATTTGCCACTTACATGAAAAATATTAGAACATTATCTTGTAGATTGCTAATGAAAAAAATCATATATTAATTATATTAATCCATCATCATTGTTACACTTACTTATCGCGTGACATTTTTGACTCAAATGGAAACAATCGATGGAAAAGTACGACAAATCGGCGAATCCATCTTCAGCGAGCGGAACTTTTATATTTTTTATACTTGAAAGATTTGTTACGGTAAAGGTATTTGTATGAAATTCTGGATAATTAACGATCTCTTCCTCCAATTCTTGCCATCTAAAAATTGAAATGAAATAAATTACATTTTACAATTAGAATCGATATTAAACAGTCATAAAAAAATTTCTAGGAATCTGAAATAATAAAAAAATAAAAGAAATTTATTCGTTTCATTTGGATTAATTTTGACTCGAGTCATAAAATTGTATAATCGAAATTAAACTAAAAATTTCTATTATATAATCGTTCTTCTCAGTTAAAAACATTTTTTCATGTTGCAAGATATATTGAAATATGTAAAATTTTTTAATTTTTTTTTTTAAATATAATATTTCATATCGTTTATAAGAAATCTAGAAATATATTTTAATTTATTTAATCTATTTACTCCAAGAATAATTGGAACAATAAAATTTCACTTTTCTTTCATATCTTGAATTGAATATTTTTTAATCTTGAATTATTTCGATTAAATATTATACAAACTTGTCTATTATTTCATAATATTCCTGTCTTCGTTCTTTGTATTGTATAGCTAGCAAACATGGACATTCTATAGTACTTATCAAATAGCATCTCCACGAGAATCTTCCTCTACGTGCTTTGACTATTTCTTTTATGTGAGGTGATATTATAACAGCGACGAAACTCCTTGGTAAATTATCTCTTAATATTCGAAGAGTATTAATCAAATCTTTTTTATGATTTTTCAAAATGCTAGACGGAGAAGGATTGTTACACATTGCGCAAAAATCATTAGGCCCGATCAATATTGATATAAACTGCAAAAAAAAATATGAAAAGAGGATATTAGTTAACGATACAATCAGAACAATTTATTAAAATAATTTATTAAAATAACAATTTGATTTTAATTTTAAAAATAGTTTTATTTAACTTCCAAAAAAAAAAACTATTAAAGCTAATAAAAGTTCGTGATCATTATTATTTCCATAGAATATATTTTGTGCTAAATACGAACCTTCCAATGATTATTTATATCTATCCTCGGATCCTTCTTCATTCTATTAATTAGAAATTTAGCCATATAAGGCATGTCCATAGAGAGCGCGCCACCTTCACCCACGTTCAATTGCGAAGCTGGATGAGAAGTCAAAGAATTTCCAAGCGCATACCCTACTAAATTATGATTAAATTCCTGTACATAAAAAAAAAATTTATCAATTTATAAATTTATTTATCGAGAAAAAGTGTGTTTACACTCACTCAGAGATTATTGTGATTCTTTTTTTCAAAATTCTGCATAATATCGATCAAAGTGAAGATTTTTTTTATGAAAGAAAATTTTAGCTCATTTAGAAATTTATGATCGATCATTGAACTACGTACTTTGAAGATATTAGGGAGCGTCAAAACTTTTCGCCATGTTTCTTCGCCACCGATAGTCGCCATCATACCCCTGTTTTCGATAGATAACTGCATCGTATTAGTTGCAAGTAATCCAGCCCCTGTTGTTATAGAATCGCCCATCGCGGCAATAACATCAATATCACCTGGTCTCAATCGATTTACCGAATCAGGCACGGTGGGAGATCTGCCTCCTACAGATATTAAATTATCAAATTACGAAACGATTATTGAATTTTATAATCTTCCAGAGTATAATACCAGAGTATTATAAACTTGTGTATGAATGTAATTTTGATAATAATAAGAGATGGTAATAGTTGTATAACTGCACGAGATATAGTGGTATAATGATAATATTATTCATTTTCGTTATGAATTCACGCAGAGAGATACATGTATGGTTTTCCATAAAAAATTAGAAATGAACGAGAAATGATATATATTTACTTTAAATTTTTCTTTTTTTTTGATTTTTTTTTTTTTTTTTGGTAAAGTAATTCGAAATTTTGATCGAATTATGTTTGAATTTATCATGTATTTCGTAAATTGATTTTCGTGCAATTATTCAACTTTTATTATTGATTGACAATTTGTTTAATTACCTGTCACGTTGCAAGGAAATGGAACATTTGTTGGAAATTCTTTTTGAACTATTCCCGCCTTTTTTGCATCTAGTCTCTGTCCTTTTTCTTTTACGCAAAAAGAACAATTATTGAGTACTTGCAGTACTTTTTTCAATGCATTTATAATCAAATATAATCAAAGTATGAAAATATATTCCATTTCTTTTTTTTAATTTTCTCTTTTCACTTTTTAGACTTTATCGATAATTTGGTAATATTCTGCAAATTCAATTCTTCAAGGAAAAGTTTCATTAATATTATCTCGAAAAAGATTTATTGATATTTTTATTTGTATTATTATACATGTGTATTTATATGTATGATATTTCACAAATATTATTTCTTAAAATATTACTAAATACTCATTATAGATATACGATTTTTAATTGCCAATGTTGCAGCAAAATATATTATGAAAAAATAGTGATTTTAAATCTCAATCTTTTCAAAAAAGAATTTTATTGTAAATATATATATATTTGGTAATCTTCTTTTTTTTTTAATTCTTAGAATTAATAAAAAAATATAAAATAAAACATAACTTCTTTTAACTCATATTAACATGTATAAATCATGTTAATTATTTAAGTAACTTGTACGTTATTTTTATAGGAAATAATGTTTCGAAAGATTATGTATTTATTAATATATTAGTTGATGCGAATATTTGTCGTATTCCCTAAAAAACTATTCAACTATTCAACCTTGATTTATTATTTCTAATGATTTAATAATTTTTTTTATAAAAAATAATAGTTCACATTGTTTTTTTTTAAATATATATATAATTTAATTAATTCTATTTAAAAAAACTAAATTAATTACGAAATTATTAATAATGCTAAAATATTATGGTTAAATTATTATAGCTTCGTAAAACATCATAGTTTTGTGTGAGATATTTCGACTTGTTATATTATTTACATAAAATAGAAAAAATAAAATGAAAAAAAAATTGGCAATGATCCTAATGATCTTGAAAGAGAAGAAAAAGTTATGAGAGTCAATGTGTATTAATATACCTGTTTATCTTACAGTAAGAGAGAATATGTAATTTGACATAAATTCTATTTTGTGTGATTATTCACAGAATCAATAATTTTTTCTTCCAAGTTATTTACATGCACATTTTTAATAATTTTTTTATTTGTATGTAGTAATATTATGTATGTGTGAAAAAAAAGGTGTCATTTTAATAATCTAAAATATTTCAATATTTAATAATGCCATATTTAAATAAAGTTTTAATAAAATCTTTTTATTTTTATCCTCTTCCAATTAAGATCCAATATAATATTGTCTTTTTTTCCTTACGTATAAAATTTTCCCCTCCCCTTTTATTTTATACAAGAGATAATAGTAAAGTTGATAATATTAGTAGAAAATTATTTGAAAACTTATTTCAACAAAATGAAATATAAAATATTATTCATATACAAAATAGGAGAAAGCGGGATCTAACTCGTTTTTTAGATTGACAAAAGATCAGAGAATGAAAAGAATATACCGAACGATACTGGAATCTTTAAACGGATCTTGCACAATTATAAAATGAGAATTTTTGTTTTTATCATTTAAATATTATAAGAATAAGATAAATAATGATTTGAAACTGATGAAATATCAGATTCCATACGTACTAAAAGATTTCACTTTTTAGTACATATTCTATTTATAAGAACATACAATATATGTTTTTATATGTTCACTAAAACAAGATATAGAAAACTCAACTCAGTTTTTGAATTCAATTATAAAAAACTTGATATACATACATATAATTATTTGGATAATATACTTGAAAAATATTATCGATTTTCTAAAATGGTTAAATCTTTTATCTGATGAAACTGATGAAATATCAGATTCCATACGTACTAAAAGATTTCACTTTTTAGTACATATTCCACTATTTATAAGAACATATATTGTATGTTCACTAAAACAAGATATAGAAAACTCAGTTCTTGAATTCAACTATAAAAAAACTTGATATACATACATGTAATTATTTGGATAATATATTTGAAAAATATTATCGATTTTCTGAAATGGTTAAATATCTTTGATCTTTGAAATAATGAAGTATTAATGCTATATGTTTCTCAGAACGAAAATAAAAAGTTACGTACAATTAATATTGGAATATTCGAAAAATATAACAATAATAGTAATATTTGCAATTGAATAGATTGAATAATTTCAGAATAGATTGCAATCCTTGCACGTATTTTTCTTGAGATGAAATTTACAATTTATTAATTTTTATGGTTACATGATATATTCGATTCATATAAATAAGTTTAAAATTTTATCATCATAGAATCCTATAAAATATCACAAGTTGAATTTCAAAAATCAAAAATCTCATTCACTATAGTAACATCGAAATTATTAACACTTGATTTAATATAAAATTTAATATTCATCTATGAATATTTTGTTCTCATCAATTTTAAAAAATATCCCACCCTCTAACTGTTATAAATTCTCAAAATATCTCAAGAATTTCACCATTTCCAATGTAAAACGCACGTACAAAGATAATTTCTCATAATTTCTCACATTCTCACAAAATAAATTCTCTCAAAATGATGAAAAAGCATACGTCATTGCAAGAAACGAATAAAATCAATTGAATACGTACCAAAATTATTCAATATCCAAGTACGTATCAGACGAAATAACGTCAAATTGTCTGATGTGTCTAGGAAAGTCTTATTCATTGCTGCTGTTATCACGCATATTTGCAACAGAAGGCACATGTATAACTTGATCATGTCGATCAACTTGACGAACGAGAGTCTTTAAAATTAGAGTTTCGTGACCAACTTCTTTATACCTTTAAAGTTACTGTTACTGATCACTTTTCAAATGATATGTTTTCCCTTTCGAAGTTTGTCTCGACCTGAAGTGGGAGAATTACAACATAAGGAACAAAAATTACCTACGTTTGCCGCTATTTAAGTGTTACAGAATATCTTGACTGTCAGATGTATACAATGATCTTCGCAAACGGTACAAGCTTTGACGTGTGATTGATGAAGTTGTTACGTTACGCGAGTTTGGTTAAACTGCAAAATAAAGATGTAACGAGCAAGCTTTATGTATATATATATGTTAGTATAAGATTGCATAATGAGATATTTATATTTTAAAGATGAACAGTTGTTTTTTTGTTCCATCGTTACAAAGATTATGAGTTTTTATCACAAGTTTGTCACATGTACCTTACCTTAAGATTATATTATATTATTGGTACGTATAATTTCAACATTATAATCAATATTGAACTATCTTTGATAATTTATAAAATTTAGATAATTTATAAAATATTTCTTAAAGAATATTTCATTGATATATTTATAATATATTTTTAATATATATTTATTTTTATATTGTGATAATCTATTAAATGAATTTATTTATTTGATAATAAAATGCAACATATTTAATGTACAATTTGTTTGTAACAAAATTATGTATATGTGATAGATTTAACACCATAAAGATGATATAACGTAGTTGTTTGTGCATTTAAGAACACATTTGATTATTTTTTAAAAATATTCATAATTATTTATATTTCACCGTAATTATTTAACAATTATTTTTACAACGATTTAATTACAGATATTTATGTAAGTGTGTTACGCCATACATACAACGTAACTAACATATGCGGAAGATATGCAAAATAAATACAATAAATAAGCATGTGAAATAGGTAAGTAAGTAGTTATATATATCATAATTTATTTATAATTTAAGCAATAATAATTAGCGTTTATTAATGCGTTTGAAGTATATAAAGAAGGAAATTATAGTGATTAGAAGTTAAATTGGGATAAAAATAAAAATTTTTTGCATTGGATTACAGATATAAAAGCAAAGAATAAATTAACCGTTTTATGGACGAGACATTTCAGGATACAATATAATTTACACGACTCCACAACTCGGATATAAAATCATTCGTATTGCATTGTGGACGAGATATTACGCGACGCGATATAATTTGTACGATACCGTGAAATGTTCGGCGGCATAATACATTTTATAAAATTTCATAGACGAAATACTCCGCCATACAGTTTATAACGACACCATGGACGAGAAATTTCGTGATATAATGTATTTCATAACACGCCGTGGACGAGATATTCCGCAATACAATATAATTTATACGATACCGTGAACAAGGTATCTCGTAACTTTTTTTATTGCATTAAAATTGTACGTAGTTGCTTGTTCTTTCATTTTTATACTTTAGAAAAAGAAGAAGAAAAAGTAATAAATATCTCTTAATCGATTATAATGTGTCTTACATCAAAGTGTTATTATTATCGATGATCATTTTTATAATTTTTATAAGAACTTTGTTTTCTACTTCTACTTCAGATTATGACGAATAAGAAAAGAGATTATTAAAGAAGAATAAAAGATATGTGTGCGGTATTTGAATAAAGATAAAATATATGTGAAGGTTTGTATCAATTATGTTATATTATGTATTATAATTTGTAAGTTTATTGTTCAGTACTATAAATTTTTGTAAAAAAATATTAATTTTTGGGAAGAGATATTAAATATTGTCTGATGTGATTACTATATATATATATATATATATATATAATAAATATTTTAATTGATAATACCTATAAAAAAAATAGAATTAAAAATAATTATTATAACATATACTAGATTTTAACAAAAATAAATTAATAACTATATACATAATTTAAAAATGTTTTTAATCACAAATTTTGATTTTCATTTTTCTCGTTATATATGATATCTGTGACACAAGGATCAAAAAATTTCAATTTTTGTATATGCATTATCTTATTTCCAGTTTGAAATAGATTAATATATATATAATTCGTATATTTTATGTAAAACATTTTTAATTGAATAATAATGTAAAAATCATTAAATTAGATAGGATCTAAATAATATATATTATTTCTTAAATAAAATTCTGAAAACCATAATTATGATAATTTTTTTTATTTAGTTTATATGACAATATATGTATAAATATCAATTTATCCATAGAAAATGTTACAGCAACATTTTAATTATTACGCACAAAGTATACAGATTTATGTACATCAATTAGTTATAATTATTACATTTAAAAATACGCATCATTTAATATCTATTTTACATATTTATAGTTTCACAGTATTGAATAATAGCTTATTCGGAGAGGCGCGTAATTGAAAAGAAAAAAGAAGAAAAAATTGTAGGGAACACAATAATGGCAGTGCACGAAAGATTGTTGTAATTCTTATTAAAACTATAATATACATATATGAAAATGTAAATGATTCGCAAAACATTATAATTATATTGAATATTTTTTCTCTTTTATTATTTTTATTACTAACTAATAATTTAATATTTAAATATTTTTAGTAAACTCTATATTACATTAATAAAGATATTTGATTTGAGACTATACTAATATTTGATTATATATTTTATCAAGAAATCAATATTTTATTTATTATATTTTTATTTATACTATTTCAGTTTAATTATATATATATTATATTTAGTAAATTGTTTTTAGATTTATGTTATATATAAAATTATTGCAAAATTAAGTATTAAAAAGAAACATTGTATAATGCAATATAATATGATATTTTATATTAAATTTACAAGAAAAATATGCATCAAATTTAATTTGAATTTGTTCTCTAAAGTATTATATTTAATTTGAAATATTTTTATTAATGAAATCAATTACATCCAAATTTATTGCATAAAAATATTGCATTGAATATCTTTAAAAATGACGAACTTGTTCTTAGCAGTTTGTAGTTTATACATTTACAGTAATTTTTACATTACATAATAATGATTTCATGAAGAATAATTTATAGATAAAAATAAATATTATAATAATTATTTATAATTTTCAATACATCTTTATACATGGCTATTATACATGGCTGTATTGTTTAAAAGATCAATTTTTAAACAATAATATGAAATATGAATTAATATAATATATATTCTTAAGCATATTTCTTATAGATAAATATTTTAAATATGATTTAATAGAAAAAATTTATAGAAAAATTTATTTAAGCAAATATTATTACATAAAAATTTTATATGTTTAAATATTCTATCCAAATATAATAAAACTTTGAGTGAAGTTTTTATATATATATATATATATATATATATATATATATATATATATTTTTAAATATTTATTCATACATTCATATAATATTATAATAAAAAATGTAATTATTTTTATATTTTATATTTTCAAAATATTTCACAAAATTACGAATAATAATACGAAGAGAAACAAATATATATTTACTTATGTACATGTAAAATTGTTTTTTAATAAAAATTGATGAAATTTGAAATTTTTATTTCTATAAAATTTTGAAGAATATCACATCAATTTACAAATGAATCTTTGATTAAAAACATTTGGCACGCTAATTTATTTATATAATGAGGATACTTACTTCTATATTTAAAAAAAAAAAAATTTATCATAGCCGATATTGCAACAATTTTACGTTCTATAATAATATAATCTCTTGCACATTAATTGTATTGGTCAAGCGATTAATTATTTTCTTATCTTTAAATACATTACAATATTTACATAACGTTTTATAAACATTCTTTTTTTCTTTCCACAAGGCAATGATAGTGAATGAAAAAACTGAAATAATTAAAAGTAAATTAATTATTTTGAGCTTAAATAAAAGATAATTAAAATAATATATTGTGCGTAAAAATTAAAATTTTGATCGAATTATTAAAAAAAAAAAGAGAGACAAATAATAGAAGTAAATAAACGTAGCAATTTTAGAAGAAATAAGGCGACAACAAAAAGGTTGGGAACAATAATAATTTATTAAAATAAAAATTGAAAATATAAAATGTAAAATATAAAACGTATGTAACATCTTATTTCTTAATTAAGGAAACATTGTACACAATGTATAACTGCAACAAAATATGCAATTGTTAAAGTTAAAAATCTGATTTTTTTCGCATTCGAAGTAAAGAATATTTCATTCATTCAATGTGTTCAATTTGTTCAAATATATACTTTCTTTTCTTACATCGAATTTAATTTAAGTTAAAATATTGCATTATAGAATAGAGTATATTAGGAAATATTATTTGGACATTTCTAAATCTGCATTCAGCACAATTTTTATTACTATTATTGCTAATTGATATAATCTGATCTATCAAATAATTTATCTATTAAAACGAAATTTTTCTCTCGAGATATTAATTTATTTTAAAATAATTTTTTAAATAAATGATTTTTAAGTTCTGTGCAAACAGATTTTTATCGTTTCAATACTATCGAGGTAATGGCTGTGAAATTTAAACTTAAAGATAAATTCAATCAAGAAAAATTATTCTTATTTACAATAATATCTGTGTGCATCTGGTCTGATATAATATATGAAAATATGATGAAAATGCATAATAAATACGTAGATACATATTTATTATTCTAAATAGAATATATCTCGCAAAAACATATCTAAATTTGATTAACAAATTAATTTAATCGATGATTTAAAAATTATATAAATTTATCAAAAATATTAGCGCATAATTTATTATTTTTCTGTTATTTGATTATGATTAAACAATTACGAGTTTCATTGAACACATTTGAAATTAAAATATTTAATTATATAATCGATTGGTTTTCCAGGAAAATAATATTTGCAAGTATTCACATATTTTTTTATTTGAGATATACATAGAGAAAAAAATGGTATAGTGTTTTACAATGATAGTGATAATATTTAAAAATTTTATTTTAATGTGTTTGAAAAAATATACAAGTTTTTTTTTTTTGATTAATCTTTATCCACAGTTTTCTAAGAGTTAAATATAATATCACTTGTACCATTTTTCCTCTAAGTTGCTCAATTATAAAACAATTCATGATCAATTCTTTGTCACATTTGAATGAAAACAATTGAACATTTATAACATTTATAGTTTAAAAGTATTGAAAACTTATTAATGACTGAAATTATATGAAATAGTTTATTTGGTACATACATTGAGTATATACTATAATAATTTTAAGTAAATAACTGATACATATTTCTTGTGTATAAGTTGTTTACTATATGTGTGATATATTATACGTACAAAGTATATATATATTGTATATTATGGAATTTTTTCTTTGTCTTTTCTTGAAGGCAGTAGTTGTGGAAGATGAAATGATACTAAATTCATGAGAAAAAGTGAAGTATTAAATACCAGAAAAAATTTGCATAACTATTGTTAACTTATAATGTTTTATATGAATCACTTGTATGTATTTAAATACTTATCATTTTTTTCTTCCTTTCTAATGTGTAAATAGTTTGTTCTTAATTTTTTGCAATTATATTATTGATATAATATATAAATCTAAATATAGAACAAAATATGTATTGTTCTATATGCAGTATAATATAATATGGATCAAAGTAATATAATAATATAAAAAATGAGAGAATGAAAAGAATTTTCTATATTATTAATTATATTTGATGTACATATGATTTAATATTATATATTGACATTCGTAGTAACAAATATAATGAAAAAAAATTTACTACTTAAAAAAATTTAATTAAAAATTAATATTGAAGATGAAACAACTTCAAAATAATGGAACACGAAAATTCATCTGGAATTTTTTTGATTCAGAGGATGTCGATAATTTTTTTTGTAACAAATATTATCCTGAAATTACATATTAATATTATTGACTAATTATTATAATCTTATATTAACACATTCGTAGTTTTTGATATAATTTTAACTATATATATATTTTTAACAATTTCCAATGAATTGTCCATAATTGTCTATTAACATCATTATAATCAAGTTAATTATCGATAGTAATTTTGCAATTTTAACAATGATTGCAATCAATAAAAAGTTTCTTTTTTACCATTTTTTTTCGTAATTTTAATTTTAAAGGCAGTATATGATTATAAATTTTTGAAAATTAAAAAAAAAAATCGAAAGACTACGAAAGTGTTAATATATCCCATATTAAAATTCAATTTAATTTAGGCTGAAAAATTATAGCCTTAAGAAAATGTTAAAACCTGCAGAACAGTTAAAATTTCTTATCGATACACAGTACGAGCAACAAAAATATCAAAATATCGATATTTTAAATTTATGTTTAAAATATCACGTTTTTAGAACACATTTTATCGTTATCCAATCGATCATGAATAATATTCGGATATTATTTATTCACAGGTTACAACAATCGTACAAGTTTTGAAAGGAAAAAAAAATTTTCCATACAAATCTTCATTTATACCGTATTGTAAGAACCACCTTAATGTATATGTACATATGTATATTCGTATAAAAATTATTTGAGGAAAGAACAAGAAAATCAAGATTGAACGTACACCTCTTGATATTCCACTTTATAAAAGAGTATTTTCATCGAAACTGAAAACATTTTCACGGGCCAGCCGCTTCATATGTTTACGTGCTATCACTAGTTTGGACTCGATTACTTTCATGTAATTGTTGTTCTTTTGCTAAATTGATAAAGGAAAAATTTAGCAAGTCAAAAATTCAGAAAAAAAAACATAACAATTTTTCACATAATAAATAATACAATTTAAGTAAAATTAATAAGAAAATTTCGTCTAGAATTGAACGAAATGAATTTCATTTCATGGGTCGAAACTATCCCTCCAAAAATTAGTAAATTTTCCCATAAAAGTGTAAAGTTTCCAATTTTTCTGAATTATTGAATTGCCTAATTGCATCCCTTTGTGAATGAAAAATGAAATTTGGTCTTGAAATATTCAGATATTTCGTGACTGATTTATTTGATCGATATTTATCACTTTTCTGAAAATGTAATTTCCGTCAAAATAGAATGTAATTTTGAGATTTTACAGAGAGAGAGAGAGAGAGAGATTGGACCAACGTGTCTTGCCGACGCGTCCCATTAATCAATTAAAACGTTGAATTTATATCCGAAATTGATGTACCAAACGGACGGACTAGAATTAGAATGCATTTCTCTTCGAGTGAAATTAATTAAGTTTAATCACAATGCGAGATGCACAATGTTTCGTGCAAGTGGTTAAAATTGGTTAAAATTATGTAATGCAATTGTTGCAAAATATCGTAAATTATATATAATTTTGCCTTTGCATTTTCGATATGATTGTCATTCTCGCAGGTATTTTGTATTCATGCTCTCTTCCACTATTAACATTAATGTTTTGAAATATATATATATATATATGTATATATGTATATATCTGTATGTATATATCTTGCGAAGCATTATTTATGCGCAATATAAAATATTATTTTTTGCATTAATTAATTACATTGATCTCATAACACCTGAAAATTATTACATATCCTCTTGAATTTTGAAATGATTTTTGAACAAATGGTTCCTTTCCAAAATATAACTTATTCCTTAGTTACATTTTAACGCCTGCATAAAATTAAAATGATAATGTATTTATTACACACAAAGATTACTGAAATTTAAAGAAATTGTATATATTTTTAACACAGATATGAAACTTTCAAAAATTCCCTCGTCTTAATATCTATTTCTCTTTTTTTCATTTATCCATAGAAAGTTTTATATTTTTCTTCTATTCTTTTTTTTTTTTATCCATTCGGATTAGGAACGCAAAAAAGTATGAAGATTCCGTTTGGTACGTTCGTACGGATATATGTACAAATGTATGGATTGAATATTTACAAGAAGCATGGCATCCTTATTTTATAATTAATAATCCAATTTCATTTTTTTTTCCATCCAAAAAGCAAACGTGTATTGATTAAGCGTATTTGCGCTGTTTAATAGACTAAAGGACAGAAAGAGAGAGAGAGAGAGAGAGAGAGAGAGAGAGAGAGAGAGAGGAGGTATATATAGATAATTATATATATAAAATAAATTTCGCAAGAAAAAAGAGTTTGATTGATTCGAATCAAGAGGGAAAAAATCAATAGAGATTTTCGAAGGATAAAATAAAAAAAAAAAAATTGAATCGGCGAATATATGTATATAATACTATTAGTCACCAGTTGTGCTCGCTATTTTTCGAGGTATACTGACATTTTCTCTGTTTACGTTAAACGATCGAGGAAAGTTGCGTACAGAGTGGAATACAATCGTTTGAAATGCGAAAGAGAAATAAAATAAAATAAAAAAAAAAAATATGATCGTTTAATTTTTAATAATCGATTAAAATCACCAATTTGAATCGATACAATGTAAAATGATCCGTGAGACTTGTCTCGAGGCACGAGCCTCGTGGCTAATGATGACATTAGATCTCTTGTCAAGACGTGTCTCGATGGAAGCACATAACGTACGTAGTGTATATATTTAAAAAGAGTGAAGATTATAATGTAATATCAAGTGATTTCATTATCTTGATCTTATTACGTGCCTTGAGACAAGTTTCATTAATTAATATTTATACTTAATTGAAATTATTAAATCATCTCACAAGTAATGTCATTTTGAAAGTATAATTTTGATAAAAATATATACTTTGTTTATTATTTATGTGTATTTTTAATTGAATAATGACTATTATTCGCCAGGATAATTTCTTTTAATTGAGATTAATTTCTCTTGAATAAAAAAAATTTGTTAGATTTAAAATTTTTTGTTATTCTGGGAAAATACGATCAGTTCAGTGTCTGATATTAATCTCTCATAACAAAAAAGAATTCTTTGCAATTTTATAATCATCGTAAATTAATTCTGTTTCAAAAATAGAAATAATTTTTAATCCTTCGCGCTTATGATTATTTTTTCTAGTTTATTCAACTCTGTTTCCATTATTCTCAATTTATTCCATTCACGTAGGAAGCGACTTGAAAGGATTAAAATTATTACTTGCGAAACGTTTCAATAATTAATACACGTGTACACTGTTTTCTCTCATCGTTATCAAGTCGCTATCGTATAACGTAAGCGCGATATAATTAATCGTCTGATTAATAATCGAGATTCAGCAATTCTATCCCAATCTATACACACACACAGCCACAGCATTTATTAAATGCAACGTCGACGATTAACGAAAAACAAATCGGAACGTTGGTAACAAACGTTCTTCAGAAAAATCCAGTATTTTCGAGTCGAGCAACTAGCACCCAGCTTTCGTTCCCGATCGATCGGTTGTTGAGCCGGATTGAATCGTGACGAGATACAACGGTACAACAGGCACCTAACCTATCGACGGAGGGAACGTGTCGGCGTGTAACGCGGGATCAATATGCTCGGGCAGCCGTTTTAACGACCAATTGGAGCAAGTTGGAAAGTTATTGTGTACACTCGCGCATTGTATGGCTTTACCCCTCGTATCACGAGACTTTACTTGTGCGGTGAAGTCGGCCGTGTTCACCGCGCCCCCACGACATCGCGTCAATCGACTTTAATACCTCGACACCATTGTACGACGTAAACCGAGCGGGCGACATTCCGCTTTCTTCGTCCTCCCTCCATTGATCAATCGACTCTTCGTCTTTTCGTTTGTCTGAACTCATCGGCATTTTTCCTCGGAACAAAACGACGATCTTTTTGACGATCGATCACGCATCGATATTCGAATGTGTACGTAACGTTCGATATATTCGTGGGATACCTTTGAAGGATTGATTCTAGGTAATAATATAAGTATAAAGATGTGAATTTGAAAATATTGGAAAATTTTTTTAAAAGTATGATATACAAATGTATTGATTAAGAGAATTCACGTCGTGTTTCGAGACGAGCTTCGTCGAATACTCGCTAGAGGCGTGTGTGAGAACTTGAAAATACTTAAAAGTATCATGTGACATATAAATATCGAGAATCCAAATAAGAATTAAGCTGTTGAATTATTAGAGAAACTTATTAGAGATACTTGAAAAGAGAATTAGAACTTGAAAATATTAAATTAATTAAATTATTGATTAAATTCTTGAAAGTATTCTGTGTATTTTGAAATAAATTTTGTCAAATTTGAACGTAAATTGGAAAAATTTACGAACAATCGAGTGAGTATTCGACAATTTGGTTTTTTAAATTTCAAGTATTCTCATATATGATACTCAAAATTTTGAACAAGTCTCAATCGAAATTTTTGTATATCGATTTTCGTGTATATTTTGTCCCCTTAAAATTATCCATAGGTGCCACACGAATATATGTATAAATACATTCACGTTATAATTATTTTTGTACACGTGTCTTTCTTTTTTTCGAATGAAATTAATTAATTAATTAATTAATTTTCTTCGTCGTAAGATATGCTTACTGTCTTAAATTATAACTATCGAAGATTATATTATTTTAAAATCAATTTCTTCGAAGTAATTTTCTCTTAATTTTCTCCTTTTCAATTGCTATTATAATATCTGATAAATGATTTAACGATATGATCACAAAATCACAATTTTATAACATTGTGTTATAAAATTATCTTTATACCTGAACACAGAGCTTTATTTTTATCATTTCATATACTTAATCATAGAAAAACGATGAAATTATTCTTATCACAAGTTATCGTTTTCATTGCGACAACGAAATCATTTTCTCTCGTCACCAAAAATACGGAATATGCAACAAGTATTATATCGTGTCGTCGTCATAAAATAAACGAAACAGCTGTGCCAGTTCGATACACATTGTCTCTCGACAACATAATAACGATAATTCATCGTAATTATCAATAAAACCGATATATACTCGCTTAAACATAATTCGCATTACGCTTATATACCTAATTTACAAAATGAAAACGGATCACCAAGTGTTCGATCAAATTTCGAAATATATTTATTTCCGAGTAATTTATGCGAAACGACGAAGATGAAAGTGCGGAAAATATTTTTTCTCTTTTAAATTAAGGGATGAAAGAAGACGTTTGCTTGTCGACTTCGTTCAGACTTCGTTCTTCGTGATCTTCTTCTGGTGTCGCGTGGAATGGTGTCGATTCTCTCACGTCAAAGCTCTCCTATTTATCGAGAACTCGGACGATTAATTCCCAAATCGATCAACGCAATTGATTAGCATCTATTAGGATAAGATGCTAGACTGCCGTGGGGGCTCTGAATTGTCAATGCCACTTTGCCTTCTGAGCGAATATGTCTGCTCGAAGATTTTGAGCGAAACAGATCCCCAAAATCTGGAAATAACAGTGGAAATTAACACGATTAATTATACAGATAGAGAAAAAATTGTTCAATTGAACAGATAACACGTAATGATGGAGTTAGATTAATTTGTGCTTGCTAAGTATTTTCTTAATTCATAATTTTTAATAATCTTCGAATTAATAATTTAAAAATTGGAGATGATGGGTTTGAATGATTTTTTTTTTTTAATCGAGTAGAGAAAGAACGAAATTTTTTGGCACAAATTAATATGTGAAATGTGCAACGATTAACATCTATCGCATTTTCAAGCATTCCGTGTATATACATGCTAAAATATGTATATATATATAAGCAGAATGGAATCTGTTTTATATGCTATAATCGCGTGAAACGTGATTCCACGTGGAAATATATAAGTCGAGAAGGAAATCATTTTATTGACTTGGTTTTTGGGGGAAAAAAAAATTGGAAATTAAAAATTTGCGAGATATGGAAATTTGATTAATTCTCAATTGAATTATTCTTGGAAAAATGTTATTCCAACTTATCGTGGAATAAATATTGAAATTTTGTTCTACATTTACCGTTTATGCATATGGAATAATTGTAATCAAGTTAATGAAATTCACGTGTATATTATTCACAAATTTTCTCAATTTCTCTCGAATGAAAAAAAATATTATTCTTTTCTTTCTTTTTTTTTTTTTTTTTTTTTCAATTTACGTATCGTGCACGTAGAATCATCTATTCCCGTTGTAACATTTATTCAATCCCATTCTGTTTATTTGAATAGCACATATGTACGTCATCGTGTTTCACCATACGTTTTCATTTTTGTTTCGAGAGTATTTTTAAAATCGAAAACAAAATGGAAAACAAATTTCAATAATAAATTCGACGAATGGAACAATGGAATGAAATAATTTGTTTATTATTTCACTCGATAATCGTGCGAATATCGAGAAATCGAAATGTGTGACGAAGATGTAAGAAGCAAAAAAAAAAAAAAAAAAAAAAAAGAGTGTGATTTTTTGAAAATAATAAAATATACCTGCGCAAAGGCCGTGGCAACCGCCCCAGTTACAATCGCAAGAAGATTTCGTTCGACCCATTCCTCCCCAGCTTGAATACAACCTTTTTCATAAATCACTTTGGCAACTTCAAAGTTCTGGAAAACAAAGGCGATTGGCTACTTTCGCTTACCGTGTTGTGTTCTCGAACCTCGCGAATGTAGTTGTTAGTCCAACACAATTTAGTTTAGAAACAGCGTGAAATTCGTTGAGAGAGAGAAAAAAAAAATAAAAAGAAAAAAAAATAAAGAAACAGAAGCAGGTAGAATGTAAAATGAAAGAATGGTAAGTAGAATGGAAGAGAAAAGAAATATAATCAATGAGTTGTAGGATCAATTTCAAAATAAAAGTCAAATTGACTTGAACTTTTTGAAAAGTTCTTAATTTTAACGTTAAAATGTTAAATTAGCGTTTAAGTTTCTGAAATTACAAATGATTTAGTTGATGAACTTGATTGAATTTGACTTTTGGATTTTTTAAATTTAATCTTCGATAAAATTGTTATAGATTTTTGAGACTTTAATTTTCAGAAATTAACACTTTAGTGATAATGACGTGGATATATTGTCTGACCTGTTTGTTCATTTATGACCATGACTTGATAAGTTTTACACGTTCTTCGTCGTATTTGTTTTGTAATATCGTGAAATGATGTATGTACATCATTCGTCTACGTCTATCTCAACTTTGCAATTTTGTGTAACTAATGGAAAATTAATTTATTAAAAAAATTCCTTTAAAAATGAAAGAAAATAAAAAAAAAATCGATAAACGCAGGTCTTATGCAATTCTCAAAATGTTCGTTCGATTGTAACATCGTTTAATTTCTAATTTCTAATTATCATCTAATCTAAATCAACGAATATAACTTAAATGAGAAAATGGAGAAGGAAAAAGAAACTTTCTTTTTCATTTTCTTCGATAAAAAAAAAAAGAAGAGGAAAAATTCCAATTTACTTATCGTTCAAACTTTTCTTATCTTAAAACGAGATCCAATTAACTGTAGACTGTGTGTGGCCGCAGAGAAGTGCTCGTGAGAATAAGTAATCCAAATATTCAGAGATGGCTAGATGACTCGAAGTCACGTAGCTATCAGGTGACACGGGATCGAATGTTTGGAAGATGCGTGGGAGAATTTAGAAGTGTAATCCGATGTTGCGGCCACTAAAGAGGAGGAGGCATATTGTTTCTAAAGAATTTGATCACGATGGATGACGAGCTTCGAAAGACACTCAGTAATATTAAAAAATATTAATCAATTCAAATATCATATCGGATTTTAATTCGGCAAAATAAAAGTGGATTGTTTATAATAAAAATTCATTTTATCAGGGTAGAATATGGAAAATATATACTGCAATTCTACAAAGGAGAAAATATCTTGAGATGGACAATTATAAATACCTGACACTTTCAATAATAAAAAACAAAAAGAAATATTATTCAACCAATAGTCTTTTATTTATTTATTATTTTTTTTAATATAACTATGAATATTTTGTCTTTTAATTCCAATTCCAAGCATAGAACATGGAAAATATATACTGCAATTCTACAAAATATAGGAAATATCTTGAGATGGACAATTATAAATACCTGACACTTTCAATAATAAAAAACAAAAAGAAATATTATTCAATCAATAATCTTTTATTTATTTATTATTTTTTTTAATACAACAATTCCAATTCCAAGTATGAAACAAATGAAGAACATGGAAAATATATGTTGCAATTCTACAAAATATAGGAAATATCTTGAGATGGACAATTATAAATACCTGACACTTTCAATAATAAAAAACAAAAAGAAATATTATTCAACCAATAGTTTTTTATTTATTTATTTATTTATTTTAATACAACTATGAATATTTTGTCTTTTAATTCCAATTCCAAGCATAGAACATGAAAAATATATACTGCAATTTTACAAAATATATTTTTTTAATACAACTATGAATATTTTGTCTTTTAATTCCAATTCCAAGCATAGAATATGGAAAATATATACTGCAA
This sequence comes from Apis mellifera, assembly GCF_003254395.2. Classification (NCBI taxonomy): domain Eukaryota; kingdom Metazoa; phylum Arthropoda; class Insecta; order Hymenoptera; family Apidae; genus Apis; species Apis mellifera. Next base: position 10,533,646 of record NC_037644.1, on the reverse strand, counting down.
TTCTACAAAATATAGGAAATATCTTGAGATGGACAATATATATTATTATAAATACCTGACACTTTCAATAATAAAAAACAAAAAGAAATATTATTTAACCAATAGTCTTTCATTTATTTATTTATTTTTTTAATATAACTATGATATTTTGTCTTTTAATTCCAATTCCAAGTATGAAACAAATTCCAAGCATAGAACATGAAAAATATATACTACAATTTTACAAAATATAAGAAATATCTTGAGATGGATAATTATAAATACCTGACACTTTCAATAATAAAAAACAAAAAGAAATATTATTCAACCAATAGTCTTTCATTTATTTATTATTTTTCTTAATACAACTATGAATATTTTGTCTTTTAATTCCAATTCGAAGCATGAAACAAATTCCAAGCGATTCCAAGCCTCGACTTAAAATTTTTCCGGGCTTATTCGTCGGTGAAATATGAAAAAAAAAAAAAAAAAGGAAGAGAAATTGATAAGAAAGTAGCCGGGGGTACAAGCCGTCTGTGTAGAATGTCACGTCAGTACGCAGGGTAAGTAACAAGCCCACTTTATTACAAGCCGCCTTACATCCACCTCTTAGAGTTGGAAGTAACCACGCAAAGCTTTTAACTCTCTGCTTCGACCCTGTTCCCTTTGCCCTCTTTCGCCCCCTGTCTAACTTTCCGCCCCGTTTCCAACCGGAAACCTTTTTCGCGACTTCGCTTCTATTACGCGATATCGCGATATTGCTCGGCTCCCTCATTAGCAAGGTGTTAGATGCTCTAATTACTTGAAGAGTCTTCAATCTAGAAGTTTTAGCCAACATGGAAACTGCTAATTTATTCCGTCTTGCTGCTTCGACAGCGCGAAAGGAATCGTATTCGGTTGTGCTTTAGAATTAATTAATAAGCGGTAGATTTGTTTCGTAATTTCTTCCGAGCGTTTCGTTCATTAATATTTTAACCTTTCGCGAGCGAGCAATTCTGTACTTTCGATAGAAGATTTAAATTTTCTCAAGTGAAATTATGAATCAAAGATATAAATTTTTGTCGAAACTTTATTTAATTTCTGTAACTTTGATGATGGCATTTCATCCACGAAAGATTAATCAATGCAAAATTATCATTTATTTTATCAGTTCTCAACAATTAGAAAGTATAATTATTTTTCCTGATAATAATAATTGATAATTTTCAAAATTATTTTAATTTATGATCGAAATATAGTGCGGTTGAATTTATATTCTAAATTTTCAGAGACTATTTTATTTTGCATTTTAATGAATGACACGCGGAACGATATCCATACGACACAGCAGTGTGATATTTCGTGAGAAAAATAATTTCAAAATAATTTTAATAAATAAAAAATATAAACTTGAAATTAATTTTTACCGTTAAAATAAAATAATGATTAAAACTTTCAAAAAATTTAAAGCAAACTATTTAATATTATAGCTATACTTTCTTAAAATTCTAAATATTATGCGTTGATGCAAACATTTTGAGGATTTTTCACGAAAATAATAACGCCACCTATCAAAATTCAACAGAGATGAATTAATAGTTGACAAGTGCGAGGAGATAGTCGCGGCTGAAATATTTATTCGCTTACCACTTGCATGTCGCTTACGTTTCGCTAGACTTTTATTACATATAGCGAGGAAGGAAATGTAATCTCCCAAATGTCACGATTATACAGCAACTTCGTCATAATTTATTGTCCTGATTATCAGCCAGGAAAATCTACTGTATATATATATATATATATATATATATTTATATATATAAATATATATATCTAGTGTGTATGTATGTGTGTGTGTGTGTCATATTTTAAGCTTATGTAAGTGGTCCATTTATCATATTGCTAGGAATATGGATATTTCACCTACGCTCCCATCCATAATGTTATACATTTTATATCATATATTAAGGAAGAGTTAAATGGATTAAACGAGTTGTGTTGCAGTGGATGTTAAGAAACTTTCAGATAAAATTTATTCAGTCTAAGAAAACTAACCTCAAATTTTTTTGTCCACCTCAAATTTTTTCCAAACTTTGAAAAATTCTAAAAATATCCTCCCCTGTTCATTTAACACTTTTGTACTTTCGTTTATTTTACTTTCGTAATTAATTGTTAAAAATGTTTCTTTATTAATCAAGTTAACAATAAAGTTTTGCTGAGAAATTAAAATAAATTAAAATGATCTTTCTCCTTTTGTTCGTATCGTATGTCATGATCATATATCGTTAAAACTGAAATATAATACTGCAAAATTGATTACGTCTGCGTAATCAATTATTATATTATTATACATCACGAGCATTTTAATTTACCAGAATTGCAATAATATCTATCAAATAAAACATTAAATTTATACTTACCTCTCTAAGCTAAATATATACGAGCTATAAATATATGGATCGTTTAGACCAATTTGTCCACGTGCTTATTAAAATTTTCAATTACTCCTACGTACTTACTTGCTTTCAACGTGGCCACGTGAATAATAAAACGTTTACCTTTTTCGAACGTGCACCTGGTCGTACACGTGTGTTGTTAACACAACGAGAATATATATCATTAAATAATGTGCTCTAAGCAAATGAAATAAAAGATGCGGGTAAATAATTGAAAATACTTTAAAACATGGTAACACTTTACATTTATCATGCGACACCATGTTTGGAATTCGTTACTAAGATATACATCTTTCGAACAGTTGAAACTTTCTCTCGATTCTTTCAATCGAATTATTCATTTCCTTTTACAAAATTATACCCTATTCTTAATTTTTATATTATTCACGATCATCTTATCTAACCTTTTGAAAGGTTTTGTCGAACCTTTTATTATATGAAGTAAGTAAGAAATTCGGATAATGAAAATTATCATCATCGCAGAAGAGAAAGTTTGAACTCTCGCGTAATGCGATCAAAAGTACAGTATTTCAATATTGTATTGTACCTGTAAAACCATAGTGCTGACAACGGTACCAGCGACAGGTACGAGATTCAATTCTAGCCATTCCTCGCCTGCTCTTAGACAGCCTCTCTCGTATATACTCCTCTCCCCAGTCTGCGTTTACCCAGGTTTATATGAATAAACAGAATGATTGAAAAGAAACCACCACGCTACAAATGTCATTTGCCTTTTTAGAAGATTACTTTTATTCGTGCCTGCGGCATGCTAATAACAAACATCGGCCACCCAGCTTTTGTAATACACTTTTGTGTCACCAGCTAGCTATATTATAAATCCTTTCTATCTTTCACGTTCTCGTGTCACTCTTTGCCAACGTAATATCTACTTATCGGTGAATTATATGTTCAGCTGGCAACCACAACTATTCGAATGGTGTGAGAAAATTTAGAACTACTTGGATACAGGGTGGAGAGGGTGTGTTTAAGCACAAGTTACAACGCGTTCATCTCGAACCGAGAGAGAAAATTAAAAATTTAGAGATGAAAAAGAGATGGAGATGGAAAATTGTACGAGGAGGAATTTTTTTCTTTTCTCTTCTTTTCCAAACGAACGAACGGTAAACTGGTCGTTGAATGAAACACTTTTTTAAAAACTTGTCTCTGTTTTGCACAATTGATGTGTATCACAGTGAAAAATATTCTAAGAGGATACGAAAGATAAAAAAAATTCACATTGAATTTATCTTTTCTGTATACTCTTACATTAAGTTTCACTATAATTCTGTAATTATGTGAGTATTAGGAAGATATAGGTGTATAAGTAAACAAAATGGTATATAATTTATATATAAAATAAAAATTTGGGTTAGTTTTAAAGGAAACAGTATATGTAGTATTATATTTACTCCATCCTGTATACGACGAGCACGCTACTAATTTAATATATACTCTGCGTAACAAATTTATTTCTCAGAAATTAATTATTGCGCTATATTATTAAAATTTTTAGAATGCAAAGCGTAAAGAATAGCGGATACTATTTTTACTATAACCAATATCTATACTCAAAGTCATTAATCAACGAATGTTTAATGAATAAATAATAATATATGATGTAAGATGTATAATAATAATAATAATAAAAGAAAGCAGAGAAATGAGAAATGATTTGAGAAGAATGGCAGAAAATATGGCGAATAAAGTGAAAATGAAAATGTCGTTTCAAAATAGGCGAATAATGGTACGATCAATGCGATAATAAATTGAAGAAATGACAGAAAGTAAGAGCTTACTTAGCACAACGTTTAGCCTTAAATATTACATGGAAATTACTTGAAAAAAAAACAAAAATTACTCACGTAGCTAGGTTTCCTAACATCGTAGCCGCATTGTTTATTTTTGATAATCTCCTGAAAGTGTTAAAAAAAAAAAAAAAAAAGAGAAGAAGAAAAGTATTACTAAACGAGATAATTTACAAGACAATTTATATTGCAATTAAATTACTTTCACTTTTCAAAAAAAAAAAAATATTAGAATTGAATTGAATTATGAACAGATTGAAGAAACGAAAAAGTTATAGAATATTTTTTATACGAAATGAAAAGAGCGGAAATTACATTTGGTTTTCGTTTACAACAGCTAAAAGGCACGCCGCACGCTTCTCTCGAGCCGATGTCGCTCGATGAACAATTGAAGTAATTGTTGCGATCCCAGTCTTTAGGGCCCTCGATGCCGCAACACTGTAACTGTGAAATGGATAAAAAAGTGTATTATCGTACTTTCATCGTCGATTTTCACGTGGCCGATAAATTTATTTTCAAAATAAAAAGAAAGAAAGCATGAGGATGAAGCATGACGCATCGATATCGATATAATTTAGATAATTTCGTATTTCAAGTTACGAAGCTCGTTAAAGAGAGAAGAGGGAAGAAGAAGTTTTTTAACGACTGTTCGTAAAAGTTATATAAAATACTAGATATCTTCTTCTGATCTTCCGAGTAAAAAAACTGGCGGCTTTAAAAAGTTTTTGATGGCATCAATTTGCCATCCCTTCTTTCTTTTCTAAAAAAAATAATAATCCTTTCTCAAGATTATTAATATAATCCTGCAATTAATGTGTCGCAGATTTTAAATCTATTTCAATTTAATTTTAAATATTTTAAATCATATTGTTAACACGAAAAATAGAAGATCCTTTCTCGATTCTATTAACAGAAAATCAAAGTGTTCCATTGATTCGTATAGAAATGCAAGCGCATCTGGAATAGCGATGGTGGTAATGATGTTGCAAGGGTTTGAATCAACGTAGGATAAAGAGGATTGGTACTGCAGTTTCACTATTGACAGTATTGCCGGAATTGTGGTGGCGTGCCGACGTTTCCATTGAAATCTCGCAAACCACAATTGATTGGCAAACCATTAATTATTGAGTACTGCGACAAGACTTTAGCTTAGATATTTTTAACGTCGCAATTTTCATTGATTTTTGTTTCTATTAGATTAATGGAATTAGATTCAATTCCAATGTAAATGTTAAGACACATTTTTTGTATACTTTTTTTTTTACAAAATACTCATATATATGTGAAATGTGCTAGTATACTAATTTATAAATAAATTAGAACAACAGTGAGATTAAAGTAAAAATTTTCTTCTTTCTCAAAACATATATTTTGAGAAAGATGGCAATGATAAATCCATAAAGATATACCAGAATTTGTAATTATAACTTTAAAACGATGCTTGAAACTATTCTAATCCCTTTAGAAGAACATTGTTATCAGATCTGCAAGCTTTATTATCATTGAGCACAGTTAAAATTAACCAAATAGCTTTTTCTGATAGTACATACAAATACGTTTATCTTTAAATTCTTTCATATTTATTATTCTCTAATCTTTTAAGATAAGATCATACATACCCAATCTTCTTGAATCCAATCGATGAGATTCTGTTGATCAGGATCTTCTCTATAATGAATGATAAAAGCTTGGAACCCACCAGTCGCTTGTGACTTTATCTACGCATCAAATTGATATATTTAAATTTTAATTCAGTAACAGGTTACTTAAAAACACGAGCCATTCATTCATTTAAAAGATGTATATAGGTGCAAATACACGTGTATGCATATGCACATTTAGATAAATATTTAATGAAACTTACCCAGTCTTTAAAGATAAAGCCTAATACACCAGCTGCCATCTCCATTAACAATAGTAACGCCAGAAATATCGCATACTGAAAGGAAGTTGTATAAAATTGTTATTCCTTTTGTCATATTTTTAGATTTTTAATTCACAAACAATGTTACAAGTATTATTAGAAATCATTTTTTCGTATTAAAAATGTTTGATAAGCATTATAAATTACTTGCTCCGTTTTTACAACAATTTAAACCTAAAGAAAGATTATTCTTTCCTTCAAATTTTTTAACTCGCAAAGAATAATTTTTACAAACATTATTAATTTCATTTAATTCTACTTCTCTTTGCCCGAGAAGTGACAAAATACAATGTAGGTACTTGAGAAAACTTGAAAGCCGATTTTGTACTTTCGTAGTAACAAAGGGAGCAATTTAAGTTTTTTCCCCTTTTTTAACGAAACTTTGCCAGTTTGTAGAACTCTTAAACCAAGTTCTTCTACACTATCTTTTCATTGCAGGTGACTAATAGTTTATGACCGATAAAAAATTAAACTTAAATCATGATTATTATCCTCAAATAATTATAATAATAAAAAGAAAATTAAACATTAAATAATAAGTAACTACAAATAATAAATTGATATATACTTATATTTTTTTATCTTTATTTATATTCATTTTCTATTCATCTTAATTGTGATAATTTTACTTATAAAAACTACATACTGTTAATTTAAAATTAAATATACATAAATATTTATAAATAATAATTAATTTTTCACAGATGATGTGACAAAAATTTACGTAGAATTTTAAATTTTAAATTGTATTAATGTAAATAATATGATTCATCTTACAAAAAAAAAAGTAGTAGTAGTCTGTGCTTGATGCTCATTTAATTAAGTTATGTAATTCACAAATATTTTATTATACGTTTAAATGCTTACCGTAGCTAGGAGGCACGTATTTTCCCTGAGTGCACCGACACATCCCGTAAATCCAATTATAAATGTTACTGTGCCTGTAAATAAGGAACAAAAATCTATTTAAAATGTATATTATTTTAAATTGCACACATTGATATTTCACCACCGAATCCTTCTGTTAATATAAAAATTATATATCGAATAAAAGATTGGTTTGGGAAATGATTTTTGTCGCAAATGATATTCTTTCGAATATTCTTTCATTCGTTGAAAATAAAGTTTTCCTTGTTACGTGGAGAAAAGTCGTTTTAATCTTTTAAGTAACCTGTTGAAAGCGGTGATTACATTGCGCCCAATCATAACCTTCATAGTAATAATTTGTTTATTTAGCTCTTTTCTTTTGAAATTATTTGAATTTGCTTTAAATCGCGTGATTCATTGTTTTATATTATATCAAGGAAAAAGTGCAAGTTAATGATAAACAATAAAAAAAGGAAAAAATTATGAAAGATATGATTTTTCTCCAATAAATATATAAGAATATTTCAATTTTTCAATTCTACTTCACTCTGTATCCATTTATTGCAAAATAAATATAGCTGTTGGAAGAATAATTTTCAAAAAATAATTTAAAAATAATGAAAATAATTTAAAATTCTAAATGTATAATTTTACAATTCTAATGATTTCTTTACAATTGAATTAATTATTAATATACATTCGTTGAAAAGTTATTAGCATATTTGATGACTAAAGTAAATAAGTACTCTTCCAGTTCAACCTTGATGATTCTTTTCTTAGATTGGATGGGAAGATAGTATATTACGAAATTTCCCCCAGGCCTGATTGTTCGGTCAGCAGGATTAAATTTTCTGGTATACCTTCAAACTCATGAGAACAGAAGACAACAGAAACGCGTGAATAATTTTTTTCGATTAAATTATTCCAATCTTTCTCATGAGAATGAACTTTTGTGCGCGCGATAAAGGGAAATCTTGTATCTTAACGTAGTTTTTCGTAATTGCACCATTTACTAATTAACGAACTTATTTCACGAATAAAGATTCTTGGAAATTGATAAAGTTATCTTTCATAATGCTTTTTCGTTTAAAAATTTCTTTATTGTTAATTAGAATTAGAATCAAACAGATAATTTTTATTTTAAAGAAAGTCTATTTATCATATTATCCATTGCTTCTATCCAAAATTCGAAATTTTAAAATTAAATTATCGCTAAAAGATAATAATTAAAAAGTGAAAAGTAATAATTAGAAATTCGAAATAAATTTATATTTATGCTACGATTACATTATAAAAAAAAGAAAAAAGGAAAAGAAAGAATACCAGGAAGGAAGATCCATCCTTCTCATAGATTAAATATCTAAAATAAACACCGTGAAACGAGTTACTGCGTTCTCTGTACGACGAATGGAACGGAACAATGATTATCCTTAAATCGGATTTTCCCTTTTTTTCAAAGTCGACCGTCAGCCTTTCCGCTTGATTTTTGTCCTTTTCGAAATCAGTGGACCAGATCGCGGAGGAAATTCGATTTGGTCTGTTACGATTCCAGGGAGCTGGTCTCCGCCAGAATGTTTGAATTACTTGTAGGACACTCGTGAATTCTCACCATTATGCTCGGCTACATCGCGGTTAACCGATCACGAGTAGCTTTCTGCCTTCTATGTTGGAATTTCTCTCTGTACATCCCTGATAATCCGACTTACAGCGCTTTGTTGAGCCTCGAATGGCGGAAAATCAGTTGGTCAACTATTACGTCGTACAACATGTTGCCTTTTCAGTATGCCATAACAAATGCTAGTAATAATAATAATATAACTAGTGGCTTTAGATTTCTGGATATTTCTCGAGAAATGTTGGACAAATTATTTGGAAAATTTATATTTTTCAATTATAATAAGTAGATGGTATTTTATCGAAAATTATTAATCGAAATTTCAATTATTAAACATTGTTGTTTCTATGTGTGTAGATGAAATATAGATTAATAATGTTACAGAAGAATATTTTAACATTTATTATAGTTTCATTCGATACAATTTGAAAATTCATTTTCGAGAATGTATTATAAAATAAATGAGATTTATGTATAATCTTTCTCAATTTATATTTGGGAATTATTATTATTTTTAAAGTAAATAAGTAAAATTTAATGGAATTTATTAATGATTTTATACCTAGTTTTAATATATTTTGTAGAAAGGAATGTGTATGCAAGCTTAAACATAATAAAATATCCAGGATATGAGAGTCATTTGCATGCAAAACCGAATATGCATAATTCTTGACCACTTTTTAGATGCTAAAGTGTCCATATGGTCCAAGTATCATATGATACCTGTTCATATTGTAACATATGGTGTAAGAAAGGAAAATTGACGAACGAATTACTAAATTTTGGATTATATACGCATATTATAAATTATTGATTATTAAAAAAACTATATACTTTTTCACTAGTGTCAAAAGTAAACACAAAAAAACTATTATTTATTGTTAAAAAAAATCAACCTCTCTTAATATCTATCTAAGAATTTTTAATCAAAAATCATCTATTCCTTTCTTTTATTAATGAAACGATACTTATATAAAATTAATTATTTTTTTCATAAGTTCGCCATTTTGTTTCAAAGATATTAGAGATACAAATATATTCATTTGCTGCAACAATGATAAAATTTGAAAATTACAATATTAATACAAACATGTTAAATATTTTATTTATTTATTAATTGTTAAAAATGTCAAATACAGTATTTGAAATTTTTCTGTATTCATAATTCATTTACTCGTTGTAAATTTTAAATTGTATCATTACAAATTAATTCGATTTTTTTAAATATTGTATAATATTTCTTTTATCTTATTTTTATTTAAATTCTCCTTTCTTCTTAACAAATGTATATTATTCATACATAAACATTGTATATTTCTAAATAGAACACTATCAATATATTCATCAGTTTCTCTATTGAAATTTTAAAGCGTTGAATAAATTTTTTGCAGTTAACTCAGACTTTTCCAGGTATAAAAAATCTCTTTTTTTAATTCTGTGTATGATGGAACTTCGTGCATCCCAATTACAACTGACCTGCTTTAAAGATCAGAGCGTCGCACCCTTTTTGATGCTCGTCACGAGCACTTATCTACGTACGCTACCTTCATCCTTCCATTTAAGAGTTTGTATAGTTAAAAGTTTGTGTAAGAATTAAACGAACCAATCATCACTTCCTATTTTTCTTGTTTGAAGAGGAATCATTAAAACGAATCCTTGTCCTACTTTGGCTTTCCATCATTGAACAATTGAAAATGCATCTTTTTGCGAAGATAATTTGAAAATTAATCGATTGCAAATTATATCACGATAAAATGTATTCTTTTTTCACAATAATATTATTAATAGTTTAATAACATCATATTATTTTATAAAATCTTGTGAACATATTTATAAACTCATTATATCATAATAATAAAAATTCAATCATCAAATAAATATTAATTTATTCCAAGATTACAATCGTTACTTTGCATCTTAAGAAGGAAAAAAAAATTCACAGGATTCAATTATAATAATACAAGATTATAAAGATGAAACGGACTTTTAATTAAAAAAAATATCTTTTCATTCTTAAATATTACCAATGATAACTTTAACATTTATCTTAATCGAAGAATTATCGAAAGCTTAAAAGACACTTTGGAGAAAATTTCATCGATAAGACTAAAGCACGTTCAGATATCTTCGTTCCCATAGATCAACAAATTTTAAATGGAAGAAAGAAGTAATATAAATTACTACTCACCGACTAGAATGAGGATAAATGCTGGATCGAGTGCTACATTCGTGAGCCTAGACAAATTGTTGAATGTGTCTTTTTCGGTCCATGCCCATACACCTACAGCCATAATACCCAAACCCAACCACTGAAACAAGAGAAAAAAAAAAAAAATAGGATTTAAAATGAATAATAACGAGCATATTACATCATGAATATCAGCCGCTTAATTAAAAATGATTTCTTTTTCTTATTCACTTTCTTTGGTATTATTAATAGAGAACAACTGTATCAGTATAAAATTCTGAAATAGTTTTTATTAAAAATTCAATTTTAAGCATAGAGAAGGGAAGAAGCTTATTTGCCTTGTTATAAAAGAGGATTAAAAGTTATTGAGAAATATTGCTCCAGGAGTTCAAGCATGTCTGCTTCGTTCTCGGTTAATTCCACTAGGTGAGAAATATGTAGATTTCCTAAGCCGACGATTCACCGAAATGAATGTACTCTTAGGAGAACATCACCTCTGGGGGAAAGTCTCTAGCTAAGCTTCTCCACAAATTTCCTCGGTTATACTCGGTCACACGTGAACTTAATATCTGCTCACTCGATATGAACGAACGATTCTTATAATTAAAATTTTTGCAAATATTCATATTAAGCTAAAACTGTCTAAAATAACGTGAAAATCATTAAATTACATCTCTATGCACTTTATAGCACAGCATTGCTTATCCATTCACGTAAAGTCACAAATGAAACTTTGATTCTTCATTTAAAAAAATATGAGAAGAAGATAAAAATTTCGTTGTCGAAATATACTTAGGAAATATAAAAGGAAAACATGTTCGAGTCATTTTTTGTTTTATTCCGAAATCTCAATTAATTGTCGAGATACAGAGATTCAAAGTTACTCTTGAGACAATGCAATTGAGATTATAAATAGATTCGTTATCTAGATTTTTTTTTTTTAAATACTACATCTTTCTAAGATGATGAAATGGCTAACACATTTTTCCAGACTTTAATTTTCTTTTATCACTGGAATTTTTTTTTTATGTCTGGAGTTTTGAACAGGTGCGAACGAGAATAAAGTAAATGATTAAAAATTATCCTTTCCTTTATGCGATATCTCGGCCATATCGAGATAAACGGGAAAAGCGTTTTAAAGGATAAGATTTTATCCTTCTAATGATCGTTTATTCGTTGATCGAAAGTTACTATCCTCGGAGTTATAACGATTCAAAGTTTTTTCTAATTTTAGTAGGATTTAAATGATGGAAATTATTTATATCTTGAGAACCGGAAATTGTGATAAACTGTGTATTGATAAAGTTCTGCGATAAAGTTTTTAATGATTTTTATTCATTCGCCGGAAGTTGCTATCTTTAAGTCGCTGTAACTTCAAAATTTATTTCTTTTTTTTCCTAATTTTTAGATGATTTAATTAAATTATATTCACAAATTTATTTATTTTTTGAAATACATTATTTATTATGTATTATGATTTTATTATGTATTATATTTCATTATAGCTATGTTGTTTTATATATTTTACAGTAGATTCTGTGTACAGTAGGTTATTATAAATTAAGCTCAAAAGATTAGAAACGATAATCCCACAAAATACATATCTACGTTATCTACTAGTTTCAGATAGTATATAATAATATAACTATTCCTATTTAAGCCAATTCTGTTAAACGACATATAGTACATTCATATGTTGACTATATAAATCTGAAATTCGATGTAAATAATATCGATTAACGAAAATAAAATGTCGTATCCTAATTTAATAAAGCCATTTACAATTGTCAATTACAAGATGGAGGTAATACCTTTATAAAAAAATATCTACGTTCCACAGTTAGATAAAGTATTTACAGAATTAAACCGCTATAAATAGACTGCACATCAAGACTGTATAACTCATATCGAGTTATATTTATAAATTAAGCAGAATTAAACTCAATTGTTTCCAATCGACTATATTTATCGAACGAATTACTGCAAAGCGTTGTAACGAGGTCAAGGAGGTATACGATAATTTGTTTAAACTTTTCTCATTTCTCTTCCAAACTAAATCCACCCCCATGAAAACGAGTTTATGAATCATCGAACACCCTGTATATTTTTCTATTAACCAGCATACCAGCGCATCGAAATTGATTCGATGCGATCAGTGGACAACCATCTGCCATTCCGCAATAATTCGATGAACGTGCTAGTGGTTTTCATACAGTTTAACCTGGAAATGCTGCTATTCGCGCAAGATTGGAACAAAAACTCATGTACAAAAGCCGTAAAAAAATTTGTTTTCCTTCTTTTTTCTTCCTCTATCGATCTCGATATATACCTATATCAAATTCTTTGTCGTGTAAACGTCCACGCGTATAAAAAAAAAAAAAAAAAAAATGCCTTCCATATCGTTTTCGAAATCCCATTTTCGAAAATCTCGTTCGGCCGGATGCAAAAAATTTATCATGTGAAACGTGAAAACGTGAAAAAGAATCGCGATTGTTATCGCTATCGTTAACGATTAAAATAGAAATTTAATTTAATAATCGGATAATTGATAAAAAGACGTTTAATCGTTAATTTTCGATCGACGAACGGGAAGCGTTTTATCGTTAATCATTGAAAACGAAGAATGTTTAATTTTTAATGCGTGTTTAATCGTAATACGAGATCGATAATGCTAATAACGGTTAGAAAAATTAATCATTTAAACGTTTCCCTTTTGATCCAATGGATTAATGATTGTATAACGATGGTTTTTGTAATAATTAATCAGCCAATTACTAATTTCTAAGCAATAATAGATTTTTTTTTTATCATTAATTGTTTCGTCTATATCGATCTACATTCAACTGATTATCCCAGTGTGAAAATTGCCTCGTGCATTTCGGCTAATACCGATATTACCACGTTTCGAATCGCGCCACAGATTTCCAATAATCGTTGGATATTCTACGATTCCACTGTTTAAATTGTAAATAGATACATTAACTGTATCGAAGGTCGAGAAGATATACGAGATCAATTGTGTTATCTTATGATATTTAATTAGGTTGGACGATTTTTTTAGAAGATATTATCGTGCAAAAAATTTGTACTATCAATCGTCGAAATTAATAATATTTGTATTGGATACAAAGTGTTGTGCAATTTTATAATATCATCTGAAACGAAACGATTACATTCCCTTGAAAATCCAGACGATCGAATAAGATGATTACAATCCGGAGAGTTAATAATTGATTGCCCTCACGGTCGATGCACTTCGCCGGAAAATATAGATAATCGATCGAACTGTCTAACATAATAAAATGTCTGGATATTAGATACTAGATACTGTCAGTCGATCACATCGAATTATCGTGCAATAACGTAATGCGAATTATAAATATATAATGTTATAACGTAAACAAATGAACCGTACATAATGTTTCAGGGATTAAAAGGATTGTTTTTCAGATGAAGATTGTTTACGATACAATTTTATCGTAGATTCGATAATATTTAATAATGAATATTCTGAAAAAGAAATTTTTTGTCGGATTATTTTTTCTTAATTTTCATAAGATAATTAGTATAAGATATTTCTCTGTATTTCATATAATGTATATTCGATAAAGAAGATGATAAAAGTCATCAGGTTTAAAGTATATGAGTAAATATAGAATAATAGAAGAAAATAAGGAAATATATAATTTTATATAGAAATAGGAATGATATAAATCACATTATTCCCGTTTCGAGAAATTATAGAAGCGAATTATATATGTATTTATATATTTTTATTTTATTTATTTTATTTATTTTTATATATATATATATATATATATATATATATATATATATATATATATATATTAGAATTATATATGTATTTTTAGCGGAAAATATTGGATAATTTTTAGATAAATTGTTTAACGAAATATTTCCCGAAATACTTGGTAAATATTTATTGAAAATATCAAATTATTTCAATATCAATTCCATCGAGATAAGTGGTTCGATTTCTTCGAAAAGTTAACACAAATGATATCTAGTACTTTTAAAAGTACTAGAAATGTATCGAAATGTATCAGATATGTGTAAAAAGTGGAATTAATCGATTTCGCTTTTGAAAGATTCAAATAAAAATGAAGATACGTTGAGAGATAAAAAATAGCATAGAGATTAATTCACCATGATTTTGATTTTGATAATATGTCCTTTGTTGATCGCTTCTCTCTCTCTCTCTCTCTCTCTCTCTCTCAGCATTTTTGGTTTTTGTACTCTTACTTTGGTTAGTAATCAATACACTGTCCGCATGCGTCTAGACCTGTTTACTCTCTTCGGTGCTGTTACGATGCATTGAAATTTTTATTCTAGGCAATTGATATAGAAAATCTTCACATATATTTCTCTCACACGATTCTCTCTTTAATATCTATGTTCTTAAATATATAGTTAAAGGAAAAAAAAAACAATAAAATTCTAACAATAATAATCAAAATTGTTAAAAAATTTACAGGAAATAGAAATGTATAATATTTGTAAAAAAAAAAAAAAAAAAGAATCGTTAAAAGTACAATTGATTTTATTTTACAATTTTAAATTTCGAAATTTGAAATTTTGATTTCAAAGCTAGCAAATAAATTGATGAATTTAAAATTTGTAAATTCAAATTTTTGAAAAAAAGAAAAATAAACAAACGAACATCTCTCGTATGAAAAAATATTATTTTTTCCTTTTGATTTCGTTTTATTGCGAAATTATTTTTCTTTCCTACATATATATATGTATAATTATAATTTATATTTTTATAATTTAAATTGTGAAAACTTTTCAAAACTTTCCATTTTTGTTGATTAAATTCGAGATTCTACGCTTTGAAATATGTGATATAATTATCAGAAACTAACATAATCCTCAAGGCGGAATCTAACTTTCACTTCATTTGTGAGGGGTGACTCACATGGGTTTTTCCCGCAAAGTGTATTTCAAAGAAACGTGTTAAACAGTTTATGGCAATGCGAATATTTTTTTCTTGACGATGATTAAACGAAATATTCGAATTTGATTAGTATAAAATATTAAATTTACATCACATTTCAAATTTTTGTAGAATAATATTAATAAAAGTCTATATTATTAATTCACATTCGAATTTCAAAATTCACATTTTAGCTTGTTTTTACATGATAATGAAATGTTATAAATATTTTAATTTATTATTTAAACTTAATTTATTATATCTTAGAGAAAATTGTTATGTATATTAAAAAATACTTATGCACGATTGAATATTTTTAAAAAAATAAATTATATGTATTATTATATTATAATTATCATACGTTATGAATTTATAAAAGGTAATGATATTAATTTTCAAAATTGGGGTGAGAAATATCATGATTTTACGATTAATGATAAAATATTAATTTCGAAATAAATGAATCTGTCTCTAAAATGCTCTGATCAAATGAATTACTTATACATTATATGGATAAAATTTGTATTCCATTAAAAATAAAATATCGTGTATTATTAATTTATTTTCATGTATATTCATAATTGATAATCTTGAGATAATCTAGTAAAAAATTAAATATTAAAAAAACCATCTCTTACGATTATCTCTTCTTTCTTATTACATATAGAAAAATTGTAACTAAATTTATTCGATTTACATTTGACAAACTCTCTCTTCAAAAATATCTAAATCAATAATAAAAAAAAGAAAAAAAGTATATAATGTACACATTATTAATATTTCTTTGAATAACAAAATCTAAATATCTATTGTTAACCCAATAATTATCTAAAACAAATTTGTTCAAAAGAAAATTATACAAATTTTATAATTTTGCAACACATTATAACTAAAATAAGTGTAATATTTATCTTGAAAGGGTTCACACTTTGCAAAGTGTTGCAGGGATTAATATTAGAAAGGAGATCACTGTTTTTCGTTAGAGGGGGGTTAACGGGGGTTAGTTAGATAGCTAGAGATCGTTTTTGACATGGACGATGTCATCGTCGAGGCGGTGGATAGCAAAAAGTGGTAGGCGCGTAGAGGCGAATTCAGAGACAACAAGTCGGAAACTTTCAAGCTCAATTAAACTTGAACGAAGTTGGAGACGCCTCGCGGCAATGAGAGCGGAGAAGTGCTCTTTCAGTTGGTTGTCCGGTTCATTTGGTGCCAATTCGAAAAATAAAATGGGATGGGTCAACGAAGAACCATGAGAAATAATATCATTGTGCGGCGTACGAGATTTTTTTCTATTTCCTTCTCGATTATTATTTTTAAAATTCGAACGAAACAATTAACAAATTCCAATTAAACAAAAATTTAAAATGGTACATGTAAACTAATAGTTGCTAAATTATTTTTATGATTCTTAACATTTATTTAATTTACGATTTAAATATATATATGTAAACATCGATTCTTCTACTAATTCAATATTCAATTTATATTATTTCCATATAAAATATATAAGGTGAAAAAGAAATAATTATTAATGATCTATAACAAGAATTGTTCCAAGAAAGATTTAAACAACGATCAAAACACTTTTTAATTATTATTCGTCTACTTTTTTTTTCACTCCGACGATTTATTTATTTAAAATAACCTTAACAACCTCGAGACGAGAAAAGTTTCACAAGAACCAGCTTCATCAAATTATCAGAAGGGGTATAATTGTTTGCTCGGGAACGTGAACGAATCTCGCATAATTGAGTGCGTGTACTCGCACTTCATGAATCCAGGAATAGACCACTGTCCTTTGTGTAATTACACCCTCGTTTGCTCCGCATCGTGCAAGCTTAAACTTTAACCCAATGACGTACCCGTCAGGCTGCATTAACGTTCTGGTTATTCATAAAGAAGCGGACCGTTGTGGAACACGGCATTCGCGCATGGAAAATCAATTATCGAAATATCAACGTGATGCTAAATTGAATTCAACGGGCGAATATTTCATGGAGTTTCACGTTGTGCCGAATACATGAATATTCCATTACATTAATAACAAGATATTTGTAAATATTAAAATTGAAATAATTTGGTATTTTTAAAATGGATGCCCATTCTTCGTCCCTTTTGTTTAACGATCTCTTCCTTTGCTTCTTGACCATAAAAGGAAAATTATTACATACATTTAAGAATAAGAATAGCGCTGTGATCTTTCTTTCGTCGTGGAAATTATTTATTTCTTATATTTGAAATATAATTTTGATCTTATTTGGAACAGTTTTTAAAATTATATTACGGTGTTTTAATAATTATAAGATTTAAAAAGAAGAAATTCATTTAGATTATATATCTATTTGAATCATAATTATCTAAGTGAAATCATAATTATCTAAATGAAGCATGCAGTATGATGCTTTGAAACTGATAAAACATAGAAAGGCAAAGTGGATAAAAAATAGAAAAAGGAAGCAAAATTTTAAAAATATAGATACACGAGTATATGACTTTCAAGTCACGCGGTGTTATAGAGGATTAAAGTGACATTTATGTATGTCACGAAGAATATGGTGTGTCGTTTGCACAAAGATTAAGTACACATAGTACAATGTAGTGCTGTACAACACGGAACACAAGCGTGTTGGATGAAGGTTGTACAAGTTGAGAACTCGATGTTTTCAATGTTAATTTAGATCAACGGCAATATCGCGTGTATACAGTTTCACACACCCTCTGTGTGGGGTAAAATTGGAAAAAAAGGGAAGTTAATGCAAGTATGAAACTTTAATCCCTCTCACTAGGAGACTTTATCGATGTTTACCACAAAAATGGAAAAAAGTTTTTTGGTAACTAATATAGAAATAAACTGCACGTTATATACATGTTTTATTTTATTAAAGATTTCTATGTGAAGATGGGACAAGTGTTGCAATTCTGCAAGCAAAGAAATAATATTATTTTATATTGATTATAGTATCATCTAATGAATTTGAACTCTTGTACGATTTCATTCATGAGATCCATTACAATTTCATGATTTGATTTTCCCATTTACAACATTTATGCGATAATGTCTGTAATTATATTGAACGAATATTTTAGTTTTAAAGAAAAATTAAATTTATCGATGAAACGTACAAATTTTAAAAATATTTTTCACACGAATCTTTATTTCACGAAACGAGCCTTAAGAATCTTAAGAATACAATTTCGCACAAAGTGTGACGGTAAGTTTCCTTTCACAAAAACGATTTCGTATTTGGTACATGTCGAAGAATGTCCGACAACATGGTATAAATATCGATCGGTTAGCGGTACCTGAAAAATCAATAGAATACACGGTTTCAACAGACTGGACACCAGTTCATGATACACCATAGGTTTCCAACGATTAAAATTGTCACGCGGAATGATGCATCATGTGAATTTCATGCCCCTGAAAAGCACACACGAAACCCCAATCTATTATGTACCTTTGTACAATCTATTATATGATCTCACGTTTCGTTTCTCTTAGTTATTGAACGATTAATATTCGCGTAATTTCTATTCCATCAATTCATTCTTATTTTTACATAAGTTATAAGAGAAATTTATACGAAAAATATATATCATGAAGATATATCGTATAATTTTATTAAATTTAAAACAAAAAATTTATCTCCAGATTTTATAAAATTCTATAAGGAAAGAGAAGATATAATGGAAAATCTTATGGATTTTTTCCATATGATGCAGTACTTGATCCTAGATATTTTGTAATATCTTGAAATAAAAAGAAATTTGTTTAAAAATAAAAATATGACATAGATGTTTATATTAGCATGATATTATTGTATTGGATATATTTAGAAAAAGATGAATTATATTAAACTAAAAAGGCGTTTCTTTTTATTACAGTGACGTAATTTTAGATCATTAGATACTCGAATGTTTATGCTGCACGTATGTATCGTGTTCAAACCACTTTCGATAATGATCTTTTATAGTATCTACAATGTAATTTATATAAAAAGATATTTCTTATAACATTATAACATTATAACATTACATCATTCCTTTCTATCTACTGTCAGTGATTCAGAAAGT
The DNA here is from genome assembly GCF_003254395.2 of Apis mellifera. Lineage (NCBI taxonomy): Eukaryota > Metazoa > Arthropoda > Insecta > Hymenoptera > Apidae > Apis > Apis mellifera. Next base: position 10,513,802 of record NC_037644.1, on the reverse strand, counting down.
ATAAAATTATCTACGATATATTTGATATATTTTTTTTTATAACATCTAATAAAAAAACAATACATCGTCTCGTTTCTATCCATTCATCAGTAATTTAGAGATATAACATTTTCTACAATATGTAATGAAAGCCAATATATCAATACACCATCTTTTCCTTATCCATTATCATTAATTTAGAGATATGAAATTTTTTTATAATATCTAATAAAAAACCAACATATCGTCTCTATTCTATCTACCAACAGTGATTTAGAAAATATGATATGAAATTTTCTATAATATTTAATAACGATCGATAAATATAAATTACTTCTGTAATAATCTCCAACGACTTTTCTTCAATTAACATTGACATTACTAAATCATCTAATCATTATCAACGATAATAAATCTTTCGCGAAGAAGATTGGGATAAATATTCGATACTCGCCACTTTCCATATATGTTAAATGCATTCGTAATTTAAACGCGAAACGGTAAAGATCCTTCGATGAGATGGCAAGAGAGGCGTGAAGTGCATTTGAAAAGAAATATCTTAAGCATCGCGTTGCACCTCACGTACTTACAATCTTCTCTGCGGCGAGCTGCTATTAGAAGGTTGTTAGCGCGCAACGAATCAACGATACTTGATGAATTAACTCTCGAGAAACGATCCATGTAAGGGAATAACGTATCACGTTAAATTATTAGAAAACTTTTAACGATAAACGGGTAAAATTTCGCGTGTAAATTTAATAAATTGCAAATTATAAAATTGTACAAGTTATTCTATAAATATATAATTATAATATCAGTGAAAACAAAAGTATCCTGCAAAATACGAAGAATTTTATTTTATTCGAAAATTTTGATTTTATTGAAAATTTGTACGTACATATAGTATAATGGATTATATTGAGTATAGAGCACTAAAAATTAAATATTTTACAATTTAAATATATCATTAAATATATACAAAATGTAGAAGGAAAAACTTTGAATATTGATTTCATTTTCTTAAAGTGATGTTCTGGTAAAAAAAAGAATTGTCACGCATAAATATCTATAAAATGGATTTATAAAAAACGAGACAAATTTTTTTTCCATTTGTTGAAATAATTATTCCGATATTTTTATTCGTTAAATTTTAATAAAATTTTTTAACCAAGTTAATATCGATCGACTGCAGAGCAAAATTAACTGCAGGATGACGTTTCAAGTTCAAACTCCGATGAAACGACATTTCATATACACCAACCTAATATACATAGGACAATGGCCCCTTAGTCCCCTTCGAAGGATTCTCCTTGAGACTTTGCACACTTATTCCATCCTTCCTTTCACTTTTCAAAACTGCTTATCGTCAGCTGCTTCTCCACTCTTTAAAATTTACTTCATATTGTGCAACGTGTCGAATTAATTATCCCTCGTTTTTAATTGACTTGCAGTCGTCAAAATTTGATATAATTGATGAATGTCAATTTGTTTCATAGTGCCTCGAATTTCTATAAATTAATTTGAAAAATTTATATAAAAATATTTGATTATATTCGATAAAATAAATTGCATGCATTTCGATTGAGTGTGTATGAATCTTCTTTCAAATCTGAATATTTCTTTTCAAATCAGTTGATAGATATACGTAGATATTTATAATTGTATTCATAAAAAAATAAGGATGACAATGGGAATCAAATTGGCGGATGTTGAGTCATTACATCGTTTGAATCATCGTGCTTTCTTAGTCTTTCTATTCTTCTAACGTGATTTCCTTCCATTTTGTTCGAATATATGCTACTTATGAAAAATTCAAACACATTTTCAACAACAAATATATAATATTACAGCATAACGATATTTTTATCTATTTTTTATACATCTGTACATTATAATTAATTAATTAATAACATATATTAAAAAGAATTGTCGATCGTTAGTATTTAAAAAATAATAAAAATTTTTCGAATTTCATTTAGAAAATAAAATTTTTCTCTTAGTACAAGTTTATCGTAAGAAAATAGAATTTGATGGAATATAAAAAAGAAATAAAAAAATAAATATCGAAAATAATTTTCTTTTATCTTATATCGGAAATATCATTTTGTAACAATTTATGTAAATATTTCTTTAAAAACACAATCGATGAAACAACGATTCCATGTATTTAATCATAAAATAAAATTAAATCCAGGAGAAATATCGTTTAACATATATCGTTCAAATACTGTTGAAAATCAACTCGATAATCGTTGGCGAAAATTAACAAAATACGTGGAGCTCGATTTCCCCATCATTGAAGTATTAACAATACATTTCAAGCTCATAGAAATCAATGAAAATAATAAGTTTATCGTGTCGTATCTCGTGTTTAGTATTTCTCAATATCTAGTTACATTAGCCTGTATCAATTAAATTAATTAATATATAAATGTTTCCATGAAATATGTTTCGACTAAAAAATTCGACAATTGATTCTTCTGGTTAATTTTCCAGCTAATTGAAAATATTTATAATTTCAACTTCTAATATAATATAGTATAATATAGTATCTACTATTTTTTTTTTAAATACAAGTTACTCGTTCTACATTTATTACACCTTATTTATTTATCAAGAAATATGATTTCCAATTGTCTGTTTTTATTCCATAAATCTAGAAAGCTTCGATATTTCAATGATATTGAAATCGCCATCTTGTTTGAGGTTTCGATTCGTTTCACTCACAGAAATACGAACAATTGAAAACTAGAATGAAATAATAAACACGTCCACGAATCTGTTTCGTATCGACATTCACAATTACTTATCCTTTCGACAATGCTATTATCACCAATTGATATAAACGAATAAACCTTGATCACCAGTTAACCACTATGCAAAACGAGCACGAGTTTTTCTCATAACTCATTCCTTTTCATCTTTCGTCGCAAATTGTTCCTTTTTCTCTCTCTCTCTCTCTTTCTAGCTCTCCCATAAAAAAAATTTTTTAACCGTTAATTATAATGTTTTTTGTCCGGTTGCAACAATACAGCATTCAGGTTCCACGCTTCATTTCCCACACATGATTTCTTCCACTTGAAATTCACATAACACGTTCATTTATCCCGTCCATCGCGCTTCCATAAGAAATTTCTTTCTTAGCAACAAGAATCTAGATATTATCTGATATTGTGGCAAAGAAAATTAATGTTAAATTCATTCCTCATTCATTCGTTCGGTATTCTTTTCAGAGCACGCAAACTGCAAAGAACCGTTGTTTAATCGGCTAACTGTTTCCTGAACTTTATGCTCGGCACAGTGTAAAGTATGGATTTTTGCAATGTGAAATAATATATGAACTTTTGTAAAAATATAATTTATATCATTAAGTTCACAAATTCTTAATATGTTGGGAAATTGCAGCGATAAAGGTATTCGTTTACAAGAAAAATCGTCTAACTCAAAAAAATTCTGATTTAATAAAGAAAATAGTGTGCGCATATAGTGAGTTATACATGAAGTAATTTATTTTTTAGCGAAATATTTCCATCCTTTGAGGGAGCGAAATCGATATTCGAAAATATCGCAACTTTTTCATATTTTGTCATGAAATTTTATTCCAATATTTTTTTTTTTTTTTTTTTTTTTACAATAGAATTGGAAAATTTTGTTAAAATTTAAAGTTTTGCTTTACTTCGCACCATTGCAAAGTTATATTTTATGAATTTTATTTTGTAGAAAAAAGGGAGGGAATGTTGTGAATATATATGTAATATTTTTAAAATCTTCACATCCTTTATATTTCAACATCCGATTAAAAATGATTGAATATGTCATATTTGATAAATATCTCGAGACGATTCTAGTAATAGATAATAGATAAATTTTTATTTGATAATTATATACACGATTAGAAAGAAAATATTGCAATAATGATACAGTTTAGATAACACGGATTACATTACAATTACATTTGAAAAACATCGATTTTAGTATATAAAGATCGGAATCAAAAGCTCGTCACACATCAAGCTTGCCAAGCTTGTAACAATCACAGCAATTGAAATATTAACATTGAAGATGAGACAGGTAATGTCTTTTTATCTTTTATTTTTATCTATTTTTGCATCACATTACAACATTCATTTAATTATTTAAAAGAAATTCAATTTTTCAGATAGATAAAATTCCATTCATAATCTGATTTTTATATTAAAATTATTTAGAAAGAAAATAATAAAAATCTCTTCTATTTCAGAAAATGAATTTCTCTGAATTTTTAAAACATTCCCCTTTTTAAATTAATAATTCTTAGAAATTTATTTATTTATTTTCAGATATTGAGAGTAGGATTCTTGATCACTTTCCTGGCATATGCCGTCACGAGCATCGTTGCCGACAGTGAGCATCAAATAATATAATTATAATTACCACAAATAAAAATAATAAGCCGATTTAACTTATATAATTTAATTCAATTCTCTCGCAACTAATATCTTAAATAATTTGAATCTTGTTGCTCGGCGCTATAAATATATACAAAGCTTTAACAAGTATAATTTCTTTTTTTAAAAGAAAAATAAAATTTATTTATTATTTTAAAAAAAAATATAATTTTTTTTTTCATTCTTCTCGATTAAAAAAAATCTTTCGCGTTCCATTCGTAAATAATAAACAAGTAAAAACGAATAATGATAAATAATCGCATTTCTTTTCCACGATTCAGACAAGATCATCTGCTACTATGGCAGCTGGGCCACTTATCGTCCCGGAATCGGCCAATTCAATCCTACCGACATAGATCCAAAACTGTGCACCCATATAGTGTACACGTTCGTCGGTATTTATACGGACGGTAGAGTTTACGTATTAGACTCCTGGAACGATCTTCCAAGCGGCAAGAACGGTTTTGGAAAATTCACTAGCCTTCGTCAATTGAATCCAAACGTTACTGTGTTGGTGGGGATGGGCGGTTGGAACGAGGGATCGTACAAGTATTCCCAGGTTGCCGGAAATCCTGCTGTCCGCGCAAAATTTGTCCAAAATATGGTTGCATTCCTGAAAATGTACAATTTCGACGGTCTGGACCTGGACTGGTCATTTCCAAATCAGCGCGGGGGCGTAGTAGCCGACAGAGAGAATTACATCACCTTGTTGAAGGAATTGAGGCAAGAGTTCGACAAAAATGGTTACAACCTGAGCGTGACGGTTTCCGCTCCCGAATATTCCGCCTCTGCATCCTACATTATTCCGGAAATAATAAAATACGTCGATTACATTAGTCTAATGACGTACGATTTGCACGGAACATGGGAGAAAGTCGCGCTACTTCACTCTGGCCTTTACGGTTCGGGAAAGGATACCGATATTCGAGTTGACACTAATGTGGTAAGTTTTAAATAATTAAAACGAATAATTTACGTTTTAATTTTCGTATATTTGGAAATTTTAGATACTATTCCTTTGGAGAAGTTTAAACATTTGTTGATGAGATCTTTTGAAATGTGTTAATTATATAATATAAAACTTTAGACTTTAAGATTAAAGGATAACATAAATTTATGAATAGTTTAACCTCAAATCTTAAGTTTTCAAATTTCATAGCCATTGTTGTTATTCCTTAGCTCTTAAGATTAAATCTTGAGTTATTAAATTTATATACACTATTAAATATATATACACATGTTGAGATACTTTTGAAAGATTAATTTCAGAAAGATATTTAATTTATTTTGGAGTAGAAATTATAAGATTCTATGGACTTTTGGATCAATTATATTAACCATCCAATATTATCCAGCTGACAAATATTTCAAATATTTGACCAACGGTTGTGTAATGAATTAGAGATTTCAATTCAGTAAAGTATATTAAAAGAATATATTCAATTTAAAAAATAGATTTATTTATAATCGATATTAAAATATTGTTGATATATTAAATTCGTGAACATGGAATTTATTTCAGGATATGTGCGTCAAATATTGGCTCACGGAAGGCGCGTCAGTTGACAAGATCATTCTAGGTATTCCAGGCCACGGTAGATCGTTCACCTTGTCGAATTCAACGAACAACCAACCAGGTGCTCCAATCCTGGGTGTTGGAAATCCTGGTCCTTACTCGCAAGAAGGTGGTATACTTGCTTACAATGAAATCTGCGAGTTCATTAAATTAGGATGGACCGTGGAACGGGATTCTAAACAACGCGTACCTTATGCTTACCAAAACAACCAATGGGTTGGATACGATGATGTCACGTAAGCATTTATTTTACGTTGTAAAAATTAATTAGTAAAAATTAAGAAGAAGCAGGCAACATGAAAAATATTTACGATTTCAGATCTGTCGAAGAGAAGGTGAATTATGCTAAGTCTAAGGGTTTGGCTGGTGTAATGCTGTGGGGTATCGAGAACGACGACTTCAGGGGTTTGTATGGTGAAAAATATCCACTTTTGAACGCGATAAATAAGGCGTATAAAGAAAACTAGAGTGTTAATGAGTGATTTTTTTTTAATATTGGTATAATTTAAAGTTATATTGCGATATAAATGTATAAAGAAAAATAAAAGAATATTTATTTCTTTCTCATCGATGGTTTCCTAAATTTTTTTTAAAACCCTGAATGAATTAAAAATAATAAAACGAAAGTATATAGTATGTATAATTTTCTATAAGAATACTTGTCAATTTTTGAACACTAGTTACTAAATTGTCAACAAGATCGTTGATGTTAATTTTTTTGAATTTATATTGTATATATATTTTTTATTTTATACACAACACTTTGATCGCTGTACACATTTAAATTAACGCTTTGACTTTTTGAGCAATTTCACAGAAAATACAATTACTCGTATTATTTTGATGCAAACAATTTTGATTAACAATTGATAATTATGTTATGATAAATTTCGATTGCAAACTTATTAGAGGGTCTCGTGCATTTTTAAATCTTCTAAAGAAGATTAAAAGTTAGAGTAATAAATTTTACAAGTCATATAAGACAAGGAAAATGCTTACTAAGGACTAAGATAAGGATGATTTATTATTCAAGAAGACGTTACGCTTACGTATATACAATAAAAAGAGCTGAACATTTTTCATTTCCGATTTATTTTGATTATGAAGAGTTATACACGCTCGATAATCTTATATATATATATATATATATATATATATTTTGAGAGAAATATTGTATATTGAAATTTTTTAAAGAGGAGAAAAGAGGACAGACGTCATTGACTGATAAAGGACCGTAGGAAGGATAAAATAATTTCCGGAACATCGGAACACGGTGGTGGAGGATCTCGATGGGAAGAGTCGGCCGAGCGTTCCTAATCGAAATCCGGAACGAGAGAGAACAATTATTGATGCAGACTAATTTCACTATAACGTCGAATAGCAAGAACGAAGAAAATAAGATTTTTCTTTGAGAAAAATCCAGTAATCATTTTTTTATTTTATTTATTTTTTTTTTCTAATACTGCTATTATTAACTTGAAATATGCTATGAAAACTCGAAACTTGGTTAGTTTGATTTGATATTTATATCGATTGATTTCTTAAAAATAGAAAATTGAAATTTTCAATTAAATATTTTGCAACTTTCATTTGCCTTTACAAAATTAGATTATCGAAAATGCTAGGAATAAAGCAATTGATTGAGTTTTATTGCAATTTAGATTTGATATATTTATTATATTTATCGTTTAAAGATTAATTTTCTAATGTTGCAAATTATAAATAAACTCAAATTTTAGATATCTTTAATAAAGTAATTCCATAAAACTGACATTATAAATTAATTTATTAATTAATAAATAGTTAATTTTTTATTATTCTATGGATAAAAATGATATAGTAATCATTCGTATGTTTTTAATAAGATAATATGTGATATTTCTTATTTCTTATTATTACTTGTGTTATTATTTAGATAATATGTGATTCATATTTCTTGTATTATTATTTAAAAATTATATAATCAGTTTCTTTGATATGGTTATAGATATCTTGTAAAAATTATTTGTTTTGATGAAAATTTTTAAGAAATAATATTTTATTTTTGTATTTCATTATCATCTCTAATAAGATTATTATCTTCAATAACATTTTTAACATATTAATAAACGTAGTAATATCGAGAAAATATGAACACACGATAATATATTTTTATTGTAGCTATATAATCACGTTATAAGAAAAGGAAAAATATTTAATAATTAGTTTCAATAATTTTCGACGAATATCGAATTTTTTAAAATAATTTTTTGTACATACAGATAGCTATATTATCTATACTGTAAGATATCTCAAACACTAATAACAATGTTATTATAAGAAACGATATATGATAGAGTGAGAAAGAGAAAGATAGAATCGTCTTACTTCATTTAATGCAAACCTAATAAATCACTTATAACTTAATAAATTAAGGCTATAAAATCAATATTTTTACATATTTACTTTTATGTTTGTTTTGATTTCTAAAATCAGCTATTTCAAGGTGTTCCACGAATACATTAACACCTCCTATTACACCATTATAGAAATTAACTATAGAAAAAAGTTGTTTAAAATGTTGTCCTCGATAACATATTTCAAGAACATTAAATTCGATCAAGGCATCTGTTTTATGAATATAATTGTCTCATATTTTTGTCTCATTTTTTAAATTCGTAATTTAATATTCGTTATAAGATACAAGACACGAAGAAATAAATTTATGATATAAATACTATTTCTGTACGTCTATAAATATATCTTAATAAATTTGCAAAAACCGAATTTCAAATATACTTTACTTTCGTCGCGATCGAGGACTACTACAGTAAAAACAGTGAGAACGTATTTATAACGTTCTCAGCCTTCACCGTATACAAACATAAGATTATCGAAGAGAGAGGCAAGACAAATTTTGAATTTACTGTCTTTATTGTAAACACATTGAAAAGGAGAATCATTCTTCGATACGATTTGAACGTCGAAACATCTTGGTTAATACAGGAAAATCGAATACACTTTAATTTAAAATTAATATATATATATATGAGGTTAAAAATGATGACGAACGTGATAGATTTTCATACTTCGTTTTTTTATATGCTTAACAATGAACCGAACGGAGATAAGTTACACGAATATATGAGCGATTTTTTTGTGGATCCTCCAATAGTATCTAAAAGGCAAAAATGTGGGAAAAATCAATTAATGGATCTTATGGGTAAGTTTAATAAAATTTCTATTATTATATTTTTTATATATTTTTTTCTACATCAAGTATATGAGATATTTTTTTTTTATTTAAACATTTCGAAACGATCGTTATTACTATTATAAACTTCTAGAATTCGTAAAATTTCTAAAAAACTCTTCAAATTTTTATTTTCATTTTATAATGTCGTATATAATCGTTGCCATATATCGATTATTCTACCCTTGTTGAATACACAAACGATTAATATAAAACATGATAAATTATTCAAAAATTAATGGAATTAAAAAAATAATCAAGAAAATAATAATGATATTCGTGTTTTGTTTTAAAAAAGTGCAGGGAGAAATCAAAATGGTGGAAGGAAGGTACAGCGAAACAGTCGATATCTGTACACGAGGTTTGCAACAGAGTCTTCCATTCAGTGCACAATCCGCCATTTTGTACTTCATCCGAGCTGAAGCTTTGGAAAATCTTCAGATGTACGAGGAAAGTTTGTTAGATATCGACAGAGCGATAGAAATTTCTGTCAGCAAAACGTTGACGGATATATTGCAGAAAAAGAGGATTGATATATTAAAGGAAGCCGCTTGTTTCAAGCCGCAAAAAATGCGGGATAGATGCCAATTCGAGAATATACCGCAGCTCTCAAACAATCATCATAAATATCAGTTAGGTTTGAGCGATGCGATCGACTTGATTCACAATGGGCGATACTTTGTCGCGGTAAAACCGATCAAGATGAAAGACGTTATCCTAATCGACAAGTCGCAAATTACCCATCTTCACAAAGATGATTGGGACGATGATCCTACGAGTCACATGTGCCATTATTGCTTCAAATACTGCAGAGCGTTGATCCCATGCGATTACTGTTACCATGCCCTGTACTGTTCGAAAGAATGTCGCGGTAAGGCGTATCAGGCCTATCATCAGATCTATTGCCGGTATGGAAATTTGGATAACAAATCTTCGTTCGTGCTTAAATTGCTCCTGAAAATTACGGATAACGGCGCGAGATTGAAAGAAGCTCTCGAGTATCACAAAGAACTGGAAAATATGAGTGAAGGTGATTAATTATATTAAATTAAGTAGATAGATTCGATTAAAAAATAACAATATATATTATTTTTGTTTTTGATTTGTTTATTACATTGTAAAATTTCACTCGTTTCTTTTTTTTTCAATTTTATTTTATACATCTGCACGTATATCAAGTTGTTTATATTGATTAATTGTAATTAATCAATGAAGACAAATTTTTAATTGTTTATATTTTTATATTGTATTTTTATATTTTTATATTGTTTTTGGAAAGAAATGGAGAAAAAGGTTTATAATCTGAAAGAAATGAAGGAAAACAATTTAAGATCTATTCTTAATTTGAGCATTCCAATGAAGAAAGATGACAACAGGACCGAAGATAATTTATTTTATTCGGCCAAAATAGCTATGCTGCTTCGAAATCATAGTAATTATATGCAAGGAAGCAACGATATTTTAAATCTAACTAAATTACTCTGTCGTTTATGTTATATTTACGACATACATGCACGTATGGTAAGTACGTATTAATTTGTGCATTATATTTGTTTCAAAGTATTAAATTTTTATAATTTTATAGATTTACATATTTTCATTATTTTGATACAAGTTTTTTAAATTCTTCTTTTCCTTATATAAAATAACACTTTTAATCAACCATTGTATATTTTGACAGATAATTAAAAATTTTGGCATTGAAGTTGAAAATTATACTATTATGCTTTTCAATATTCTAATACATAGTTAATATTTCCAATTTTCCCATGATCTTAAAATATATCGTTAAAACTATCATTTTGATTTAAAAAAAAAAAAATTCTTTACAGGATTTTGTACCAATTTTCGAAAGATATATCGCCCTATTACAAAATTTGTACTTCTTGCTTAACTTGGTCCGCCATTCCTGTTCCGGGAATACAATATATACCGTGCATAAAAACAATGTGCTCGTTCTGCGAGCGGCTAAAGATATATATCCAGGCGAGCTGGTAATGAATTTTTGATTTTTTTTTTTTCTTCTCCTCTCTCCATTAAGTTTTGAATTAAATTTTTTATATTCCATTACTCGAACGAATTTTTCTCTCTTAATTTTGCAGATTACCTTTAACTTCATGTCCAAATACGTCGCATTAGAGTCGAATTCTATGCCTCGAAACGTCATGCTGAAAAATTTCTTCGATATTTCATGCGATTGTGAAGCTTGCGCGAAAAGTTATAAATTTAAACCCGAACTCGGTACAAATGTAGATATACCAAATCAATTACAACAACGTTTACGAAAATGTCGAATTGACATTGATGCTATGTGGGAATTGCTTAAAATAATTAATAACAGCACGAGGAAGCCATGTTTGGAGGTAGAAATTCTGAAATATTCCATTTCAGATGCGTATTACGGAGAAGAATATTTTGTAAGTATATATTATATACAATATACAAAGTTAAATGGAGACAATACATTGCATCAAATTAACTGTTCAGCTTAATTTTATTTTTAATTTAATATTATGAATATGAATGTGAGCAAAGTAGTCGAATCATTGTTGTTGGTTTTTTTATGAGATTTTTAATATGAGACTAGGAGAATTAGAAAAAGAAAATTACAAACGCAAATACTGTGATTGAGTAATTAAAAAAATTAAAATTACTATAAATATATTGATGAATTCCATCAATTATATTTTATACACATGTGTACATATAATATTTACATTACACATTTTTACATTTTTATTTAGTTTTTCAAATTAATTTAAAAAATTCTGAATGAATCTTGATTGATTTATTAATTCTTGAATTAATTTATATATTTTCCTTCTTTTTTTCCTTTTGACTAAGTGACTAATAAATTAATTTTTTTTTCAGCATCTGAGAAAACTATACACTTTACTTGGAATTTTGTAAAAAAACATAACAAAGTATAATTATAATTATCCTCTTTTAAATTTGCTTATCTCTAGTAAATTTTTTAAATCAGAGATCATTTTTATACAGGATTACTTTTTAAAGGAAAAATCTTAAATAAGAATTGTTTTTAAAAAATTCCATAGGCTTTAAGCAACTTTTTCGCTTTTAAACAAATTTTACTCTACATTTTCTCATACTCTTCCTGATTGTACTATGATTACTGGGACATCCTGTATAGGCATAACAATATAAGTGCCCACTTCCCTCTCGAAATAATTCGTATAACAAAAGAAAGGTTTGATATTGCAAATTGCGAATGAATATCGTCCACATAATATAAAAACGAATTGCAAAATATTTTTACAGAAAGTTTCGTAATATTCCATATAAATTGATATTCTATAATTTCTGTGTTTGATCAATTGCTTCATACTTTATAAACTATGTATGGATCTATCTTCAATTAACACTAGAATTATCAAACCTGTCAAAATGATGGATTCCAAATTTGTCGCTTTACAATGGAAACATTAAAATATATTTTGATAAAATAATAATATCATATTTCATTGAAACAGAAACATAATTAACATATTTCTATCATATTACTATAATTACAATTATTCATATAAAATATATAAAATATTGTATATAATTTTATATATATAAAATATATTTTATATATATAAAATATATAAAATATTCAAATATTTTTTAAGATAGTTCTAGTGTTAAATTGAATTGTAAGATCTAAAAAAAAAAAAAAAAAAAAAGAACTACAGAGATTATATTTAATGAATATGAATGTTAAATATTGAATGTTAGTAAAGAAGAATGAAGAATAGTAATAATATATGTAATATATCGTTAAGTTTTAAGGTTTATGAGAGTTGAATATACGTAAAAGAATAATTGGCAGCGTACAATTGTTACAAATGATGAGGCGTCATTTTTACGGATTCACTAGATTCCTAGTAATTATTTTTCACATACTGAATAGCCGTCACGTCTGACTATGTGAAAAGAGTAGTAACGAGCAAGCAGAGCCACGCAGAAAAAATGACATTCATCGCCTCTGGTTCTGGTATACGAGGAAATCAGGTCACAGACATTTTTTATTATGATTTTGAACAATGAAATCTCTATCTAAGGATTATATTCTTATTTTCGCCTAAAATTTTATCAAATGTTAATCTTTATACGCGATATTAGTAATGATATAGTCAGAGATTTTTAAAACTATCATTATACAATTAATTTTAATTATGTTAATTGCAATTTCATTGTAATTGCAATTTCATTATAATTGTGATTTCATTGTAAAATATCTTGTATATAGGGATAAAGAGGCATATATGTATATATGTAAATACGTATATCTAGAAATTAAATTTATCATGGTAAATTTTATTTTTATATATAAAATATAAAACCAAAAAATATAAAATTTAAGTCATATGATTTATTAAGGTTTTATAAAAAAATCAAATGAAACATAAATTTTCATAAGTTAAAAATTAAAAGTAAAATTGTATTATTAAAAAATTAAAATCATTATGAGAAATTCAATTAAAAAATTTATATATAATGCATCCTAATTAAATTATATTACCATATAAAAAGAAGATAGCAATAATTATTTTACAAGTTTTGAAATTTATACAAAAGGCGTTTGTTTGAATATATTTATAATTTATTTGTTAATTTATATTTTTTATATATTTTATACTTTATAATATTTTATTTTATACTTTTAATATTTTATAATATTTTATAATAATTTTATTTTACATAATAATTTAAGATTATTCATAAAACCTTGTAAAAAATGTATTATATGTAAATAAGAGAAATTTTCCTATATATTTTAATAATTATATATATATATACTGTAATAATTATTTTTAATCTAACATTAAATTATATTATTTTATTGTATTTTGGTATTAAAATTTTTATAATAATGTATACAATAATTCACTAAATATTGTATAAATATTCTTCCAATGCTTTATAATAAATGAATATTGAATATTGAAAAAAATAATCAATTAAATAAAAATTTTTATAAACAATATTTAAATGGAAAAATTCTTTACATTATACCTTTCATTTTTTATAATCTATATAATATATAATAAATTACATAATAAATACTATTACATTGATTATTAATCATTTAATACATACGTAAATTCTTTTGCAGCATAAAAAAACAAATGGATTTTATCTCAACACAAGACATATATTAATGGCAACCTTTGCGGATGATATAAAGTGAGAATTAAACAAATTGACTTATAGAGAAGTAGGCGTATCTTGGTACATCGTTATAAATCATCTTTATTGAGCCAGATAGATAAAGGGGGAATCACGAGTGATAGAGAATCCCAATTAAGATTTACATGATTGCAATTTTGATTTGAATCTTTCGTCGTTATTTCATTTCATGAAGGTTCACGTGCTATCCGTGCAACGAGATTTCTTTTCGTTTCCATTTTATAAAATTCTCACGAGTCCCATTATTTCGATTGGTGATCGTGGAAAAATTCGATTATCGATGATTCGAGATATACAATATAGAAATATTTTTCTCTAAATTATTTGTATTCCCAATTATATTATAGATTGCATAGCCCGATGATTTATAAAATATCGATATATATACAATTATAAAACAAGAGTTCTTTAATATATACAGGGGACATTTCTTCTCATCGAAGCTGAATATCGATACAAATTCACCACCGTCCTACTTGGTATGCAATTAGGCCAAGGATGAAACCTAACAATCCGAGTTAACGAAGCTTTGCAACGTTCAACAATCTGAACTCTCTCTCTCTCTGATCTGCATTCACGATTCAGAATTAAGATAAATTCTCGATTCGGTATCCGCTATAAAATTCTTGTAAATCCTATTTATTAGTATAGGTATACATGCATATGCATATTATCTCGGTTAAATAAACGAGGAAATTCTCAGTTATCTGAAATATAAATTCAACGATGTTAATTGGAGGAAGAAAAGAAATGCAAATGATTCACAAGTTGTATCCATGATTTAAACATATTATTAAATTTCATTTGTTTCATATAATTTGAATAAAAGAAATCTAAAAGTATTGTAATTTATGTGTAATTATAATGAATTTGTGAAAATAAAAGAGAAGATTTGAAAACAAAATAAAGAAATGCTTAATAATTAGAGAATAACAGAGATATAAAGTAAATAACTATTTATCATATTTATTTTTAAAAAATAAACTCTGAAATTTATTTTTCTTCGATCTTCGTTACTTTGCTTCAATTTTATAAATTAAATTTCATCGTTCTCATTTTTTAACTTTTAATGATATATCAATATATTTTTTTTAGATTGATTCATTCAAACGTATACATTTACATGTAACATATCATTAAATATAAATTCTTTACAGTTGTAATAAAAATTTACGTATTAAGATGAAATATCTATCGAAAATTTTTCACGAATTCGAAAGATTAACAATTATAGAAATAAAGATATACACAGCACTCACGAAGCACGATCAATTAAAAATAATACCTTTAAGTACTTTCAAAGGACATTTTACGTCGACATCGATCTCGTGTTGACACAACAGTGGCCACTGTGCTCAGTGTGCTTGAAAGTTTCACCCCAACAGGAACGACTTTACTTTCAACGAGGGGTCATAATGAGCGTGGGGTGAAACGCGGGAATGATAAACGGAGGGAAATGAAATCTGCGTGAAAGGGCGCAGCTAACGTGCATGGGGACAACTACGCTCGATCAAACGCAATGTACCCACCTGAAACAGTAGCCATCCACTGGCGCAAACCTGACTACCCAACAGCTTTTAAAAAATTAAAACGAATCGTTGAACTCGAATATAATTTTGTATACGGTTATTATTCCATGCGAAAAGAAAAAAAAAAAAAAAAAAAAAAGGCAAATGAACATCATTCCGAACGCGTGGATTTTCAAACAAGGCAGATTGTGACTTGCGCTGAAATTTAGAGAGAAATTTTTATGAACCCGTGGAAAATTTTTATTTCGTCAGATCCCCAGAAATTTTGATATTTTCGACGCGAAATTCTTATTTTCACGCTTTCTATTCTCCCTGTTAATTATTTTCGAGATGTGTTCGAACAATTTTGTAAAAATATTTTAAAAAATATATATATCATATTTTATTTTACGAAACAAACAAATTTGAATAGATAGTAGATTTTTTTTTTTGAGGTGAAAAATAAAATTTTTGAAAAATTCATCGAAAAGTAATAATTTTTAGATTGAATGAAAATAAAGAGAAATGGAATATCGAGATAAAAAAAAATAACATTGGTTTGCGAATCGAATTGAATTTCCATATTAATTCGCATGTATCGTTCTTTGACGATATATTTATTAGAATTGTTATTTATCATTGTGCGATTATATCCCCCCGGTTCAAAATACGATGTTTATTGTTGATGATAAACGCACGAATCTTACTCAATACAGAATAAGATTTGGTACATCAACAATTGAGGACACGGATGCAAGAACAGCATAAGTGCACTTACCCTCCTTATGCGTCCGAGCGCATCATCCAGCCCTCCATACCTGACCTACTTACACAAAGCATACTTGCGTAATAAAAGGTCGGTCAAATTATACATTGTACGAAGTAATAAAAAATTAAAAATAATTCTCGATCGATCATTTTAACCGTCTCATTAATTGACATATGTATTATCCGGATTGAGAAATTAATCTTACGTAAGTGAAAAAAATAATCACAAAGTACGAGTAAACGTATATTAATTATACGAGTTTTCAATCTTAAAAATATCGAATAATAATAAAGAGTGAAAATTTCGTACGATTTTTGTTAAAATATTGAAATGATTAGCTTATATATACTTGTTCGTTATTTTTACAGGAAAAAGAAATTTTTAAAAGGATGAAAAATATGTTTAGAGAAAAGATACAGATATAATAATTTTAATACTTCGATTAATTGATAGGATCGATTTTTTATTTGTTTTATCGTTTTGGAAAATATTTTGTATCATTTTAAAAAATCGATCACGTAGAATCATTTATATGTACGAAACAGAAGAGTAAATTATCTCAAAATCCAATTAAATCTCGGAAGACGAATAATCCGTTTCGCTATATAGATATACATTTAGCAGGTATTACTTTGATAACATTCGTATCTTCTAATCCATTTAGAAGATCCTATATCAAGCTAATTGGAATAACACGATTCGATACGCGTACGTTATTACACGAGATTTAACGTTTTCGTAAGATGGGTTTAAATGTCAAAGTATCGTATTAAACCGCATAATCAGAACAAAAAGGTTCACTTGGTCGGAAATGCATTTAAAATGTAGTAGGCAGGGAGGATACAGTAATAACGTTGTTCATAACATTTTCCGGTGGCCGGAAGATAGGGTTTCACGCACGCATGCTGTACTTATTCGTCCGTGTGACTCATGACAAAAGGTCGTCGAACCCGTTTTGTGCATAAGAACTGTGCATGCTTGTTTCGAATCGAAACAAATGGAAAAATTATAATCGATGAAGATCTGGTCTGATGAAACAATTTGAAATTGTGTCTCTCGTGTTATACGATTCATATACGATATATCTTTATAATTGAAAATCATAGCGATTGATTTCCTTTCCTGCGATTCTATCGTTTGTTAGCTATTTTTTTTTCCTTCCTTGAATTCGTTGCTTTAAAGAAAATTAAATTTTATTTATTCGATTTATGTAAGTTTTAAATGGATGATTGAATTTTGATTGAAATTTTATTAAAAAAAAAAAAAATATCTTATTATTGTAATTTCTGTATCTTGTCATAATTTAAATCGATTGATGACTGTCAATTTATTATTGTTTGCGGCTTAAGTATGCAATTTTACGATGTACATTATGTTTATTTACATTATTGTTTATTTAATTTCGAATAATCATAATTAAGAGATTGAATATTTTTGAACAAATTATATTGTGTAAAAGATGAATTGTTGAACCACCACAAGTAAGCTTTGAAATTTCATGAAAGTAAATATGGATAAGAGTATGGTAAAGTTAATTTATGTTTCAAAAAACATTCATTGATTTCTCTTCATTGATTATTTTATTTTTATCTATTTTTTTTATAGCTATCGAGTTCAAATATTATTTATATTCTTTTTTTCTACAAAGGAAATGATAATTAAATGTCAATTGTTTTATAATTAGCAATTAATGAAAATTGATATTAAACACAACAAATTAATTAATTGTTCTTTCCATTGATCCAAATGACTATAATATTGTTAC
Organism: Apis mellifera; assembly: GCF_003254395.2. Taxonomy (NCBI): domain Eukaryota; kingdom Metazoa; phylum Arthropoda; class Insecta; order Hymenoptera; family Apidae; genus Apis; species Apis mellifera. The sequence continues at coordinate 10,495,353 of NC_037644.1, read as the reverse complement.
AACACCTGTAATGATCGTTACGTAATGATTAGAAAGCGAATCGACGACACGGTTCGTTATAATGCCTTGGATATTATTCAATTTAGAAGATTGATTTTTTTCAAATTTCTTATAACATGTTTCTTGCATTCTATTGCGATTGCGATTACTGAAGATAGATAGAGAAACTCACTTTATTTCTAGCTAATATACTTTCATCCAATATTTCTTATTCTTTCCTTCTTCTGTGAACAAGTATATTAAAATTTATTTCAATCTAAATTATTTTTTTCATTGCTTTGGGCTCTCGAAAAATCTGAAAAAATTCTGCATATGTTTATTGAAATCTTTATTTATTTATTAAAATCGAATGTCTAAAAAAAAATCAGAAAATATCAGAAAAAAATAAAAATTCCTTCCTTTAAAAATAAAATCTTGATTCAAACAATCTAACGATTTAAATTCATTGTTCATTGTTGAGACTCTCGAAAATCTCTTCTTCCTTATATAGTCGTCAACTCAAACGTTTAAATGGTTTATCAGCAAAAATACGAACATTCCTTCAAAGGGATTTAAGAAGATAATGCAAGAAACTCAACAAGAACCAATAGAAGGAGTCCATAGAAAGTTAAGGGGCGTAATGAACTTATAAATAATAGCTTTATACTTTTCCGTTTTTAAATTCTCGATTTACAGATAATTGTCTAAGTCTTAACAAGATATAATGGATTCTAAATAGAATTGCTCATTCTTATGGATGGTTTTGCTATGCGTTCAATTAGAACGATGAACGATATGAAGCACGTAAGAAAAATCGATGAATAAAATCATTCTACTTGTAAATACAAGTGGTCAGGCAACATTTGGCAAGGAGATTTAGACTTTTGAAGTCAGACGTCTTGTGTAGGTTCCTTAATCTCTTGATCTTTAATATTTAATATTTCTGACAAAATTGACTATTCAGAAATTAGAGAATCAAAAGTTGACATTTATAAATTTATAATTCATTAAATTGAGGAAAGATAATTGTGGTAAATATAAAGATAATTAGAATAAATGAATTTATTTAATGAATTCGTGTAGTGACGACTTGAATATTTTTTTAATAATTTGAAGATATTTTTTAATTTTTTATATCGATTATTCTTTTCTCTATGGGCGGATAATTAAAAAAAAAAATATATGAAATTTTAATTAAAGTCTTTGTTTGTTTTTTAATCGAACAAACATTTATTAAACATTATGAACTTTCGATGATAGATTGTTATTTCACTTGTTTGTTTTAAATTTTTCATAGTATAAAATTTAATATTTTTAATATCAATTTTTATGCTTTAATATAAAATCATCGTTTTTTTATTACTTTCTATAACAAAAGTGGATAACTACACATGCTTCACGAAATACTCTTTTCAGAAAATATTTTTTATATTAAAAATAAAAAAATTATCGCAATAATTTAAATAGATAAATAAATATTTAAATTTAATCTTGAAAATGTAATTTAAATAACGATTTAATTTAAATACTTTGATACTTTCTTTTCCAATTTTTAAATTTTTAAATTGATCGATGGTAATTGGTCTTTTATTTGGAACAAAGAATTCTTTTTCTACTTTCTTTCCTATTATAACGTGCACCTTATTACCAAGATCTTCCATCATATTCCAATAATAGATAATTTTATTTGTTCTTTATTAATTTTTGTGAAAGATTTTTTTTTTTTATGTTCTTATGAGGGAAAGAGAAAAATCTGTGTTATAGAGAAAAATTTAACTTTTCATTATTTTTTTTTCATTTTTTTAAATAAATGACGAATTTTAGAAAGTAAAGACACGTTTATTTCATTGTTAAGAAGTAATTATGTATTCATGGAAGTTTTTACAACGTCGAAAGTTTACTTACCGTGCAAGGGAATCGAAGAAGTCACACTTACTTCGAGAAAAGCAAACCCATGCCATAGTGGCCGGTTGCACTGGTTAGAAACCGGTTTTACAGGCAAGTTTTGTAATGAGATTCCTCAAACACAGTCCTAGCAACGAGGAGACAATAAGAATAAGAAGTTACAAAAAGGAAGTAATAAAGACAGGAAACAATTGATATTTTTCGTGAAAAACAATATAAGGCATATGTTATAATAGTTAATCAAAATGAGCAGAAGAAATTTATTCAAAATCAGACAGTTTAGTATGTTCGATGATGTATTGATAATAAAATTTTATAATAAATTCTGGAAGTTTAAAAAATTTTTTATCTAAGCAAAAATTTAATTGAATCTGTCCATCATTCTTCAAGTATGAAAGTTTACATAAAGATACTTTAAAAATCAAATAATTTATTAATAATGAAATATTCGTCAATTTTAATGAATTCTGAAAGCTTGAAAAAATTTTTATTTTCAAAATTATTATTCAAATCGTTTGGAACTTTTTTTTAAATTTTATTCGACAAATTTTTAATGTTTTTAAATAATTTTTATTAAAAATTGTTTTTAATTTCAAAAATTAGAAATAAATTCTATTTTTTCTCTATGAAATATTTACAAAAATTTACGATATAATATTGTTACTAAATTTTCCAAAATTTCCTCTTCAGCGTATCAACTTTTCACAGTGCAATTTAGTCGGATAATTAATATCGTAATGAATAAGTATAATTCTCTGGTATGTACATATAAAATGCTCATACATAATTTTCACTATAAATAGCACATATAATATTCGTATTATTATATGTATATTCTATGTATATTTTGCATTAATTAAAATATGACAAAGAGATTGCAGATCCATAAATATTATCTTATTATCAACTAACGAACAAGTGTTAGAAAAAAATAGCATTGTGAACTCGATGAGTATAATCAGTCACGAAAGAGAAACAGTTCATTACCGAACATCTGTTCGCCGAGTTGAAGGACGTTCAACTGTTTCCCAAAGAAAAGTGAATATAATATCTTCGTCGAGAGTCTTTCAATAAATCATTAGAATATTTAAATATCAATTTAACTCTACTTAATTCACGATATAATTGTGGAAAAAAATAAAATTATTTTTATCCTCTTGTCTATATTATTATGCTAACATATGGTTGTATTCTTTGTCATTAAAGTTGAATTATCTTTTTAAAAAACTTTTAAAAAACTAATTTTTAAACTTAATCTAATAATTAAAATACCATGTATTGCTAAGCTGCATGAGATGTATGAAAATTAATATACATTTAAGTAGAATTTAAAATATTTGAAATATTTAAATTTATAAAATCTTATAATTGGAGTTTAATTTGTTTAATTTTTACATTTCAATTAATCTTGAAATATAAAAATTTGTGTGATTTGTACGTTTTAAAAAGTGTATACTTATGAATATTCAGTGTGTATATTAGTATATATATGGCATAAAAATTATAATCATAGAAGTTATAAATAGATATCCTGAATTGTTTTTGAAATTGGAGCAACTGGAGTGTACATAAGCTGCATTGCAGATTTTTCACGATATTCGTAAGAATAATTCGTTGCTATACATATTTATAATTTTTTTTCACTTATATATGTATAATTGAATGAATATTTTAATTTATAAATATTTTCTCATACATATATGTATGTATATCCTGAAATTGCATGCATTTACATAAATTTTTTATTATTATTTTTATAAATTATTAATAAATTAACTAAATTATTAAAAAATTAATTCAACAATCGATATTATTTATCATGTAATTATTGAGGAATAAGAAAAATAAGTAAAACCTAAAATAAAGTATATAACATATTTTATATCATCAATGGTAGGTTAATCATTAATCATTAATCACATCTTCAGTTTTACTTATCAAAACACAATGTACTGTTAAAAATTTATCCTCCTTTTTATTCTCTTTGATAAAATGAACAAATTTCAATTATCCTACCAATGATTTGATAAAATCATATCCAACAAATTCTGAAGCTGTTAAATTTTGCCAACATCAAGTTAAAATAAAATAGACAATAAATGCACATATATTGTACTCACCCAAAACATAACGTTAAATCCAAAGATCACATACTTGAGACAGCAGCTCACTTCACTGGTATCCCTTCTATACTTCCGCACAGCAGGCATGGTTAAGACACATTTATCTAACGCTTTTCGCGAATTCCACGCATACGTGCACACAACACACCCGCAAAAATGCAGACCACTATATACAATACACAACACAAAAGAGCACCGGTGCCCTACAGACAGAGCGAATCACAAATACAATGACATCACCGAAAACGCAATTATCATCTTTTTTTTTTTTCTTTCTTAATTATCTCGAACAACTCTCTAATATGTCGTTTCTCTCTCCTTAACCTTTATCTTATGATTTTTCACGTATTCTTTTTTTCGATTTAACCCTTTCCTTCGAGCCCAGTTGATCAGCTGATCACAATAACGTACCGTTTCGCAATCACGACTACCGCCATTGTCACGTCACGGTACGTACTACCCGTAGCTGGATCAACGAGACTGTGAGCGGGTCAGACTTTCCACTCGCTATCCAATTCTCCCCACCAACTAAATCTCACTCGTTTGTCCCTCCAACGCTAGATGTTCCACCCTTTAATGCCCTCTACCATGTCTCCTCTCACATCATAACTCTGCCTCTCTCTTCTTACTTCCCCTGTTTCATTTTTTGTTTTTCTCTCGATCATCTGACTTGCTTCGCTCTTCAACGCACTTTTTTTTTTTTTTTCAGAACTGACGAGATATGAAATGAAATATTATTCCGTGTATTTTTTCTATTTCATTACCATCATCGTATCACATGCGATGTTATCAATACAGAATGGAATGAGATAGCAGCGCTATTATAAATTAGAGGAATTATAATTAAATTAAAAATTAAATATAGATAAGATATGCAAATGAAATTGATTATTGATTTAATATTCAATTTTTCGTTTTGTGTTTCGAGAATCTTAACATTTTGTCAATATCATTCTCAATATTACCGATTCGGGATTGGAATAAGATTGGAACGTTACTTGGTTGGAATTCAAATTAAATTTCAATATAAAATTAAACAAGGAAATATTCTTCTGTAAAAATCTTCGATAGAATATTTTAAAAGTTTTTCTTACTCTCTTTGTTACTTAAACTTTCGTTTGTTTAAATTCTATTACATCTTTACGTTAAAAAATTCGTGTATATTATATTTTAAATTATAAAATTTGGAATTTATTATCTATATTTTTTATATTAAAAATATAAATACATTATATTTTTGAAAGAAAAATAATGAAGATGTATTTAATTGATATTTCATTTGTAGTTACGCGCCAAGAGAAAGTATAAACAAAGAGAGTGAATATAAGAAAAAGGACAAAGATAGGATAAAAATATGGAAATCAGCGCCATCTTCAAAGTGCCGCAAATGAAACTCAATGCACAAGGACAGAAAATAATAAGAGAAGGATAGAGATAGACAAAAACTGATTACTAGCGCCATCTCTTGAATATCAAAGACATTAAAAACAAGATAAGATAGAATCATAATTGAATACTAGCGCCATCTCTGAAAATATCTTATTTAAAAGATGGCGCTGATATTTAATTCTAACTCTATTTTATCATCTATATTTTTAAAAAATGTCTTTAACATTCAAGAGATGGCGCTAATAATCAATTCTTATCCTATCTTTATCCTTTTCTTATTATTTTCTATCCTTGTGCATTGAGTTTCATTTACGGCACTCTGAAGATGGCGCTGATTTTCATATTTTTATCCTATCTCTATCCTTCTCTTATTGTTTTCTCTCTTTGTCTATACTTAATTAAATCGTAAGGGGGCTCTGAGGCTACTCGACATGGAGATGGGACATGAAAATACATTGGATGTTAGGTAGTTAGGTCTATACTATATTTTATCTATGGTTATACATATTTGCACGTGTGTAGTTTATATTTGTCATAATATTGAAATTATTTTTATATAATTATTAATTTTATGTTATTTATTTTATTATCTATAACTCACATATCAATTATAACGCGATTTTCTCAATTTTTCAATACATTATATATTAATTCTAATCTCGGATTTCATGATACTGAATTTATTGTTAATAAACAAAAATTGATCTTAAATAAATATTTGATATTTGACTTCATGTTATTTTTTTGTTGTTGTCTTCATTTTTTTTTTTATTTCTTGTTATCTTTATAAATAAATATATTTACTAATTGAGTAATAAAATTTGCATTTATGTGATTTAAAAAGTTTATGTCGTAAGAAGGTTATGCTCAAAATTTGTTTCTCTCAATTAATTCGGGTACGAAATATGAGTATCTTTATTCAGTGTTTAAACCCTTTAACGGGAACAATTAATTGGGAAGAAAAAGATGAAAATTATGATTATCATCAAGAAATTGCTCGATCAGCATTTGCTGATATGTTGCATGATCATGAAAGAGTTAGTACTCTCTGTTAAAATGTTCTAAAATGATTTTCTATTTATTATGTTTAAAAATTTTTTTATAATTATAGAATCAAAAATATTACCTAGGTATTAAAGCTGCAATTGAGAAAAAGCATCAAAATGGAGAAGAAGCTAATGTACTTGATATAGGAACTGGAACTGGTTTATTATCAATGATGGCTGCTAAATGTGGTGCAGATAGTATTACGGCTTGTGAAGTAAATAAGTTTATAAGTTTATATATTATTATAAATTATTAATATTATGATATTATTTAAATATTATAAAATTATATTTATTTATTATATAGGCTTTTACACCAATGGCTAAATGTGCTATAAAAATAATTCAAGAAAATGGCTTTGAAGACAAAATTAAATTAATACATAAACGTTCTACAAAAATGACTATTGGAAAAAATGGTGACATGGTTAAAAAAGCAAACATTTTGGTTACTGAAGTATTTGATACTGAACTTATTGGGGAAGGAGCACTTTCTACATTTCGTCATGCTCATGAAAATCTTCTTGAGGTACAAATCATATACTTTTTATATAATTTATATAATCTAATATATTTAATTTATTTATTTTATGTTAGGAAAATAGTATTGTAATTCCACATAGTGCTACTATTTGGGTACAAGTAGTGGAAAGTTCTGCTGTATGTGCATGGAATACAATATGTCCTATTAAAGTTAAAAATAAATATTTATTAAACACTCCACATTCTGTAAAATCTTGTTCTGGAGCAGCTGCAGTACATGATATACAATTAACACAATTTCCTGATGATGCATTTAAACCTTTATTACCTCCTCAACCTATATTTAAGTAAATATATGTATATGTAAATTATTTAATATTAAAAGAATCTCATTGATAATGAAATATAAAATAAAAATTCTAGGTTTGATTTATCTGGTAAATCAACTCTATTATATAATGAGAAAAGGTGCTTGCATGTAAAACCAATTATAAATGGTACTGCACATGCTATTTTTATGTGGTGGGATTTAATTATGGATGTAAATAATCAGGTAATTATCATTTATTAAAAGATTTTAAATTTATTATTAAATAGTTCTTATCTAGGTTCTATTAAGCTGTGCACCAGTGTGGGAACATCCAGATACAAAAATCTTACAAAATAAAGGTTTCAGTTTGAAAACAATAGCAGATTTAATACCATGGAGGGATCATTGGATGCAAGCTATTTATTATTTACCTGTTGAAACTCCAGTTACTGTTAACAATGAAGTTAGTTTAATTGGATATCATGATGAATATTCATTATGGTTCCAATTAATAAATGAATCAATGTAAGCCAATGTAAATATTTCATTACATTATTTTATAATTTGTAGATTTCTATATATCATTTTGCTTGCAGAAATGAAGCACCAGATTGTGAAAGACCTGTCTGTAGTTGTAATGTACATGTGGCTTATTGTAGAACTCGAATAGGACAATTAAATGATTATACACGAAATGAAAAATATATCAAAGTTTTAGAAGAAAAAATTACACCAGATACAATATGTTTATGTCTTTCGGACGGCTGTTTATTGGGTCTTGCAGCTATTAAATTAGGTGCGAAAAAGATATTCGTTTTGGAGACAAACTTTTTATCCAAAAAATGTATTGAAATGTTTATTAAAAAGAACGAACTTTCGGAAAAAGTAGAAATTATTGAATCAGTAGATAATTTACCTCCCGAAAATGAAATTAATTTAATTTTTGGTGAACCATATTTTATTACTTCAATTGTACCATGGGAAAATCTTTACTTCTGGTATTTAATTTCAAGATATTCTTCTCAAATACAAAGGATTCCAATTGCAGCAACAATAATGGGAGTTATAGTTGAGTTTAATGATTTGCATAAAATACGAGCACCTCTTGGAGTCTGTGAGGGTTTTGATTTATCTATTTTTGACAAACTTATACAAGTAAGTGATTACAAATTAGAAAATGTAATAAAAAAATTAATTTTTATGATGTATTATAGGCATCAAGTGATAAAAGTGATAGTCCTGTAGAAGTTCAACCATTGTGGGAATATCCTACTAAAGCATTAAGTTTACCTTTTGTTATTAAAAAATTTGATTTAACAGAAAATGTAAATGAAATTGAAGATGTAAATATTTCAGAAACTGTGCCTATTTTAACGTAAGGTCTTATATTTTATATTAATAATTATTATAAATTATAGTATTTATATTTTATATATTTTTTATTTAAATTTAGGAATGGAATGTGTAATGGTGTAGCCCTATGGATTGATTGGCATTTGAATTCCGAAATCACAATATCGTCGGGACCTACCGTAGAAGTACAGTCTGGAACCCGGATATCATGGGATCCATTTACAAGACAAGGCGTACATTTATTTAAAGATATAACACATGTTACACAACAAAGTACTGTTTTATGGTCATTTAGTTTTGCACCACAATATGGAAATATGAAATTTGATTTTCGTATATTGTCAAAAAATATAAAATAATATGCTGCAATATTTATAAAAATATACTTTTAAATTAAAAATGTTATTCGTTTATCTTATTTGTATTTCTGTATTTTTCAAAAATATGGCTATAAAAATTACATATTTCTTATAAAATATCAACTTTCTAAGAACTATTAAATAAAAAATGTCATGTAGATTCCTCTGGCAGCATACGTAATTGCTTAGCTAATCTCCGTCCTATAAGTTTTGGATAAGCTTTTTGTTTAATTAAAAATTCTTTACTTTGATGAGTTACAGCACCATTTTCTAGTTGAAATCTGAAGTTTTTAAATTATTACTTTTATAAAATTAAATTTATTATGTTATTAAAATCTTACCGGCAAAGATAATGTAATGGTCCAAGCATTTTATCTTTCAATTCTGGATCATTTTCCAAAATAGAAAGTGCAAATGCACCAGTTTCAAGTGTAGATAAACAACCTTCAGTTGGTTGTGTTCTAATAACATATTCACTTGTTGGAACTCCAACTAATTTACATGCTTGTAAAACACATAATGTTGGACTTGAATGATATATTGCCTTAAAAATAATATTTTTATATATTTTAATACATGAATTGATGAAACAAAACTATATTACCTTTGCTTGTGGCCAAGTTCCATCTAATAAAATAAGATTATAAGGTTTCTGTCCATTAATTCCAACAGGATTTAATTTATCAAGTGCTATGGCATCTGGGGATGGATATAATAATATACTATTTTTATCATTTAAAATTTCTGTTAGGCCTTCATGTTTTGAAAGTGGAAATTTTTTTCCTCTAAAATAAGAGGAAAATTATAACATTAACTTTAATTTTTGATGTAATATTTTTATATTTTAAATTAATTACCTGTAAATTATACACTTTCCAGGTTCTAATCCTAGAGCAAGCATAGGTGCCGTTCTTAAGCAACGTTTTGCTTCAGCTGGATGTTGTAAAATTATTATTTTTGATGCAGGACATATAGGATGCTTTGGTAACCCTGGACACCAACATACTGGTACTGGTCTCCTGTACATATATAATATTAATATATTTAATAAAAAAGGAATAATATTAGAAGTTATTTCTTTATTTTATTAATATAAAATATATTTGTTTCATTATAAAGATTTATGTAAACATAACCTAATCACATATGTTTACATACTTGCACTGCAAGCATTTATCTCTTGTTTCAGGAGGATCAGCAAATATTTCTGATAATTCTTGCCACACAGTTTCTTCATTCATTATCTAATTATGAATTATAAAAATAAAAAGAAATTATTGAACACGTTAATAATTGACAGTATAGATTTAACAATATAGAGGATAGTATTGACTCTATAAAAATGCTATTTATATAAAAATAATTTTTCCTAGTTAATTAATAAATAGTTTTTTTAATATTAAATATCAATAAAAAAGTTAAAAAAATATATTTTACAATTATATTTATATATATATTTTTTTATAAAAAATAGTTTTAAGTTTTATGTCTGTTCAATAATGAAAATTTAAATTTCGCGCCGTTAATACAATCGATTATAATTCGATTATAATCGATAATAATTCTTTTAACTTTTTCGAGAATCGCAAGCATGACAGTTATAAAAATGTGAGTTTGAAAGTGCCGATGTGATTTCTTCTTTACATTTTTAGTGCAAAAAAAAGTGTTTTAAAGGAGCAAATAAAAGAAAGTAAGTATAATGTAAGTATTTTTTATTATATTTTATAATTTATTTTAATGAATTTATGTAAAATATTTTCATATTTCGTGATATATCTATTAAAATAATGTATATGATATTTTTGAACGACTGCTTAAAAAAAAGTTCATAGTTTTTGCCAAATATTCTTCTAATAAGACATTCTAAATAAATATTCGTATTTTTAATGATTAATTTTCAATAATTCAATTTAATATTCATTATTCTTTAATATTTAATAATAACACACAAATGATAAATTATTATTATTTAATACATATTTGCAATCTCAATTTCAGATTTCTGCTCTACAAAAGACATTATGTATTATATATGTGTGTTAAATTATATGCTGCAATTAATCTGGTAGACTCGAGGAACAATTACATCGAACCACGTTATTATGTAAGTCATTTTATTTCTATATTTATTGTCTCATGATTACACATGAATTCAGTTTTAAGAATATATATATTTCATATTTATTTTTAATTTTATATGTAATAAAATCTTCATATCATATGACAAACATAGTTCGAAAAAATTAAATATTATATAAATGAAAGTATTATATAATAAAAATAGTAATGTATTGTTTAAATTATTTATATTATTTGATATTAATATATAAATAATAATATATTCATTATCATATAGTATTAGCATAATTGTTTTATTATAATTTATTTAAATTATTTTATCATTTAAATTGTGTTAAATTATCCGCGAGAATTCATTGCAATACATTTAGTTCCAATTCCAATCACTATGAACGTTCTAGTCGTATTCTTTACTGAATCGATAATGTTGGAAATGATATTAAAATGATATGAGGATAAAAGGAAATGAAAAAAATATATTAAAGTAGTAACAAAATTTTTATTTTCAACTACAATTATATTACAGATATTTGTTGCATTTTATTTATATAAATTATAAGAAAATTCTAGAAATAATCAATTGCAATAAAAAAAAGATCTGCATAAGATTTTTTTGAATCATTAATTCATATAAGTTGTAGATTTTTCTAATAGAGTGCGCTATATCATTAGATTATTTATTTTATAGTACTGTACAGGTAGGTATTGCATGTTATAATTATTTAAATGGAATTTTAATTTTTAGTAGAATTTTATTAAATTATACATAAAATCTTAATAATAATAATTTTTATTATTAGAAGAAAGAACATTATATTTTTTAACTATAGATATAATTATAATAATTTTATATTTAGAAATATGATTTATTCTTTATTTTTATTAAAATAAATGCAATGATTTTCGTTGCATTTTAATAACTTTTCTGATATATCTAAAATTAATTATGAAATAAAGAAATTATATTATAGAAAATTTAATATATTCCATAAATAAGTCTTAAAATTTTTTATATTAATTAGGATCCATGGAAAACAGAAAGATTTTAGATTTCTTTTTCGTGTAAACTTTTTATTATCGGTTATAAGACATCGGTAGCGAAATTTAATTAACTTCTTCATGACAATAAACAAGATTTATTATATCTTTGGTTTGGCATTGTCGAAAATCGAATTAAAGTATCTGTAGAAGCCGTAAGAGTCGATAAATAAAGAAAAGGTATATCCATGGTAAGACACACGGATGCTATCGGTAGGTGAGATCGTGTCGATGTCGCAAAAAGCGGATGACGTTGGTATTTTTAATGGAAAGCCGAAGGCAAGTTGAATAGAACAAGCTTTTGGGTAGGGAAGCGACACTCAGTTTCTTTGATCAATAATGAAAGTTCTCTCTGTCTCGGTTTCGCGTTCTTCTTCATTTCACTGTCTTCTTTCGCCCCAAGCTATTGGCTCTCTTTTTCTCCTTCTCCGATCACCGACGCTCTCTATCTTATCTTATACATTTTTAACCCTTATTCCGGTCTCCGTATCCCCCCTCCCAAGGAGGAAGACGAAACGGTGCACGAAGGTTCAAAGCGAAAGCCAAGTTCTAACAAGCCTCGAGCCGTTCAACGCTTCTGGCCCTCTCCCTTAAATAATCCACTCCTCGATCCGTTCGTACGAAAGCCTTTTTGTAAAAGCCTCGATAGCCTTCATCCACTGGGAAGAGAGTCTTAAAGAATTTTGGACTCTTCTTCCCGCTCAACGGAATTAAGAGTCATGTGTCTGCGGATCATTAAGATTTGTTGGAAAATATTTCGACATCGGATCAGACGTGGATCGAGGGTTTGAATCGTTTCTTCCTAATCCTCTTTGGTATCAAATCGTGCTTGATGTGGATTTTAGAATATTTAGAATATTTATATTTTCCTTCTTTGCATTTTCGGTTTATTATGATATTATGTAGAGTTTATGATATTTATACTTTTAAGAGAAAGAAAATAATGGTTGTCATAAGAATAAGAACTAGATATTCGAGATTTTTAATCGCATTAATTTAGTTATAATAAAATTAATATAAAAATCTAGAAGATAAATTATTGAAACGATAAAAATATTTGTAGGATAATAGTAATAATTTATATACGATATCATCGTTCAAACATGACATCAGAATGTTAATTCTATTCAATATCGATTCAAAAACTTTAATTAGTATTTACGCATCGGTGGTCGCGGAATTTGAATATTTCCAGCGCCGTGACTTCGAATATTGTAACAAAAAGGACCTTCTTTCTCTATAGTTCGCGGCGAACAAGTCTATTGTGATCCGTTTCCTTTGACATGGACTAAAAAAAAAAAAGAAAAGAAAAAAAAAGGAAAGAAAAGAAAAGAGAAGGAGAGAAAGGACGAGTTTCTTGTCTTCCTCGACCTAATAAAAACCTCAAAAAGATTGGCGAGACTATCGCCGTCGTAGGCATCGGCTTCTCGTTCCTTTCTTCTCGGTTTTCTTTCTTTCGTTTCTTTCCCTTGTTTGCGACATCGGTCAAAAGCGCACAGAGGGGTAGAGGGAGGAAAAGAGAGAGAGAGAGAGACGGATTAGTGTCCTTGCGTAGGATATACCGGCACCGCTAAGCAAGCTTGTGCTCACGAGGAGGGACGAGGAGGACGAGGGAGGACGGGAATTCGCACAAAGCGAAGGGGGGCGGGGTGAAGAGGGGGTGGTAGGGCGCGGAATAATGCTTAACAAGCCGACTTGAAAGGACGGCCGCCATTTTGAGTCAATACTTGAAAGTCTTTGCTCATTAAGAATATTTTACGTCTCCCTCTTCCAACGGAATCACCACCCTCCCGTGGATCACCCACCCCATTCACTCTCCTCCATCTCCTCCCTTTCCACCTTTCTTTTTCCATTTTTTTCATCTCCTATCCCGCTCTCCTTCTGTTCCGGAGAGAACGTCCATCCCCCGTGACGGGGTGGGAAGCGGGTGGTTGCACCCTCGAAGATGGAAGTTATTTACGCGGCACTCGGAGGCACCCTCCACCATCGTAACCATCCCCTTTCTCCTCGTTCTCCTCTACGCCGCCCTCTCCCTCTTTCGTTCGGTAAGACGCAACCTACCCGCTGGCCCCACCACCACTTCAGCCCGTTTCACCTCACCCCCTTCTCTCACTCCCCCTCGGCTCTAGTCGCAAGCTCCACCATAGACTCCGACCGATGGCCAGCGTAACCCCCCCCGGAGAGCACGGGCTAAGGGAATTCCGACTTCGCCGCTGGGCCCACCTCCGTTCGACCGCCCTTCGCGACCCTTCCAACCCTCCGAGCCCACCATCCGCGCCCAACTTCCCTCCGCGTAATCATCGTCCCATTTCGCGGCGTTTTTCCTAATTCCTACCTAATTTCGCTTTTAGCATTTCAATTTATGCCCGCGGACCGATTTGTTACCGACGTGCCCCCCGACCCTCCCGGGTCACAGGATTAAGAAACGCGGGAATATTTCGATGAAATGTATTCTTTTATTTTATTTATTTATTTTTTTTTTACCATATTTTTCTATTTTTTTTTTTTTTTAGTAAAGGGGATGAGAAAGATTAGAAATGATAAATTGAAATATTTTGATAGGGATAGAGTTTCATTTTGATTTGATTCGAATTAGAATACGATGATTGATCGATATATTTGTTTCTTTTTATTTTTAAATTACGTTTTCGAATTATCTTTTATCGGATATACGTCACCTTTGACGTGACAATGCAATTTTACTGTAAAAGTCATATGTCAGGGTTGAAAGTGACGAGATCCAATAAAACTGCAATACAGGGACAAATTATAAGCATAAATTGTTGTGTTCGATAAAGATTAAATGTGTCAAATTTTAAATTTCATATGGTTTAAAATTTATAAAATAACAAATTTTGTTGATTTTGAAAAATTTATAATAAATCGTTATGATTTAGTATTGTCTTTCTATGATCATGGAATAGGTAAAATCTTTATTAAATAAGTGAAAAATAAATATATTTTTAATAATCAAAGTAATAAATAATAAATATATTTAAAATTATATTATGAGATATAAATAAATATTTATTTATTTTTTTTATATCATAGAAAAACAACACAATACTATTTTGTATATCTCTTCGGGTCTTTTAATTTAGCAATTTATGGCGTCACATGCCATCTCGTGTCGGAATGGCGTATAGGGGATGTTATGTCACTACGTGGTCGATGATTAATGGTTGCGTACTGTATGGTGCCACTAAATTTTGAGTTACAACAACCGTGTATGGTACATGCAATTATTCATTCGAACTTTGGCACATACTGCCTTTATTATTTCATACAAAAGTATATACTATTTAATACCATATTGAGTTGAATCTTTATTTAGATAATTTGTTCTATTATATTATAATTTGATTCATACGACTTCATATGTGTAGAAATTGAAGAACTAGGTTTTTTTCTCTGATAAATTATTTTATTATTTTAATTAAATATAAAATATATCTAATTTCTATATTCTCTTCTGAAAATTCATTTAATTTTCCTTTTATCTCAGTCTCTTTTTTTACAAAAATTCTTAATTTATGCAATTTGTTGTTGCAATAATGACAATAGCACGAAAATCAAGATAAAATGTAAAAATATGACATAAAATACCAAGTTTAGAATTGATAAATCCACTATATTACGTTTCACTAATGAAACTGGTTTTTCTACATCAAAAAATCATAAATTTATAATCTTCTCATTATTCGTCCTATCATCCAATTACTTTTCTCCTAATTCTCCCATTTTTTTCCTTTTACAAATTGATCCTCCACGTTTCCAAAATTAAGAATTACTTTCGTTACACCCACATAAATAAAGATCTTGTCGAAAAGAATTTTTCCAAAATTTTTTAACCCCCGTCAATAAATTCCGTTGCCAATCTCAAATAATTATTATATTTCCATTCTTCGCGAGAGCGACGAAAACGCAACAGTTCGATAATCGTAATTCAACCGGTCCTCGCTCCCCCTCCCACCCCTCCCCTCCCCTCCTTGCTCGCGACGTTCGTTAGCCGTAACGAACTTTCCGAACAAAAAGGCTTGCGTGTCGAGTTTTTAAGTCATCGCGAAGGTATTTCGCCTGGCAGGCGAGAGAAAGACAATGGGGGCCGATACGTACGTACCCCCGTGGAGGGGTGGCTGTAAGGTCTGACTGTAAAAATAAATCACGCGTGCAACGCGTCGCCGTTTCTCGCTCAATTGTATCAACTTTAACCCCTTTTATTGTATCGCTTTTTTTATTTCCATCGTTCTCTCCTCCTCGCCGTTTGACCGGATTCGCATCGACCCCCTCGCCGTCTCTCCTTTCTCCTCTTTTCCCCGCGCGAGCGAATCAGGTTCGAAGCTCGCCCGTGCGAACACAATCGTGGCCGTGCACGAACGATGGAAAGCGCGTATATATAATAAGCCGATAGACAGAGAGAGAGAGAGAGAGAGGGAGGGAGGGAGGGAATGTGGAGTGAAACAAAAACTGGTCTCGCTAGGTAAAACAATAGAAGGGGGTTCCTCGGGCCGGTGAAAGAAAACGGGAGGAGAAAAGTGAGCGTGTGCGAGCGAGAAGAAAAGAGTTGTTCACTCGGTGAAAGGGCAGGCGGTGGAACGGAGAAGGAGAAAGTGGAGGCAACCCCATCGAACCACCGCGACGTGTGTGAAATTCAAGAACCTGTAGCGAGGAAAGAAGAAGAACAAAACGGCGGCGGTGCCAGCTGCACGGTGCATACGTTATTAGCGAGTCGTTTTGTCCTTCCGCCTCGAGATTTCAATATACCTGTATCGTCGTCGTCGCGGCGTAAAAAAGATCATCACAACTCCGTGAGACGGTGGCCTAAGCGCGAGAGAAATAATAATTCCTTCGTTCCTTCTCTTGTTGTAACCGTGGATCTCTCTCTCTCTCTCTCTGTCTCGCGTCTCTTCCTACCCCCTTCCTCGTCCCCTTCCTCGTCGTCCCTGGCACCCGGGAAACAGGTTCCTCTTTATTCGTCCTGCTTATTATGCAAGTTATTGTTTTCGCTGAGACACGAGAGCTTCGGGAGTACTGGTACTGGTTCAAGTGAGGGAAGGAGAGGAAAAAAAAAAAAGAAAAAAGGAAAACAAGTCCTCGAGTGATTCTCGTTCGTGTATCTCGTTCTCAAGGGTTGCGCGAAATAATTATCATAACTCTGTATCGGTAGTCTGTTTGAAGTACCCTCGCTAAGCTTTCTCTTCCTTTCTCTCTCTCTTTCCTGTTGCAAAAATCTCACAGACGATTCTCCTCGTGAGAAACGGGGAATAAATTGAGAAAAATAATATTCCTGGAAAGGCGTAGAGAGGTTAGATCGTGTAATAGGGATTTCTTACGTACACAATGATGGACAGTGGTCCATAGTATAGTGGTACTATACTTCGAGGTACGGTCGAATGGAGTGGCGATCGATGGCAGATGTCCAGGGACGACTGGAAAGAGGAATTTTTTTTTCTTTTTTTGCCATGGGCTCCCGCGGACCGGTCCAGGTGTCCATTGTGGGTCCGAGCCAGGAGGAGGATTCTCAACCCTTAATCCTTAACCCTTTGGCCGCACGCATCCGCTGGCAAGCACCCATTTACCGATCCTGAAACAATGCTGGCCGGACCGCACCCCGGATGCGCACGTTTATTAAGTAATGTCCCCCTCTGGTTTTGCGCTCGACAGCTGCCTTGGCAAAAAAACCACTGTTGCTATTGTCTATTGCTTATTCTCATTGCTCCACGACGCGAAGGTTCCATAAGGATCGTTACGTTCGCCTCGTAAGATTTCTCGTTTTCTTTTCGCATGCTATTATTCCTCATGAACATTTAGCTAAGTCGATATGGATCTGCCAGCTCTTTATGCTAATATAGCTTTTTGTGAATGAGTTTTTTAATTTAAAGTGTTTTAAGATGATTCGATTAAATCCATTTCGTGTTTTAATTTTCAAAAATTTTTCTGTTGTAGTAAGATAGAGTTTAAAAAAAAATTGTCTTCAATCTATGTAAATGCTTCAATCTATAGGTTTCTATTTGTTAAATTGTCAATTTGTTTAAAATTAATGGTTCTTAAATTATCTTTCTATCTTTTTTTTAATATTATAATTAATAAAACTTTCCTTTTAAAAGTGAAAGTTCTATATATTTTTTTTTACTTTTGTTATTAAATGAAAAGCTGCTACATCACATTTGAAATAAAATTTTAAACTCTTGTTCAATTTCAATTATCAAGATTTAAAATTAAAAAATTTAAATTTATCGAAAAATATTAAAGAACAAAAAATCGTAAAGGCTGTTTTTTTTTTTTTAATTCTTCATTCCTTACATTCTTCGAACGAACTTGATATCAGAATTATTCTCTAATCCTCTTATACTTGATCTTCCACTTGGTTTAACCTTACATGCCTCAATAAAGGTAAACTTATACATCTCGGAAAGGTCCAGTTCTTGTATCACGAATTGCTCATAAGGACGAATTCGTATGGAATCTTGAAGGGGTCATGTGAAACCTGACCGAGTCCATGAGCTCACCCCACCACGTGGTCGACGAAAGGGTGGTCTTTGCCATTGGAACCAGTCCTACGTTCATGCAAAATGCAAGAGGCCAGTTTCAAAACGGCCGGCCATCATATCTCCACGTTATTACGCCTCTAAATTATCTCGTCGAGATAGTAAAAATCGGTGAAAAATGGATTCTTCGCATTCTCGGATGTCGTAACGAATTGGGTGAACGAGAGGGAAAGGATAGGGTAGTAATTGGCAGAGACGTCTGGCGAACAATCAAGGGAAATTGATTTCCAATGTTTCATTTAACGACTTTAAAGTGTACGTTTAATTTAGAATGTTGTGTCGCCGTAACATCTATTGTGCCGTATCTCTTATTATTGTGTTGTTCTTTTAACGAAAGGTGATTCTTCTAATTGCCTGTTTTGCATTCGAGTGTCAGTGATGAAGTAATTAGAAGATGGATGAATATTTGATTTGAAATCGATCGGGGAGAAAATAAATGATTAATTCTGAATTTCGATATGTATAGTATGCAATGTGGTGAAATATAAGATCAAAAAAGTAAAAAAAAAAAAATAAAAATTCGTGAATTATGTATTTTGATTCGGAATTATTCTTTTCTTTTATTCTGTCGAATTAATATTTTTAAATTTTGAATAGAAGAATTTTGAATAGAATTTTTTCTTTATTTTTTTAAATTTTTAATTTATAAAAAAAATTTGTTATCTCTTTGTTGTAGCGATATTTTTTGTAAATTTTTTAGTAAATTAACAAGTTTAAATATATATTTTTTTTTATGGTTTTGTATAAATATCGGTGAATATAATTCTTAGAAAATTATTTAATTAGAAATATCGAACTCTGAAAAAGTATAAGAGCATATTCTAGAATTTTCTGTTATTTTTATTCACTTCATTAACATATTCAGATGATCGATATTGACGTCGGTATAAAATAATAAAATTTACGAAGTACGTTAAATTTAAAACAGTAGAAAAAGACAATCGTAATAAGACAGCGAAAAATATTATTTTAGGAGAATATATCTTTTTACTTTTTATTACAATTAGCGGTAAAATGTATAAAAATTTAAACGAATCTTTTATTTATTTTCATTTATTTACTCGGGGAACAAAAATATCAGCCTGAAAGATTTCAGCAACACGGAGCCAATTAATTTTAATTAGCTAAAAGTTTTTCGGGTCGCCATTTCAAGACGATGACCTTAATCTCTACAGAATCAATTAGTCGCTGATTAATTCTCGCGAAGTATCCTCTCGGCCATTTCCTCTTCGATTGTCTGTGAAATTATCGCGCGTAATTCAGACCTCATAATGATCAGCTCGACTTTCTTCCCCTCGACTTCTATAAAGTTGCAACCCATTCCCGTTCGCGCCTAATTACAGCTAATTAGGACGAGATTCGAGGGGTGACCCTCAGTTTAAAGTTACGTATTTCTTTTAATAAAATATGATGCTGTAATGATGCAAAAAACGTAATTAATTATAGAAAGAATTATAGAAAGAAATTTAAACATCAATAATTAGTGGAAGAATATATTTATTTGTTTGAAAAATTAGAGAGATATTTATTTTTTATTTTAATTATTAAAATACAAATATTATTGATTATGAAAAAATATTAAATTAATTATATTAAATTTTTGATAATAAAAATTGAAATAATTTGCTTTGACAAATTATATTACTCACAATTATTCACATAATTATAACTAATTAATAAATAGTAAAATGGTCCGTGATCTTTTATCCACCATATTTGAAGTTCATTTATTCAAATTCACCACACTTTGTTTAGTAAGGTTTAGAAGAATTATTTATCAAATAGGAAGAAAGTAGTCAAATTCGATTTAAATTCAATTATTTAGATGCATGAATTCTAATAAATCTTATTTTATTTCATAGAAACACATAAATTAATTAATTAATTGTTTATTATAATATCACTAAAATATTCATCAAATCCAATAATAACAAAATATTAAAATATCACATTTATCGAATATTCTTTCCAAATTTATCAAACCCTCCCGAAAAAAAGTAGTCTTTCAATTTGCCCCCAAAAAATTCGCTCCAAGAGCACGACGACCAAGATCCCCAAGGCTGTAAGAAAAAAAAAAGAAAAAAAAAATCCCTTCGCGAAAGAATCGTCCGAACGAAGTTAATTATTCCTCGGGAATAATCTCGAGGAGAAGCGAATCTTAAAGGCAAACTGAAAACAGGGACAACAATTGCAAATGAGGGTGTGGTTGCTTAAAATGTCGGCCGCGAAATCATCCGTTATCATCCCCTTCTTCCCCCGTTCGCGGGCCCGGGTGGTGGGCGGGTGGACGGGGTAGCGAGATCCCACCCACCCTTTTGTACGTCCAAGGTATGGAGCCATTGATTTTGAATATGTAATCCGAGGCATTTTATTATTCCATCGTACTTGGAAGTTGGGGAAGGGGGGTGGCGTGGTTCCTCTGTAGGCAGGGGCGGTTCGACCTCCACCGCCATCGACCTTCGTCCCTGGTCACAGTCGAACATAGAAGGATGGGGTGGGGGGTGAAGACGGGGGGGTTTTCCGAGGGTGATTCGATTCTGTGCGCGCCACCACTACCACTGTGCCGCTCTGCCACGAGCCAACATCCATTACTTACCACCACCGACGCAACAACCACCACCACCACCACCACCCTCGAGTTCTTGACGCGTGATTGAATATTTTTTCGCTGTGCGCGATTGGTTCGTCGTACCAGTGGCAGGCAGAACAAACGAGTCTGGAGGAGATGGAGGGTGCTGGGGGAGGGTGGTTGGTGGTGGCTGCAGCCACCTGTCAAGCAAAAGAATCGCCATGGTAACCAGGCACCGTCGCCATCGGCTGAAGGGACTCATTCAAAGGGGGAGGGGAGGGAGGGAGGGTGGCGACCCGGTCTCGCAGGGGTGCCCGCGGGGCTTATATTGAATTTTAAGGAAGTTCCTGCCGGCGGAAAAGATACATGTAGCCGAGGGGATGGTCTTTCGCGGGAAAAGGTATCGATCGGTATTTCTACGATTTTCGGAATTTTATTTTCTTCATCTTGTGCCGTCTGGATATCTTTTTGGTTCCTTTCAATCATGATGCCCAATGAGGATATATAAGGAAATTTTTTTTCTGTCATCGACTATGACTTTTTCTTGTTTCTTTTTTTTGATTTTTTTCTTAAGTGTTTAGAAAGCTGTCCATGATTAAAGATGGATGAATTGTAAGCTTAGATAGTTTGAGATGGAGGGATTGAAATTTTATTGAAATATTTGAATTACAATTCAAGTGATTATGGATGAATTGAAAATTGAGAAAAAAAAAAATAGTCTTTCTTCTTCTGCAATCAAAGAATTGCTTGAGTGATGTGATTAAATTACCTTTATGATTGTGGATCTTCTATATTTTCAGTCATCTTCATATTTCTCTTTGATTTCTTCTTTTGTTTTAAAAGGAATCCTCTCTCGGAGGAGAGCTCTCATAAAGTTTGTATGCTTAGCAATACAATCGACGAGTAGAATCAAACAAAGGATGCACACAGTTTTCCACTATACTTTTCACTAAAATTAAAGGAAAAGATTTCCCTTCGAGACCAATATAATTATTTACTCTTAGTAGATTGATCTTTTCTCAGACTTTTATTTTAGAAAATAAATAATTCTTCAATAATTCAAAACTTCAAATCAGGAAAAATATTACACCGCAATTTATATTAAAAAAGATATTCTTTCTTTAAAAATCATTAGATATTTTTCAATACTTCTCACATATATCTTATTCAATTCTATCTTATTCAATAACTCCACATTCATATTAACTATTCTCTTTCCCATCATCACATTTTCAATATTACATCATACATTCTCCAAAAAATAATACTATGGATCTTACAAGAAATCTTAAGAATTTAATTTTACATTCTATAAATTCTTCGTATATCATCAATTATCGTGCAAGTATCATTTTAATCGATGGGGGAAAACGGTTGAAAAAAGAAGCATCGCATCGGTCCAATCAGTTTAACTTTGAAGAAATCACGGCAAGATGCCGAAATTCGCCGTCTGAATTTGTAGTCTCGGTCGCGGGTGTAGCAAGTGGAAAGAATTTAGAGCCCCCCCAAGGGTCGAGAACAAGCGAGAGAGAAAGTGAGGGTTGGAGGAGGAGGAGGAGGAGGCGGGATGGGAGTCGGAGGCCCCTGTAATGATCTTACGGCCGTGGTAACTTTTTTAATCAGCGCCCGGTTTAATTATACGGTCGATGAGGAAGGTGCTCGTCCTCCTCTTGCTCTCGCGTTCCCCTTTCGCCACCCCTTCGTCACTGCCTCTTCGAGCTTTCCTCATCAATCCCTCGCGCAGACCCGGCCAGTCGTCCTAACTAGGCACCGACTCGCAAACAAGATTTGACTTATTGCGCTCGAGCGATTTCTCCTTCGTTCCCTTTTGCCCTCCGCGGAAGGCGAACACCGCAAGAAAATTTCCGAATCTTTCCTCGTAATTGAAAACCTACCCTTGTTGCGATCACGTTGCGACCGAGAAATTTCTGATCGTGACGAATTTCTATCGCGGATTATAGGATTTTTTGCTTTTAACAATTCCATATTTTTTTTTTTATGTGTGTTATTATTATTAGGTATATAAGATTCATTAAATTAGTCTTTTGTATGATTATTGTTGAGCTTTGTACCGTGGATACTGGTATTTATGGAAAGAATTTATTATTTCTTTTATATTTGTGTCTGTTTAATTTAGTTTTGGTGTTTATTTATTGTAGTGATTTTGATTATTTCTATATTTTCTACATTTTCTACTATACTTTCTATATTTTCATATTTTTAATATATAATATAATTGAATATTTAGCTTTATTGAAGAGATAGAAAGATTATAGTTTTGCATTATACGATAATAAAATTTGAAGAAAATTTTATCTTTTGTATCGATTTTTATTTATGAAGTTTAAACTTGAACGTCAAAATATTTTTATACTTTTTATAAACATAAGATTTTAATAGATCTGCAAAATATAATAATTAGAATATTAATAGATAAATGATAAATAAATCATTAGGATATTAGTAAGTTTTAATGAATTTTTTTCTAAAGAAATTTTTTTTTAATAGACAGTTGTTTAACTTTTAATTACAATCAAATATTTTTTCATTTTAATGTTATAAAATAGGTATCGTTTCAAAATTAATGATAATTTATTTTTATTCTCTTCTAAAATTATAGTTGAATAAACGTAATATAAAATTTATTAAACATTTTATTGATAAAAATTTTAATACGAATTGGAATACGATAAATTTTATAAGTAGAATATGGTGCTTGTATCGTCGCAGGGTAAACGAGGGTGGTTAGGGTGGGGGTTAGAGGGTGGTTCCTCGGCCAACGATACAATTCAAGCTCCTCTTCTGTGCAATGGCGCCCATTTGAGTTTCGTGTCTCTTAAATGTTCTCGTTAAATCTGTTTAATTATCTCATTAATCGCGGTAAAAAGAAATTGAAAATTTAACTATAAACTACATTTCGATAAATTAGCTTGAAATTCCATGACTCGTAATTTTTCTTGAAAATTCTAATAAATTTAATTCAACAAAACTAGAGAAATAATATAAATAAAATTTAATAATTAAAATATAAAAAGAAAAATAATTTATATATAAAATAAACTTAAGAATCATCAAAAAGAGTTATTTATAGGAAAATATGAAAAAGTAATATAGAAACAAAATTTCTAAACCCAATTTTACGTTTGTAGAAAATTATTTCCTTGATTATCTAAAAATAATATCGATATGAATGCTAAGGATGATTATAAATAGTTAGAATTAGCATAGTTAGAAGATTATTCTCAAAGATAGATCTTAATAATGGAATTTCTTTGTTGGAACGTGTCAAAAAGTCGATTCTTCATCTTTTTGAAAAGTCAAAAGCTACCCCTTGATGATATTCCATGTAAACCTGTGAATGGTTTTACCTGGTCGCGTGCCACCTACCTGCTGTGCATCGAACAGGTACGATATCGATTCTATTGGGTATCGAATCAATGGTGCGAAAATAATAGAAGGTATTGATACCTGTTGCTGAAAGCCCGATTTGTTACCTGCCTCCCTTTCTGTGCACCAGGCAATTTAACCATTTCCTTCCATCCAAATAGGATATATAATTGTAAATAATATTTGTCTATTCAATATGATAAATATGTAGAATAATACACGAGATATATACTATTTTAAAAAATTCATTTAAAATAACACGATGATTAGGAAAGATTAAAATTCTTTTTCAAAAGTTAAATTTAAATTCACATATATGTAGAGTAGAAATTATGAAATGGTCGTCACATAAAGTTTTATCAACTTATTCAAATAGAGAGAGAAAAAATGAGAAAATAAATATCACATTAATTTCATTTTTTTGTCTCGTTCGTCAAATAAAATGAATTTTGCAATTAAAATTTATTCATCCATTACTTAATCTACGTATTATTTAAAATATTTGCGATTCCGTGTAAATAAAATATAATTAGAAAGATGTATTATAAAAATTATTTTCAACAATGTAGGTATGTATTTTTTCAACTTCGATACAAATAAGACTGTCTTATTTTTAAATTATCCACGCGTCTTATCGTTATCGATATCATGGAATGTTAGAAGAACGATATTGAAAATATTTTCAATTTATACCGCATAATTTTCTGTTTGTCTCGGTATTTGCAAAACGAGATCCGCTCTTATATCGAAGGGATCTCAAACACTTCCCGCCTTCAGCCACGTTGTTAAAAGTACGAGCTATAAGCGAGCGTAAAATGAAGTTTTAATGGCGTCGCCGTTCAATTCTGCCCCGATCCCTCTCCACCCCCTTCGTCTTATTTTGTTTCCTCTTTTTCTATTTTTCTTTTCGTTTCTTTTTTCCCTTTTTTCCTTTTTTCCTTTTTTTCTTTTTTTCGGCGGAGGTCGATAATCACCATCGTCACGTTTTATTCCGCGCGTCGGGTACCCGGTGGTTCGGGTTTACGAAGGATTTTCGTGGTAAGCGGTGTAAAATCGCTTCGTCGACATTTTACGACTTCCACCCTGACGATGGTGACGACGAGAGTTAATTACGGCGTAATTAACGTGTAAGGTAATCCAGGACTTACGTTTCGTTCGAACAGGAGACCCGGGATCGCAATTAGTGCGTAGCCTTGTAAGACCTATCACTTTGTAAGGGGTAGTTTCGAAGGGAGCAATGTTTTAGAGAGCTGTAACTCGTGTTGAAATTCCGCCGAGATTCCACGCTAATTTTATTATAGGTTAGATTAATATTCTTGCTTTTACACTATTTGAAATTTATTTGTTGTTTTTTAGATATTAGTATCTAAAGATGTTCAAGATAAAAGATAAAAGAATGAAAAAATAGTAAATAAAAGATAGAAATAGAATTGTACGTATAAAAATAGAAATGAAATTCGTAGGAATAAATGTAAAAGAGGTTACAATTCATTTATTATTTTTTAGATATTAGTATCTAAAGATGTTCAAGATAAAAGATGAAAGAATGAAAAAATAATAAATAAAAGATAGAAATAGAATTATACGTATAAAAATAGAAATGAAATTCGTAGGAATAAATGTAAACGAGGTTACAATAATAATCAATTATGTTACTTGAACATCTTTATGTTTGTATCATCGGTGTATGTGGTATTTCATTATAAAATATTAATGAAAGAAATAAAATTGGATTAAAAGAATTAATTTAAAAATCTTATGAGTTTGATCAATTATTATCGACAGCAAAATCATTCTTAGAATGTTTCAGTCACCCTTCGTTAGAGGGTAGGCACATCTGACGCGTTTTCCCCCATTTTGACAAGGTAGAAATTTTTTTTACCCGCAAAGACATTTAGGGTAGTAGATTCCTGTTTTACCATATCCAGTGGCTCTCAAAACTACATCTCTCGTTAATTTCCACGTTTGAAGGTATCTCACGTATTACACGTGACGCATCGACTCGCTTTTAAACGATTTATATGCGCGATAAAACAGTCACTTAAGCGCTGAAAGTAAGAAAATTGCTCGTATAAATTCGAATTTAGAATCTTAATTGCTTTCGTTTATCTCCGAGGAAAAGTATTTGGACGCATTCAAACGACCGCTAATATGTAATTATACTTTGCAAAAATAGGGCCATAAGGAATATACAATATTAAAATCGTGCATATTATATCATTAAAATATGCAATTTATTAACCATAGAAGATTTTAATATATCTTCGTTATTGCAATGATTATATTTTTAAAATATATTATTTTAATATAATATTTTTAATATATTGCTATTCATATAATATCGTTACATAATATTATAACGATTATACTTTTGAAATATATTATTTTATAAAATTTCACATTGCATTTACGTAATGCATTAAATTTTAATAAATTAAGTGATAAATATTTTATCTTTCTTATAAAAAAAAAGTCTAATAATTTCCATTTTAAATTTATGAATCTTCAAAGAAATATCGTTAAAAAAAATTAATTCAAGAGGGAATCTTTGTTAACCAAACAAATTCGAGCCGAAACGTTTCTAAACGAAAGAACGTGCGAAAGTAATCGAACGTGGAAGAAATCACGTGTTGAACAAGTCGAGGAGAAGCCGGTTTTGCCGTGGCAATGTATTCTCTCCTGTAAAAACAGTTATTATTTTTCCAACAATTGTTCGACCAGGCAGATGTATACCGTTTTCTCTCTCTCTCTCTCTCTCTCTCTCTCTCTCTCTCTCTCTCTTTCTCTCTTTTTCCCCGTTGCACTTTCGTTTCGACAAAATTTGCATACGCGGGAACGAATCGCAGGATCCGGAAGGACGTCAGGTAGCGATGCCGTCACAGCTTCGAGCTTTCGTTTGTGTGCGTGCATACGGTGAAAATGAAGTGGCCCAGGGCATTAATAACTGTACAAAAGGGCCTTAAGACCGGGGTGGGAAACGTTGGACCACGATGCATAAATTAAATCGAAACGAGTTTCGCGAGACAACAGATCCGGAAGGGTCGAAGCCTCCGTCATTTTCTGCTCGCTCTGAACACTTCTACGGTGTTGGCTGTTTTCATTGATGTTCACAAGCGACAATTCAGATTGAAGTTTCCTGCCATTAACATATTAATGAATAAATCTTTTGCACAGAGAGTTTACGTTTTCTAAGTGCCGGTTTTACGACGCTTCTTACGAGAACTTAATTGGAAATTTGAAACAATGTTTTTTTCGAATCGTTATCGAGTGGTTAACATTGGAATTTTTCCTCATTTTTTATATAAAACTTAATAAAATAAAATAATTCTGATTGAAATTCTATAATTTAAAATACTTATTTTTGACGCATAGATATTCGATAAATTATAAAATTACATTGATGCAGTAATTTCAGAAAATAAATATTTTGAAATTTAGCGTGTTCTCAGAAGAATCAATCATAATTATTACTCAACGCGTTAAAGTAATGAATATTCATATTTTTGCGAGGGCAAAAATGCGAATAATTTTATTCTCGTAATATTTTCTCTTCCAACACGATGATGATGAGACTATTATTGAAATAAATTAAACGCGGTACTCGAGAACTAATCACGATGTAATTTGATTATCTCGGTGATCCGTGACGATGTCTAACCCCTGAACGTCGCGGATGAGACTCGTGTCGAGCCGTAACGACTTTTAGGCCGAGGATTAAGCGCGATGATCAGCATTGATAAAGACACAAATCCCCGAGGAGAGGAAGGGAAGGGGGGAGGATGGGGAAGATGAAGAAGAAGTTCGAGGAAGGGGGAGGGGAAGGGAGAGGACGAACGTGTCCACCAGGGTGCTGAAGAATGCGAAGACATCGCGATGCTCTTATTTTTCGATCCCCTTCGGCTGTCGTGAACGAGACAGAGACACCATCGTTCCTGATAATCCTTATAAATTGGCACGATCGCTCCTCATCAAGTTTATTGAATTAATACGCGATCTCCGCCGTGATAATTGCAGCCTCAGCGCTTGATCCTTCCCTTTGAATTACGAGAAATCGAATTGAGATATTCCATTCTCCGTTTGAAACTCGATTTTTGGATTGTTTGATCCTATTTCGCGTAATGCAAATTTGTCAAAAAAAGAAAAATAATCATCTTTTAATCTTTTGCGAATCGTTGAGAGAAAAACGATTGACATTTGCCAATCGATTTTGTACAGGGATTGGAACAGAAAGATTCCAAAAGTAACGAATACTGCAATAAATACATGTACTTTTTAATGACTTAGTTCTTCTAAGCAAGACTTTCTTAGAGCATTATATTTTTACAAAAATTGTCGAAAATTTCAGCAATGATGTGTCTACGATTTTAATCGAGTAAAATATTTATATTTCTTTATAAGAATTCATTTCTATTTTCGTTAAAATAGAAATATTCAGATTTTGGAAGTAAAAAAATATATCAAGCTATCTATATCGCTTCTCTCTTACTCAATAATTTAAAAAACTATAATATTCCGATCATTGTCGCGTCGCAAATGATCGATATAATTCGCGCTACATTGTTTCGCAAACGAGAAAAGAGGGGAAAGAAAAAAAAAAAAAGGGAAGAAAGACGGTTTTTGTCGTCGTGTTAAACAAAAGCATCGGATACCATCGGATCTTTGAGCTGTCGCTGTAACTCATCTTGCAACTTTCACCCTGCTTGCCTGTACACCACCCCAGACAGTTTTGTTCCTTTCTGTCGGGCGGAAAGCAATTGTTTCGACCTGGCAGTCTGCAAGAGAGAAAGAATAAAATACGAAGAGTGGTCGGAAGGTGGGGAGAGGGGAGGAAAGGGAGAGAGAGAGAGAGAGAGAGAGAGAGAGAGAAGGAGGCAGAAATTATAAATGCGCGACTGGCAGCGACACCCCATTACTCGGTTGGGGCCCTCTTCTTTTCGGCGCCATTGCATCGAAAATGCTCGCACGAGTGAAAACAAAAGGCGAATACTGCAGCCTCCCTTTTGAGAGTTGTTTTTTCGCTCGTATTAATGCGGTACACGGTGCAGATACACGGTTAAAATATTAAAACGCGTTTGAATTCCAAGTGAGACGGGGAGGCGCGCACGCGGGCTAAATTTCGCGAGGAAACATTTCCTACCCTTTCCTACCCTACTGGTGGCGACCGATGCCAAGAAAATCTCGACCGACAAAGATCACGAGACAAAGGGATTAGGCGTGAGTTTGATTCACCTCGATTACCGCGATTTTCAACCAACGAATTGCTCTGTCCGGGAGAAAAAAAATGATAAATCTTGTGTCGAGAAGTATGAAATAGAATTTTATTTAATAATGCAGTTAATCTTCACTTGAATGTATTGCAAAAATTTTTAAAATCTAAGATTAAATATTCAGTATTTATTTGACGAAAATATTTCGTTGAATGAAATACGAGTAACTTCAAATTCCATTTGATTTGATGTAGGTTGTCATATATCAGTGTTTCTCATCCTTCTTTGCAGTAGTCAAGTAATATGATAATAATTTCCTTTCTTAGTATTTTTATTATACGATTACATTAGTCGATAAATGATGAGTAAATATTCTGTGAAAATTAAAAAAGAGGTATTAAAATGTTCAATATACACGATCATATATCACGAATTTTCAATTTTCATCGTTTCGATCATTCTGTTAGAATAAACAAGAATCGTGTAGAATTACAATTTAATTTTTCGTATAAATAATTACAACGATCTTTGGAAAGAAGTTGCGAGAGAAGGGAATCCATATTTTTCCCCTATACTCGTTCTCGAATAAATAATCGTACATGAAAGATATTCGCAATAAGTGAAAAGTTCTCGAATTCCGAATTGATTTATAATCTTCGTTGCGCACATTGGAAGGGCTTACACGATAAGGTGAGGAGACACGGCTGTTCTCTTTTCTTCTCGTCTTCTTTTTTCCATTCGCTTCAACCTCGTAAATCCGCGTCCATGTTGGTCTAGGGTTGAGCGCGCACTCCGACGCGCATCGATCCGAGACGTCGCGTCGCCTGCCTCTCTTTTTGGATCCTCGGCATGTGTTTCCCTTCGAACCTACCGACCAACACCATCTCCACCTCGCTCTTTCGCCAATCTCTGTTGAAAGAAGTTGCCAATGCACCGGCAAAATTCTGATATCTACCGTTTTCCATCGAATCCTTCGTCCAACAACAATAAACATTTATTACGAAGATATTTTTTTGTTTATGGATAATTAGAATATTTTTTTTTTTAGTCGAAAGTAGTTTGCAATTTGTGGTGATACTGAGATTATTTGTATTGTAAAGTATTTGCAAATATTACGTTTGAATATTTATTTATTTAGTTATTTAGATTAAAGGAAAATATTTGGAATTATATATCAAGAAATGTTTTCAGAATTGTTTAAATGATATAAAGATAGCGTGTGAAGGATAAGCATTGAAGTTGGAAGAATAGAATAATGCAAAATTAATAATCAAACTTCCTTTAAGAATTAAAATAAATTGTGAATCTCTTTATTTGCAAATGATTTGTTGTTACGAGAGAGATTATAAATTTTGTTTTAATTCAAGAATGTTTTCCCAATAGATTTTGCAATTTTTTAATTATTGCTATTTCTGCAAATATTTGTACGATATTTAATATTTCACGTGAAATTTCATCGATCAAAATTAATTAAAATCTTGGAATAAAAAATTTTATCACACATTTAAAACAGCATATCAAAGCATTAATTCTATAACAATTTCTTGTATAAATGCCAGTAACAAAGGTAACAAAAGTTTCAAATTTATGATTTGAAAGGGTCGTGAAACGATCTTTCTATCCGCATTAAATTTAACGTTTCCGTGAATCGACGTGAAAAAGCGTTGGAATGGATCGCTTGATCCTCGAAACTTTCGTATTCCATTCACGTTATAGTGATTTAATAAACGGAAACTTTCGAGTGAACTTGGTCTGGTAAGAAATTAGTTTGAGAATCCTGTATTAAATTAGTAAGAACGATGGAAAATCACCGCGTAAGCATAGCGGTAACATTTACCATGGATAATATCCAGGAAGTTACGACACGCTAATGAAGTTAAGCTCTTCCTCCCGGACCAGTCAGCCCGCCCTTTGTTCGGGACAAAGATGAAAAATACTAAAGAGGACAATGTATTCCAGGAAGTGGAATTTTAGATACGAACTTCTTTTGACGCGTTGATACATATTTTCATTCAGTTTATTCCTTATCACTCCCTAATTTTCATCCCCTTGAAACAAAATATCTCGTGATAGAAGGGGATTATGAAAAATTTCCAAAATTTAAACATATGTTACCTTAAGTTACATTCGAATAATTCGATTATTGATTGATTCAATAAACTCGAATAATATTCCAATTAATAATTCAATTTTCTGAATTGAATTAAAAAAAGTTTACGTTCAAATACAATTCACACAAAGATCCCTTAAAATAAAAAATTAGATTTTATTCTTTCTTATTCCTTCATAAAAAAAAAATATTAATATTAATTTATTAAAATATTAAAAAATATTAAATAAACAAAATATCTCGTGATAGAAGGGGATTATAAAAAATTAATTTCCAAAATGTAAACATATGTTATCTTAAGCTACATTCGAATAATTCGATTATTGATTGATTCAATAAACTCGAATAATATTCCAATTAATAATTCAATTTTCTGAATTGAATTAAAAAAAGCTACGTTACAATTTGCACAAAGATTCCTTAAAATAAAAAATTAGACTTTATTCTTTCTTATTCCTTCATAAAAAAAAAGAAAAAAATAACACGTACAAAGCATCATTCTTTCGAAAATACACGCGATACGTCGTCCTCCCTCGAACAACGAGAAAATAATTAAACAAACGATCGGGGTGCACGGTTCCATTTCGCGAATTCATCCGCGCGAATCAACTATAAACGATCGAAAGTCATGCGGAATAACGTCGCATCCTCTTTCTCTCACGTGAGGAGCACAAGGGGGAGGAAAGGAGTTTGCAGAAGCCGGGGAGGGGAGGGGAGAGACCGGTTTCTCGTATTTCCTGCCTCTTTCTCGCATCCACCCGCGATCAATAGCGTGTATTCTTGACGCGCACACATTGTATCCGACGAGAGAATGAGAGAGCACGCGCCCCCTCCGTCCCCTCCTCTCCCCTTCCCTCCCCTATGTAGGAAAGGGAGGAGGCGAGGCGAGGCGAGGCGAGGCGCGCACTCGCGCCGCGAGCTGGAGCGTACATGCGTGTGCGTCCGCGAGGGAAGCGCACACGTGTGAGAAGCGTGGAGGAGCAGACGGAGTATGCGAGCACAGAGGGAGCGCGGACGACTCGCGTAAGCTTCAATCTTCGCCTTCCATCCGCGAGGGAGAGGAAGGTGGGGGAGGGTGAGACAGGTGGTGCAGAGGAGGAGAAGGGAGGGCACGAGGAAAGGAGCGAGAAGAAAGGGGAGGGGAAGGGTGGCGGCAAGGAGAAATAGAGGAACTTTTATCCGACCAGCGCCGAACCGAAAAGCTTTTTCCAGCTTTCGAGCTTTTACACACTCGCGCTTTCCCGAGCGACGGAAAGGCCGCCTCCAAATGGAAATCGCACGAATTTCTCCCCCCCACAGCTACGAGCCGTGTGTGTGCGCTGTATATGGTGCTGTCGTATGCGCGATTACGTATACGTGGATTTTTGCGTAGCCCTCCCCCCCGCCCGATTCCGATCCGAGGTTAATTTCTATAGGCTATATCTATTTCAATGGGGAAGAATGATTCGGTTCCTCGTTTAGAAATTTAGAATAGAAAATTCTTGGAAACGAGGATGTGCTTTTAGTGGTAACGCGAAATTATCTATATGTAGAATTAATGATGAATTGTATTGATAATATTAATAGATGTTTGTTGTATATAATTATTTATTTTTATTATACAAATTGAATTATTTATTATTCGATACTATTATACGTGTAGTATATTTAATGAATTAGTAGTTCTAGCGTTAAACAGATATTTATTAAATCAAGTTGAGTGAAAAGAATAAGGGTGAAAGAATATAATCTGTTTGATTTCCAATAGTTCAATTTTTATTTTATGATTCAATTCAAAAATAGCTTTCATTGGTTTTTAACACGAGTAAATTTGAAAATTCTCAATACTTATCTTTCTTTTAATCGTCATACCGCATTGACAGTAAGAAAATTACCATAAAAATCTTCAAAAATATTTTTATACTCTAAATAAATCGACGAAAAATTCTTCTTTCGCAATTTCTATATGGAATAACATTATCTCTATACAGTAGATTCTTACTAATCGCGTGAAAGTCAAAGTAACGATCGATACGGATGAGTACCTTCTCGATACTCAACGAGACATTGTTTCGTTGTTTTCTCCGGTGATTTATTGATAATCGGGCATAACGGGCACGGAGAAGCCGGAGACGCTGTAACGATGCCACTCCATCTTGGTTCAACCCTGGCGACGCTATTCGTTGCTCTTTTCTCTTCCTCCTTAGGAGTTTTTGCCTCCTTCCGTTCGCGCCCTCGGATGCCGGTGATGAATGGATCCTGGCGAATCTCCAGGACAGAAGGGAGTAGAAGAGGGAGGGGGAGAGGAGGAGAGAGGAAAAAAAAAAGATATTCTCGGCCTATGCGAGAATTATTCGAAGACGAAGGCTCGTGGTGCTCGGGGGTGTGAAAGAAGAAACGACAACACGAGGAGGTGGGTGAGACGGACGGGGAGGGAGGTCTGCCGACGACGTCGAGCTTTTCGTATGATTGATCGAACCAGCTATATCCTAACTATGGCGGATCATCGTTAATGATATCCATCGATGGATCCAACCTGGATCTATTATTAACGCTGTCATCAATATCTTTTCGCGAGCATTTCGTTTATAATCGTATCTTCGATCACGTTCGATGCATATCTCGTTTATCTCTCATTCGAACCAATTTCTAGATATTTTTCGAGAATCTGAAACGTAGATGAGGTAGATTTTCCTCAATTTAAATTTGATAATGAAAAATAGATAGGAATTTATCGGTAGAGATAAAGAAAAATTAGATTAATTTCGAATGAATTATACAAATTTTATTGTCAGTTATATTTAGATATATTTTTAAATATAAATTCGAATTGTTTATGGAAAATACAACTTTTACGATATAAATTAAATTTACATAGAATTATTCTTCAAATGCTATGATGCATTCTGTGCATTCTATAGATTTTTTTATACATTTTGTAAATTTTACATAAATGCATAAAGATCTATTCAGATAATGATTATTCGAAAACAATTTTATTCACAAAATATCGCAATCATTCCGTATTATATTTTTTTACTTTTAATTTTTTTGAGTAGCTAAAAAGTCGAGAAACTCGTAGCGTTAAAAAAATGATTTTTAGAAGCGTAATATTTATGCATACCCGTTCGGGCACGGAACACCAGTCCCATTAGCATTCTTTCCCGTGGAATATCAATGGCCATCGATACGTGTCATCTTCTTTCTTTTCCGCGTCACTACACACCTGCCCCATCCAGGGGCGCAGGTAAAACACACGTCGGATGTTTAAATTAAACGTGGGAAAGGGATGGCGTGCCCCGTTTTGACGCTCTTCTCACAGAGAGAAGATCGCATAAATCAGCATACATTCATGCATTCGACGAGGAAGAAAAAAACCTCGTACGTGCCGCGCTCGAAGGCGAAGGGTGTGTTTTCCTTCGGAGAAGTCTCGAGGGCCTTTCCACGGCTAGGGTGAATCGAGGGCTGGAAAAGAACGAGAAGGAATCGCCGTTCGAATTTTTCAATTTTCAACCGCGTGGATCCCTTCCATTTCGAGTAATGGTCGTATCGATTTCGAAGGATGGAACGAGTGGAAATGAACATCAAATATCGTGTAGATTTTTTCATTCGACGAGATTTCAGATTGTTTGGATATTAAATAAGTATAAGATTTAGAATCATAGTATTTTATGTTAAAAGAATCGAATTTTTCATTGAATTCTTTCCATTTATTTTCGAATAATAATTTTGTGATTCTCGAGTAATTGTATGTAACTAAACTAAGAAAAGTTTTCATACGTTACATTAAAAGAAATTTAGTTAAATTAAAAAAAAAGTTCATTCTATGGACGATGAATAATTTTATTTTGAAAGAAAAATCAATTTAGAAGATACTTTTTATAACTTACTTTCTTTTTTTATATTACGAATATTCTTTTTGAAATAACAGGAACCAAAGACACGTGACAATCGTAACTAATAAATCAAAATCGTGTACATTGTCAAGTGGCTCGACAAAGGATATTCGATAGATCGTATATATTGCGGGGCCGCAAGCTTTGCGGTTTACAATAGCGCAGCGATACAATAGCGACGATACAAATATACCTTAAACATCAATTAATCAATTCTGAAAAAAAGGTCGAAGGTTGAGAATGATCCGACAAACTGAAGTGCCAATTAAAAAAAATCGAGCCAATGTTACAAAAGAGCTACTTACACTTACGTCAAAACTCGATCATTTATATCAATCTCTCGATTACAATTACAAATAAATTTCAATTTCAATTTATTCAATCGTTAGATTTTAAATTTTAAATTTAAAATTAATCAAAATTGCTCGATGAGATGGACAAAGAAGATTATTCCTAGCTTTTTCTAAATCTTAAAAAAAAAAAAAAATAATTATTTATACAAAAGAAAGCTGTGAACAGGATCAAAAGGTATCCGAGGACGACGCTTAGTTAAAAATCGATTTGAGAAATCGGGCATTTCACCGGTGCTCCTCCGCTACAATGGTGTTTTCATTTCTTCGATCCTTAATGATGCATTCTTTTATGCGGAGTTCCAGTTCTCTTATTTCCTCCCTTCGCCTCTCCCCTCCTCTCCCTCTTTCTCTCTCTTCAATTAAGGAAGAAGATCGCGCGCCGACGCGCTCGTTTAACCTTTCATTTTTTTTCACGATCTCTCTCTCTCTCTCTCTCTTTCTCTCTTTCTCTTTATCTCTCTCTCGTCTTCTATTTATTTTCTTAGTAAATTACTTGAGGACGGTCCGGGACAAGACGAAAAGGGGTGGCCAGTCGGGAGAAGGGGGGAGGGGATGAATTGTCGGCGAGAGGTGTGGGGGTTGTGGATGGAAGAGAGAGAGAGAGAGAGAGAGAGAGCGGGAGGAGAGAAAGAGAGACGATCAGAGTTTAAAGACGTCTGCACCCACCTGTTGAGACGCTCTCATAATTAATTCCATTTCATACCGCCACGCGCTTACTTTCTTTGGACCACGATGGCGCAAGAAGCAGGAAACCGGGTTGGAAAGGGATAGCGCGAGACTGATAGACCGCTTATCGCGCAGAGTTTAAGCAACTCTTCACCTCACGTGCTCACCTCCTCCTAATTTTATAATGACCGGAAAAGTTTTATCGGAAGGGAAATTTAATCTTTCTCTTCTATTATTCGATAATTTTAATCCTTTGATTATCGTATCGAGAGAGAAGAAGAGGGAGTTCAATTTTCT
This sequence comes from Apis mellifera, assembly GCF_003254395.2. Taxonomy (NCBI): domain Eukaryota; kingdom Metazoa; phylum Arthropoda; class Insecta; order Hymenoptera; family Apidae; genus Apis; species Apis mellifera. The sequence continues at coordinate 10,458,277 of NC_037644.1, read as the reverse complement.
ATGATAGAATGTGTTAAAATATATTTCTTTGTTTCTTTATAATTAGAAAATTTAATTTTTTTATATGCAGGACATTTTTGTCCAAAATCTTCTAATTTAAAATTAAGGGGGGAGATAGCCGAGTTAAATTGATACAAATTGAAAGATTAATCTAATAATCAATAAAGAAAAGTTCGCATAGATATTTATTTTACAAACAATTCTTTAGGGAGCACGATATTTATCGCAATATATATCCTTGGTCAGTAACAAGAAAAAAAAAAGTTAGAAATTGGAAAACCCTTAAGAACGAGTAACATAATATAAAGTTATAATTGAACAATTACATTCAAATTTTCCGGTTAGTTTCCAGTTATAGAAAGAATCGGCCGAGACGGTCTCTGGAGGAAGGTTGGTGGCCACGTATACACACATACAAACACGCACACACACACACACACACACACATTCACACAGAGAGAGATCGCTTCTAGTTTAGACGGGGTATAGTTGGGCGGCAAAACTTTCTTTCGCATCCATTCGGTCGCGTTTTAATCTTTCTCCGGGTTTGGAAAGCCGCGGGGCCGTCTGCTCCTTCGGGTAGTTTCATTTCAATTTCATCCCCCGTCTCGTATTCCACCCATCTCCAAACCTCGAAGCTAACGGAAGAGGCAAGGAATAGATATCTACATTATGCTGATACGGACCAACTACGTTTCATCCGCCTCCCCTCCCCTCCTCCCCAACCGCGATCCACCCTCCTATCCTTCTGGCCACCCCCCCTTTTTCCCCTTTCTTCCTACGTTTCTTCCGCTCTTTGGTTTAATCTTGCCAACTATGATGTGTAATGTGAATTTATAAAAGCGTATGATCTCTGCTTATTTTTTTTTTTTTCGTAATTTTAATTGAAATTCTTGCTTTCAAAATTCTTAACATTTAACTTTTAATCTAGAAATTTGCTTGCAACGATTCAAGTTTATGTAAGAAAAATTGTCTTTATCCAATTTCAATCAGTATTGATGATTTGTCACGATTGAATATAATGATATGGAGAGAATACAATTTTTCTGAAGTAACGAACAGTATTTTCTTTTTTTCTATTTCTCTAAAGAAAAATGAATTGACAAAAGAAAATTTGCAACATCAAATTTGCACTTATCAATCCGTATTTCCATCTTGACAATTCGAGTATTCCAGCTATAATAAAAAAATAGTAATAACAATTCTCGAGAAGATCCTTGCTCGTGATCGAAGCTTCCATCGTTGCACAGGATTCGTTCCTCGTATCAGCGTTTAGTCCTCTGCGACGACGAAGGATGGGAGGGGGGGGGGGGGAAAACAGGATACATAAGAAAAGTAGGCATCGTTCTGGCTAAAAGCGGAAAAGGAAATCGTTCTCCGTCCCCTGCCACGCCAAGGGGATGACCTTCTTCCTTCCTCCTTTCCCTTTTCCTTTCCCTTTCCTCTTCCCTCTTTTCCTCTCCTTTTTCCCCAAGTGAACTCATGCGAAATATCGATTCGCCATGGCAGCATGGAGCATATAAATAAGAAGAGTTTTCCTGCGTGCACACGCGTCACTGCCCACGCCACGTTCTCGCAGCCCCTCCAGCCCATTTCTCTGGCATTTACGTCACGGCAACGTGGAGGTGGGGGGGAGGGGGAGGTTTTACACCGGAGATGGGTGGAGAGGGCTGCGCCCGTGGAACAGAGGATGAGCGAGCTTCACCGAGTCGTCGAGGGGGGTAGCGAGGGATGCGAAAGAGACGGGCCAGAGGGACGGAGATTATGCTTCGGGACTTGTGGATGGAGGGGGGGGGGTGAAACCTACTGCCTACGAACGAAACATCTCCCTCAAAAACCACCCTCACACCCCTTCCCTCCACCCCGTGTCCCTTCCGCCCTGTCTCGTTCTCTCCATCGCTCGACCCTGTACATCTACCTCTCTGGTATCGATTCACTCGCGATCTTGCCACTGACGATGGGATACGTCGAGAAAGAAAAAAAAAAGAGAGAGAAGAAAAGGAAGGAAAGGGGTTCGATGATAGACGAAAGTGGATCAAGACAAGGGTTAAGATTATATTTTAATCGTTCCTCGGAGTAACGCTTGGAATAATTCGAATAAAGGGAGAGAAATTTAAGCAAAATTCTTGCACTTGCACGACTATGTTCGAGCTGCTGTCGTTCATAGTTTGCAATTACCTCGAATTTGTCGGGGAATGCAATATGCCGGATTCCGTAGACGCGCGATATTGTATATAATTTCAAAACTGTGCACGCTCGTCGTTGAACCGGGTCTTTCGATCGTTGGAAGAAAAAGTTGCCTTTGGATAATGGGGAAGAGAAGGAAGGGAGGGGGAAGGAATACGATCCGGAATTATTCGATCTGTGCTTCTCGGATTCGAGTGGTAGGAGGGTTTGGCGCAGGAGGGTCGGGCGACTGTTTTGGGCGACTTGCGACTTGGGGGAGGAGATGGCGTTCGCGTGGCTGCTTGGAAGTTTGCCGGGCGGAGCATAATGTCTCTAATGAATCCTCAAACTCAAATTAAAAGTTGGAAATTGTCGGCAGTCAACGAATGCGACACTCGATTTCGTAACAATGCGAAAGTTCGTTGTATAACTCGGTGTATACCTCGGCATCTCTTCTGTTCTCGAATCGGGGGAGAAGAGGCCCCAAAACAAATTATCGGCTGTCTCGTTCACAATACGCCTACGAGGGGTTACCGTGCATTACACTACACAGCTACTACACACAGGAAAGAATTTCTCTTTCCCTGGTTGACATCTTGTTTCCTCCTCTCGAGGAGGGAAAAGTAATGTACTCGTCCGATCGGCAACGGCTCTGCCGTGCTTCGTTAATCCGGAACAAATTAACTGAACGGTTGGTCGAGACGATACAACGATTCCACCTACACTCGTTCACTCTCGTTTCTCATTCTTTGGAAACCGTTTCGTCGAAACTTTACGATTCGTAAAGTTTCCCTTCCTTCCCCCGTCTTTCAACTCGAAATTAAGATAAAAGGTGGTTTCTCTCGATAAAATTGATTTTACTCGCGATGAAAGGGCGATCGATAGGTTTTTCGAAGGATGAATGGATGGATAGTTTTCGCCGGTTTTATTAATTAGAGAAGAAATTTTATGCTCGGATTCGTCCAGTTTGATAACGAAGGAGGGGATCGATCTTCTTTTAATTAACTTCCTTGAATTATTCGAAAGATCTCGTTGGATTAACAAGCTGTAAGCGAGAAGCGAATACCTACTGTTCAACCAGATTACGATTTAATTCATGTAACAAACTTCCGCTCTGTTAAATTATTGGCCTTATCCGTCGGGCAAATAATCTTCAATTACTTAACTTTCGAGTAGGAAAATCGAGGAGTTTCAACTCAAATGTTATTCTTTGCAAAGTACTTCACCAGTTAAAATTGTTTGAAGAGAGCGTTTAAACGCTCTCATTACGCACACATTTCTCAACAATTCACTTTTCTCTTCGTATTTTGAAAATTAACGCGTTACTCACGAATTATTCATCGGGGCAAAATATTTAACCATTTCTCAAACCTTCGATAAACAAAATTAAAATTTCGCATTGTATTTACATATATATTCGATTCTTTCACGAGCAAAAGGGAATAGAAACGATTGAAACTCGTTTAAAAAAACCAGTCACCGTCTTTTCAATAACCTTGTCTACGACGTAGGCCAAGAACGAAGTAAAAAAAAATTACAATCCTTCCATATCGAAACCATATCAAACGATCCACGATCTCTTTCATGTCCCGTAACAATAATTCGAAACGAATCGCTCGTCTGAGAAAGACCTCTCCCCCCTCCCCTTGGTGGAGCAACGGTTACCTTACCTGTCCACGCGCACCCGCGCCGCTAATAATTCAATAAATCGCAGTCGACATTGTTGCAGCGCCGGCTACGCGTATGTTTGCAGCCGCAAAAAAGAAAATGATTACCTTTCGCTCCGCGACTCCGCGGCCAACAGCCTGGGTAATTTTCCGCAGGAAATTTACCGCGGTACATCATTACCTGCTCCACTCTCCCTCTTCCACCCCTTTCGCGTCTATGTTCACAAAAGAAACGAAACGTGCGAGCAGGAGGCAAGTAAGGAAAGAAAGAAAGAAAGAAAGAGGAGGAACGCGGTTTGTACCTAGCTCTCTCTCTCTATCTATCTACTCTCCCCTCTTTCTCCCCTCTCGTTTCGTCGGTCTCGCTTCCTTGCTCGCGAGAAGCGAAAGAACGTCGTTAGCTCGCGTACATCGTGCCGGGTTGCCTTCCACACCACCGACCCCCTCCGCCGTATAGACGTCGCAAAAGCTAACGGAGAGAGGGGTGGAGGGTGGCTAGTGGTGGGCGTTGGTTGCCGAGGGTCGTCGTCGACCTCCACCCTCTCTCTCTCCTCTCTCTCTCTCTCCGTCTAACCCGTATCCCCTTGAACCGCCTTCCATCCCTCTCTTTCTTTTTTTCTTTCTTTCACCCCTTCTCCCTATTTTTCTCTCTCTCTTTCGCTCTTCGTCCCCTTCCTCTCCACCCTTCCTGACTGAGCCGAAGAGAGAAAGAGAGAGGGAGAGAGAAGGAGGGAGAGAGAGTGAGGGTGGCCCGGGGTGGGATTGTGTATTCGAGATAAACCACCCTCCCCGTCGACGGGGCGCTGCTGCCACGTGTGCGCCGACCATTTTGCTGAAACATAATGTAACTCGGAACGATGTTAAAATATGGCGCGGCCTCGGAATTACACGCACCCCCGCGTGTATTAGAGAGCCACCAACCACTTTCATCCCCTTCCCACTTCCCGCCCGCGCTCTTATCGGCAATGGATTCTGGCAGGTTCACTTCGCGCGATTGAATATCAAGCAAAATGGAAAGAAAATTAAGAAGAAAGAAGGAAAAAAAATATGTATTCCTCGGACATTTCTGTCTTTTCGTCCGTTTGTTCGCAATGGAATAGTTCGAATGTTGAATATCGTTCAAACGACCGATTATCTGAACGCAGAGTACGTGAAATACCGTTTGTGTGAACTTAAAGCGAATTCTAGTTGAATTTCTATAAATGAAGTTCCACTATATGCATATATATTTGTGACAAAATAAATATTCGTGTTTGAAAATTATTTAAATTTCAATCGATTTCAATGACGTGTCGAGAAATTCTGTTCTTTCTGATCGATCCATAGATTTTTTCAATCAGTTCTATTGTACTTGGATACACGAATTTAGTTTATAGTTTATTGTTTCTTTTTTCTTGGTCGAATATTATTATTAGAATCGATGATACTTTATATCGTTTATTCATAATTAAACCCACGTTTTCGCACGATAATATGTCAATTCTTTTAATACTAACGATTTAACAAATTCCGAAACACTTCTTTTTATAAGCTTACTATTTTACAGGATAATTGGATGAAATTGAAAAATTGATAAAATTTACTCTGTAAAAAACTTTGTTTATTTCAATAAACAACACTTTCACGCACGCATGTAACTTCTCGTAATAAAATTTCACTGATAAATCTAAAACCTTAGCGTCGTTCGTGTTACATCGATTCACTAATGAATTGCTCGTCGAACCTTGTACTTCGATATACACGGTTTAAAGCCTTCCTCGAAATTCATTCACGTCGTCTTAAAGGGGAGAAGCGGTTGCAAAGTTTCAAATACGAGAAGCAATCTTCTAACTGAGACACTGATAACAGGCTCGGCCGCGTTTTGAAAATAATATCGCTCGACGTGTTTGTTATTTCGTGCATGAACGGCAGGCCGGCCGGTCTCTCGACGTTACGTCCGTTATGGACGGCTCGTTAAATTTTCTATAATTTCGACGAAAACGCGGTTCTTTTCCGCTTTGCCGAGACCCACCACCCGCGTTTAATGTATAATTCCAGCACACGCCGCTCGCCGCTCGCAGTTAAGCTTATCGTGCGTCCCAGTCGCTCGCGTGACACGCGTGCGTCGTGGCCTGCGTGCGAGAGCGAGACGGAGAGAGAGAGAAATGTCACGGTTACGATTGAATATTTATAACGAGGCCGTGTTACCGTTCTCGCGTCGAATCTCGCCCGGGAAAAGTCGCCCCCCCCTCCCTCCTCCCCGTAGAAACTCTATTACAACGTCGCCGTTTATTTATGTACCATTAAAACTTATAACGGAACTTTTCCTTCCGTGGTGGCCTGGCCACCATGTAAGAACTGTCAGAACTTCGTCCCGCGACATTATGAAATTACTTGTCCGCTCTCGTCGAAAAGCGTGCCGCGATCCCCGCGTAGAATAAACTTGGACCGTTGTGCAGACGTGATTAAAAACTTTATCGCGTGTAGTGCCGACAGAGTTCGCCTCGTTACGTGCCAGATTATTATGAATCGAATTTGTAAACCACACCTCGTGTAAACAGGGTGACACTGAACGCGAAGTGGGAAGGAAACGAGTGTCCGGAATAATCTTAATTGAAATTTTTATCCTCCGGTTAACGAAGCGGTCGATGGAATCGCGAGAGAGATATCTATCACGTTCCGGAAGATGAGCGTGGGTCGATGGTGTGTCGTAGTAGGCTCGATGTGTCACTCGCGAGGTTGATCGAAAAGTACCGAGGGGATGCACCGAGCGGGCAGTCGTTTTGCGAGCTACTGACCACTCGCAGTTGCATCCGCTGCACGAGATGCATTCACACACACATGCGATCATCTCGTCACATACTGCACCCAACGAGAACGAGGGAATCCGCACGATGGAGCCAACACTTGCCCGTAATTCGATTTCTCGGATTAACTTTGTTGCGTGCTCCGATATTATCCTTCTCTCTCTCTCTCTGTTCTCGAGATAAAATAAAATTTTCTAAAATCGATTACGGAGCGATTAACTATTTCGAGGAAATTTCGATCAACGAAAATTCGTTAAAGGATTATCAATTTTCGAAATTTACACTTTCGAGGCGATTTCTTTTAAACGATCGTTCCATTATTGATCAATTTAATCGCGAATAAAAACTTCACTTTTTGATAGACAATTATATATATATATATTCCAAGCTCGAGTCTATCGTGCAACTATTTTTTCCGACCGAAACGTCATATAGTCCCGTAACGACTAGTGGACCTCACCCCTTTCGCCTCGTCTTTGAATAATTTTTTTTCTCTCTTTCCCTCTCGCCGCCTCGCCCCACCCTCCTCCCCACGAGTCTCCGGGTACGAACAAAGGCCTGGAATAAATACAAATAGCACTTTCGAACAACGGCCAACGAGGTCTCCGCCTATGGCGTTGTCTATCAACCGGCCCCCGTCCTCTCTCGTTCTTCCTCCTTTTTTTCTTTCATTTGCTATTCATTTTCTCACCGGTGCATCGCCCGTGTGCGACCCTTTATGCGTCTCACGGAGACGGTTCGAGAGGGAATAGACGAGAGATGGAGAGAGAGAGAGAGAGAGAGGGAGAGGGGAGGGGGGAGAGAGAGAAAGAGAAGAGAATCTCTATAGGTCGTACGCGACAGATCCCCACGCTATAATTGGCTTTCTCCGGCGTATCGATATTGCATTATGCTTGCTGATTAGCATACTTACCTCTCTCTGAAGATCTCTTTCGTCACGCGCATAACCATCAGGTACGCGAGAGTAAAGGGTCCTCGGCCTTTGCCGTGATCGGTGACTTGTCTCGGATGGAAATCGACGTTGGTGAAAATCTTTTTTTACGAGTTTTATTTTATTTGGAGTTATATCTGTTCAGAAATACAAATTTTATAGATTTTTTTTTTTTCTAATCGTTGAGAATCGAAAAATTTATAATTGGATACACACAAGTGTAGTAAGTTATAGGAGAAAAATGAATCATTCGCGTGTGTAAAGTAAAGTATTGGAAATTTGGAAATAAATTCGTTTTATAAGTTAATAGGAATATTGTATTTAGATAATTTCTTTCTACTTTTTCTTAAGCGATTAGAATTTGCTCGAATTTTCTTCTTTCGATTCAATTAGTCGAGTAATGTTTGATCAGATGAAAATTTGATTCGGGACAATTTTTATAATTAAACGTTCGATTTATGTGTCTTTATTGTTATTTTTGTTCTTATTCGATTGTTGCTTTTTTGCGTTCCTGTTTTATGCAAATCGTATACGGGATTATGGTGCCAGGGACGGCTGTACTTTTGCCAGCCAGACCTGGTTTTGAATAATTCCCCTAGAACCCAATGTCACGGTGTCACCTGGGTGAATGAAATCCGAACAACCATGAGAGAGAACGAGACGCTTGAAATTGTGTTCAGACTGTGACGAAAAACATTCTTTCCTATTAATTATGTTGTTCAAACAACATTTTTTTAATAAAATGCTTTTGAAAAATTATAATACATTCTTTTTTCCATTTCTACTTCGATATTTCAAACTTTTCAAAATTTCCTATTGTGTAAATTTAAACTTTTAAAAATAAATTCTTTAATTACACAACAATTGAAATTAATATTTTCCATGATAGTTTCTTTTAAAATTATATTTTATTTCATTCATTTCATAATTATATTAGAAACATTTGTAAATTCAAATGTATATTATATATTTATATTATAATATTAAGAAAGTAAAACAGATCTTCATTTGCAGTTGTATACAAATTAAAATTCCAAGCATTCATTCTAATTCCATACTTTAAGCAAATACCAACATCTTCAAAAGAAGAAAGAAAGATTAAAAAATTTCTCAACCAATTCACAACAAAATGGACAAGAAATTCCACTAACAATTGAAACCAGGTTACTCGTGCAACACCTTCCAAACATTCCTTTCTTCCTCGCTAAGCCAAGAACTCAGTCGATGCAGTTTAATGAATATTAATGCACGTATTACTTCTGAGAATGGTTACACATCTCTAGGGTCTCGTGAATTCTCACTGTACGTCGTTATGGGGACGAGCACCGAACCGAAAGTTAATTTTGCACGAATAAGAAAGCATCGGTGAGGAGGAAAGGGGGAGAAGGGGAGGTAATCGTATCCGTCAATGACTTTTAGGGGGAGAAGAAAAAAAGAAAAAGAAAAAGAAAAAGAAAAAGAAAACCATACGGTTGGTCGTAAAGTTTTCACGACGAAGGTCAAAGGTCGAGCCCGTTTTTAATTCGAGGTCAATGGTACTCGAGGGAGATTTAAAACTCGGCCGAACGATGGGTCTGTTGACCCCTAAGATTTTTTACTCAGGGTGGCTGAAATCGGACCACCCTGTCATTAGCATACAAAGGTCTTGGTTCCACCGGGAGAGAGAGAGGCCTGCACCGTGGTTAACGACAGTCATTACGCGAGCCTGCCAGCTCGTAAACTTTCCTTGCGGTTCTTTAAAATTCGTCCCTTCTCCACAATCGCACTTCCGCATTCACCTTGTCCATTTAACGTTTATTCGCGCGTTATCGCCCGTTGCCACTGTGCTACCCCCTTAACGCGCAATTGTACGCTTTAATCGGCGAATGAGTCATTTCAAGACGAGTAATAATCGATGCTTTCAATTTCAGGAAAATTTTCCCGCTTGCCTCTAATTTTTTTACGAATTTATTTATTTCTCTTTCTTTTTGTGATATAATGTTAGGAATGATATTTGAATGTTTCTCCAATCGTTATTTAATTTTTAACTTTGATTGGTAATGATTGGAATGTGACAAATGTGCGTTGAAAGATGTTGAATATTGATTCTATTAATGAAACTTTTAATCTCGATCTCCCGAATTTTTTAATATTCCAATCAGATGATATTGACAAGGATTCTTTTCTCCGAAACTTAAGAATATTTTTTTAATCATAGAAGAAGCGTAATTAAGTCAAAAGTAACTCGAAGGACGTGGTAGAATTAAATTACCTGTAGCGGAATTAAATTACGCGCAATCAAGTATATTAACAGGGATTCTTTCACGTTTTCCTGAAACTTAAGAACCACAGCACAACAAATACACAATTAAATAAAAAAAGAAAGAAAAAAAAGGTGACTCGAAGACCATTTTACATATTATCTTCCAAAAAAGTAGAATTAAAATTAAAGGATAATGATTAGATTATTAAAAATAGTTTCTAAAAATTAGAATCTCCCCTAGACAAAGATTTCTCGTGCTTTATTATTGCGCGCCAGAAATTCGATAGACAAAAAAACATTACACGTACACGTTTTATTATATAAAATTTGAATGGCATATATCCACGAAGGTCTCGTTTCTCAGTTTCAAGAGACGTTCAGCATCTTGGAAGAAGGAAGACGTCTTTTTTACGCTCTTCCTTGCCTTTTTTGTCCCGGCCCGGTGAAAAGGGTTACGAGCGAAAGGGAAACGAAAAGAGACGGAAACTTGGCTAAGCTCGTAGAAAGAGGGAGAAGGGACGATCGCTGTTAAGACGTGTGGGAAACTGGCCTACGGTATGCAAATGGGCGGTCGGCGTGAAACGAGAAACGACGGAGGGGGAACGCTCGTTGCGCAAAAAAAAAAAAAAAAAAAAAGAAAAAAGAAAAAGAAGAAAAAAGAAAAATACCTTCAGATTGGCATTGTGCTCTTATAATGGACCAGTGGCACCGATCTTATGTAAATCGTAGCTCTGATCAAAGACGTGCCAGTTTCCTTCTTCCTGCTCGCCTTCTGATCTCTCTGATGTATTCCATCGATTCACGATGCACGACTTCTCGACTTAGTTTTCTCCTTTATCCTTATCCCTCCCTGGAGCACTCGGTAATTAGTCTTTACGAGCTTTTCATTTGGCCCTTACCCGACTCTACTCGTCGTTGTCTTAATAATCGACGACGAGTGCTCGAGCCGAGGGTCTATTTTTACGATCCTACGCTGGGATGACGCTGGAGGAACGAGGATACGATTTTAACAGGGATGAATATTTTTTTCATACAAACGTTTATTGAATCAAAATGAAATTCGCCCCATTAAAATGTATATCTCGGGGGAAGGAGAAAGGGTGTGTTTATATTTTTTAATGGTTAATGGGTTTCCTCCTTTAGATAGGCCAATTGGACGTCGATCTCCCCCAGATGTTGGCGAAGTTCCTCCAGCACTCCAACCTGAATTTGATCCACGTCCTCTGACGGACAATATTCGTCTTGACTGGATCTGTAAAAGGATATAATAATTTGATCGTTGCATCTTTTTCATTAGAATGTTGCGCATCAATAATCAATAAGCATTTAACTTATTCTGAGTTTTCAAAATTAGAGTTATAAAAAGTTCAGAATTATTTACTGATAATATCTATTTCGTTATTCGATATATTTTTTTAAATTAATTAATAGTTTTAAGGTAAGAGTCAATACAAAAGTGATGATTTTATTCATACGATTTCAAATGTATGTTATGAGATATGAACAAAATATTTTATAAATATCGAGGAATAATAATTAATAGGAATAGAATTGATCGAAGATTCAACAAAGTTCGAAGTAGAGAGAAATTTATATTTTTCCATGGTAAATAGTTTATTCTTGCTCGTTAAATTCGTTTTCACTTTTTGTTTCTGTTTAATCGCCGTCTGGCAAACTGAAAGAGAACCTCGGATGTCGTCCAGAGGCGACATCCGGCGGCGTTTCCGCGTCTTTCCCGGAAGTGAGGGGTGCTGGGGGTGGAGAGCAAAGGGTCGTCGAGGGCTGCAAGTGGGATGAAATCGATTTTTTTTCTGCCACCGCCGGAAGTCCGAATACTATTTCCCTAATTTTATCACGAGATGGCGCCAAATCAACCATTTACGGATCATTCTATTATATCCATCCGCGTTTCCATTGCATAATTTCTGTTAAACGTTTCACGAGATGAATCGACGATTTTATCTTGTCTTCTTTTTGATAGTAGTAAATATTTCTGCTCTTTTTTTTTTTTTGCATAAACTAAATTATATCCAAATTATATCCATTATATAAAATTAATATCCAAGTCATATATGATTTACGATAGATATGATAGATCTTTACGAGATTTAAATTTAAAATGATTTTTGAAATATCACGCATATTGGAATGAAATTATTTTAATAGGAAAAAGAGTCTTTTTTATATAACGTATTATTAAATGAGAAATTGTTTGATATGCAATCATTTTTTTTGAATTCCATTGCATATAAAATTTAATTTTTTAATATCCATTGATTGAATTGATATTTAAACTTATATAACAATGACATATTATATATTTAGATCAATTATAAAAATATCCATGAAATCAATTATATCAACATAATCAATTATTATACGCTCGTATAAAAATTCTCTCATTATTATCTTATAATATCCTAAACACATTTGCAATCATAGCTCGATTTATAAAAAATATCACGTCGATATTACAAGCATCACAAAGCTATATAAATTTCAAAGAATTCGTCACTCGATTCTCGACGAGCACAACCTCGAGTACAAGCGTGGAAAGATTTCCTCTCTCGGCAGACGTGATCTCATTAGTAGATCTCGTCGCGTCTGCCGCGTATGTGTTTCATAAATCACAATTTCTCGTGGCGTGGCGTGTTTATTACGAGGATCCGGGGGAAAATTGAGAAACGGATTACCGTATCTCGCCTTAATCATCCGGCCAACTAGAGCGTGGAACAGAGATAAAGGAATAATTAGCATCTGTCGCGGGACATCGAAGACAGAGACATCTGACAACGAGTGCCGAAAGGTCGGGATTTGATTCCGTGCACCCCTTACGAGGCAACCCCTGGCCCACATGGAGGGGTGGGGCTTGATGGTAGCCGAACGTCCATGAACCCACCCCTCGCCCGGCCCAACCATACCACCCCTTACGATCCTCCCTTTTTCTCTATTTCCAGCCCTCCCAGCATCTTCTTCCACGCCATCTGCGACCCTGCCTCCGCTCTCTATCGAAGATAGAGGCGGACAGCCTTGGAATTCAATTTGACGAGCTTTAAAAACGTTTCGCGGCTGGATTTTTATCGACGGATATTTTTATTAGCATCCATTCCTTTCGGAGGGGGATGGTCTCTCCTTTATTTTCTTAAATTTCGTATAAAATATTTTCGAACGTGTCATGACAGAAGATTTGAATTAAATTTTCGTATAATAATATTTTTTTGTGCTTTGCATGATCGATTAGAATTGTGGAAAATAATATTTTTGTAAAACGATACGATTCGTCAGAATGTGAAAAAAACGCAAAGTTTTGGAAAAATATTATTCCGTAATATTGCGAATTTAAATTTCCATAAAAGAAAGATTTTGTCAGAATAGTTATCGAGATAAAAAATTAAAAAAATTAGATATATTACCTCGCAATCGTTACGATCGTGGGAGGAGCAGGCAAGGCAGCTAAAAAGGATCTAAACGTTCCGCTGATCAATCGATCGAGATCATTCGGCTTAGTGACGTGGTGTGGCAAATCTGTATCGTCTCTGGTGCATCCTGCATCGTGTATCATTTTCCAATCAATTTCCGATTGCTTGTAAACGCTGGTCAGCTCCCTATATATCAGTTCTACAGCCTCGTATCTGAAACAATAAAATAATAATACAAATTAATACCATTCTACAATAATAATCACTCATATTACATTCAGTTTTTTTCTATTAGCATTATTCGAAATTTATATATATATTTTTTTCCAACATTACTTTATCTTAAATCATTTTCTTTTGCTTTTTGCAATTTATTCTTATCAATTCTTCATCATATTCATCACACCATTATCATTATCATCAAAACTTAAACAAAAATTAAAGAAACAAAAATATGGAAACGCGTAAGAGAAAGTTGTACCAAGATTCGACCAAGTTCGACCGAGTCACAAAATTCTAGAATCCAGTACAAGGGCAGGCTGGTAAATTTCGTTAACGCGTCGTAAATAATGAAGGCGAACGAGAAAAGGGAAAATGGAAAGAGAGAGAGAGAGAGAGAGAGAGAAGGGGAAAGGGCGGGCAATGGAAAGTTTATAATGCCAGGACGATAACACGTGGCTGCAAAAGTTGAGGCATTTCCCGAAGGCACGCGACGAAAGTTAACACGGCCACGAGACCACCAGTTTCCGGGTGGTCGTAATTTGTACTCCGCTTCCTCCCCGCCCCCCTCGCCAACTATCTCTTTTTCTCTAACTCTTTTATAACGGCCCTCTCCCTCTCTTATCTGATCATAAGTTTTCCTCGTTTTCTGCAGCTGCAATTCGTCCTACGGCCCGGGTCTACACGCTTCCGTTATCAAGGCTACCGAGATTTCATTCCAAGATTGCCGATATCTATGTTAGTGGATTACGATTTATTCGCGAAATCGTCGTTTCCACTCTTGGCACGCAGTTTTTCGATTATCGTTGGAAATTCCTCATCGATTAAATTCTATCGATTTTTAGCCAATAATCTATCATTCCTCCATTCGAATTCTCATTTTATTCTTCTAAAAATCATAATTCTATCTCACAATGTAATGTAAGTTTTCATATCGATCTGCTAAATTTCTTTTTGGGTAAAATAAAAAGAATTTAAAATTAGGTTTCTAAATTTCGCATCGTAGAATTATATATTATATTTTTATCATACTCGAAAGAAAGAAACATTTCGTATCGCACAGTTTTTGATCACGCGAGAGATCATTGTCGCGGCAAGAAATTCAAAAGTTGCAGGAAGAACGCGGAAGATAAAATCGGTCCCACGGAAATTTCGGGGCGCCCAGGTATGGCAGATCAAACGTGAAACAATTACGGGCGCGTGGAGGTACGATCGACAACGACGAACATAATTGGGCCCCGAAAGTCTTTTCCCCCGGAGAGGACCAGCTGCGTGTCTAGAAGCGATGTGTGTTCCCCGTTTGCTAACGCGCTAACTGTTCGTAAAGAGAAGACCATCGCCCACTTTTTCCTCGCTGAATATTAATTATTCTCTCGGAAAGTGCACCTGCCCTCACCCCTGCGCCGGACACAACCTACATACATACAACGCGTACGTGTATCACGGCTCACGATTCTTGCCGCAGATTATCCTAACAGTTGTGTAACGAAGTTGGTAACGATCGGCCTCTTGAGGCTATGAAACCGGTCCCTTCTACTTTCTTCCGTGACCCGGTATCCGCAAAACTGATGGGAACTAATTCGATAATTTTTTTATCCAACGTCTATTTCTTTCACACGATTCTTCGACCATGATTCAAATTTGTTACAGATATTTACATTCTCTCTTTTTTTCTGAAAATATCGTTTTTCTTATTCTGTGTAGAGATTATATGGAAAATGGAACATGATTCAAATCGAAGGAGAGACAATTTTCATAAATAATTTTCTCAGAGACAAAAGAATCATCTTCTTTTAGTTTAAGCTACAATTTTCAATGAATCTTTGCATGCTAATAAAAAAATTAAATTATCACACAATCGTCAAAACTACAAGCACCATTTAAAATTAAACTCAACTTTTCTAAGTCGTCTCTCATTGCGCCACAACGTAAACGTTCTATCTATTCTTCCCTCCACGTTCATTAATTTTTTTTCCCTATTATTCGTATCTCGAAAAAAGCAGATGCAGTTAAAGAGTGTCCTTCCAACGCTTTTTTCACGCTTCCATCTCTACGATTCATATTTTTCAACGTGTAACCGGTTCTCTTATTCCCTGTCACTATTTTCTTTTTTTTTTCCCCCCCTCTCCTTTTTTTTTCTTTTTTTTTTTTTTTCTCTCCTTTTTCCCTCTCCTTACCAACACCGAAATGAGTTCCCATCCCCGAAATATATCGTTCGACACACACACGGAGCGACAGACGGAGCATCGAGTGTGTAGCTTTTCGTAACGCACGCAGGGTGAACGAAAGGCACAAAGGTCGGTGGAAAAGATGAAGAGGATAACGACGGGAGGAAGGAAGGGAGAGATACAGAAGCTGGTCCACGTCGAACGAGTTAACGGACAATGGCGGTCCACGTTGGAAAAAATAAAGGAGAAGGGAGAGTGGTGGGGGTCCCTCATTACGAGGGGCGCCCCCGGTGTATTTGTCGATAAGGATGGAGGGGGGGGGGGAGACCTATATGCAAATGGTCGTCCCTCGGCCATGCGACGGCAAAGAAAAAAAAGTTTCCCTCTCTCTGTTCGCTCTCCGTTTCCCTCGGATGCACGAATAATACACTCCTTCTCTCTCTCTCTACCAAAGTGAAGAAAAAAAAAGAGAGGGGAGAGGGTATAATGTATCGTAATCAGATGATCAATTATTAAGAGCGCGGCAAAAAAACAACGAGGGTTGACATACGACTGACAGGAGAGGAGCTGTATCCCGGATATACCCGAAGGGGAGGGAGACCTCCCCTCTTCTTCGTTCCTCTTCCTTCTTTCGACATCTTCTTTTTCCATTCCACGGTTTGGCAAACGTTTGGAAACGTTGGTACGATTATATAGGAGTAATCGATAGCACGAATTCATCACGTTCTTAGCTTGGAATTTCGATGCTGGATGGGTGACAAGGGGATGGAAATTGTTTTTTTCGTTCGAAATGTCGTTTTGTATTCTGCGAGACGAGACGAATTAAATATTCGATTCGATAGAAAATTGGTAAGATGAACGAATCGAATTTCAATTTGAAATTTGAAATTGTTTGCGGGTACTTGTTAATCTTTTATTAATAAAGAGAAATACGAATCGGCACGCGCTTATTTCTGCATACATAATGAGTTGTATTTATTAATCGTTCGATGAAAATCGTCGTGGGGAAAATTAAAAATATTGCTCGCGCCACGTTAAATAGATCCGGGCAAGTAACGTTGCGTTTAAAGAACCAATACGTTATTTGCACAGTGACACGCAGTGAGCATGTTAGATAAAAGATATAATGATAAATTGTTCCTGATAAATGCAATATATCTGATCAACAAGATGAATTATAGATTAAAAAAAATTCGTTACACGCGTTGCTTTTTAACGCGACACATTTCACTCACCGTTTTATATATCGTATTATAATTCGTTCGCGAAATTATTTCAGAAAATCAATTATATACCGTATAATTATCTATTTTTTTTAATGAAAATAAAGAGAATCCGAATCAATTTATCGACAACTTTTAAATTTTATTCACAAGCTCTATCCAGAATTATTATTCCACCATCTGAATGGATATAAGCGCAAATAACATTTTGCCTGAGAAAATATAGAGGAAGGCACGTTAAGTAGAACTTTTCATGTTCCGGGATGGAAGATTGAACGCGATACGAAATTGTGCGCATGAACAAACACCGTTCACGGGGAAACCCGTCCAGGATATTGTTTAGATATGCATAATAAATGTATCGCTTTCTTCGGGTCTCTTGCATAACCGAGCAAACTTTCTACTAGGCATGTGCGTCGAGAACGTTAGGACAATAACCCCCCCCCCCCCGATATCGAGTTACCAATTTTTAATGGATGTGGATCTAGCTGCGATCATGCGTGTGATCGGAGGTAAAAGCTCATCACGTGGATATTTAAAACGTGGCCGTTATATTCAAAGCTTTGCTTTGTAATTATAATATGTATGCACTTATTGAAAACGCAGACAATGTATAAGGTATGTATACGAAAGTATACGAAAGGATAGAGAAAAGTTAAACAATTTTGATATAAAAAAAAAGATAAGAAATTAAGAAATTGAATTTTAATTTTTAAAGAATTTACGAGAATTTTATTTGAGAATAAATAGAGAGATATAGAAAATTTTTATGATAATATGCGGTGAGTTCATTGAAAATGGAGAAAAGTTAAACAATTTTGATATAAAAAAAAAGATAAGAAATTAAGAAATTGTTTAATTTCAGATTGAAATATACATCGATAATTCTATTTAGAAGAATTTATGAGAATTTTATTTGAGAATAATAGAGAGATATAGAAAATTTTTATGATAATATGCGGTGAGTTCATTGAAAAATGGTTAATTATTTAAAACGATCTTGATAATGCGTAGGTAGGGAAGCGTGAATGTATAATCTTTCGAATTATTGCTTGGCTTTTTGGATTAATAACGCGATTTCTGATATACACGATCATTGCCGAGTTAACCTCCGGGTTTCTAGATCATCTTCCCAAATTTAATGAGATATTTGAGTAGATTATTTCCCCTCGGCAATTTTCTACTATCATCTTTATTACACTAATCACAGTGATTCGGATAGAATATAAGATAATTATCGCCATCCCAAACGCGAGAAACCATTCTCGAATTCTCTCGAGATCGGTGAATAACAAATCGCTCTATAATTTACGATCAACAATTCGTACCAACCTTCGTTTAAGTCATAAATTTAAGTATAACTTTCTAAATTATCGCGATCCTATTCTCCCCTTTTCTTGACACTTTTAACCCTTTTGAGAGTAAATTTTTTTCGAGACTGTGAACAAAATTCTTTCCAATTATTCTTACCAATTATCAACAAAGATACTTTTTTTTATAATATGAAGACACAATATTACTGTAGATACTTTCTAATTATTTAACAATTAATAAAAATGGAATGCAAAAGGATTCATTTTCATTTCTTCTTCTATATATTTCACAGTAGTTGAATATTATTAATTTCTCTCGACTGATACCGATAATGATACTCACACTTGCTTGTAGGTTTGATTAATTTTTCTTTTTTGAAGATTTTAATGCTTATTATCCGTATCGATTGTGAAAATTGAAAAGGACAACGATACCATGGATGTACCTGACTCGTGGCACGTGGCCCTGAAAACAGGACAATTTGCTGCATACTCGCAGGTAGCACCAACATATTTGGGGTTGAGGCAGGTATACGCCTATATATCGAGGCGATTCTGAGGGGTGGCTTTGCCAATCAATAGATATTCATCCCCATCGAACCATCGACACCATTGTCGATAAACGATGCATTCAGCTACGTTGTGGGACGCGCAGGTTGCACTTTGATGTGCCGTGTTAAAGAAATCATTCATCAAACACAGGTTCCTACATTTTTCTATATTTCCTTTTTTTTTTTTAAATAATTGAAATCATGTTGACACAGATGTGATCATTAAGAGTATAAATTATTGGAAATGAAATTAAATTAAATCCTCATCAAGAATTTTAAATTAAAAATATTACTATAAATATTTTTATTAAACTGCTATTTCACTAAATAAGAGGAATTTTTAAATATTTAAAAAATTAACAATAATATATTCTCGAAACGCAATGAATAAGAATAAGAGAGAAAAATAAATTATTCGTTCAAAACGAGAATTAATTAGCCGAAATTCGTTTCCTTTCGTAGTTACTATTGAAAATTTGAATCTTATATAACGGAATGTAAACCACCGTTGGATCCCTCCCCACCGTGAAATTAATTAATTAACGGTCGATTCGACATTGACTGAGAATACGTGTCGCGCAAAATCGAAGTCGTACGAAACCCCCGTGCACGAGGAGGGAGAGGGTGAGAGAGAGAGAGAGAGAGGAAGAAAAGGGAGGCTGGTTCTCCCCGCGTGTCCCGCTGCGCGAAAATTTGCATACACGTTCACGATTTAATTAGGTTACGCCTAGGAAACGGGTTGAAGTTCACACACTTCATTAGAAATTCGAAAGGCCCGGGTTTTCATTTTGACGTATGCGCCTTTCTTCTTGTTTTTTCTCTCTCTTCCTCTCTCGCCCCTGGTTCCTTCTCTCTGCCAACGATAATTGAATGCAGACGGTATTAAAGATTTATTTTCGTGTTTCGCCGCTCGCTCACGTTTCCTTTCATCCACGAATTCGAACGTAACTAGCATGTTTATTTGCATGAAATCTCGCTCGAGGGATCAACCCCCTTCTCCAAGAGTAATAATTCGTTGATAATTTAACCACCGAGAGAAATTAATATTAAGAACGGAGAAGAGAAGAAAGAGGGTGAAAGTGATAAGAAATAGAACAGGATTATCCCTGGAGCACAAGTTTTAGGGTAAATGATCGATTAATTTTTTATAATCTCCTTGTATGAATTCTTTTATCCAGCTAATTGATATTTTACGTTTAGAAGAAATTTAAATAAACGTACAAAGATATAATTAATACGAATTTGAAAATTCGAAACACGATCTTTCTCTCAATTAACATTCTCCCAGATGTTCTATCATACAATAATCAAAGGAATTTAACAGAAGAATTCTCACGATTCGAGTTCCTAATCAATAAACATCACAAGATATCGGTGACAGAGAGATTATCTCTTCTTCACCGTGAACATTTGCATTATATTCAACGCAGACAAGAAAGATAGAGAGAGACACGAGTAACACGATACGATTACAAGGATAGATCGTCACATGGTCGCTGTTATTGTCAGGATAATTTGCATAGATCCAGCCCCTACTAATTATAAATTTCATGCGGCACAAGAGTGCCTGCCTGTCTTCACGACGAAGCAACATCCTGATCCCGAGGCGGTGCCTTAAATCAGGGCCTTTTATGTAAATGATATCGCATCCGTGCATCAGCTGTCTTAGCCTATATTTCTATGTGGCCACGGAGGAAACAAAAATGGATCGACTGTCATAACCTTCCAAGAGGAAGGCAGAGGGGGGAAGGATGTGAAAAGGTCTGGCACGCAAGGATGTGTCGTAGCGGTTAATAGTGGTAGTGGCCGGAACTCGAAACGAAAATCGAAGCGAGTATAACTCTCGATG
Organism: Apis mellifera; assembly: GCF_003254395.2. Classification (NCBI taxonomy): domain Eukaryota; kingdom Metazoa; phylum Arthropoda; class Insecta; order Hymenoptera; family Apidae; genus Apis; species Apis mellifera. The sequence continues at coordinate 10,437,743 of NC_037644.1, read as the reverse complement.
GTGGTCTTAATTGCGAGCACGATCGACAATTCGTTGGAACGGCTTAACGAACTTTTCCCTTTGTCACTCATCGTCCCCATCGTCGATCGATCGCGGTTGAATACCGTCGGGGAGTCGGGTGGTAATAATTTTTTTTAAGAACTCTCCACTCTACCCTCCCCTCCCCTCCTCCATCCCCTTCCACGTGCATCCACGCGCGGCCGCGACTCGTATAAATTGCAATTTAACAGTGGCAAGAAGGAACGAAAGTCGATGAACCGGTCGAGGGAGGGAGGGAGGTGGTGGTCCTCCTCCTCTCCCCGAGGAATTTTATCGAGAGACTCGTAATCCTGGAGGAGGAAGGAGGCGCGGGGTCGTTTAATAACGTAATTAGCCCGAAGGATCTGGAATTTCTGCGCCGGATCGGGAATAAATTAATGCAATTATCCTTGGATCGAGGAGGATCGCGGCGAGTGGACGAAAGGGGTGGAGTTAACCAACTTCTCCTTCCCTCCTTCATCCTCCTTTTCCTTCGAATTTTTTCTTTTTTTTTTTTTTTTTTTTTTTGGTCGCGACACAACGATTTCGCCTTTTCCTCGACTCATTGTCGCCATCATTCCACCTTTGGGGAGGAATTTTAGGATCCGCACGATCCATGGTGCGGAAATCGAGCGCTTATTAACATCTCATCGATTCGGCTCGGCTCAATTAACTTACTTTTTTTTTTTTTCTTTTTTTCTTTTTTGCGCGCTCGAAAGCTGCATCCTCGAACTCGTTTTTAAATGAATACTCCACGGAACCGGCCGCCCCGCGGGTGGTTTCTTTAATATGCTAAATATCCCGCCGCACCGCCTCTGGGGAAAAACGTAAGTTCCTAAAAACGGCTGACCATCGGTTAATAGTTCCTTCTCTCCTCTTTTTTTCCTCCTTGTTCTCTTTGTTATCTTATTGTCTTCTCTCTCTCTCTCTTATTTTAATTCTCTTCTCCCTTTTTCTTCTCTTTCCTTCCATCCTTCTTTTTCTTTTTCATTCAAGCCTGCCTCTCGGAATTTTCGCGGCCGAGGCGAGTAGTTACGGTCAATTATTAAGTTAACGACGTTACGTCGACGTAACGTGTTCCCTGAATTGCATCACCTGTACGAGACTTTCATCGTAAATATCCCGCTTTGTAAGTCTGATATTATGCAAAACGATTCTTTACTTTTTTTTTTTTTTTGCTTACTTGCTTCGGTGCCCGATAAATAGATATACTTGAATTATAATTTTTCGCCAGTGGATTGTTTTTTAGAAAAGACTCCTCTTGCTTTGTATATTATGCACATATTTTTTTAGATGTATGAATTTTTGGAAATCTTCCTTGTGTTTAAAAAATTATAATGATAAATATTTAGTTGACGATGAAAGTACATTTTTTTTACGTGATAATTTATTAAATAAAATAGTCTGAATCAATTTAATCGTACGCTTATTCGAAAAGAAAAATTTAAAATTCGTGTCATTCGTCAGTATAAAAAAAAAAAAAAGAAGAAATATGGAACAGAGGGTATTCAAGATATTCCACAACGCGTCTTCCACCCTCGTGTTTATTCGATATATAGTAGATCATCGGATGGCGACGTGATCTCGCACGAATTAACCGGCCCGCATATGAAAAACGATGCTCGTATGCGTATCCGTGTGAGTCATGGAAAATAAAGAAAAGAAAAAAGAAGAAATAGAGAGGAAGAAAAATAACGAGTAAAGTAGAGGAAGGGGAACTAGTATAATTTGTACGAAGGGGCACGTCTTCCGTTCTTCTTTCGTAGATGGGTCTAGATTCTCAGGCTATGGGTATGCAAATGTAATAAAGAGTATTCAGGGACGTAGCTGATTTTTGGTTAATCGAGGCTTCATGAGAAATTTTCGTCTAATTTAGAACTTGATAATTTCAGATGAAAATATTATAGATACATATATATATATGGACTTCAGTTCTTAATTTGATAGTTTAAAGTACAATTAAAACATGAATATTAATCACACAATATTAATAAATAATTAATAAATAAAATTACAATATTCAGAATAGTCACAATATTATTTATACCGATTTAGAAAGCAATTACACAAATATTTTTGAAATTAGTCCAGTTCATAAATAATACAATTATTCAAGTTAATTTCTCACAAATTTTTACGTCATTGTTTTTTGAACCAATACCACAACGAACAAATTGAAATTACTTGATCTAAACCCATTAAAATAAATCACATAAACCTTTTCTTTAATTCTCTGAATCAAAACATTCTTAATCTTAACAATCTTATTCAATTATCACTCGATACAATTAAATATCTTTCCTCAATCATTGATTCATAAACTCAAGCTCAAAGAGTTACAAAATCAACGACAATCAATATCGATCTCGTTGAAATCGCGACTCGAAGAATTAAAAACGGAGACGGCAGATGGGCCCCTTGAATCACGTCCCTGGAGGAGAAGGAGGGCTGAAGGTGGCCGTGCAAAGGGCCCATTACGCGAACCGGCCCCGGAACAAGAAAAAACGACACATTGTGATGCGATGTGCGTACGGGCAAAGGGTCGCGCCGTGGGACTAGAACAAAGCGGCGCGATAAAAACTGGGCATGGATCCGGAGGGCCCTCGCGCTCCTAGCGCTGCGAGGAGGTGGGGAGAAGGGGGCCCGGTGGGGGCCCTTTGCGCTCTCAAACCTGCTCCAATACTTTCAGTCATCCGCCGCGTATTCGAGAAGCGTTTCCGCCCGTTTCTTCGCTCCTTTTGTCTCTTTACTACGCGATCCTCTCGGCCAGATAACAAACGTGGCGATCCTCGTTGCTTATGGAAACGGAAGAACTTTCCTTGCTTTCGATCCGCGAGTCATGGAGGGAATTGTCCGAGTGAAGTTCCTGTGAGAATTAATCGGGAAAGGAGGATCTAATTAATAAGTTAAAAGAGAGGAGGGGAATAATAGATGGACGTGGTTTGTGGGAACGAGTGAGAAGTTGATGACGTTATTTTGATTTGTTGAAATTTACATCGATCTAAAGTTAAAATTCTAAGTTATTATTATATATAATTCTAAGATCTAAAGTTTTTTTTATATTTTCTCGATGTTGAGTTAATCACTGTTTTAGGATCGCGTGTCAAAATATCAGATTTTTTGAGACGCGTACAAAAATTGTTTCGCGAATATCGTTTTTGAAAAATGGAATAGTGGAAGTTCCAAGAAGATTCGATAGAAATTAGAAGAGATCTGTAATAAAGGAATATTTCTTTTAAAAAAATCACCATTTCCTTTTCATTGTTTAAACAAAATAAGATTACAAGGGTAAAAGTGAATGGTAGGATGAATATGGAGTTTTTTCTTTCTTTCTTTCTTTCTTTTACCGAGTCGTAGGTTTTATCCAGTGTTCACAAAGGAGTTTTTGCGCGACTCCACGTGGTCTGTGCAAGGACACGGGCCGGAAAGGAATCAAGATTCGTGGGATCTTGAGAATCGAGAACCGGAATGATCTTACCCCCTCTCGTTGCAGATTTGCACGAGTCTGGTCCAATGGTTCCACGAGGTTGGGCCCCGAGCGACCAGTTTTCGAGCAACTCGCGTTCGGTAAACCTGTTCCCTCTTAATCGCCGTGAAAATAAAGAATGCACAACTATTTCATCGGGTGTGATATATTTTTGTATTAACGTATATATAAAATTTTTAACGATATTTATACGATAATACGTGAAGTAGAGAAAGAAAAAGAAAAAGAAAGGAAAGGAAAAGGTGAAAAGAGTAAAGTTAATTTAAAAAAAAAAAAAACGTGTTTATCAATCATTGAGATTGTTGAGAAATATTCGAAATGTGTTTGTTATTTGCAAAGATGGCCGCTGTTGCGTCGATGGCCATGTTATGGGGGATCTGGAGCATTGGGGCACTTCGTCATCTCCACCCCTGTTTGTAGGGCGCAGGGCTGGTGGAGAGTGGTCAGACGCTTCAAGAAGTTTGTGTCCTTAAATAGGGAACATTTCGAACGTGGTGTTTCGTTCTATGCGCGACAAAAATGTTGTATTTCAAATCTGATTAAAACATAATACGATTACAATTTAGAGGAGGAATAGAAAAATATCGAGGTATAATCATAAATATTCTTATTCGATATTCAAAATTCAATTCATTTTATCAACGATAAAAAATCAAATTATTATATAAATCAATATTTTTATTATTCGTGTATGGAAAACAAAGATACCTTGGATACTTTTTAAATAGTGAATATTTAAAAAAAAGAAATACATCCATTACGATATTATCACCATTGCAATTTATAAAAATAAGGAAAATAAGCACAAAAGATATTCCTCGTATTAAAATTCAAGATCGATCCCTTCCGTTTCGTATTTCATTTATTAACGAACGACGAAAGAAAGAGAGAGAGAAAAAGAGAGAAGAAAAAAAAAAAACAATCGATTGAATCGTTCGACTAATATTTTTGTCGTATTCGCGTCGTGGATGGATGGAGAACGTTCGCGATAAAAAACAACGTCGATATTAAACACGCGAGTTGAAACGGGAGTCTACCTGGTTAGCCGGGCTTTCATCCCTCGCGATATAGGGAGCACGTCTCGAGAGAAAGAAGGGGAGGAAAGGAAAGGAAAGGAAGGAGAAGGAGAGGGAGGGAAAAGAGAGAAAGCAGAGCCGCGTATGGATTTGCTTGGGACCGTTTCAAGGGTGAGGTTAGACCAGGGCGGTTTGAAAATGATGAAAAAGCTTCTTGCGTCACTGTCAGCCTCTGTCACCCATCCCCTCTCTCCTTTCCTCGTCACCTACAGAAGAACTTGCACCCTCGCCCCTATCCATCTTAATATTATTATTTCATTCCGCGAGCCCGTTTTTTAGAGACATCTCTCTCTCTCTCTTTCCTCTTCCTCTTTATCTCATCTTCTTTCTCTCCTCCTCCCCCCCCTCTCTTTCTCCCGATCTAATCGTACGAGTACGAGTTCGACCTCCTCGTTCCCTTCACGGTGAAAACCACCTACCGCCCTTACCCAGCCCTGGAACCAATCCACCCCCGTCAGGGGACACCCTCCACCTTCCGGAGCACCATCACTTACGGATCAATAGGGTATGGAAGATAAACGCACCTAGAGGGGATCCAGAGGGGCTGTCGGTCGAAAGGAAGAGGGGAAAAAAAAAAAAAAAGAAAAAAAGGAAAAAAGGAAACGCAAATGGTATCTATAAGCACTGCGAGACTCCGACTCTGTCAACAAGCTGTGAGATTGTCGATGCGGTTTAACAATGTGGTTATAGTTGCTGTTGTTGTTTAACGTTGTAGTGTTCGATTTGATTCGTAGGATCGATGGAAAAATTTAACACAAGTTTTAAGAGAGAAACGTAAACGTATTGTGAAGTGTAGTTACAATTGAGAGCTTTGTTAAATTTATTTGATTAAAAAAGATGCATTATATATGGCGTCCATCCAAAAATCCGATAATCTTGTACGTTTTATTACTAAATATATATTTCAACTTACTTGATAAGAGGAGATCAATTATATATGGAGCAGGATGATGACATTTAATAGTTAAATTTTGATCCATCCGAAAATTAAAGATAATCCGATAATCATAATCTTTTATTCGTTCTATTACCAAATATATATTTCAACGTTTGTTGCAAACAATAATAATAACTCTTCGACACCATCCCATAAAAGTTTTATATAAATGTTTTATCGTTTCTCGTTGTTTTAACATTTCTTTTGATATATATTTTTTAAAAATTGGCGGATATTTCATTTTCACCTCTCTCGCAATCTTGAATATTCAAGAGATTGCACAGCATCCTTGTTAAAAAAAAGTATCGTTGTACCTCGTGGTTTTGGACGTGGAGGAAGAGAGGACCAATCTTCGTGTCAAGATGAGCCCATCCTCGAAAATATATATTTGGGGGTGAATCCCGTCACGTTATCGCGAATATCTCGCACAAAAATAGGAGGAGGGAGGGGGGGGGGAGGGGGAGGAAGGGGGATACCTTATTCAACGTCATTTCTTTTATCGATGAACGAGATGAAGCCCGAGTTCTCTCTCCCACGGAGGAAAGAAGGAAATCGTTAGGAGAGCGACATGCAAATTCGTTCGAAAGTTTCGCCCACCTCTGCGCCTCTAGCACCCTCTGGGCAAGAAAAAGCGGGGCAAGGGGGTAGGCAGAACCCTCGAAGAAGACGAAGAAGAGAGGAGCGGGCGGCGAAGAAGAGGAGTAGATAGATAAAGAAGAGAAGGTGGCCGAGAATGTTTTCTGTTCCTGGCTGCTGGCGATTTATGCGCTCGAAATCGCATCTCCCCTAAAATGAAACGACGAATAGGAAGGGCAACAACGCAAGAAGGGAACCTGTGGGTGATCTGTACGTGAGACCTTCTTCTCGCATAATATCTTTTTCTCGCCTTTAAAAAGATTAGAGACAATTTTTCTCCGGGAAAATTCTCTTTCGAGCCTCTTGTGAATGTCTTCTCTCTCTCTCTTTCTTTCTTTTTTTTTTAATATTCGAAAGAATTCGTAATAAAAATTGAAGGATCTTTATTTTTTTTTTTTATCGAATCCAATTTTTTCTAGTATCTTTCCTTTCGATATTTGCGGCAGGCAAAAAAATTAGCCGTCTTATTTCGAAGAGAAAATTCTAAATTCCTTCAAAATTTTTTTAACATGTTAAAAATGATATTGCTAGATTCGATGGATGTAAGGTATTTTCGTATAATTCCAATACTATATGTATATATATATATATATATCGAGGAGTCTGGGATATGATTGGAATCTCAAAGTCGGCTCAAAGCTTACTCCGTCGAATGTTCAGTTCCGCATCGGCGGGAAGATCAAAGAAACAACTCCTCTTTGTCTCCCGGTGCGGGGGGTGGTTACTTGGGAGAGCAGCGAATATTAAAATCTGAGAAATGAGATTTTGAGAGATCGAACTTTCGAATCTTCAATCCCTAAATCACTAGAATCCTGTATGTATCTCGCCGGAGATTTCGATTATTTACAAACATCGCTCGTCTTTCTCTCGCCCATTCGATAATTTAACCAGGTATCGATTCGTATTATCGCGGTTCCATTGCGAATTTCGCAATTTATCCCAATCCGATTTGTATCGTCGATTTTTCGGGCACGAAAATGTGGCCGAGGAATCAATTCGACTTGTAAAAATAAATTACACGATGGAAAAAAAATGATCCTCGGTATTATCGGTATAAAGAGAGCGAGAGAGAGAGAGAGAGAGAGAGAGAGAGAGAGAGAAAGAAAGGAGATGGAAACGTTCAAGGGCTGTTTATAGATAACAAATTCTCGCGGTATCCAATTATTTTGATATCCCCTCCCGGAGCATAAATCTCGCAAAACGCGAGATAACGCAGTTATCCACGAGCATAAACGCGCGAAATCGCGCGCGAGCCTCGTTTTTCAAGCTTCGTGAATTTTTATCGCGTTGCATCCGGTGGCGTGTGCCATATTTCCCCGGCTACCCGATAGATTTTTCAGACCGCGCAAAAATATCGTGGACCGCGATAAAATGCTCGTGGAAAAAAGGGAAGAGGTAAAAGAGAAAAAAAAAGAGAAAGAAAGAAAGAAGGAAGAGGAAGAGGAGAGAAGAAAAGAAAAAAAAAAAGAAGGAAAGAATGACCAGTTGGTTTCGGATCAGCTGCAGCCGCCTACCGACTTCCACCGCCTCCTCTTCCTCTTCTCCTTTCCTCTACCTCCTCTACCTCCTCCTCACCCCCCTCTCGTTTTTCGTCTTTCTTTTAATCGGCCGCGTGCCGTCGGCACAGGGGCGGATGGCAATATTCGAAGCGAGTCGGGCCAAGCCCGTTTAATATCAGCAGATCGAGGCACAAATGAATATTCATTAAACACATTTTTCCGATTTTAATTACATCCCCTAAGCGGATCTGGCCAGGGCTTACGCAGCGGTTCCCTTGGCCTCCACTCCTCCGTCTCTTTTCCGTTTTTATTCCTCCTCCACTTTTTTCCCCTTCTTCCTCCCCGTATTCTCATTTATACTTTCTCCCGTTTCACCACTCTCCATCCTTCCTTCCTCCCTCCACCTCTATTCTCTCCGTCCTTATCATCCCCAGTTTCATCCTCCGCTCTTCGTTTTTCTCCTCGATTTCTGTCTCTCCTCTCACCAGCCTGGCCGCTTTTTAATGAAATCCACTGCGGTGCAGGAGCACCGAATGCCATTATTAATACCGCCACGGTCTTATCGTGGTTCCTGCGTAATAAAGAATTACTTTGTTATTAATTCCAATGTTCGCCACTCGTCGAACTACTACTACTACTTTGTTCCTCCAGTTCGAATCGGCGATGGGGATCCATTGGAGTTGAGATACAACGAAATACTTTTCCTTTGGAAGATCGTCGAATCGAGGATTAATTTATGAAGGAGATAAGAAAACGAAGAATATGTTCGCGTTTGATGGAGCATATCTCTTCATGTTCGATGTCTCTTTAATTTATAATTTTTCCATTGTAACTCGTCATTTTTCATTCGAAATTCGAAAATGAAATTTTTCATCTTCCAATTTTAGAACTTCGAATTGGATAATTATAAGAATATTTAAAATAATACGAGAAAGATCAAATTTTTGTTTTCGAAATTGTATCATCTCGTCCACGATTACATTCATTGTACAGCATACCGTTCGTTATCCTGCATGAAACATTCTTCGGGGACGCCTTACCGCGTTCGACAAGAAACGAAGCAAGCAAGTCCGAGGAAATGCGACGCGTTCAGCCCGAAGGGGCTCGTTAAACAATCGTTTCGCCCGTTTTCAATCCTTCTTCTCTTCTCTCTGGACACCCCCGAATTTTTCTTTGTGCCATGCCTCTCCCTCTCCCTCCCTCTCTCTTCTCCCTCGTTCGCACACATGACGCGATGGCGAACGGTGAAACGAGCACGCATGCGCCCGACATCGTCTTTTTTTCCTCTCTCTTCTTTTTCACCGTACCCCACCCCATAGGCCAGTTGCAAGACGAGGGGTGGTTTGGTGGTTGAGGGTGCGGGTCTGCGAAGTAAGGGTGTTGCCACGGGCAACGCTAACGAGCTCCATGAGCGACGTTAGATAGAGCAACACATCCCCATAGCACCCTCGGAATTCCCCTCCTTTCGTGGTGCCACCGCTACGACAAACCCCGTAGAGAAAGTTGGTTATGTATAAATACCTCCCTCTTACGTGGGCCACCGTCTACGCGATGCGAGGAGTGTGGAGAGAGCATGGCAGAAGGAGGAAGGAACGAGACAAGGGTTGGTTTGCGGTGTTCATTCGATTCAGATCATTCCTTTTTTTGTGCTTATTCTCACAAATTTGTTGGATGAAATATTGTAATATGGAATATTGTAATATGGAATATATATGTAATGGAAATATTGTATTATTTCTTACGAAACTATAGCTAAAGAAAATGCTTCTTCTTTTTCCTCTGTGTGTAAATAAAATATTTGTTATATAAACTGTGGCAGAAAGGAAAAAGAAGAAGACATAATTCTTTCTTTTCTTTTCTTTTGTTGCTACTAAAGTCTAATAGAAAATTGATTATGTATAAATACTATCTCTTATATTATCGTCTATGGGAATAAGAAAGAAGGAAGAGGATATAATTGTGATTTTTCTTTTTGCTGCTACTATAAATCGAGTAGAAAATAAAAAGAGTTTATAGGTATAAATATTAATTTCTTAAGCTATCGTTTGTGAGGTATGCGAACGAGGCAAAGGGAGAAAGGGAGAAGAAGTTTGCACGTCGATTCAGACCATTTATTTTCTTTTTCTTCTTCTTTTACTTCTTCTTCTTCTTTTTTTAAGTGTACAAACATAATTTAACCACTTTCTCGCGTTCTTCGTTTTTCTCTTCGTCCTGGTACAACCCTCCAGCTTTGTTTCTCGCTGCTTTACATTATTTCCTCCATTCTGTTGCTCTTACAGGTACGAGAAATTGATGGCGCGTTACATTTTCCTCCTTCCAAATTTTCGAGTTGTTGGTCCATTCATTTCTAGGTGAACAGATTTCACGAAAACGATTCTTTCTATTCGAATTCGTAATTTCAACAATTTTTCGTCCGGATCAAAAATTTTTGACGAAAGTTCCAACCTTCGATATTTCATCTAACTTCGTCCACCTTTATCCTCTTCCATTTTCACGCCTCTCCTTTGTTATTCCGATACTTTCGATTTTTCATTTTCCTTTCTCCTTTAACATCTCGTTGATTCGATCGATGAGGTACGCCGGGCGCACATTAATGGACGCTTAAGAATTCGTGGTCGAAGGAATTAATTCGAGTTAAAAGGGTTCTTTCCTTGCAGGAAGATGTTCAGGGTGAGGATCACGCAGCCAGGGGTGAATCAGCGGGGGGTTTACCAGCCGCGACGGGCTGTGGGAGGGCGATTGTCGGAGAGGGAAGGCAATTACGTAATCAAGTAATTAGTCCCTGACCTGAGTTAACAGGTTTCACCGTGCCATTCAACCGTCCTCATTTCCTACCGAATCTCGCCTTCCTTTCTTCCTTCTTTCCTTCGCGGACCATTTGCCGCGTTTTCCCCATAAATTTCCAAACTTTTCCTTCTTTCTGAAAAAATGTATCAAGGGATAAATTGGTCTACGGTTTATGCCATTTTTTTCTTTTTCTTTGTTAGCATTCTGTTGCGATATTCGATAATAATTGTCAAAATTATGAATTTCGAATTTATTTCTGGGAATATTTATTGAGTTAAATCTACTATTTTTGACAAAATGTTATAATATATAAATATATGTGAGAATATATATTTGATGTAAAATAAAAAAGAAATTTCAATTTTTGTACGTAGAATGAGAAAATGGTATTTGAAAAGAATAATCGTTTAAAGTATATTTTTTAAAATATTACGATTATCTTTAACAAATTTTTAAAAATAACAAGTTCAGATGATTCTGATAAAATTAATGTTACCTTTATCGATGAAAAAAATATAATTAGAGACTTTTTCATAACACTTTTAATTTAGGGGTGGAACTTCAATATTAAACGATACACAAATTTGCAACTTTCCAAGAAAGTTTTTGCTTTCGTTTCATCACGGGATAATCATTAAAAAAACAATTTTGCATTTAATTAACGTAGTTTCTATCCATTCCGAAACTATTTTGACGAGTTCGGATGAGCAGTTATTCGTAGAGCTCGGTTTGTAAAAAAAAAAAAAAAAAAAAAAAGAGAGAGAAAGAAAGAAAGTAAATCGAATGAATTCGCAAATGAACGAGCAAAAGTTCGAGCAAAATTAAAAGATTCCTTTCAGAAATCGTTCGCATCGTCATCGTTCGATACACGAAAAAATTTATAACAAATTTGTCTCTTTTCTCGCGCGACGAGTATACAAATTACGCGTGTTTAAATTTTGTTTCGTTTAAAAAACAAAATACTACTACTGGAACGAATCGTACTACGTGGAACGTCATGGAATAAGTTGCCTGATAAACTGGTGACAAAGTAACGCGATTTTTTTCTCTCGCGGCGGGGGGGTGGAATTCATGTAGAAATATTTATTGGAGCGAGAAATGCGACACCAGTAGACGGTGGACCGTTTTTTTTTTTTTTTTTTTTTTTTTTTTCCCCTCTCCTCTCCCACTCTTTCGATACGAAAGTTTTGAGTAAATTTTTTAAAAGCGCGATAAAACGACTAGATGAGGTAACGAGGAGAGGACGAGTTTCGTGCAAATTGGAGAGTTCCTTTTCGCAAACACGGTCGCGGGAAAATCGTTATATTTGAACTGCGTACATTATATTTAAAGAGGAAAAGAAGAAGAAGAAAAAAAAAGAGGAAGTGGAAAAATTATGTTCTCACTCTTTGCGGATACAGTTATTCTTAATGAGATATTCTCGTGATTCTGAGAGGAGAAAAAAAGAATGTTAAGATTTGCGAATTATTCTCTATCCTCGAAATATGAAAATTGTGACTCTGTTAAAAATTTATCGTTCGAATATAATTTTATTATATATTAATATAATAATATTATATTATATAATATCGTTCAAATATTATTATTATTATTGCTGTATTATTATTGCTATATTATATGCTATATTTATTATGCTATATTATTTATTATTATTATGTTATATTAAATTTAGATATATTTTTATCATATAAATGGGATCAAATAGAGATATTTAATTTATCTAATTGCAAATCTTAATCGTTATATTACTCAATGAAAAACCTTCACTATTCTAATATTCTAATATGAAAAACCATTTATAATTTCTTTCTGTAAAGCTTTAATTTTTGAATTATTTCATTATTACAACAAATAAGCGATAACATTCTTTATATACGCAAAAATCTTTGAATTCTGTTAATTCTTTTCTTCTCTCAACACTTTTGAATACAACTTTCAATTAATAATAATCAAAATACAATATATATACACATAATATTCAATTTCACGAAATTCAATCGGTTACTCGGATGAGTCGAACCAAGAATTTAGAATATTTCATATCCTCTTTTGTTCCTCTACGAGGAACATTCTACGAGTCTTCATCCCAAGAAATGAAAGAAAAAAAAAAAATCCCACGAGCACACGGGACAGGAGGGTGGCTCGAGGGGTGGGGCTTGACATCGAAGGCAAGAGAACAGACGGGAGGGAACCTTACTTATTGCTATGTTTTAATATAACGATGCTGTAACGATGCTTCGTCTGCCGTTACGTTTATTCTGATGTTCCACTCCCTCGATCCCCTCCTCCCCCCCCCCTCTTCTCCCGCTTTCGCTTCAATAATCCATTCGCGATCCATTCGTTCCCCCGCGCGATCGTTGGCCACGATCCGCGACATCATCGTTGCCCTACCCGCACACCTTCTATTCCTGATTTTTTTCGCCGGGGGTATAGATCCACGGCCTTCTATTATATTTCGAGAGATCGACCGTATGCGCGTAACAAATATTTCAGCCGATATATATTCGAACCGATACGAAGTATCGGCGGGAGAAATAAAAATATCGTGCAGATTGTGTTTTCCCTCTATCGTCCGAGTATTTATTTATTTGTTTATTTTTTATTTTTTCTTCGTATTTTCGTTGGAAGAAATAAGACATTTTTTTTTTTTTTTTGGGAAAAATATAGAGTCGTATATTAGTTAAGAGAACATATCTTTTGTAATTTCTATAATTATTAAACGATAAATCTATAATTTTTCGGTAACAATTCCTATTATTCAAACAGAAATTGTTCGTCCAGTCTAAAATCGTACATATTTCAAAATACTATTTTTTCTTTAGAATTATTTTAACTCAAGAAAGGATATATTTCGAGCAAAAAGTAATCAAGATACAATCGAGAGAGAAAAAAAAAGGAATCCATATTTACTCATTCCCATCAGGAGCCATCAAAAAATTCTAAGACGCGCATGAAACGACAAAAGGCTCACCGCGCCCGACATTTTTCTAATATCTCTCCGGGCATAAATTACTTCTTCACTCGATCGTCGCTCTCCTAGAAGGGCGTGTGTCTCCGGCTCTCGTCGAGTTGCAACGACGAGAAGGGGGAGGAGGAGGAAGAGGGAGGGGGTTGGCAGGATTGGAAGGATATCCCGGCAGCGAGGAAGAAATGATCAACGGGGAGAAAGAGTCAGAAGGCGTGTTCTCTCTCTCTCTCTCTCTCTCTCTCTGATTATTGTGCACAGCACAAAGCCGAGCCGAGTTCTTTCTCCGTTTCTTTTCGCAACGTTCTCTTTCCAACCACCCTCTCCCCTCCCTCCTCTCTCGACTACATCCTTCTGTATCAGTTCCTCCACTCCTCCTCCGTCCTCATCTCGGCGGATAATACTCGGCTTGGATATAATAATACACCCGCGCAAAACACAATGTGATATTTTTCTCTTGGTAAATTATCTCTGTGTCGCTTTTCTCAAGCTTCTGCCTCCCTTCCGCCGTTTCCCTTTTGACGATTACCCGCCCTCCCCCCTCTCTTCTGATCTCCTCTCTCGTAGATCTCGTTAGTAATGAATTCCAAGTTCCTTTACTTAGAAATAATACGAATTGCTTGCTAGATTTATGGAAACAGTGTGAAAGAAGATATCGTATAGGCGTCGTGCCATATAAATTTGCAAGGGCGATTATTTAGACGGATGACGAATCGAATTTTTTTTCAAACGAATTTATACGTTGCGTAGTCAATATTAATCGATTTGATTATTAGTGTCGTGGATTGGATCATTTCTTTGAATTTGTTCAGCTATGCATCTTTTTATAAAGATGAAGATTGAATTCTTTTTATTTGCTCGAGAAAAATCGTCGTTACTCGTCAAGTATGAAATATCTTCTCTTTCGATGCAGAAAATAACAGATCGGAACAAAAAGCAATCGTGTCTCGATCGAGCAAACAATCTTCGAATTTTTCACATATCACGTATCCGTACGGTAATACGGATACGGTATATACACGCGTGTATATCTCTGTGTATCCCGAATCCTTTTATTTTTACAGTCTACAGTTGCTCGGCGCGAAAGCAATCCGCGCGCGGAGCACAAACAAATCCGGCTCGCTCTCGAACGACAAATGTTTTCGTTCTGCAGTTGTCATCAGAGGTATAGCACTTTTACAATCCAATTCCTATAATACCCTGATCCATCTCTGCCACGGATCCTCCTTGCATCGTCTTTCTCGTCTCCGGCCGAGAAGTGGAGGGGAGGGGGTGGGCGAGGAAGGGGGTTGGCCGCAGGCAAACGCGTCCAAACAAACCTAGACCGATGGATTTAAGGAGCCTCGGCTTTCCAGGGATTCAGGGAGGAAACGAGGCTTCTACTGCACCATCCCACAGTCGATTTTCTCCTCGGGTCGAATCCTGGAAAGGAGACGCGACGATTGGATGATAATGCGAAACGGGTGCGCTCTTCCTCTCCTCTTTGGACGCGTTTCTCGCCGATTGAAATCGTTTTTGGGGATCTTCTTTTTTTTTTTTTTTAATAATACGATTATTCCTGGAGAAATTGGCGGGAAATTTTTTTCGAATGCGTTGAATTATGAGTTCGATTTTTAATTAAGTACTTGTTACGAGTATTGAGAAATAATGCTTTTTAATTAAGCAAAGAAGTACATATGAATATATATATAATATTTCTGTTGCTATACATTCCATTCTTATTTCTTACATTTTATTATCGATTCGAGTAATTTCGACTATTTCGGTATTTTTGACAAATGCCTGTTTCAAGTTACGAACTTTCAAACGAAATTGAGAATCGCGAGGAGGACTTATCACATATACCGATTCGAAAGTATCTACTTTGAAATTGTAGAACAATTTCATCCAGACAAGGAGGAATATATATATATATATATATATATATATATATATATATATATATATATATATATATATATATATATAAATTTTCGAGGCGGGGAATTTCGGCTGACAAAGCAAGTAATTTCATCGTTGGATGCGTGGTTCCTTTGAAACGGACACGGTTACGCGGGAAATTATGAAACCGTCCGAGTAGAACGGTTCTTCACGGGGCGGCGGGGAATATTTTGCGAGAACTTTTACGTCTAGCTAGACGACATACCGTGCTTTGTCCGTTTTTCATGAAATTATTTTGTACGTAGAAGGAAGAAAAAAAAAAAGGATTGGAAACAATATAGGATATATCGAAAATATTGCGATGCGAAGAGAGCGACTGTTGAAAAAAACTGTTGAATAATTATTTTTTGATATTACTTTCGCTTCTGTCAAAAAATACGTTCGTTTCTTGTCAAGTTTTATTACGAAAAATTCAATAATAAGAAAGAAAGGATGGAAAAAAATATTATTATAATTTATATTATCAAATATTTTGTACTTTGAAGCTTGTTATCTACATTCTGAAAAGAAAGAAAACTTAAACGTCTCGTAAAACTATAAATTTACCATTTAGAGTTCCCTCTGACAAACAATTGGATCCGAGATCAAGAAACCTTCGTTAAATCTCCCCGGAAACGTTCAATCCCGCCATAGCGCTGTTTTCCCGCGCGATTCTTCCCGATCGGTCGCGTAGAAATCTACTCTGAGGAGTAGTGACACGCAGCTCCTGTCGCAAAATAATCCCCTGTACCGGCTTATTGATCAGATCACAAGTCGCCTCGAGCACACCGCCCCATTTCGTCCACCCTCCGCACTCCAGTTCGGTCTGAGCAGCACTCAGAAACCGGGCATTTTTATTCGTGGGGGCAGCCCCACCCCCGCACCACCCCCTCGTCCTTCCTTCCTTCCTTCCTTCCTTCCTTCCTCCATCTCCTCTTCGCCCTCCCCACACCCTTCGACGACACCGGGGTGGCAAAGTCGTGAGAGCGCCATTTTTTATTTCACCTACGAACGGCCGCGTGGAGATTCATTAATAACAAGCTGCGGTCGTTCCTACGAGGATTAGAGAGAGAACGAGAAAAGGGAAAGGGAATTCCCGATCGAGTTGGAGGGAGGGGTGGCCTGGGGGAGAGAGAGAGGCGGCCTCGTTTGTTAGGTGGGATCAATCCTCTGGTCGAATATATATATATATAGGGAGGGGAGGGAAGGAAAAATTGCACGAGTCGAAATATTCGACGGATTAGAGGACACGTGCCAGCCATGATATTCGCGCAGCCTCCAACCCGCGCGAGGAAATTGCTAAGAAATTTTAATAAAGGCGGTTGTAATTCGGGAGGGGAGAGGAGGAGAGGTTGCTTTATCGAGCCGATCCTTTTGATTTCCTCCGATTTACTTTGCTTTTCTCTCTTTCTCTCTGACGTGATAGAATCTCGCGGCAAGATTTATTATGTTACATGTAACGAAAATTCATCGACGACGAAAGAATTACTTTTTATAGAGATTATTTCAAGTGATCTAATCTGATGAATGAATCAAGTGATGTGATTATGCAACACCATTTACTTTAAAAAGTAAATATATTTATATAATTATTATATTTCTATCGTCAAATCATCTTAAACGTTACTCGTTTCGTTTATAAATTGTGGCAAGTTTTAAAAATGTTTCACGGAGTATCTGGCGGGAATTCCAGATTGATATCTGATAAATGAATCAAGTGAATTTTATATATGATTACGTAACACCATTTACTTTAAAAAGTGAATATATTTATATAATTATTATATTTCTATCGTCAAATCATCTTAAACGTTACTCGTTTCGTTTATAAATTGCGGCAAGTTTTAAAAATGTTTCACGGAGTATCTGGCGGGAATTCCAGATATCTGATAAATGAATCAAGTGAATTTTATATATGATTATGCAACACCATTTACTTTAAAAAGTAAATATATTTATATAATTATTATATTTCTATCGTCAAATCATCTTAAACGTTACTCGTTTCGTTTATAAATTGCGCCAAGTTTTAAAAATGTTTCACGGAGTATCTGGCGGGAATCCCAGACATCTGTAATTCAAATATGAGAGGAGAAAGTCGGGCGCGGATAAGGTGTTTTATTATGCGTCAACATATTACTCCTCTCTTTCTTCTCTTCTCTTTTCTTTTTCTTTTTTTTTTTCGCCCGTTTACTTCTCTCCAACAGCCGACACTTTTATTTGCTCGATCCTGAGGGTTCCTGGTCTCTCCGAGAGAAGCGCCTTAGGGTGGGACAGACGAGCCGTTGCAACGAAGAAAGAGGATTTTTGGTATTTTTCGCGAGAGCGGGGAAACAGGGCGGCCGGAAAAAGGACAGATTATATAGGTGGTGGGGGAGGGGAGGGAAGGGAGGGGAGGTCGGTTAAATAAGGAACAGAAATAAATAGGAAGGGAAGAAAAGAGCTCGTTAGAGGGTCTCCGTGAGTTTCTGAGTACCCAACTACCCAAACCCTCCTCTCTTTCTCTTTTCCCTCCCTCTTCCTTCCCTTCTTCTTACCTCCATCCTTTTCTCTTTTTCGCCTTCTCTGCTCCTCGTTTTTTTCTTTTTTTTAACTCGGAATTCCATGCCATCCTTTCGCGTCCTCCTCCTCGTTTTCACCTCGATATTTTTGACGTCGCTGTTTACTCTTTCACGATTGTCGCGCCGGGGACAAGCTTATCAAAAAGTTCGCGGCAAGAAACGACCAATTTGGCCGTGGCAAGAATAGACGGGAGGGGAGGGAGAGGCGACGATCACTGGATCTCCATTTGAATATTTTTCTCGGCCCTATTAACTCGGCCTACGAGATTGAAAAGTTTTTCATTCCGATCAATTTTTCCAGAAATATAATTTTATTTTTGTCTCACTCGAATCTTTATATGCGAGATTTCAAACTATTTTATAAAATCGTAATATTTTCTAGGTTTTTATACGTTCGACTAATCAATTACAGGAAACAGAATCTCATTTCAATATTTTATTCCCCAAATAAACTTTTCCACATTAATATAAATCATATCAATTAACTCTTTTTCTCATAACTTTCGCAAAAAAACGATCGATTAAAATCCAAACAAAATTAAACGATACACGATCCTTTCCTTAAGACTTCCTTTCCTGTTTAATCGTTCCTTGCCGGTCTTGAAATTTTAACGGGTTAATTCTTCCCCTCCCTCTGCACGGTCCAGTCGTGGAGGGGGCGAGATCTCACCAACCCTTTCGAAGGAAGGAAGGAAGGAAGGAAGGAAGGAAGGAAGATCGTCGCCCTGGCGAAAGGGTCGGTCAGGTTTTGTCGGGGGGGGTTCGCTCTCGCCGGCGAGTTTAACGGGGTTTTGCCGGTCGCTGGATCGAGGGTTTAGGCGGAGAGAGGTGGTTTAGCGAGTTACGAGCAATTGCCCACCGCCATTCTGCGCCATTGCTTCGTTCTTTAACCGGCCAGCCACTTTCTCACCCCCTTGGCGCGAGAGGGTAAGCGGTTGATAGGAACCGGTGAAAATTGCGTGATTAACCGAAACCGGCCTCCCTCCTCGGTTCATCAGTACGCTCCTACGACCACAAGGATTGGGATGCCTTCGGGTTATTTGGCCACAGACAATCCTGAAGGACCGCGACGTCGTTCCATCGCGTGTTTCGTGCATGGATGTGATGGGGAACGTTGTCGATGAATATATATATATATATATATTGCTCTATCGTTCACCGACCCTGTTTTGCGGTTTTATCGTCGTCTACCAATCGAGAAATTATCGAAGATATTGATTATTTGTATTTCGTTTGGAATTTTTTATTGGACGATCGATTAAAAGTCACAATAATTATAAATTATTGCGAGTCATCGTGATGGTTGCATTTGTAATTTCGCGTCATCACGTGCGTTTAACAAATCATTGATCAATGAAAAAGTGTGGAATCGAGTTATAGAATTGGATGTTTTTCATATTGCATTATGAGATATTTCAGATCGCGTATAATATGTTGAATTTTGGATTTTTTAAAAGTTATTTTATAATGGAGATTGGTGTCTTTCCCTTCGATTTCCTTCTCTTTCTAGTTGAAAACTCTGCCGCAGATCGAATTATCCATCGGCAGTCGCGAAATTACGCGAGCAGAATCAGCAGCAAGAGCGAGGAGCGAAACGAGGCGAAAAGCTTAATGTGGATAATCCGCGGTTGATTGGTTCAATTAAAGGTGTTCAGACGAGTATACACACTTAGATTTTTGTCATTCTTTTTCAACGAATAAAAAAAAAAAATACACGAAATGAGAGAGAGTCTAAAATTTCCTTTCCTTCTTCTTTACTTAATCAACGTACGTGAACTTAAAATTTATCAGGAGAATATTTAATATTTAATGTCTTTAATTTTGTGCATAAATACAATGTAAAATTATATGAAATATTGAGTTGACTTCTTCGTTGAAAATTACTGAAACAAAGTAACACTAGGAAATAGGAAGTTCACTCGGTCAAAAAGGTGAGAAAGAAAAGGCATTAACGAGCTTGCTGTCAATGTGTCTAAGCTGAAAAATAACGGTGTCTATATTTTCCTTCCTACTTCTCCATCCATTCCATTGTCTCTTCTCGAAACAGGGTATCTAATAGTTCTGTCGCTATCTCGTATTGTAATCAGAGGATGGTACTGTGTAATCACGGCTTCCCGCTACTGGCGATGACCCAACACATTCACGTCGATATTTGATCATAGCCAAGAGTAGATGCGTTTCCAGAGAGAAGAAATATTACCACAAAAATACGTACAATTTTTCTTAATTCTCTAAAAATTTCGAAATTTAATTCCGTTTAAATTCCCCGTCTAAACGAAGAAACTTAGTTATTATCCTCTTTTTCTTAGATTAGGAAGAAATATTACCACAAAAATACATACAATTTTTCTTAATTCTCGCGAAATTTCCAAATTTAATTCCGTTTAAATTCCTCGTCTAAACGAAGAAACTTAGTTATTATCCTCTTTTTATTAGATTCGCAATTAAAATAATATGATTAATCGTAGAAAATCACGGATGTATTTTATAAAAATTAGAAACTTACCTTTGTACCGTTTACAAATTAATGAAAGATCTCTTTCGTTAATTGGATCGCTGAAAATAAGAAAGAAGAAGAAGAAAGAAAAATAGAAATAACATCTCGTTCTATCAAAGACGACGATGTAACGCGAGGATAATCGAAGGCAATATTCACGGCCCCGTAACACGTGGCGCGTCTATGATCTGATTTCAACCCCATCCCCTTCGCCGTGGCGACGGTAGTAGTATAATGTAATCGGAGTCGCGCAAGCACATTAGCTCGTAGCAACGGGGCTTGATATCCTGCCGTGTTATGGACCGTTCTAATTGTCCCTTAGGAGGCGATGTTTGCACAGGCGAAACTTTTTCTACCGTTTCTTCCTCCGTGTACAAACAAAATTATTTCTCGATCCGTCAACGAGTGTAAATATCGAGTTTCGCGAATAGAGTGACACGGCTAAGTGAATGGAATCACCACTCGTGGTGGCAACGATTGAAATTTTTCCTCATCGGCGTGTGAGAAACTGAAAGGAGAGAAGAATAATGGATAATTCTCTTCGTAGTCGTGTTTATTCTTTATATTTTATATATAATTTCTATTACTTCAAAGATCCATCAAAATTTTCTTTAAATTCGGAGCAGTGTGATGGAGGATGCGATATATGAGATTGAAATAAATGAATTTTAGTGAGAGTGTTATTTTAATTACAATAAAATTATTGAAAGAAAAAATATACTTTTCGATAGGAGATTGTATATTAAAAATAAGTAAGTAAAATGTGTCTAATGTCTGACGATTGATGGTACATACTACTTACGTTCTTTATCTATCTTTATTTTATTATACCAAAACGAAACTTTTCTTATTATGACTGTAAATCATTGATTTCTAAAAAAGAGGATAATCATTATTTTTTGTAAAATTAATTAAAATTATGATTATACGTTTATATATGTAAATAGTTATATCATAGTCCCTTTCTTTATGAGGTTTCTTTTTTCTTTTCTTTCTTTAAATCTCGCTTAATTCTACGCTCCATTTCGATAATTGGGCCTAACTCGACTTGTTTACGTTCACAAGGAGCGAATCGTTCTTCATTCGTTCTCGTCAGGATGACGTTAATTAGGCTGCGGTCCCTGCTCGAGGGTCGTTTAGGTATCGCCCCACGATTATATCGCGTTTCCAGAAAGACAACGTTTAGGAGGCCTACCCGCCGCGACTTCTCCTCCCAATAATTGAGGTCGACCATTTGTCTCCGCATTAAAACGGGACGATCAACCGTCTCTTCCGCTTCCCGTTTTATTTACCTGCTTCCAATCCCTCATTTTGTCGTCCCATCATATTTCCAACATACATATATTTCGAAAATTGCATCCTTGTTTTATGAAATATTGGGAAAAATTAAAAATATATATATAAAATAAAAAAAAAATAATTAAAAAGATTCTTAAATTTTAAAATATATACCTTGTTCGTGAAATTTTTCTTTCTCTTATCTCTTTCAAATTTGTTCCATAAATATATAATTATACACATGTAATCTCGATCTTCATTCAATTGTCACAATTTCTTTCAAAATATCATTCTATCTAAAAAAAAAAAAAAAAAAAAAAAAAAAATGGAAGGCAAATATTCATAATACGTATCGATACATCGAAGCTCGATATAAAATATAATAATCGTTGGAGGGAAAACAAGTTCTTTCCGACTTTTCGGTTGAAGGCGTGAAGGCTGATCGATCTGGTCAAAGGGAATCTGCGACTACGAGTCAGAGGAGCGTGCAACAAAGTCGTTGTCTCAGCCAGTGTATAAAAGAAAGTGTAGAGGTGGCGGATGGGAAGACTGGGAGGCGAGGCATAACCGAGTCTTGTGGCGTGAGTTGAACCATAAAGGAGGCTCAATCTGGCGGAATCCTGAAGAACGGACACCGATCCACTTCAGGACCGGTGTCGGGAGCAAATCGCCTGGAAGATCGTCTTCTAAAAGGACCAGACACAGAGGCAGTGGCCCAGCCACGCGTGTACACACACGTGTACGGGGCGTTTTCTTTCTTTCTTTTTTTTTTTAACGTTTAGAAATGGAAATTAAAAGTTTATACAGATATGTATATTCCAATCTTATTTTTATTTGAAAGATCATAAAGAAAGATGAATGATATGATTAACTTTTAATGGAAAAACGAAGACACGAATATTTTCCAATAATTTTATAAAATTATTTATAGTAAAAAGTAATAACAATTTCTATATCAAAATAGAATCTAAAATTATTCATATTTATTACTTGTTAAAAAAAATAGATATTTAGAAACATATAAAAATTTATTTACTATAAATCGATGTTTAGAACAAGTTTGAATATTTGCACCTTCTATAAAAAAGAAAAAACATATTAATATTAGAAGGTTCGATGTTCGAAAACTTAAATCTCTGCAAATAAAAAGTATTAAAAAATTGATTCCATCTATCGATAAATAAAGAATTTATTATTAAAACAAGCAATATGTATGAATTATTCTCGTTTCGACTTTCGTTCGTACGATTAATTCGCAAATTAAATCCTTGTGTATAAACACTTTGTATATTATCGTAGCGGTTATATATATGTATACGGTTTCTGAATTTCCGCGCATAAACGCGAGAGTCGACGGAGCGTGAGAACGTCGTTTGCGAGCGAACCCTGATTCTTCAAGCTTAATTGGTTCACCAATCAATTTGAGAGGCCGAAAAAGGAAGAACAGGTAAACCACGTAGACTTCTTCCGCCCGTGAAGATCCGCCGCTAATTTACCGTTGGACGAATTTAGGGTTCGAGACTCGAGTCAAGGTCGGGTTGGGATGGGATAGATACGATGAAAATGATACGAGTAGGAAGATTAGTGGAAGTCTATTATTGGGATGATCGATCGATGGGATCGATTAGAAGATTCTTTCCAAGTTGGTAGAATTTGATGAAAGGAAACAGATGGTTCGGGAGAATCGAAAGAATATTTTTAAGTAAATACAAGTTTAAATATTAAAAATATTTAATTCAATTATAAGATATCTTTACTTGTCGATTTTACAATACAATTTATTTCTCTTTATAGATAATAAAAATCCTAATTATTAATAATTATATTCGTTGAATTTGTAGATTTCTATTAATGAATAATATTTTCTCCAACACGAATTTCTCCTCGATCGACAAATCATCAACAATAAATGAAAGTTTTATTCGGAAATTAATTTTAGTAAAGATAAATATAAGTGCCAGCTATAGCGGTTAAACTTGATTTATAAATTAATTTTTTCTAATATGAATTTAAATTAGCTGTTAAAAATTTATAATTAAATTTATTAATTTTAGGTGAAATTTATAATTAATTAATAATAATTATAAATAATTTTTTTTGTCATTAAAAAATTTAATAAAAAACTAGGATTAGATACCCTATTATAAAAAAGTAATAATAGTATTAAGTTATTAAATGTTGAAACATTAAAATTAAATGATATGGCGGCTTTTTATATCTAATTAGAAATGCTTGTCGATCAATTTGATAGTCCACGATATGATCTACTTAAGTTTTAATATTTATGTATTGTTGTTTTAACCGGCCTGAATTTATTTAAGTTAGAGAAATTTAATATAATAATAATTCAAATCAAAATGTAGTATACTTAAGATATATATAAGATGAGCATCAAAGTAAATTTAATTTTAGAATTACTTATTTTAATATAAGTATGAAAGAGAATTTAAAAGTAAATTGAAGTAATTACTTTAATTAATAAGATAGTTTTAAAAAAAAGTATAAGAGGATAATTGGAACAAAAAAGTATCCGAAGCAGTGTTAAAGCAATTCCAGAATTCAAAGTTCGAACAAAATCGCCGAGTCCGAGTCTCTTTCAAGAGATTAATTGATACGTCTTCCCTCGATAGAGTTTGACAGCGAAGAGGAAGACGAATTTTTGTCGGCTCATCTTGGGAAAGCCAAGAGCAAGCATAAAAAAGAAAGAAAAGGAAAAGAAAAGTGGTGTAATCGAAGAGACGATTGGGCCCGGTGTCGGTTGAGCGATTTTGCCTGCGGGCGACATGTGGACAGGCGGCGGCAGCAGGTGATCCCGTTGGCGAACGTGAAAGTGTGCACTCGAGTGTGCGCTCTATCTGGGTTGCGTGCACTTGCACGTGACCGCTTGCACCCACGTGTCGTTCCTCAAACCTCCGTGTATGCACCCTGCGTGTGCAACGATAGGCGGCCCATTAAGCGCAACGAATCGCGCTGGACGCTCGGAAGCGGCGACGAGACCGGCTCTTTCTCGCCGAGATAGCCATCTTCGTATGGAAATTTATTTTTACGGCTCCGTATAAGCGGTCACGTACGTTGGGAGGAAAGGGGGGGAGGGAAGAAAGGGGAACGAGGTGAAAAAGCTGAGAAGGAGGAAAGGTGGACGGTAGGAAATTTTGTTGGAATATTTGTTTATTTATTTTAATTAATTTCTCGTTTACCAGTTATTTAAAGTTATCTTTGAATTGTATCACGAAATAAACGTGTGATTATAAAATATGGCGGATACTTTGAAAAATGATAAATATACCTGTCCAATATTGATATATCTTCCTCTTGGTAAATTTTATCGAAGAGAAAATAAGAAAAATTGAAAAGGATCTCCATGAAATATAATTAAATATTTTTATTAATTTTTATATCGACAATTGTCGAATGAATAAATCGAGGATAATTGGAACAAATAGATAAACGTATCGAAGAAATATTAAGATAATATTAAAAAGAATCGGACAACCGTGAAATTCCTCACATTTCCAAAGATCCTTTAGGCAAACAGGCCTAAAATTCGAGTCAATAACCGTCAATAACCGTCCCTCGATCGATTTTCGATTAATCAGCATGCATGCATCGCGAATTGGCGTTTTCAACCCCCTCCCTCTCCCTCCTCTTTGTCGTCCCGCGACAAGTCCTGTACACAATCAAGACGAGCGGATACTGTTTACGAAGCGTCGCATCAACGACGACAGGCTAATAGCTTCAAGACATTAAGTTAATTGCTCGCCACATCGTACCTATGTACTCGCATTTGCGTGCGCGTCGAGCGACGAGCCCTCTCTTTCTTTCTCTATCCCCTTTCCCACCTTTTCTTCCATCGTCACGTAATGTTCTCCGTAATGGAAGCATCGTAAAGGACATAAGTGCCTCCCCCCCACGTGGACTTTTCGCGGGAGAGAGAGCATCTCGTCTTCCTCGTCAATATTCGATCCATTAAAGTGGAAGTTTTTAGACGTGCTCCGCCAACCACGGTTCAAACCTTTCAATCGGACCTTCGAAAAATATTTTTCTGTTCTTCCAGACTATTTTTGCGATGTAATCCATCAATTTTTGGGGGGATACCAATTTTTTGGGTGATAAGCATCAAAAGAGTAGTAGAAACGCGTGATTGAATCAAGTCTATCCGATTGAAAGATCTTGTATTCGTAAATATTATATATAAATAAATATTTAATTTATTTATATAAAGAAATAATAAGAATTTTCAGTATTTTCAGTGTGAAAATGTATCTACGATGCGTGAAGAATAAATATTTCGTGACACTGTCTAATTATTATTAATTAGAGGAGCAATTTCTCATAATAATAATAATATTAATCAATACAAATACGAGAAACTTACGATACGAATGAATTGATGGAATATCGTTAATTCAAACAATCATCGTAACATTCGCCATCTTATATTCCCTTGTATTCGTTTCCTTTCCCCTTTTCTTTTCTTTTCTTTTCTTTTTTTTTTTTTTATTTCATTTCTGTCTGCGACCCGCGAATCGAGACGAAGCGAAATTATAACCGGGGCGTACATGGGGCGTACCGTTTAATGGATACTTCAATTAAAATTGGTCGAATCGGGGGGGGGGGGACGGGTTAATTGAAACGGTATTTACAAGAGACATGAAATTTAATAGAAAATTCTTCCGTTCATCCGTTTCCTTGTTGAAAGTCATAATGCCGATTATGTAACCGAGTGAAAAGCAAGAAAGAAGCAACGTGGCATTCATTAAATTCGTGGCGATGGGACGAGAGGACAGGAGAGGAGAGGAGCGGGTTAATCGTTATAGAGAAGAAAACTGCTGACGAATTCACGATGCGAATCCTTATAAATATGGATGCCAAGTTCTCCAACTCCAACCCACGCCCACCAACGCCCACGCTTCTTACAATTTAACCTAGAATAATTGTAGAATTATTTCCCACCGAGCCGCCCACCCTTAGTAGATTTCCTACTTTCCACAACAATTTTCTTAACAACGATGGGAAAACCGGTTGTTGAAACCGTAATGTCGCCCCGTAATGCATATTAAACGCGAAATTTCTCGCTGTTGGGGGAGAACGTTCATCGATAATAACTTGGATAATTATTTTCAATCTTATTTCCTTCACTGTTTCGCAGGAAATAAACACGATGATTTTTGATATATCTGATGATCTATATCGTACAAAATTTTCTTTATATAACTCGTGATTGAAAAGTAATACTCGATTATTATTTTCTTTTTAATTTAAATAAAATAATCACGAGAGTCGTTAAAAATGTACGATTGGTGAAAAAGAAAATCTACGTTTCTATTCGACTTTGTTGCAATATACGTGTAATGAAAAGAATTTAATATATATATATATATCTGGTTCGATGTATTTCCTTTCCTCGCAAGGGAAGAAGAAAAATAATATAACTACCGCGTCGTAAGGGTGGAACGTCGAGAGGGGGGCTGACACCTTTGCCGCTGATTTTTCCTGCTCGTCGAACCGTCTACGTGTATTTACATAAAAGGGCGAGTCGTTGGAATTTTTAAATCAAATTCCTTATCGGACAAGCGCGAGGTCGTGCAAAGGAGAGGTCGCGGGGGTGTAGTTGGTACAGGATGTGGGGATGATGGTGTGGAAAAGGTGAGTCTCTATCCACGGAACAGGAAGAGGTAACGAGCTTGTTCCTCCTCCACCAATTCCCCTGAAATACTCGCGACCCCCTTCTCGACAGTCTTCTTGTTCCTCGTCTTCTTTCTTCCCTTGTTTCTCTCTCTCTCTCTCTCTCTTTCTCTCCTCGCTTTTTCTCATATTATTTCGAACGACATTTTTGCGGGTAATGAGAAAATGATAAGATAATACGAATTTAATGAAAGGAATATTGCATTGTTAATATGCTCTCGCGACATGGTCACTGAATATAATACTTTTCTATTAATATTTTTACGATATTATAAGATCCTATATTATACACATATTAGGGTTGTTAGAAAAAGTTTTGTCAATTAAATATCGTACTCTCAGAATTTAGAATTTTAATTGAAATACTTTTCTCCTTCTACCAAAAGAATAAATAATCGGATAGTTATTTGATTCTCTGTCGATTGAGGATAATTACGCATATTGAAATACGTATTAAGGGTAATCGTGTAATTAGGAGTGAAGAAATATCATTGTCAGAAGAAATTTTATCAATTAAATATTGTGCACCCAGAATTTAGAATTTTAATTGAAATACTTTTCTCCTTCTACCAAAGGAATAAATAATCGGATAGTTATTTGATTCTCTGTCGATTGAGGATAATTACGCAAATATTGAAATATTAAGGTAATCGTGTAATTAGGAGTGAAGAAATATCATTATCAGAAGAAGTTTTGTCAATTAAATATTGTGCACCCAGAATTTAGAATTTTAATTGAAATACTTTTCTCCTTCTACCAAAGGAATAAATAATCGGATAGTTATTTGATTCTCTGTCGATTGAGGATAATTACGCAAATATTGAAATATTAAGGTAATCGTGTAATTAGGAGTGAAGAAATATCATTATCAGAAGAAGTTTTATCAATTAAATATTGTGCACCCAGAATTTAGAATTTTAATTGAAATACTTTTCTCCTTTCATCAAAGGAATAAATAATCGGATAGTTATTTGACAGAGTCTCTGTCGATTGAGGATAATTACGCAAATATTGAAATAGTAAGGTAATTAGGAATGAAGAAATATCATTGTCAGAAGAATTTGTTTTGTCAATTAAATATCGTACTCCCAAAATTTAGAATTTTAATTGAAACACTTTTCTCCTTCTACCAAAGAAATAAATAATCGGATAGTTATTTGATTCTCTGTCGATTGAGGATAATTACGCAAATATTGAAATATTAAGGTAATCGTGTAATTAGGAGTGAAGAAATATCATTATCAGAAGAAGTTTTGTCAATTAAATATTGTGCACCCAGAATTTAGAATTTTAATTGAAATACTTTTCTCCTTCTACCAAAGGAATAAATAATCGGATAGTTATTTGATTCTCTGTCGATTGAGGATAATTACGCATATTGAAATACGTATTAAGGGTAATCGTGTAATTAGAAGTGAAGAAATATCTTAGATATATACGGGAACGGTGAGAGTGTACGAGATTGAAAAGGGAGGGGACAAAAAGGGAAAAGGAGGGGTCACCGAGGACATAAATCTTCGAAGCTTCCTTATCAAAGGTGCTCCGTAGGGAAATGGCGGCAATCTCGGACCTTTTCGTTCTTGAAATGAAGAAAAGCCGATCTCAAAAGCCGATATGCCTATTACGCAGCTACGTCTCATTCAATGAAATATGGATTGCGTCACGATTCTTCTTTTGTATATTATTTTCTTCCTAAATTTATCACGAAATTAAATATAAATCAGTTTCTCATATATATATAATATTTTCTCTTAAAAATTACCTTTTCTTCCAATATGTACATAATATCAAATATCTAAATTAATTTCACCGTATAACAATCGCTTAATAAACCCCAAAATTCCTCGATTAATTTTTATTAATATTCCATCTTTTATTTTCTGCAACGACCATGATACCAATACACATAATATCAAATATCTAAATTAATTTCACTGTATAACAATCGCTTAATAAACCCCAAAATTCCTCGATTAATTTTTATTAATATTCCATCTTTTATTTTCTGCAACGACCATGATACCAATACACATAATATCAAATATCTAAATTAATTTCACCGTATAACAATCGCTTAATAAACCCCAAAATTCCTCGATTAATTTTTATTAATATTCCATCTTTTATTTTCTGCAACGACCATGATACCAACGACCAATACACATAATATCAAATATCTAAATTAATTGTATAACAATCGCTTAATAAATTTCAAAATCCATTCTCGATTAATTTTTATTAATATTCTGTCTTTTATTCTCTGCAACGACCATGATCCTGCTTTGCCATCCGCCCCATAGAGGCGCTGGCATCGTTAAACCGGCATTAAAATTATTCCTCGATACGATCATATATATATATATATTCTTTTTTCCCTCCGTTTCTTCTTCCTCTTTCCAATCATCGGCACGGCGACAGGAACTTTTCAGTAGGCGTAACAGTCGCCGTTATATAATGTATTCGCATGCATACAGTGGCTGGTCGTTATCGTGGTAGTCGGTCGTTCCTTGAAGGGCTGTCAGGTGAGAGAGGGCCCTCGAGCGTAGGGAAATAGGAGTGCTATCGGGGTGAGAAAGGCGGGACGAGTGCGAAGGGGGTGTGCAGAGGGACGAAGAAGCGAGAGACGAGGGCGAGGATGGAGGAGAAAGACGAAAGGAGGAGAGAGAGAGAGAGAGAGAGAGCTCTCGGCTTTCGCGAGTATTATCTTGTCAGCGTGGATAACGACACCTCGGCGTCGTTCTACAGCCCTCATCAATTATAAATCCCGGCTACCTCTTACTACCAATCGCGATATCCCTATCTCGACGCCCGCAATCGCAGATCGAGACGTCTCATTATCTCGCTAGTCGGCCATTGCGGTTTCAATGCTGTGAAAATAGATTGATAGGAAACGGGGATGTTTATCGTCACTTTTCCAGCATTTGTTGGAAAAAATTGTAAAATTACATGACGATATTTTAAAATATTGATTTATGGAAAGTTTAAGAAATTATTTATAGATTATGGTCCAGGATAATTGTATCCAGGATCAATTTAGATTCGTTCACCAATTATTCTAACAAGTATTCAAACATTATAATAACTTTACAGAAATGTACATTTCTGTTTACAAATTCTCATATGACTTAATCGAATAATGGAGACCATCCCGATAATTAAGTTTATATTATCGTAATGTATGAACAAAATTTACCAATTCCACATTTAATAAATTTATTAGAAATATCTCCTCCGTGTTCACATATTCTCAAATTAATAGAATAATATCGATATTTAATAATAGTTTGTTATATTACAAAACTTTCTTCGAATTTAACAATTTAACAAATGGAAACACGATAATAATTTTTCTGCAATTCATAATGTTTTTACGAAAATAGATTTCTACAACCAGAGAATTATGTTTTTCAAGTATAAGTAGTAATGCATACGTGCGGACACTAGACATTTCATTTTCGAGTAAACAGATAATGTAACGGCTAACGGTTATTAGGGCGTGCTCTTTACGAGGAACGATGGCCAAATTATTTGGTATCCGGTCGTAGTTTCCTGTTGATACACGTTGTTGTATAAACGGTGGCAAACAACCCCATAAGTAAGCAGTGGGCAAAATTGAAATGCCAATGCTCGCGTTAAACAACATTGTAACCCCCCTCGATGCTCAGTTAAATATAACTAATTATGTTTATAGAATTCGGGATATGTGTGGTACGCTGATGAAACCATTCTGTATAGTTTCTCGTTTATTGTAGATTGTAAATTGTTTGCCGAGTTGTGGTACGCGAATTTTTAATCAAGAAATTAATCAAAAATATAATTTTTCTTAAATTATACATATATATGAAAAATTATACGATGAAAAGTTAGCCAAATATAATTTAACATTTTCTTTTTTCTCTTCACAAAATAAGTTTTGATCGAAAATTAAAATTAATAATCGATATTCTCTATAAATAAGATAAAACGAGAAATAAATCTATAAATATTATCGAGAAAGAAGTCATCAAAATTTCATAGAACGATGGAATAAATTTCTTCTCTCTCAAATAATTTTCCATGCAATTTGAAAAGTCATCACAAACCAATTCCACACCAGTCTTCTCGTTAACGAAGCGGCAAAGATCGTCGAATCGTAAAGAAGGATGTAAAGCTTTTGGGCTATCAGGGGCTAACGATCCCGTCATTAAGAAAGTCCAAATGAACGGTGGTGGTGGTGGTCTTTGTCGGCGGGTCTCAAACGCGAAACGACTTTTCCTTCTCGTCTCGTGTCGTCTCGAAAGAATTCTTCGCCCTCCTCTCCCCCCCTTCTTTGGTCATTTCCTTTCGGAAAAGAACGGTCGAGAATGTACCAGGGTCCATCACCCTCGATGGACAAAGAGTGTTCCACGTAATGAAGGGTTCTATAGCCTAGCCTAATAATAAAAACTCGCTGGCAAAAAGTCCATCCCTCGTCTCGTGGATGCGATAAATACTTTCCTTTGTCCCAGGGAAATGATTCCTCTCCACAAGGTCCTCCTTGATCGTTTACTACAGTTATCAAACCGATGATACCTGTTCCTAACGAGGCTTTCCAAAAAATTGTCGAAAAATTTTCATTCCGGCCGTGGTTCGTCGCGTTGCGCGATTCGAGACGACTCGAGATCGGCCCCGTAGATTTCTAGGGGTCCGTGAAATTGCGAATTTCATGGCGTGGAATCATGGAGTGTGCTTTTTGCGGATGCGACAAGTATCCTATACTTCCTCCCTTCGGGGAGCACGTAATTTCCGGACCACTTATGTGCGAAAATATGGCGCGATGGTTTTAGCGGCGGGAGGGGGTGAAAAATGGGGGTAAAATTCATCGGTTGTCTGATAGCGTTTTCTAAAGTTTTGATTTATGATTTATGATTACTTATATGAGAGCTTTTCTTATTTTCTCGAAAAAGATACGCGTATATCTCATCTTATATGCTGACTGATAGTTTCTTTGAGAGATTAATATAATGAGATTTGTTTTGTAAAATAATTGTAAATATTTGATAATTTCCTAGGGCGGGATAATTTGAATAATTACACGTTTAAGGGAGGCGAGCTGTCGCGTTACGATACCTATGTGACGTAGTTGATTGTCAGGTTGCCTAACCCTAGGAGTGAACATTATGTATATTAGAATCGACTCACCCTTTAACCCCTTCATCACAGAATGTCTGGTTGCTCAATCTTAGGCGCATATGGATATATATATATTCTGTCTTTCAAAATTTTTTACATTTTATTCTACTTTCATTCTCAGTGATCAATGTAATATAATATTTTATTAAAGAATATTCGAGCAAATGATATTTTAATTATATTAATTATTTAAGATATATATCGAAAATAGAAAATTTAATTTAATTAATCCGAAATAAAATTATTCAAATATTGAAAAAAAAAATATATTTTACGAATGGATATTTTTTTTTCTGCTTTCGAAGAATTATATATCCAGGGTTGAAATCCAGGGAGGAAAGGGAAGTTGAAGGAACGCATTAGTACCGTTCAGGACCGAGTGGGTCGCTGGCTTCGAAAAAAAAAGTTACCCCTTAAGAAAGAATTCTGCCGCATCGATACGATGCGGAGGGTCGAAAAGGGTGAGCTGTTTTATCGACCCCAAACTTCCGTCATGCTAGTGTCATTTACAAATTCACCACTAGATCGGTCTGACGTGTCAACAGAGTTTTCAGAATTATCATCCCTCTACAACAATAGGCACACTTTTTAATTCTCTTTAAACATTTTATGACACTTTTTTATTGGAAAAGAATTGTAATATGAATTTAGAGAATAATTATCCCATCTTGATTACTATAATGTTTTTAGATACACGCATCTTTCTGCATAGAGATAATTAATTAAATCTTAGGGAAGGTCATCAAGTAGTTACTCTTGCTGTGTCAAGTTTAAGGATGAGAGATTGAATTTTAATAGGCACAAAAAAGATTTTCTTTTATCCCATTATTGAAAAATATCCAAATCCAAAACATCTATTAATCAATTTAAAAAAAAAAAATATAAAAATCATCAAATCCTTATATATTCAATTAAATCTAGAAATAGAAATTTCAATACGATACGACACGAATCACGAATTCAACACGCTGTGAACAAACGAAGAAACATGGATTTAACTGGAGATTAAACTCGACTTTGGAACTCGAATTTTTTGGACTCGAGACATTCATCCATCGGACGCGAATTTTACTATTACGGGATTTAAACAGGCGACTCGTGGAATGCAATATCCCGCGGATAATAACTCTTGTTTTATTTCGCACGGCCCACTCCTGTTTACGACTATTATAAAATACGTATAGATACACCAACACGCGCGTGTACAACTCGTTCACGCTCTCTCCCTCCCTCTCTTTCTCTCTCCACGTGTCCATTCGCCCCGCGGATGTATCGCCGCGGGGGCAGAAATATCTCGAGCGTGTAATAAAGCACGGAGAAAAATGTCGAAACTCGAAACCGAGACGAAGCGCGGAGCTGCATAATGTACGAGTATCATACGTCACAATCAACTGCACGCGGCGCCAAACGCTTATTTCTCGCGATGGCGCTGCCACGCTATGAAATTACACCAACTTGACTTACGTTCGGGAACGACACCGGCCGAGCCCTTCCCTCCCCCCGATTCTCTCTAAAATCTCTCTGACGCGGCCTCCCCGTGGAAAAAAGAAAAAAAAATAATTTTCTCGTATATTTAATGCGCTGTATTTACGTCCATCGCAGATCCCGGCCACGATACCCTGTTCCCCGTGGTAATCAGCATTTCCCCAAGGGGGTTAACGAGATATAAAAAGGGGAGGGCCGTTGTTACTCGCGCACAACAACGGATTTTTCTATTCCACGCGCCTCTCGATTAATCTCGCGTTTATGCTCGAATAATTGTCTGTCGAGAAACAATTTTGAATTACTTCTTCTTCTTCTTCTATTTCGTCAACTCTCAACATTCGTAAAATAATACACATCGTCCACTTCCAAATATTGTTATTACTCGATCAACGATATCCAGAAACAAATATATAAACAAGCATTAATAAAATTCAAGCAACAATAAGATTTACTCGTTAAAAACCTTCGAAACAATGCTATTCACCCGACTAACAAAAATCGGCGGATAATCGGTGGAGCAAATCCCCCTATCTGGCCGATATCCATCGAAAATACATATGATACCATATGCTAATAACTCACGCATGGCTCGCCCCGTAGAAAAAAGAGAAGGAGAGAGAGAGAAGGAAGAAAAAGGAGGCACGGGGTGGTTAAGGCGGTAACCGCAGCGTATTGTGCTCGCGAGGACGGGTCGGTACAAAGGCGGTGGGATTCCGCATTGTGGCCGCGCGTTTGCAACGACGTTAGAGCGAACGAGAGAGGGAGAGAGAGAGGTCGCTTTAAGGCCGGACAAAGGGTTTTTAAACGGTGCGAGGAACGAGACGGAAGCCAGATAGGGTTCGGATGGGCGCGAGAAGGGCGCCACGAACGCGATATGTACCTGCGATGCTGCTGTCCGATCGAATCAATGGACGGCTCGTTTCACAGGATATTCGACGATATACAAAAGCAAACTCGCCGGTACACGAAACGAGCCGCAAAGTCGGAGGCAGCCGGGGATCGGTTTTCTTGTTTACCTTGGCATCGGCTGTGCACGCGGCCGCCATGTTGAGCCGCCACGCCAACGATACTCGTGGAATTTTTTAGTCGCCGGGGAAAATGTTACGAGATGGTGTCGCTTAGATTTTGCAAACACTCCACGTATTCTTACCCCCGGTGATCTCGTTCACGTAATAAAATTTTGAAAAATTTAAAGTTAACGTGACGTGAACGACGTTAAGTGTAAAAATTATCATCAGTGATCATGGATTATTTTCGAGCCTGATCCATTAACTGACTACTCTCGTAGTTCTTAGTTTGATTAATTGTTATTAAAAATAATCGTTTCTCAATGATTTCTAATAAATGACGTTTTTGTCAAATTAAAATCGTGCTCTCGGAATGGAATTACGAAAAGAACGATGAAAAAAAAAAGGTATTGCAGAATATCGCGCGATAAATAACACTGGGGAAACGGTGAAAATCGGTGAACAGATTTTTCCAATTTTTGAAGATGCTTTTAACCATCGAAGAGTTTTGTTACCCGGAAAAAGCCACCAATAAAAGTGAAAACGACAGAGGCTTCGGTATTTTGAAAACACATATTTCATACCTACCGTGATAGCAGTATTTTCGTGACGAAAAAAATGGAAAACGAAAAAAGGAAAAAAAATAGAGAGCGAGCGAGAGAGAGAGAGAGAGAGAAAAGGAAACTCGATTGATCGGTAAAACAAGCGGCGAACAAACAGGGTCAGTGGAATAGGAATGGCCATTGGCTTTGAGCTACGAGTTTGCCGATTGATCGACATCGACCCCCCCCCCCCCCAAACCCATCAATTGGTCGAATTCGTCCCCCTATGGCGTACCACGGGGTGGACGCATTTCGATTTCCACCCCCTGCGTGCGAGGGTGCGTTTGTCATCAAACGGCTCGGCCATGCTTGAAATTTCGTGCGATACAACCGTGGAATATCGATATTCCCTGCCACCGTTCCAGGATTCCTCAAGGACGACATCAAAGAACGTTATTCGCCAACGGATTACATCCATACGGTTGTGCGTGCACGTTACAATCTTCCTCTGAAAAAAAGGAAAAAAAAACACCGCCGTCGATCCTAACACACCATCATCCAC
The DNA here is from genome assembly GCF_003254395.2 of Apis mellifera. Lineage (NCBI taxonomy): Eukaryota > Metazoa > Arthropoda > Insecta > Hymenoptera > Apidae > Apis > Apis mellifera. Next base: position 10,401,650 of record NC_037644.1, on the reverse strand, counting down.
GTATCGTTTCGATCACCGACCGGTTCCGCTTTTATCAATTTTACCATAGACGGTCGCTCGATTTGTCGTGGGAAGAGAAGGGGTAGTTTCACAATACTGAAGGTGGAGAAGAAAAGAAGGAGAGTTGGACAAGATTTTCGACTCCGATCGAGGCCAATTTCGATCGTATCGAACTGGAAAGAAAGGAAGGAAGGAAAGACTTGAAGAGAAGAACGTTACTTTTCCAGAGATCGTGGCATTGTAAAACAAAAAAGGGAAAAAAAAAGAAAGAAAGAAAAAGAGAATTTTCCCTGTGGTGAAATTGGCCTCGACGTCACCGAGAAGAAGATAATACCATAGAGCAGCAAGCACACTCCTCCTCGAAAACCTCTTCCGCTCGCGCGAGGATCCGATGCTGGCGTGGCGCATCGTGATTCTGGTTTCCACCCCTCCTCCCTCTCTGTCCCACCCTCGAAGAAATAAATCTTCGGCCCGGGGCTCTACATCACCGGTTGGCAAGCAATTTGGGCCCCGACGATAACTCATACATGCATCGATAGTACCTGTTCCTTTCCTCCTCCTCCTCCTCCTCCTCCCCTCTCCTCCTCGCCTGTCTATACCGCGGCGCATCTGTGTGCGCGCGCGCGTATACGCGTAATATATTATGTATGTACGTATATAAGCGGAGGAAACCGATGGAGAGGATGCAGGACGATGATTTCGTGGCGCGATCTCTCTCGCCTTGGGTGCAAGCGAGATGGTAGGATTGGGGCGGAGGGTGGGAGCGAGCGAGACGGGAGATGTTCGTTCGCGGTTCGCGCGAAACGGGGGAAGGAACGGATGGAAGGAAAGATCACTGCCAATTTTTAGCCTCGATTTTGAATCGCGTCCAATCGATTCGGAGGAAGGGCGATGATAATTCTCTTTCGCCTCGCTCGGAAGAGAATTGTTTTCGTTGTTGCGATTATTATTGTTGATTTATATTTGTTGCAATTGCATTTTTTGTATTTTTTCATTGAATTAGCGTTTAAATTAAGGTATACTTGTTGACGATTCTTGAAAAGATTTTTTTCAGAGAAATTTTTAAAAATATTTTTAGAATTGGATGTATTTTTTTAAATGATGGAAATTTGAATTTATCCTATTGTTCGCGTGGGGAAAGGAAATAATTAAATTAATCTTGCATAAAATCTCGTTCCTTCGACCAAATAATATCGAAGGAGTCGTCGTTCCTTACGTTCAATACGCTCTCAACATCCGCAAGCGCATTTCCGGATATGGTTTGTACGTTACGTAAGCGTATCGCTCGGTTTCTTATGTAAATCCTGGCAGGGTACATAGGTAGTTTCGTACGTCTTTGCATATAATTAGAAGAGCATTGAATCGACCCCCATCGGACGTCTTTTCACCATGAAAAAGCAGGATGGGACCACGGGGGTAGGTTTCTGCCTCGCATCCGAATCACGGGGACGTCTCTCTCTCTCTCTCTCTCTCTTTTTTCCTTTCATCCTTCACAAATAAAAAGAGGTCTCCTTCGCTCGATGGAGAAAGAAAAAAAATAATAATAAAAAAAAAAAAAGAAGGGTTGAACGCTCCTTTCCTGTACCGGCAGGTACATGTCTGTGACACGATCTAGAGCATATGCATATTACCTGACAATGGGCCATCCGGAAGAGGGCAACCGAATTAGGCCAGTACCGTATCAGCCTGGCTCCAAATCTGGTTTACAAAAATAGAGTAATCTTACTTTCTTACTTCGTCGTTGATTTTTTAAATTCTCTGTGAAATTGTTTACGAAAATAATAATAAGTGTAATAATTATTCATTGAAATAATCAGAATATCTTAATAATCTTAATAATTACATAAAATTTAATATTTATTAATCCTTTATCTAATGATTTTATTTTATGCTTAAATTATGCTCAAATTATACATCAACGATACCAATTCCCAATGTTTGCTCAAGAAAAATAAAACTTTTTTTTTTCTTTTATTTCCATTTCCATAAATATTTTTATTTCTCCTTTCAAATTTCTTGAATCAAAGATACCCTATGGAGAATAATTACAGAAAAATTTCTCAATCCTTGATAAAATTTTCCAAAATTTTTTCACAAAATTTACCACAGTTTACGTTTTTTAAGAGATAGATGGAGGAGAGGTGGAAGATACGGTCCTGATACGGAGCAACCCTTTCCTCCTTGGGCCCCGTCCGCTTCCTTGAAAATCATCGGCATAAATTATGCATGCAGGTAGTCGGTATTGTGCGGCCGCTCACCTCAGCGGGGCCCGATGATAAATTATTGCACATTCAGATTTTCGGGGCTAACGAGGGTACGAAATTTGAATATCGTTCCTCGCGCTTTTCATTCTCACGTCTCTCTCTCTCTCTCTCTCTCTCTATCTTTCTCACGAACAATTCTTCTGCGCCTTTCCTCTTCTTCTCTGCCATTCTGACCTACCTGAGGCCCACAATGATTCTCTGATTTGATTTATCGAACGATTTCTCTCGTGTGAGAAGAGAACTTGCATACGTGGAGTGACTTTCTTTCCGGCATGCCTTCGATACTTGTACATCCTTTCCCATGCCGGAAGTGGAACAAATTGATGAAACTCGGGGATCTTAATCGCCTTATATTTTAACCGTGTTGTTCTGCCTGTGTTGTATTTGAATTATTACATGTGCAGGTTGTATAAAATACTGTACTTGTTTTGTTAATAAAAGTAATGTAATTTCATTTTATTTGTGAGAAATAGTTTAATGATATGATTATCTGTGTATAATTACATGAATAGTAACGGAATTATCGATATCAAGGATAGTAAACTAATTTATTCATAAATGTAAATAATCATAAAAGTATAAAACAGTAAGTAACTTTAATATTACAAAAGAAAATAAATTGAAATTTTTTAAAAAGATTTTACTAGTAAAGTAATAATTATTGCAATTCCAAATAAATGTGAAAGTGAAGCATTGAACAATTCAAATCGTGAACCGAATATAATAAATTCGAATTAGAGACACGTGGCAAATTTTCATTCAAGAAAAAGGAAATTAAAGATAGCTTTATGCTTATATAATCGTACGACTCCAAAATATTAAATATAATTAATTCTTATATCACGAGCGTTTCATTTTGTTAATGAAAAATTTTATCAACGAAATGTCGCGCGGATTTCAAAACAATAACAAAAATTAATAAATTAATAAATTACGTGGTCAATCCGCGAGGAATCCGTTTCGAACCGCCCTACAAAACTACACCCTTATAAACAATCGAGGGCCGGCTCGGTGGAGGGGTGAGCGTGCATGATGGCCGCCAATTCGAGCCCATTGCCCCTATCACGAGTGAAAATAATAATGAGCTTCCTCCTTTGAGCCCGCCATTCGGTATTTTTTCCGTCATGGGGCACCTCGAAAGTCAGAGAAGGAAACGTGGCCAAACAGAAAGAAGAAGAAGAAGAAGAAGAAAGAAAAAAATAACTACGAGTAGGGTTAAAGAGGAAGAGAGAAGGTTCGTTAGAGAGGAGAGAAAGAGAACGGAAGAGGAAGAACCCCACGCGAGTGATTTGCATACACGGCCAGCCGGCTGCGCGATGCGAGTTAGTTTTATCGACGAGGGGTTAAGTCGAGTCGTCTCTCCGCTTTAATGAAGTGCCGTTTCAACGTGCGAGTTTTTTTTTTTTTGGTCTTCCTTTTTTCTTTTTTATCGTGCACGGGGTTTACAAAAAAAAAAAAGACACCCTTTGTGGTACGCGCACGAGGGATGTAGACGGGGTTGTTGGCATGATGCGAATTTTTTTGGAGTTGTTGCGTCACGTCGATGTGATCACTGGTGATGTTCTGTGATGATGTGTTAACCGTTTCGTGCGATAAAATTTGTGTAACGAAAACAGAAAAGGGGGGAAAAAAGAATCGAAGAAAATTGAAGAAAACCGACGAGTTACTGTTCTTTTATTATTTTCCTTAATACTGTCGTTTTCAATGTGATATTTTTGTGACAAAGATTTAAGATATTATATTACACGTGGATTTTAAAAAAAGTGATTACACACTGAAATGAAATTGTAAAATGTTTCGGTGCAACTTTAATACATGAATTTATCGCTAAGAACTTTTATTTTAATGAAATGCGTGCATATACTAAATTTCGACAAGGCATAACACTATAAATTTAAATCAGGATATATAAATATATATCTTCCATTCACCAATCCTCGTTTTTTTTTTTTTTCACAAAAATTGGGTCACCGTCTTTCACGGACGAACGTGCATTTATTTCCTCGCAAATTATTGATCGCCGAAAACAAGCGTTCCCTCTCGCAAATACGAGTAAGAAACTGGGCCACGAGTATTCTCTTATTTTCCCACCTCTTTTAACCATGAATTTCATTTACATGGAAGAAGACAAAGAACGCTCGATTTCGCGAGTGAAATTTTCTTTTCCAACGTTCGAAAATTTATATATATTTCTCGTTTTTGCAGAACGAACGTATTTGTCGATCGAAACACTTCACCATTCCCCTTCTTCGAAACCGAGGGCGTCGTGGAACAAAATTACGGAAAAATGACGACACACGACGAACGTTCCTCCTCCGCTCGAGGATGCTCGACTCGCGGGATCGCGAGTGGCACGAAAGCACTTAACGGCGTTTTATTAATTACTGGTACGAGTTAAACGAAGGAGAATCTAGCCTGGATGGAGGCGAGAAGCAGCGGCCATCTTGACGCCTGCGTGGAGAGGCGCCGCGGTGCTCTCTTGGGGCGTCGTGTCACGGGGGCGGAAAGGGGATGTGCTCTGCGTGGAGAGGCCGATTCGAAGGGAAAAGTATTGACTGCGAGAAAAAGAAAAGCGACAAATTTTGATCCACGATCGTTCAACCAAATTTCTCCATCTCCCTCCCTCCCTTCTTAATTTTCAAAAAAATAAAAGTTATACAGAAAGATTCGTATATTAGAGTTTCAACGAGCAGTAATATTTTAATTTTTCGAAAAGTTTGAATTTAAATCGTGAGAAATAAAATTTTCTTTAATGATAATCTTAATTACTCGTAACAAACGTGTTCTATCATTTCGTTGGGACAAGACAGAAGAGCAGAAGAGAGCACAAAAGAAGGACAAAACCACGCTAGCTAGGTTTATGTATCTCTATAACGCGGAGAGGAGAGCGATGGAATCGCGAAAACAAGAATATCTTTTTCCGTGGAATTTGATTGGGGCGTCGAAAGGGCTTCCACGCGCATTTTCCCCGAATATATTTCACGTGCACATGTAAATATTATATTATAAAAGCGGGACCGTGTGCGCGTGTATATTCGTCCAACGAAGAATATATATATATATATGTATATACATAGGCAGATGGGACGCAGACGCCGGCGTCGCGACGTTCGACGGTACAGTTCCCGTCGGACGGTCCTTCGAGATGGTAGGATTCGGTCCCGGATCCACTCTCAGTCCTTTCTACGCCTTCGCCTCGACACATCGTTCCATCCTCTCCTCTTTTCTTCTCAAATCAAATCACCCAAGATCTTCACTATAGCAATATTCGTGAATATTCAGTGGATTATAATAATATATCGCGACATATTCATCATATGACTCATCTCCATTTCATTCAATTAAAAATTTCTTAAAAATTCATTGCGGACTCGATCCTTCATATTGACAATCTTAACAATAATATAGTGAAGTGAAGTTTCTTTCTCTTCTCTTCTTCTTTGTCTTAATCGTTGTTTCGAGATTCATTAATTTTTAAAAATCCTCTATGTTTAATATATGTATACATTTGTAAATAAAATTGGTGAAAACGGTTCAAATATATTTATATCGAAAGAGAGAGAGAGAGAGAGACGTCGATGTTTTGTTTTCGTTGTTCATACGACACGCAGAGTCAGTCTCCGAGGGAAGGCAACAGCTGATTGTTTCCCTCTCGCGCTGTACGCGTCGACCACCATCCCTCGAATTAATTACGTCACGGCCGCCACCTCTCCGCGAGCAACTCTCCCGCCTCTTAATCATCCACCCTCCCTCCCACCCTCTCCACCACCGCCGCTCATTCATTTCCACTTTCTCTTTCAGTTACTACGCCCGCATCGCACTCTCGCCTCTGTTATTTACCCCCTCCGTTTCCGACGATATACCGACGGTGTTCCGAAAATCAAACGGTGTTCTTTCGTTTCGCGTACGAATTCGACTCGACGAGGAAAGGAAGAAAAGACGACTGGAAGGATCGAGACGAGTAAGTGATAGAAGAATTATGGTAAGTGTTTTTAAATGAAATTCTTTTTCCTTTTAATGTTGTATCGTGTATTCACATTGCGTTTTGGACACGTGGAAAATTTTGTTTTTTGGGAAGAAAAGATTTCTCGAAAAGATGAAATCGAAAGTTAAAATCGATGTTGTTCGGCGAGACGAACGTATTGGAATATTTATTTACGATGTTTATGGGACGCGAGGCTAAACGGTTATACCTTTGCGCGAGTAATAAATACGATTTTCTTCGACGGGGGGGGGGGGGCGGAGTCGAAGGGCCGAGCACGGAAAATTGATAAACGCATTACGAGCCGAGTCGAGGCGGAAACGGAATCTTTAATTTAGAAAGTGGAATATTCCGTGGGGAAACTAGTCGACGGTCGCGATCGCGATCTAAACTGGATCATTCACTTTGCCATTTCACTTCATCCGTTTTCTCCCATCCGATTTTTTTAATCAACCAGACAATTTCTTAATATCAAACGGTTTAACGGTCGACGAAGTTTCTTCTTCTTTTTTTTTTTACGCGGAAATTTCAATTATTCCGAATAAAATCGATCGCGAGATTGGAGTTTTTAATATCAAACGTTCGATCGGAATGGATTATTTTTAAGAAATGTTGCTCACACGTATTATTCACACGAGAAAAAATTCTTTTCCTTTCTCTTCTCGATCGTACTCTCGTATGATACGATTCTCTTACTACCTTCTCACTCTCTCGCCCTTTTTTGGTCCTGCTGGATCGAGATTTCGTGTTAAACTGACACGTTTCCGATGACAAGAAATCCACGAGGCCGTTTTGTCGGGTGTCGGGGACAGAGGGTGGGGAGGAAGACACCGGTTGCACTCATCAAACCCCCTCTCTCGCTACCCTCTTTAACCCTTTAACCCCCCTTCCTCCTCCCCCTCTACCTTCCCATTGTACTTTATGCATGTGTAATTACGAAAGGGAAGTAAGTACAGTATACCACAGCGCTATATCGCAATTTCTTCTTCTTCGATTCTTATATATTTCCCTTTTCTCTCAGAAGATCTTTTTAATAAATCGTTTTGAAAATTTTAAATATATATCCATCACACATATACGATCAAATTATCATTAATTATCCATATATGCAATTGAGAAGCAATTTTCTGAGAAATTGTTTTGAAAATTCTTATTCCTTAACAAAAAATAATTTCAATATTCATTTGAATATAATTACAATTAAAAAGATATTTTAATGGAGATGGATCATTCAAAAATATAAATAAAATGGACTATTTACGATAAACAATATTTAAGAATATTTCGATTAAAAGTTTATTATTTATTTGTCATCGACGATAAAATATTTGCAATCGAATGCAGACGGATGATTTAATCAATTTCGAAAATATAAATTTTTAGGCTATTTACGATAAACAATATTTAATAATATTTCGATTAAAAGTTTATTTATCATCATGATGGATAATTTAATCTTAAACGGAGAAGCTTTTCCCGCATTTTTCGAACCAATACCTCGGGAAAAAAAGGATTTGGAAGATGAAATATTAGTTCCTTCGAATCCTACTTTTATCTTTCACGGTGTTAGGCACGCATCCACGTAGGTATCCACTCTCTCAACCCTTCTTCTTTGGCAGAAGGCGGGCGGGATTCACCCTGCGGGGCACCCCGTTGTCGTACACCCATTGTATGTACCAGCCCGAATAATGAATTATATTTTTCTTTTCCATCGGAGCATAGATTATAATATTTTTTTACTATCTATAAAAAGCAAACGGGAGAGGAAAACCGCCCGTGTCGGTTGGCGCACCCTTCCCTCGCCCTCCGTCTCCGAGCGGGACACACTCGACGGGTTTGAAAAAAGGGTTGAAATGAGAAAGGGGGGAGGGGAAGGTATGGCACATAAATAATCAGAGCGACTCTCCTCTACATCTACCTGGGTTTGCATACACGTTAACTAACTAAAACCAGGCTGGCGGCGAGCAGACAGTCGGGAAGGCAGAGGAGACGTGCACTCGGCCCACGACATATGCAGTGGGTTGACCCTATCTGTGTTTAATGACCCGCTGATATACGCCGCTCTTTTCCGCTCACGCTTCTTCGCCTTTCCTTTTTGTTCACCCTCTTCGATCGTTGCCCGCCATGTTCCTGTCGAGAACTAAAATTGGAGATTTTAAAGTGTTTGGAAAATTTTTTGAAGCGTCTCCAGGATCCAGTTTGTTGTTAAACCTTTACTTTCCAGCCAAGTTCGAATCCTTTTCTTTTCTTTTTTCTTTTTTTTTTGAAGAAACAAGATTTATTCTCGTACTTTGCATTGTAATAACTTTTCAAATTTTGCATAAACACACAAATATTATTATTCACATAATATAATTTTAATTCGTAAATCCTATTAATTGGAAATCTATGAATTCAATTTTGATTTCGATTCACATAATATAATTTTAATTCGTAAATCCTATTAATTGGAAATCTATGAATTCAATTTTGATTTCGATTCACATAATATAATTTTAATTCGTAAATCCTATTAATTGGAAATCTATGAATTCAATTTTGATTTCGATTCACATAATATAATTTTAATTCGTAAATCCTATTAATTGGAAATCTATGAATTCAATTTTGATTTCGATTCACATAATACAATTTTAATTCGTAAATCCTATTAATTGGAAATCTATGAATTCAATTTTGATTTCGATTCACATAATATAATTTTAATTCGTAAATCCTATTAATTGGAAATCTATGAATTCAATTTTGATTTCGATTCACATAATATAATTTTAATTCGTAAATCTTATTAATTGGAAATCTATGAATTCAATTTTGATTTCGATTCACATAATATAATTTTAATTCGTAAATCCTTAATTAATTGGAAATCTATGAATTTAATTTTGATTTCGATTCGTAGAAAAATTTCATTCTCATTTCATCAGGTAGTATTCGTAGTTAGCAATTTCACGGAGATTAATTACATTTGTATAACAGAAATTTTCATCGAATCGCCGCGATAATTCGAATTTACCGCGTCAAATAAAGGCGCGTCCGCAACGAGGAGAATCCTTCGTCCGAGTCGAACGATTGGAATCGCGAAGGGTGAGGAATCGGGGCGTTATCCCGTGCATTAGAGATAAAACGAGGATAAAAGGTGAAATCTTTTTTGGTAAACGGCATCCTGGCTTGTATCCCGTTCCACACATGGTGCCGCCAACCCCTTTTGCCGTGTATTCTCCGTCTGTAGCAAGGTCCCGAGCAATGTTTTAGATCTTATCCCCGAAATTATACGTCTGTCTGGCTGTCTGCTACCACTCCAACCCTCAGGACGTTGGCACGCGGTATCAAACGCTAATCGCATGCCACGACGGCCCTCCCTCCCTCCCTCCCTCTCCTTCCTTCCAATCTGCTCTCCTTTCTTCCGCCCTGTCTGGCCCCCCACTTCCCGCAGGATAACGGGCCCTCACGGAAAAACGCGAAGCTTTTCTTCCACAGATTTCGAACAAACAAGGAATTCCCTTCCCTCGCGTTTCTTATATATTTCGATCTTGAAATTTAAGCTTAAGTTTAAGGGATCAGTTTTCAAGCATCTTTTTCGACTGTATATATTTGAAAATAATATTTCGATACTTTAAAGTTTAAATTAATATTTCGATAGTTTAAAGGATTGTTAATTACAATCATTTGATGATAATGAAATCACAGAGAATTGCAAGGAAACGAGGAATATTTTCATGTTGCAGTGTGTTTCTAGCTGTTTATAGATCGATAAGCACAGTTTAAAATACGAAATTTATGTGATTATCAATTAATATAGTAAATATTGAAATGACTTTTTCGAAATAATATCGTAGGATCGAATAATTATTTAATTCAATTCAGTTTCTCGGTTTGTTTTCACCAAATACGAGAGACGAGAATACGGCGGGACGCGTTAAAGTCGCGGTTTCGCCACGTCACTTTGCACTTTCATTCAGTAATTTCGCGTTAACAGAGGAGTGGTAGGAGCGGATTAGCGAGAAGGAGACAAGGAGCGTGCGCAAGCGCGGCCATCGCGCAGGACTCTCACCCCTAACCTCTCTCGTCCTGCGTTATTATGCAACAAGTTGCTTTACTCACCCTCTCCTCCTCTTTCTTTCGCCCCGGTCGCTCGCAGTTATTAAGGGCGTCGTTTTCATTGGGCAACGTTCCAAACAAACGCGCGGATATTTAATGCCATCCTTAAAGGCGATGCTTGATTATTCGAGATAATTCTTCGAGCGAATCTGTTTTACGGGAGAAATCTTTCTAAAATTTTTTTTTACTTTGATCCTGTAATCGATGCTAATGTATCTCGAAACATTATAATATTAGAAATCAATATTAAAAATAATAATAAACTCTTTTTTTCTTATGAAAGAAAGAATTATAGTTTCTCTGAAGAAGCATAGATAAAATGTTTGGTAGAAATAAAAAAAAAAAATTGTTTCTTATAAATTCTTTTTTTTGGATTTCTGCCAATCAAATAGTTTCCACCATCAACTCAACTCATTTTCTTCTTCATTTTATTCCTCTTTATAACCTTTGCATACAAACGTCACACTTACTCAATATTTCCATATATCTTATCTTCATAAAATTACTAAAATATTGCCTACTCGAATATATAATTGAATCTAAAATCTAAAATCCAACAGCAACTGTTCTCACATCTCAAAAATCGTTTGATACGTTTAAATAAATTTCGCGCATCGCGTGAAATTCGTCGATAACATTCTTGCAGGGGTAAAGAAAGAAAAAAAGAAAGAAAAAGAAAAAAATCCGCGTTGTCAGAACAGAAATACGTTTCGAGCCGGTTTCAAGATTACACGTACGATATTTTCATATTGTGAGAAATGTCTAAGAAAAACCCAACCCGGACAAAGAAGAGAGGGAAGGGAGGAAGGGAAAGGGACAGCGAGATTCCTGAAGTAACGTATTCGAGTCGCAATAACGAGGACGCCCATTTGAATATCCCGCCTTCCTCGCATTTTATTCTTCCTCTCCACGGGTTTTTCTTCCCTTTCTTTTCTTCCTTTTTTCTTTTTTCGTCCGCTTCCTTCATACATTTCGTCGTTTGCTTCCGATACCCACGCAACGCGGCTGCTAACGCGCGCTTGTTCATGCGTGACAGCGATACGCACGTGCACGGAATTGTTAGCACGGAACCAGTAAAATTAGAGATCGTAAATTTCTTTTGGACGTCATGGAATTACGGTTTCCCACTTCTGATATTCCCGTTGATAACGTTTACACAATGTTTCGGTAACGTTTAAGTAAATCTGAATTGGAAATTATTTTAATTTATCATTCAATATATATTATCGATATCGACAATAATATTTGGACGGATATTTGGAAATTTCCCAGTAATACGAATTCTTTTTTTACAGATGAAACTGTATGTCGTTGTAAACAGTACCCTGATCTCTCGAAAGATTCTCGAGCCATTTGCGCGAACTCGAAATCGCACGGTCGATTGAAAAAGCAGAAAGGAATGTTTGCTGATTTATGGGCAGGGCCGAACGTTCCAACCACCCTTTCAACAAAGGTCAAGGTGGATCCTCGAGGAACGAAGGGTTAATCGTATGCGTTTTTTCACGTTGCCTCCTCTTTTTCGCGCCTGATATTGCGTTATTTCAGCATGCCTGAGCACCGTGACGCGCGTGTAACGTCGCAATAAATCGCGATTATCGATGTCCTATTCGACTCTTTTATTCGATTTCACCGCGTCCATATGCAGATAGGAGCCGAGTTATATGGACCGTGAAAGCGGGAAAAGGCACGGCTGCGTTGGCAATGGAATGAAAAAAAGGAAAACGAAAGAGAGAGAGAGGAAAGGGGAATGGAAAAAAAAAAAAAGAGCGGAACGTATTCGCGTAAAGTGACATTTTTCGAAGCCGCAACGTGTTTCCACAGAGTTAGCGGATCTCCCGCTCGAAAAATGCTGGGGTTAGCTACCTGACTGTTGAAGTGGCGCAAATATTTGACGCTCGCCGAGTGCATCCTTTTTATGTACCTCGTACAACGTTGCATGCACGGACATTGCTTCGTTTGTTTAAGCGCAAACGATTAAACGTCAATTCGAAGCGTTTCCAACTGTTTTATTCGCTAATTTCGACGGTGTTGATTAACGAACAATTCCTGAATCTTTATAATTTATAACTGGATATTTTCCAAGAAATGAATAGTGGATGAAAACTATGTAATTAAAACTATAATTCCGACGATGAATTGAATGGAAAACTTCTCTTCCAATCAATCGAGATATCAGAGAGAAAGGATCTTATAAATATTTATATTCCTTCTCCTTCTCATTTTTCAAATTCGAACTACCATTTACCGAATTCTTACGAATCTATAGTGCCACATTATGAATCATTTTACATACACACTTCATGATATAAGCTACACACAAACATGCACACAAATCACGTTCATCGATACCTTCGTAAATTAAATCTAATGTAATTTATTCGACATCCTACGTGTACCATTTCTCGAATAACTTTTCACATTGATATCCCTATCTCTCGATCAACGGATCTCGTTACGAAAATGGCGCGGCCAGATTATAACCGCGGATCTTTAATGATCGTACACATTTCGCCTCGAAGCTATACTCTTCCACAGCTCTTCTTCTTCTACACAGATATATCGCATACGTTGTTCAATTTCAACGTCTCGCTTCAATTCAACCGACGGATTTTCCACCGTTACTCGTGCTGCCTATTCCACCTCCGCTCTTTTCTTTTTTCTTTTTTTTTTTACATCCTTTCGGTCTGTTCAGTCAGTCAGGTTCAGGGACGCGCGCATCGAACTTTGTGCGGCAAGACAAATTGGAAATATCTTGCGCCACGAAATATATATATATATATAGGCAACGGTTCGACTCGAATATATATGTATATATATTATATGTGTGTGTGTATAGACGGGGCGACAACGGTATATCCGGTCGTGCCGGCTCGTTATTAAATATCCGCCCTCTTGGCGCACCGGCGTCCTAGGAACCGGTTACCAAATGGCTCGTGGTGTTGCTTCTGTTACGTTGCCGATAACGAACCTCGAAATTGCCGTACCACTTTCCGCGATGAATTGATTCCTCGTGCACTCGTGGATCAATTTCGCTTTCTTTCGCGTGTTTTCTTCTTTTTATCGTTCCTTCTCCTTTTCCTTCTCCCTTCTTTTTTATCGTTCTTCTTCTCTCTCTCTCTTGGATGATATCAATTTTGTCAATTGTTCATTCTTCAATTTTCAATATTTTTAAAAATTATCAGAAGAATTATTTGTATTTATATCTTGCGACGAGTACAAAGTGAATACTATTAAGAGGATCATTAGGGAATAATAAGGGAAAAGGTTGGAGATCGATTGGACGGATTAAGAGGGAAACGTGGTATAGTTTCGGATGGTTTTGGAAGGAGAGAAAGGGTTGGCACGGCCATTAATATCGTCGTTCAATATAATGCCGCATTAGAGAACAGTGGCCGTGTAAAAGGTCCGTGAGGGGTTGGTCCGGAAATCGGCGTAGAAATGTTTGTACGACCCTTTGCAGGTAGTCGAGTCGTTCCTCTTTTTCTTTCTTTCTTTCTTTTTCTCCTTTCTCTTTCCCCTCCACAACAACGATTTTTCCTTGTTGAGGAAAAATCAGGATGGCCCGATTAAAGATCAGGTGTTACGACGAAACTCTGTTCCTCTTAACAAGATGCGAAAACGTTTTTCTTTTGTCGTTACTCGGTCGCGACACGCGAGATATCGACATCCTTTCAACAATAACATTTCTTAGTTGTATTTCATTTTAACAAGGGTGATTGAAGGAAAACGTTGCGTAATCTAGACGATGCTGTATACGCATAGGACAGGGAAAGGTATCTGACAATCAGAGTGGAACCACGTGAAGACAAGATTCACGTTGGCTTGGCGTTGTTCTCCAATAATATCCGCCAATAATTCAAATAATAAAAAGTTATTTATAATTCGAATAATAAATGTGTAAAATTTAATTCATAAAAATAGAATTTTACGATACACATAATATATTATGTGTATATTTTTCAACTCAAAAATTGTTACAATTATAAATAATAATATCCTGATTCGATAATCAATTACTTTTCACATTATTTTGCAACAATTGGAATAATCCTTTAATTTTTTATAATCGATTCGATAATCAATTACTTTTCATATTATTTTACAATTGGAATAATCCTTTAATTTTTTATAGTCGTTTTCGTCAAAATGAAATTTCTACGCATCTTTCCAACAAAAATTCATTCAAAAATATCGACACGCAGGTCGATTCGCGTGATTCTCCCAGGTAGATGATGCACCCCGTTAGAAATGGTTATGTAACCCCTCCTCAACTGGGGAGGGGAACGAGAGAGAGAGACGAGTCGAACGCGTGGAATAGATAGATAGAGTCCGAGGAGAAGAGGATGAGAAAGCTACCTACCTACTGAACTGTCGGCACAATGACACCAAATAGGCGGTTGATTGCACAATACGCCGATGTTTATCGACCCATCATCGATACTCGGCCTCTTGTGTGCGCGCACACGCGGATATCCGCGCTCGCGCGCGCGCGCGCTCACGGAGTCAACAACCGAATGTTACACCCAATTTAAGACGGCCAATGCGGATGTGTTTGATGCGCATTAGAAAGCGAGAGGGCAGAATTGCCCTTTCGAGGATTTCAACCGGATGTCACCGGATGCTCGATGACATCTCGATGGGAGATGGACGAAAAGGAAAAAGGGTGGTAGATGCAAGTTATATAAGAGATATTGTTTTCAATATGTTATTTTTTATTCAGTTTTTATTTTATTTCGGTTTTATGTTCCTTTATGCGAAAAATATTAGTATTCTTCACAAGAATTTATTTTTCTCGTTAAATGAATTTTAGTTTTCTTCGTTATTTATGTAGAATAACTATTATTTTATCAATAATTATGAAGTTAATTTTTATGTAAATGATTATAAACAAGTTACTATTCTCAATGACTGGTCAATTGAAACGTTTGAATATTAATTTCTCGTTCATTTGTGATTAATAAAAGATAGGCACAAGTAGGTACTTTCTTGTACTCTTCTATAAAAATTAATTCTTTCCTTTGAACGATAATTAAATGCCTATCGCTGGACTCATAAACCACAGAAAGAAAAAAGTGGTAGTAATTTTCAATGTTTAAGCCTCTTGATGCCGGCGACATTCAACAATTTAAGCCTTCGAGTGGACGGCCGTATTACGGTATTCCATTACGTGTATTAAAACGTCGGACGTAAAATTCAGAAAGTTAAGCCGGCTAAGTTAAATCTCTTCACGGTAAGCTTGAAAAAAAAGTCTGGGCGGACGACTACGAGGAGGATGAGGAGGAACAAAGTGCATGCTGTATGAAGCGAGTGGTCGTCGAGTTAAAAACTTTCTTACATACTTGCCATGCTCCTCTTTTCCCTCCCTCCCTCCCTCATTCTCTACTATCACACGATACACACCCATCGTGTAAATCTTGCTCGCGAGTGAATTAAATCCACTGAAAGAGATCTTAAATCTTCTTTGGCTATAGGATCGACGAATTTTCAAGGAGAGAAAAAATTCATACAAAAAGAGGAGCGATTGAAACGTCATCATCCCAGGAAAAGAAAACGGACAAAAAGGAGAAGGAAAGAGCGATTAAGAGATTATCGAAGCGAAACAAAAGAAGAAACGAAGAATGAAAAGTAATGAAATATCTTTTATATAAAGAAATAAAAAAGAAAGAAGCGATTCGTCTTTCGAAACGAAGAAAGAGAAGGAGAAGAAGAGCGAGAAACAGAATTTTAAAATAATCCATAAGGAGAAAAAATCGTTGGCTAAACGATCAGAATGAAGAGAAAGAAAGAGAGTGTCGATCACACACAGTGGCGGGAATTAAAATCAGCGTTGAAAGTTGTCGAGCAATGAGGCATGCTCGTCGTGTTGGATAATCAGAAGAAAGAAATAGTACGCCATGAGGTGAAGTAGGGGAGGCTCAGAAGGGGGTTTTGGGGTTGGTCGAGGGTGGTGTGAGTATGTGGGGGCTGAAAGGCGTTGCCTGGCAACCACCCCCGGCTCTGCGTAATGGCCGCCACACACGTCACACACATACTCCCTCTTCCTTCTCCCGTCCTCCTTCCTCCTTCCGCCACGCCGATCGCTCCGTCCTCCCTCAACCCCCCCAAGTCTTACACTCGGCCAAGACACCGTTCCTCCTCGCATAATACATATCTCGCGCGGGGGTAAATTCTTAAATTTTGCCCGAATTGAAAATTTCCATATCTTATTCCCGTGGCTGGTTGCCTACCTCGCCGCTCTCCTCGCCGATCTCCTTTCTCTCTCCGGTCCTCGATGCGACAGCTGCGATCGAATCGAAAAATTTCCCAAACCCCGTTCTTATCTGCCGATTCATTCCATTGTTAAGAAGGGGTTGGTAATCGAGAGAAACGCCGCGAGACGATTTTCTCGAAGCCGGTAGGTTCGCGACTAACGGCGAGATCGTTGCAGGAAATGCGCAGCGGTTTCGTTGTTACTGGAGCTCGATATCGAATTGCAATTTTACGATCGGTTGTAAAGATGTTCTTCCACCTCGGTTATTGGAGATCCACGCGAGTGGATTCCTCGTGCAAGAATTCCTTGTATTCCTTTCAACTTTGTTCCAAGTGTCTTTCTTGTGAAAAAGTTCACTCAACAATCGTTTTTCTTCTTTTTTAGCTTAATTTACAACATAGTCAATTGAAATTCTTCGTTTACAAAAAATGGATGCATATAAAGAACTTTGAGAGTTCGATAACCTCAGGAAAATTTGTAGAAAAAAGAAAAACACTTCCAGAAAATTCAATAAAATGAAATACTCATAGAACGGAATTATTTCAATCTTTTTGTTAAACTTTGTTAAAATCAAACTGAAAAAAATCTGGGTATCTGTGAGGATAAATCTAAGACGACGAGATGGCCACCACGACTCTAAACGGGACACGAAGAAACGTCTGAATTCCGGGGGAATGGAGGTTAAACGGATCACGATGAAGACGATCTTTGCACGAAACGGGAAGCACAACACCCGGAAGCAGGAAGCGGAGGGTCGCGAGTCCTTTAATCGGATGTCGGGGCACGTGTTTCGCGGTGGCAATGGCTCGCAGCTGCCAGGACATTTATGCAAATCGTGGCTCGAGCCGGCTGAGCTTTCGGCTTTATGCACTCCGTTTTAGTTGGCGAATTTGCATCCGTTGAATCGACTCTCTCTCTCTCTCCTTCCCTCTCTCGCGCACCCCTTTCTATTTTTACCTTTTACTCGCGACATATACCTGCGAATACGTATATATGTATATGTATATATATCGAGCCACCGCGTAACGCACGACAATATCGGCCAATTTGCATACGAGACGCGTCGCTACAGCCTCTTTCAAACTTCCCTTTTTTATCCCTCTCTCCCTCTCTCTCTTTCTCTCCACGCGCCAATCAACCGCTGTCGGGACGAGCGTTCCTTTCCTCGTTGGCCTTGTCTATCTTGTTCAACAGGGTTGAAACGAGAAAGGGTAGCACGGTTGAACGAGATCGATTGTTTGCGTAAAAATAAGTGGAACGCGTGATATAAACTTTGTACAGTGACTCGAACGTTGTCTTACTCGAAAATCCTTATATTTACAGCATGGAGTAATTTCTTTTCGGGGAAAAGTATCCTCCAAGACTGATTCCTCGAATCTGAATATATTTCATATATTTTATATCTCGTATTAGATTATTTTGTATTGGGAAGTTCAAGGAAAGAAAATTTATTTTTATATATAATAATATACTATGATTCTTTGAAATTATTCTTTTTTTTTTAAGGAAAGCTTATAATTGAAGTGAAAAATTTCATATTTCTTATGTACAATTCATAAGATAAAATTTCAGAGACACGTGTAATAATAATAATAATATAATCCTAAAAATTCTTCCACGTCTGAAGAACTACACCTTCGTCATCTTATCTTACATCCTCCAAACAAAAAAAAAGAAAAAAAATCTCCTCAAATTCGTTAAAATCTTCTTCGAAACCTTGTTACCAAATCCATGCATCCACCATCCGGATATTCAACCAGAAATCTCATCCCCGCATAAGCCAACCCTCCCAAAGTCGATCGAATGGTAGCATCCTGTAGCCAACGAAAAAAAGAGTAACCAATCCGCGTATGCTTGGAGTGGAATAATATTGTCATGCAAATACAGTTAGCCCGTGTACGTATGTTATTACGCGCGCGCGCACACACACACACACACACGCGGATCTTCTAACGTGCGTGACACACGTGGCTGCACGATACGCGCTAGGACGGGTGCTCCGCGGTGATTTGCATACACCTATGGAGAAGAGAGTGGTTGGCATACAGAGAGAGAGAGAGAGAGAGTCGTCATCGAGAGAAAAGAGAACGAACGAGAAGGACTAGAGAGAAGAAGGAAAAAAAAAAGAAGAGAAAAAAAAAAGGTTCGGCTTTCGCTCAACATCTACCTGATTATTCGTTCCGGAGACCTGGAGGGTTCACCAGGATGGCAAGAGGGTGCGAGACAGCGAATGGCAGAGAGAGAGAGAGAGAGAGAGGGAAGAGAGAATAGAGAAAGCAGCATAGATCCAGGATACGTACATATTTGCAAATATATTTATCCCGGTTCGACAGGGTTGTTAAGTTAAAAGGGCAAACGACGTATGCTCGATATTCCGTACGGGCTCGTTGAGCCACGGCCAATTTAATGATTTCGTACTACTCTTTGCCGTGTTCCGTGCTCAGGGGCGTGTCACGGGAGAAATCTAATCTTGAGCTCAACGTCGCGGAAGGGAATTATATTGTATCATCGATGTTAATCCTTGTTTCTTTTTTTTTCTTCTTTTTGGATCGTTGGAATATTCGTAAATATATATATTTGTATTTCTTTTTTCTTTTCTTTTCGTAGTTGCCTTTATCATATACGTGGTTAAATATATAAAGTTCGTGTATAATATAAACGCCATTTTTGTTGAATATGTTAATTCTGACTTGAATTATGGCACGAGAACTGTGTAACTGACATCCGATGCGATGAGAAGAGATTCGTATCCCCGGCCCCGAGTTCTATTATACCGAAACACGACCAATCAAACGACGCAGGTACGCGTCTCTTTTTTCAGGAACGAAAGAAGGGGTTGATTCTTTCGAGGTTCGTGACGGGTTCAAGGGTTAGTTTCTTCTGGAACACCGTGTAAGGTACATGGAAACAATTCAATAGTGCGGTGTAATATTTGATATTCCTCACGACACCTCGATCGAGTGTTTCCAGTGTTGTTTCGAGTCATCCCTTCGTAAATGAACAACCAGATTTGCTTTGTTAAAATTAAATCGAATATAAGAAAAATCGTTATAATATCTTCTCGCCAATTGCCAGGAAAAAATCCGGTTAAAAATTGAGAAAGAAGTACAAAAAAAAAAAAAATTAATCCAAAATATAGGATGAAAAATTTCAACAACGAACAAGTGAAATAAATTTGATTCGCGGCACAATCGGATACGCGTGGATTCTCGAATATGAGGGGCGAGGTTGGTCGTTGCTCGTGCGTATTCGAGACAGCTCATTCCATATCTGGCTGTGAAATCAAATCTCGCGGGGCGAAGGAAAAGTGACAGGCTCTCGTTCGCGATCGAAGGAGGAGGCGGCGGTATGCGTGGAATTTCTGGTAACCCGTCACCAACCACCCGATTTCCAACCACGTACTCCAGGCCAGCTCCGCAACTTCTGACAGATACAAATCTTCCC
The DNA here is from genome assembly GCF_003254395.2 of Apis mellifera. Lineage (NCBI taxonomy): Eukaryota > Metazoa > Arthropoda > Insecta > Hymenoptera > Apidae > Apis > Apis mellifera. The sequence continues at coordinate 10,381,609 of NC_037644.1, read as the reverse complement.
CGGGCACCGTTATTTGCAGTGGCGTGGCGTTAACCCCCCGCGCGCGCACTCTCTCGACAAATCTCGATATGGAAAATCCGCGAAACGTATAAATGTAGCTGTCACTCGCAGCTTGCACCCATAACACCTTTATCCTTCGCCCCCCCCGGTTGCCTCTTGCTTGGGGGGTGCCGCCGAGACTCACGCGTGTCGAGGAAACAGCCAGTAGAAGTAAGAACCGAGGATTTAACGTTTACGCGTTAAGTAGACACCTTGCAACTTGGATCTCCCCTCTCCCTTTCTCCCTTTCTTTTCTTCCTTCCCTCGAATTTTATTGTATTATTGGATATCGTAAAGGAAGAGGTTGTTGTTGTTGTTTAGGTTAGAACGAATTTTTGGTGTTTCTTGTTTCAAGCATGAAAATATAATCCAAATATAAGAAATGTTACAAAGACTTTAGACTTTCAAACATGGAGAGCAATATATATATATTTAAGCTTTTTCTGTTGTGTAAGAATATTAAAGGTGGATTTCAATGGACCAAGTATCCATCGAGTATAAACATTTCATATTTTCTTTTTCGTACGATCATCGATTCTCATCGATACTCATAGAGAAGGGACAAGATAATTTTCGAACGCTGGGTCCAAATTCCTTCATAACATCTGGCCTCGTACTATCAATCGAGTAGCTTTTGATTTCGCACGGCATGTTGTGCATTACATGTCTATTCTGTCGCGTCTACGTAGAAGAATTTTTCCTAGGGAAAGCTCGCGACTTTCCAAGAGTGGCATCGAGATATGAAAATTCCTGACATCCTATATTCGGGCCTTGCTTGCTCCCTCTCTTTCTCTTCTCTTTTTCCGCGAGCTCCCCTGGGGCCTCCATTCTGATAGGGTTGCCACTGGCTTTTCCATATCCGCATACATCGACGCACACCAACAACACGTACACGTCACCACCGCTGTGTGCACGCAGATACTCCAGCCACCCTTATCACATATTTTTGCATATCATGCCACTGTTCTCGGAACCACACCTTTTCCGCGAAAGGTCGTAAGATAGAGACGAAATCGTTGGAGAACGAGAGAATGAACGGTATCGGGGAAATGACGCCTTTTTTTCCCCTTCTTCTTCGACAATATCATCGTGCCTTTTAACGAGACAAGAATTAAAATCTGCTTCTCGTTATCATCATCTTTGTCTCGCATATCTTATCTCTTTCTTTAATATTATCTGTACGATGAATATATATATAGATATACAGATAATATTGCAGAAAGAGATAAGATATGATGATAATCTGAAACTTGTGTATTTCAATCGTTTAAGATTCGAAGAAAATTGAGTTTCGAATTCTGTTTTCTTTAGATTCAAAAAGAGAGATATTTACTTTTTTTTCTTATATTTGCATAACATTTTCCAAGACAATGATTTCACGCACACGCATAAAATCTTTAGCGCAAGCACACAGTGGCCTACACATGCCTCTTCTACTTTCCACGGTTCAGAAAAGAAATTTACAGTCGGCCGTGTCGCGCCGACAAACTTCCTTTATACCTTTAAATATTCGCGAAGAGGAGACGACTTTCACGACTTTGGCGAAAGTTTTCGCGGCCGTGCAAGTTTTCTTGCCTCGAACATCCGCGGCTTTTAATTCGAGATCCTGCGAGAAATCATTGGCGTGAATCTTTGATGCAGCAGATCAAGAAAGGAGGAAACGTTAATTTTTTTTATATATATATATCCGAAATTCTCAAGATCCTCTCGAAATGGGGAGGCGATGTATAGGAAGGCGCGAGGCGGAATTGTCAATTTCATAGTTGAACGAGGTGAACTCGTATCCGTGGAGGCGTATTTGCCTACCTACCCTCGGCCAACCCATATTTATATTATTATTAAACATTGCAATGCACGGCTCATGCATACGTTCTCATATTCCAAACCGTGCTTCCGCCTCCTTACTTCCGCGAGATATTCCATTTGCGCGCCACTCTTTCTTCTGTTTCGTTCTCTCTCGCCGTTGGAAAAAATATTGTGTTGTTCCAAGAGTGAGAGGAAACTGTTTGATTAACCATATCGTTACAACTATTTTCACCTACGATTCATATTTTGGTTGAAAGGTTAAATTGTCTAAAAATTAATTCAGAAGGGAATTTATTTTATTCTGAGAGTATGAGGAAAATAAATATAAAATACTTTTTCTTCTGTTTCTCTTTTAAGTATCTCCTATATTGAATATTTTTTTCTTTTTTTTTTTTTGGTGCAAATTTTTCAGTAGTTCTTTATACCGAACATGCTTTTAGTGCTCTGCATCAAAGAACAATCTTGATCCCCTATATCCTTTATCAAACAACTTTCCTTTCATGGACAAAGTGAAATTCTATTTTCCACGGACAACGAATAGGAAAATGATCACAGGGTTGATACCGTTTCGAATAGCGAACACTCTACATACATTTATCAACCTTGTTACCTAGAATCCTTCGTTACAACGATCTCTATATTAATCGAAAATAAACTATTGTATCTTCATTCTATCCTTCGTCCAAAATTTCGCACTAAACGTGTCTAACAATTCATAAAAATTCACAGAATTCTTCTTATCTTATACACAAATATATCTCATTGATATGTATATACATCCATATACCGAAGATTCACCGATACTTTTTATCCTCCATACAATCATATACAGCGATGATATTTTTCATACCAGCACTTATACATACAACATATATACATATACAGAAAATATTTTTTTATTAAAAATTCCTTATACCGAAGATTCACCGATTTTTATCCTCCATACAATCATATACAGCGATGATATTTTTCATACCAGCACTTGTACAACATATATACATATATAGAAGATATTTTTTATTAAAAATTCACCCATATAATTTCACCCAAAGATTCACCGATACTTTTTATCTTCCATACAATCATATACAGCGATGATATTTTTCATACCAACACTTATACAACGTATATACATATACAGAAGATATTTTTTATTAAAAATTCGCCCATATACCGAAGATTCACCGATACTTTTTATCCTCCATACAATCATATACAGCGATGATATTTTTCATACCAGCACTTGTACAACTGTATATACATATATAAAAGATATTTTTTATTAAAAATTCACCAAATATATATATATACGTATAACTCGGTATTCACGAGTGGCAGCCAGTCTACTCATAGCGGCAGAACGCTATTCACTCGAGACATTTCGCGGCGTTGGATTTTCCTCTCGTGCTCGAGGCCATCGAAAAGGAAGGAGAGAGAGAGAGAGAGAAAGAGAGGGAAGGAAGGCGGTGGTTTCCGGAATTCGAGGGGGCGGGGGCGGTTTTTTCTGTTCGTTTCTGGCGGCGAAATGGGGATGGGGGGGAGGGAGAGGAGTGTCTTATACCGCGGGTGCACCGGCCGCCTCTCTTATATGAAATACTTATACAGGGGGGGGATATTCGGCAAGCTTATATTCGACTCGCATGCAAATCTCCTCCATACTTGATTTCTCGTGGATGCGACGCTCCGGGGGATGATGGCTCGTTTTACGCGGCAGCCACTTTTCCTTCGCTTCCTCCTCTTCCCCCTCCTTTTCGTCGTTAACTTCGACCACCACCGCTGTTTCTTTAGAAAAAGGATCGTATCCACGCGTGCAGGTGAAGAATCGCGGAATCGTTGCTTGGAGGAGTTTAGATTTTTCTTTTTTTTTTTTTTTTGATGCTTGCTAATCGTTGCACCCTTGTTTTCGATTTTCGTGCAAGATGATTGTAATTCTTCAATTTTGAAATAAAAATGTTAGGATAATTTTTAAACAATTATTTAAACATGTAAAATTTAAGATTGGAAATACGAATTGCTTGATACTTTTTTATTATCAGGTAGAAATGTATAACTTGAAAATCGTTGAGAGGAGGTTGGAATTTGGCCAGGTCAGATTTATAATTGCCATTTGCAATTGTCAGATTCTTATTTTTATTTGAATTTCGTATATATTTTATCACAGTTAATCGATTAATACAACGATTTCGAAGATATTTCAATCCTTATAGTTATTCGTACTTTAATATCAAGAAATTTTTGTCAGAGAGGATTCCCGTGTAATATCTCCTCACATGTTGGAATAGAAGAAGATACTTTCTTACATTTATAATCCGCTTCGGATTTCAAATTGAATTCCCGCAAGATCAAAGATCATAAAATACCAAATTCGCTCAATAACGTTAAATAATGAAAAAATAAAGTACGAGCTCTCAAATAAATACGCATCAAAATCGTCGAATTCGATCAAAAATTTCGATATATCTGTAATACGCCATTATTTTTCGTTTGCTCGACAGAGAAAGAAACAACTCGATCGAATAGCAATTCGACATCCCGTTTAGGTCGCTGCCATGATTCCTCCTCGGCTATTATGGCGAGGCGCGCGTGCATCGTGGATGGTAGAATTTTTTCCACGGAAATATGGCAACCCTCTCGACCTTAGGAATAATATAATCTCGCTATTTTACTTGAACAACCACTACTATGCGCGCGGGAAGAATACCCGGGCGGGGGCAAAGTGGGGAAGGGGCGTGGGGGATGAAAACAGAAGAAAGGGGAGGGAGGAGTGTACACGTGATGTAACGTAGTACACCGGGGGGGGGTGTGCAGAGTAAGGGTGGCAGGAATACTGTCGGATAGGGCGCGATGGCCTAGCTTAAAGTACCGAGACACACACTGTCTAGCTACGAAATTGTTTGGCGAAATACGCTGGGACTTTGTCACTTCTTCCCGAGTACATTTTCCTGTAAGCATGGTTACGCATATTCCGTATTCGAATAGCTTCTCCAGAGTGAGGGAGGGGGAGGGAGAAAGAGAGAGAGAGAATTGATGCTCTGCTTCAATGCGATCCTCTTACGTTGCGCATTCGATTTTTTTGATTAAAAAGTATTGAGCGATAATCGAAATCGAAATTTCTTGAATCTTTTGAATCAGTGACGAGAAACTCGAATTAATTGTCAAGGATTAAAAGAAAGAAATAAAATTTATTATATCCTTTTTGAATCCGAATAGAATAAATGATAATAGATGAGATTTGAAATAATAATCTTGCTTAAATTTTTAAAGTAATTTCTCGAAGAACGAGAAAAGAAGAAAAATACTACAGATTTCGTATAATTAATAAATAAGTATTCCATTCAAGGAACAATTAAAGTCAAATTATCGATCTTGACTTCTTATCTTATTTTACATATTTTTTAAACAAATTCCTTTCTCCTCCTTTTTCAAATTACAAAGAGAAAGAGAAAATATACGATAAATAAAGGTTTCAATCTTATATCCCCTCACTTTGATTACTTCAAAAGTTATATTCTTTATACGAAAGGAAAAATTACATTTTCTTTATCCTTCCTTCCCTCGAATCGAAAATCGTAATTTTTCTTTCATCCTGCCCAGACAGCCCGGGATTTTCCCTGAAAATTCAACTATCGCGATCGGACTTGTCGAAGACAGGGGATGGGGGAGGGAGGGTGAGGGACGGGGGTGGTAGGACGACGTACGGATTCTTCCCCGTGACGTTCGTCTCTCTAACCCCTTGTGCAAGTGTATGCGCGTGTGTTGCAAAAGAGGGCTGGGTCTTAGGAGGATAGAATCCCGTGGGAGGCGTCTTGAAAGATAGGCTAGATAGTGGCTGCGAAATATGTATGCCTTCAGGATTCTGCACCTTGAACCACCGAGCCTCGAGGAAGCGGCAGGAAGTCACTTCTCGTATCGCGAAATACTTTGCGCCATCTTTTTTTTATACCTTTTCTTCTTGATACGAGAGCCAATAATGTTCCAAAAAAAAAAAAAAAAAAGGCCATCACGTCAAACGGATGATGGCAGGGAAGAAAAACTTCGTCCAGATATATATTTTAAATTAGAAATAAATAGGATAATAATAGGATAAATTAAAATAGAATAAAAAAGAGTTAATATCAATTTCGAAATCGAAATTTTTGGATTTTGGATTCGTAAATTATCTATTATTCGTGAATTTTCAATCAAATATTTTTCTCGAAAAAAGTATTTATGATCGATTGAAAAAATGGAAATATATAAACTTGAACTTTTTGCGCGATTCGTAAATTATCCATTGTGAATTTTCAATCAAATATTTTTCTCGAGAAAAGTATTTTATGATCGATTGGAAAAATGTTATTGAAATTATTTAACATGAATTCGAAGATCCATTTGTACGCTAATAGGAGGATTATTTGGTAATGCGAAGGGGCGATAAATTACGGCAATTCACCCTCGTTTACTTAACACGCGACGCATCTATCCGCTGTGTGTGTTCATTTCTCGAACGTCCCTCTGAAATAACATCGCGCGGAGGAAAGTCCTGACCCACCTTAAGAAGTTTCGCAAAGTACTTGGCAGTAACTTTCACTCTCGTCGAATGAACTTACCCCGAGTTAACGGCCGAAGTAACGAGGAACACTTTTCCTCTCTTGCACGAGCCGCACGATAAATTTCTTACGCGACTCTTCGACCGAGAGAATCGCGAAATCGTATCGGAACAATTTCAATACGATATTAACACAACGAATAAAGAAAATTTAAAATTCACATTGGCGCAAATTGAAAGTAAAAAAAATTTATCATCGAATATTATTAATTTTGATGATAGACGATTATTTTTAAAAAGTGGATTGCAAACTTTGAATGAATTTAAAAATTGTAAAGAAAGAATTCTGAAATATATTTAGAAATATAGAAAAGAAAAGAAGTTACACTTTCTGAAATAATAAATATTTTACGTGATTTTTACCTATAAAATTTACCCTTCAACGATACGATTTTTCTTTCGGATTGGTCCTTTTCGATTTAATATGAAAATCATTGTTGCCTTACGCGAGAGTCGTATTCGAGAGATTCCAAGTATCGCGTCTATCGATTTTGCGTTTCCAGTAATTTTACGTTTCCAAGGAGAGAGGCTAGCCCGAAGAAGACGGGCGAACGTGCGTACACACACATACATCGTATGTGTATTTGTATATATATATATATATATATATACACGTATGTACGGTATGGTACACGCGTATGTATGTCGCCTTATGTGCCTCGTACGCCTCCCCATACGAATACGTGTGTGTCGTATGGGGTAAAAAGGGGGTGACGTCGCGGCGCCATGACAGATGCGTATATTCTGTTGAAGAAAAAGATGGAGTCTGAAATGCTTCGCGTGTAGTAAAAATACTCCAATATCATCGAGCGTTGGAGGAGCTTGTTTCAGACGGTGGAAAAAATTGGAACTCGTGTAAAGAATTAACCGTGATATAATTTTATTCTTGACAAAATATAATTCATATATTTCTTGAAACTTCTATCATACATTGTTTAAAATAAGAATTAATTGATACTTGATGAATATTTGATTTTATCTAATTTTCTTATCGAATCTTTTGCATACTATGTTATAAAGTTAAATATTATTAATTAAATATTTATTCGATAATTTTCTCAAAAATTTATGGAAAAAAAAAAATAAAGATTTTTAATCATTGTTTATTAAAAATTATTAATACTTTTATCAGCAACATTTTTATATTTCCACAAACTCAAGATATATATACCATCACGTACGACAGGTTTTTCATTTTTAACTTCGCCAAGTTGCACGCCATAACGGCGATTCCCGGTAATACGGTAGAATGTCGACGTTGAACCGTCATGGTGGTGCTTAAGAAACGGGTACAGGATATATAAGGGATGAGCGATGATGCTTGATATTAGGCGAGCGCAGGACACACGCCAACCCCCGCGAAACACTCGGGGGTTGTAACACAGTGTTGCGAGGACGGGATGGGGAAAGGAAAGGAAAGGAACGAAAGAGGAGGAAAACGGAGAAAGAAGAAGAAGAAGGGGTGGGTTGGTTGGCAAGGATATAAGATAAGGATATACGTGTGCATCGTATCCAGGATCCTTGATCCTTTATCCCAAGAGAGCTCACGTTGGAGATGGAGCTTTTCGAGTCCTCGTTTCAGCCGAGACTACGTGTACAGGTCGTTCCAACAACAAGGAGAGAGAGCTTAACACCAACATTCGAATCATTGACAATCATCTAAACCGTCAGACGATAATCTTCCAAATACAAATACAAATACAAATACAAATACTTTAACATTTATTCGTATATGCTAATCGAATATATTTATGATTGTATATATTTAAAATTTAACGTATATTTAAGATATCGAGGGAAAAAATAAAGAAATCGAGGGAGGAAATCGGTCGAACAATACGCTTAAGGGAACTGGAACGGCCTGTAGCGTCGTCAACCGTAGAAGGTTAACACGTGAAGGCAACGTGATGCGAGATAGACCGTAAAAGATTACTGCGACATACAGTGTTCCGCTTTCTCCTCCATCCCACGTCTCGAGCATCGCCTCGTGATACCACCCCTCTTAACCCACCCTATATCCTCGAGTCCTCCTTTCCAACGCATCCCGTATCATATTATTCACGTCGAATCCCCTTTTCACATTCGCCTTCTCCTGTCTTCGTCGCCCCCCTCACCACTCTCGATTCCTTCTCTCCTCGTTCCCTATTATGCACGTATTATCGCCGATTTATGGACATCGATGAGGATGAAACATTGAAATTTCGCGGCTCGCGCTCTCTTCCATTTTCCATCCTTGTCCACGACGAGGCGGGTTGAATGGCAGCCGGGTATTAACGACGTGTCTCTGCGCGAGTTTCTCGCCTGAGAATTTATGGCCTCCGTATTCCAGGGAGAAAATTGGAACCACGGTTTTCAATGTCACCTTTGCCCAATGACGAGCTTTATGTCGCGGAATGTAAGGATTAGGTGATTCTTTTCTTTTCGCTTCGTTATTCTTTGCGAAAAAAGAAACTTGGAAAGGAGAAATGAGATGAACTTTCGAAACGAAGGTTTATATTTCTTTTGTTATTGCTTTTATGTAATTTTCAATCAACAATAATTGTTCAATCAAGTAAAGTTAATAGTTAATTAAACTTAACAATTCGAACTTTATTTATTATAAAATACGTGCAATACTCTTTGCTCGTGATATAATAGTAATGCAATGAGAAAATGAACAATTTAAAATAAAAAAAATAGAAATTACACCGTTTCCAAGTTTCAATTTTCTCGAGAATCATTCGATTCGAAGAAAAGAATATTTATTTCCATCTATTTTTCGATAAAAACTTTCAAACTCTTAATACGTTTAACAAAAAACGAAATATCCACACGTAGAATCGTCAACGTAGAAAAACAAAACATCGATATTCGATTACCCATCTTTAGTATCGTTAACAATGCAATGCCGTGCAAGTCATCGTCTCGCTACTTTCCCCGGGAAACATTTTAATACGCCTAATAGCTCTACAGAGTTGAGCTACAACCATCGTTACGAATATACTTTTTACTGTACACACATGACCGTCCCGCGAAACGTCGTCTCCTCGAGCACGTAAGAACACTAAGGACCTCGTCGGTATAGTTTTCTCAAGGGTCGTTCGTTCCTCTGAAATTCAAGTCGAAGAGCACCCGCTCTCTCTCTTCCCTCCTGCGTCTCTTTCTACCTTATACCAACCTCTCTCTCTCTCTCTCTCTCTTTCTCTTTCGTCTCTTGCTCTCGTTTCTTGGTGGATTTCTCGGAAACGAGGGCAGAGAGACGGAGGAGATCCAAATAGGATTTTGCGTATTCCGGCAGACGTCAGGACCATTACCGGGCCAAGAAACAGAGGACAAGGAAAGCGCGCCTTGCTCGAAGGTAGACTGGAAACGTAGAAAAAATACGGAATAAGGGAGAGAAAAGTGGAAGAAAGAACAGGGGGGGAGGGATTGTTATTTTTAGTATTATGGTTTGAGATGTTTTGTGTATTTCAGTCAGCTTTTTTCATTTTTATTCTAAGGGATCGGAGGAATTTTATTTTATTCGTCGCTCGAAAGTGTAATATAGTTTGTGATGTTGCGATTGGTAAAAGTTGTGGAAAGATAAGATGTGAAGATAATAATATGGATGATATGGAATGAAAGTTATGTAATCCAGAACGATATTGATCACGATAATATATATATATAGACAATACAATATTATCAACATGTTATCAATATGGCAGAGAAAGAAACGTAGATTGAAATAACAAATAGAACAGAATCTCGACAGTAGAATCTCGTTTGATTGGATCTTGCTGACTGATGGGTTGAAGCTTGAAGAAAGGCGTTTAGAATTGGGTCGTCGGCTGATGATAGTGGTATCTTTGAGTTGGTTGACATCAATGAAAAAGAAGAAAATGATAGATTCGTGGGAAAAAATTTCTCTGTCTACCAATGAAATACAAGATGTGCATAAGTGTGTATGCGTAACCTGAATAGAATGATCCATTTGATTCCAACGAAGCATGAATCTGAAGATGCAAATACTACGTGGACGTTGAAGAAGAGCTCGATGACGTCTCTCGACGGAATCGAAAGCGAGTTCAGTGACCCCTGGATCTCTCGTATTAAAAGGGGAGGAAGGGAGGGTCAGTCTGATGGTCAGATGAACGAAATCGTCCTTTTTTTAAAGCTCGAAAGGACGAAACTGGATGAAAACGTTTTATTGAAGATGGAGGGCGCCGCGGATGGGGGACAGGAGTCGAGGAATTATCCCGAGAAGTTTAAGGCCAAGCGAACGATCAAAAGGGATCTCGGCCGAGGGTGGGATTATTTGCCTTCGAAATTGAATAATGGAACCCTTACGTTTGCAATATTTGCTCTTTTCTCTTTTGGAGGCTCGACCCTCCAGTTTTCCGAGTTCTTTTCGAAAAAAATATCTTACCTTTTAATTATGATTCGAGAACTTTTAATTTCGTCAACTTCTTTCTTTTTTATGAAAATTGTTTTAGAATTTTATTAATTTCTCAAACAAACGAACAACGAATGCTATATATTATTTTTAAATAATCTTAATTTCTCGATGTATAAAGATGTTTCTGAAATTTCGTTATAAATATCGACGTCTTTGAGAAATGAATTAAAGGATTGATTAAGAATTAAAAATTTCATCGACATTGATTTTGGTCAAAAATTATTGGTTAAAACAATAATATTTAAAGATATAAGGGAAAGGAAAAATCGTTGAAATTCAATTCAATTATGAAAATTGGGAAAGTTTAGAAATCGACAGCAGCAAGTTGACTAGGAATTTTTGCAAGAATTCCGTCCCGTTTCAAAGGTCGGCGGGATTTAATTGGCATGAATAATGAATTCCGGCGCGCGGCTTTCTCGCTGGTACAGAGATATACGTTGGCTGGTGGCTGGCCGGGGTTAGTTGAGGGTGGAGGTGAGGGCGAGAAGCGCAACAGGTTCCACTTAATTATTGAACACTATAACCGGCTGGCACAGCTGCCATCCCCGTTTTTGCACCCCTCAGCAGTGGCCCGTAATCAACCACCTGTCCGCGATTACGCCAAGGTTAAGGTCGATCGTTATCCACCAATCAAAATTGTGTACCAAAATTGATACTCTCTTTATTATTATTAGAATTATTTTTCTATCAAAACAAACTTTTGTCTCCAATATTCCGAATGTTTGAAACGATTCTTTCTTCTTTCTCCTTTATCTTTTTTTTTTTTTTTTAGAGAATATTCGATTAATAAATAATAATAAATTTAAAATCGCTCGAAGAATTTCTCGCTCTTCCAGATGAAAGTTGTGATTTTTGAAATCGCGCGCCCCTCCTAAATAATTCAATTTGGAATTTTAACGGGGGAATATCGGGAGAAGGAGTGTACGGTATTTTTCATTTGTCACGGAATAGAAATCGGATTCGTCGTGGAAAGAAATATTTCGTATTGGTGAACGTCTCGTTCCACGTTGGCAGCACTGCACGCGGCAGTACGGGAAATGGGTTCAGGGAGACGGTGAGACGGTATTGATTTTCTATCCGACGTATGAGAGATGCGTGTTTCGGATGTTCCTCCTTGCTCTTTGTTTTCTCCTACGTTCTCGTCTACTTACCATCGCGGCGCGCTGCATTCTTTAGAATGCACTTTGATAAAATATCTTATTTACGAGTTTAGAAAATACGACGTTGGATAGTGCCGAGAGGCAGCCAGTTCTTCCAACCCTCCTCCTACTTCTCGCAGTATTTCTCCAAGACTTTGATGCCAACTGAATTCCCCTGCATCTCGATGATATATATATATAAAAAAAAAAAAGTAAACGCGAAATTGCTTTCTCATTTTTTTTAAGAAACAATTTTTCAGGAAATAGATCGGATTACCGTTGAATTTTAAAACGAAAACGGTGAAGAAGAAGAAGAAGAAGAAGAGGAAAATCGTTTGATTTCCAAAAAAAATAAAATTGAAATCTCTCTCTTAAAGAGATACGTTATTATATTTCTGATACAAAAGAGAAATTTTCAAAACTCTTATTTTTCGAGTTGATACTTTTAAATCATCGATATAACCGTGTTATTTGGAAAATGATTTTCCATACGAAAAAAAGATTATTTCTATTTTATTTCTCTCTTTCTCTCTCTGTTATTTTTCATCTCTCCATTCGGAATAATTCGACAGTTGGAAAGAATAAGTTATCGTACGTCAGTTGGCGTACAGGCACGCGAGAAATGGCGTCCCCCGTGAAGAATGGATTTCTTCTTCTTCTTCCTCCTCTTCCTTCCTCTTCTTCCTCTTCCTCTTCTTCTTCTTCTTCTCACGAGGGTTTTTGCTCCCCCGTGGAGAGGGTGGGTGGCCCGCGAGGCCGGATGACGTTGACGAAATGCTATTTGGAAACAACAACTATCGAGAAACTCCGCGATATGGGTAAATACAGTGGGCTTGGCGTGCTGCAGGCGGCGTCTCTCCAGTTTTCCTCCATGGAGTTGCGTACACACGCGGTACGCTGTATGTAAATTCGCGGAAGTGCGCACACCTACGCCCTCGCCCTGTGTATGCAAGGCACCGCTTCCGGCGACCGGCGAGCGGGGAAGGAAGAAAAACGCGGTTCAACCCCCGCTGAACTTGACAGATTCGAGAAAAGTTGAAAGAATGCCGTCAGTCCTGCTCGTCTGAATCGTTTCAGTAATAAAGAACAAGGGGGGGAGGGATAAGGAATGAAGGAATTCGCACGGTTTTGATATCGATGCGTGAACGAAAATTTTTATCTCTTCTCCAGGTGAAAAATAAATTGAAGTTAGTAGGTTAATTATTTAAACCACGTTGAATTGAATTTTTCTTCGCTTTTCACAAAGCGAATTTTATGGCATTTCTGATGGAAAAAAAGGTTTCGATCAAAGAGAAAATTTATTTTATAAAAAATACCGTGATTTTTTTTAAAATGTCGAACACTGAGGGATGAACTTGACAGATTCGAGAAAAGTTGAAAGAATGCTCGTCTGAATCGTTTCAGTAATAAAGAACAAGGGGAGGGGGAGGGATAAGGAAGGATTGGAGGAATTCGCACGGTTTTGATATCGATGCGTGAACGAAAATTTTTGTCTCTTCTCCAGATGGAAAATAAATTGAAGTTAGTAGGTTAATTATTTAATCCACGTTTGAGGAATTGATCGTGAATTTTTCTTCGCTTTTCACAAAGGAATTTTATGGCATTTTTGATGGAAAAAAAGTTTTCGACCAAAGAGAAAATTTATTAATGATGATTTTTTTTAAAATGTCGAACACTGAGGGATGTATTAAATCGACGTGTTAAATTTAAACTTTCGTACGTTATAAAAGAGAACAATTAAAGAATTTGGCACAATTCGTGGAATAAAACTATCTTTTTATATATTTACTTCGTACATAAATCGAATTTTTACGGTATAATATATCTAAGAAGTACATACATCATCAAAATTGCAATTTAACAAATTTCATTACTCCAATTAATCCAGCAACTAAGACGAGCATATCGAGGAAAATATTTTTTAATAATAAATTCTATAAAAGAATTCTTTCGAATTCCTGTTTCGAAGTCACATTGTTGAGCAGTTTGTGCGGTGGTTTTATCGCGCGGCGCGCTCGAGGAGGAAACGACGAAAGGTCATGGAATGCATTCTGTCCCGACGAAGGAGTCCGTGGAATTAGCGAGATTTACACGCGACATAAACGCCGCTGAGGGCGTCGTAAAAGTTTTCAGATGCGCGCCGTTGTTGCGCGTGTGAGGCGTCCAACACTTGGACCCACGTGTCGAGGACCCCCCCCCTGTTCGACTGGCATAGGTTGGTATCACTGGCGGAGCGGTAACGGCCCCATAAAAATTCGGAATCGCGCTACAACGGCCAAACTTTCTTCGTATCTTACGAGCGTATAAGGGGCCAGACCCGTACACCAAAGATGGGGAACAACCGAGACGTTTTTCATTTCGTCGATTCGCCATTGATTTCCAAATGTATCGATAAATTCGAACTCGAATACCGATTTTTATCGAACAGCGAGAATGAAATTTCTTTTCTTGTGGCCAGGATGTGCTTGATTTTTCGTGGATTTTAAAAGATAAAAATTTCTTTGCAATTTTTATTTTGATTATAATCATCAATGGTAATTTTTATATATTGTTTTACAAAATTTCTATAGAAGAAAAAGAAGATATATGCGATATGTAACGAAAGTAATCGATAATTAATGCAGTGATAATTTTGGAAAGTGATTTGATTACGATTATGCAATCTGTCTGATTATTGACAGATTATTCTACTGGCACCGTACGCGAATCGTCGAATCGACTATTGCTCCTTACATTCTAATATTATTTTCTTTATGTGACGTGATATCTTTACACAATTGAATAATATATATCTAATATTGTTATTTAGACATTGCAATATAGATTGATCAACGAGAGTATGAATTAAAAAATCGTGTCACCAGAAGCAAAGAATAGAAAAAGTGGAAACGATAAATCTCGTCTAATATTGGCGAAAGCTTTTTCGAAAAATGTTCGGCCACGTTTATGGGACACCGCAGACGTTGGGGGGGTTTGGCAGAAAATGTCTCCGATATAGCGAGCCATTTGTTCCTGCCCTATCTACATCCACAACGTGCTCGGCGTTGCTCGATGAAACATGGCCGCTTCGTTCCCGAAATGGCACTTTGCGAAAACGAATTTTCAGGTTTCCGCAATCTTCGATCGCGCCTATATACTCGTATAAGCGAACACGTGACTCGATCCTCTGCCGAAAGATATAAAAGGTAAAAAGGTAGGAGAAAATTTATACGAATGAATGTTAATGAAACAATCGATTTCCTTTTCGTTTTTCAAATTATCTAACGTCCTTTTATAATTTGAAATTTTTCCAAGAATTCTTTTATTACCCTCCTTTCTTACAATTTCTTCACATAACTCTTCTACCTCAAAGATAGAATCCCAGAATTTTTTAAAAGATTTTGACTCTTTCAATCTATTTGATCGAACCTGGAGGATAAATCCGTGCATTTTCTGCTTTCCTTTTTCAAGAATACTTTTCGAAACGCAAAATATTTCTCATCCTAATAAAAATCTAAAATTTTGCTCGAAATCTGATACTTCAAGCTTCGTTTCAACGATAGTAATCGTAGAGACTCTTCGCATCGTCAGGTCTTATCTTTGGCCAGGTCGAACTTGAGGATCGAAGACGAAAGGAGGAGATACGAGAGGAGGATGAGGGGCTGTTTCTCGCGTCACGAAAGATTATCAATATCCAAACCGGTATCTCCGCGTGTACACATTTCGTCTACATGGTAAAGAGGCGGTATCTCCCACCGAGGAGGAGGAGTGAACGCCTCCATAAACAGCGTTGCAAGATTACACGGCCATTCGAGGATGGAGGTTCTCGTCAGGCGGCGGCCGACGTCGCCACGTGTAAAATCGTTTCACGGTCGAATTCAAACGCGTGTCGCTGTACACGGGAATCCATTAGCCCGCACTCGAGCCTGGCTCGTTCGATTTCATCGATTCATCACTCGCCACCATCGTTGCGCCCATCGACCGGGGGATGAAATAAAATTGCAGCCAGTTATTGAACCGGCGATCAATCTTCTTCTTTCTCGCGATGCACGCACTGTTGACGTTTGTTTACGAGAGAGAGAGAGAGAGAGAGAGAGGAATCGGTGATATTCGTACAACGTGACGTTGCATATCGCCAGGAATTTACCTTTTAACCTAGAAAATTCTGGTACCGAGATAGGATTTCATTTTTCGAAAGATAAAAGAATTGAATTAATTCGAGCGGATTGAAATTGAATCGTAAAAGGAATTTGTGAGTAAATTTAAAAGATCGGGTAAATATTCATTTGATATTAAAGAATTAATTTTCTTATTAATAATTACAATACATAGAATTTAATTATACAATCGATATACGAAAAACTTTATTCAAAATTTTACGATTCTATAGTTTTTACCGTTAAAACAATTTATACAATTTTTCAATGAACTAAAAATTCGATTGAAACCCTTTTTTAATAATTATTTTTCACTCGCTAATAAATTCAACTTCTTGGAAAACAACTTTTTCGAAAAAAATCTAATCAAACGGAAGTTGTGTGTACACGCGAAACGAGCACCATCGTTTTCCATTGAGTATTCGAGATAAGTAAATTTAAAAGATCGGGTAAATATTCATTTGATATCAAAGAATTAATTTTCTTATTAATAATTACAATACATAGAATTTAATTATACAATCGATATACGAAAAACTTTATTCAAAATTTTACGATTCTATACTTTTTAACGTTAAAACAATTGATAAAATTTTTCAATGAATTGAAAATTCGATCGAAATCCTTTTTTAATAATTATTTTTTACTCGTAATGAATTCAACTTCCTGGAAAACAATTTTTTCGAAAAAAATCTAATCAAACGGAAGTTGTGTGTACACGCGAAATGAGCACCATCGTTTTCCCTTGAGTATTCGAGATAAGTAAATTTAAAAGATCGGGTAAATATTCATTTGATATTAAAGAATTAATTTTCTTATTAATAATTACAATTTAATTATACAATCTATATACAAAAAACTTTATTCAAAATTTTTCTATAGTTTTTGGCGTTAAAACAATTGATAAAATTTTTCAATGAATTGAAAATTCGATCGAAATCCTTTTTTAATAATTATTTTTCACTCGCTAATAAATTCAACTTCTTGGAAAACAACTTTTTCGAAAAAAATCTAATCAAACGGAAGTTGTGTGTACACGCGAAGCACCATCGTTTTCCATTGAGCATTCGAGATAAGTAAATTTAAAAGATCGGGTAAATATTCATTTGATATCAAAGAATTAATTTTCTTATTAATAATTATACAAAAATCGATATACAAAAAACTTTATTCAAAATTTTTCTATAGTTTTTGGCGTTAAAACAATTTATAAAATTTATAAAATGAATTAAAAATTCGATCGAAATCCTTTTTTAATAATTATTTTTCACTCGCTAATAAATTCAACTTCTTGGAAAACAACTTTTTCGAAAAAAATCTAATCAAACGGAAGTTGTGTGTACACGCGAAACGAGCACCATCGTTTTCCATTGAGCATTCGAGATAAGAGCGAGCGGGAAGGCTGGCTTCAGCGTTTCGAGGGTGCAGCGGAGGGTATAGCCGGAGGGGGTTGAAGACGGCTGCGGATGCGAGATGGTCGCTCGAAGACAGCCACCGATAATAAATCATACGATGATACATTCTATCGTTCCATCGGCGAACGCCGGCGTCTCCGTCCCGCTTGAAAAGGAAGATCCTGGAGAGAAAGCTCGAGCTTTCTCGAGAGAGATCACCTCTGCTGCCTGGGAGAGAGAGGTTGCCCCGTCCTCGCGAGGAGGCAATCTATCACTCTTGGAACCTACTATCCACCCCTCCCTCCTGATTCAACCACACAAGACCCTTCCACGCGTCTACTCGCGCCTCCGAACACCATCCACCTTCCTTATCCTCGTCCTTTAGCTCCTTCAGCATCCAGACGATCTCTCCCTGCTTGCTAAACTTTATTTCTACGTGCCATTTTTCCTTCGATCGCCTCCTTATTCTGTTCTCGATTTCTACGGTTGAGAGTACGATTTTATTCTTCATTCAAGTTGATGATTAATCTGGATGGAAATTTTGAAACTCTTAATGAAACTTTGATATCAATCTTTTCCATTTTTTTAACAATGTGATTAGATAATGAGAAGATTAAGAACTTTATAAATGTGTTTAGATTTTGATTTTCCATCGTCGTGAAATAATATTTTTGAAATTGTACTTAAAACAAGGAAAGGTTTGGAAAATTCTTGTATATTCATGTACATTGAAAATCTTTTATTTCGTCGTAAGTTTCCTTCGAATTAAATTGTCGAGAAAATAGATTTCAAAATTTATTCGATCGAATATTTCAAGAACGACTCTCTTGTTTTTTCATCTCAAGAATTTTCTTATCGAATGATAGAATCGCTTCAGAATGGATCCAGCTAGAAATGACAAATTGCAATTCCCCCCATCCACCATTTTCGTGGATATTCAAAATCAAAGTTTCCGCGTTTCATTCAAGATCGCAACAAGAGGATATCGTTTCGTGTAACGAGTGCAGAAATATAGGTAGTAAAAGGGAGTCTTTCTCTCGCGATAAGAGACATCATGCAAGTTTCACTTGTTACAACGGTAAGAGGATCTTTGAGGGGAGAGTGGAAGAGGGAAAAATCTTTCGAAATGTCGTCGTAACGAACGATTATGCAACAAAAGTTGCAGGTAATTGGGGATTTGCAAGGGCTTTACACTCGAGCAACTTGCTCTCTAAGTAAGCATGCGAGACACGTTAACAAATGTTGGAATAAGCCGCTTTCGCTTGCATGCGAAAGGACATGCGATGCAACCGATCTGCTGATATTTCGTGAAAACGATAGTCCATGTCGATAATGTAATTAGTTTCGATAATTGTTAAATTAAACTTGAAACAAACGGGAGCAGAGATAATATAAAAAGTATGCAAATTCGATTGCAATACTTTGTTTCGTAATTTCGATTCAATTAACAAATTTGGCTTTAATTTGGATTTTATTCACAACGCGTAAAAATAGATTATAATTCGCGTTACGAATAGAAAAATTAAGGAAAACAATGGGATGAAGAAGTATCGTGGTATCGATCAGGTCTCTCGAGGGTGTTATGATCTTCCGCACGGGTGAGTTCAATATTTTTTACCGGGACAAAGTCAAGCTTCCCCCACTACCCTCCCCACCCCACGCTGTTTCCTTTACCTTTCGACGCAACTCACTGTTTCATATCGCCGATTTTCTAAGAGACTGCCTCCAACCCAACTGGTCCAACGCGTCAGAGTTTTGCGCATTCGCGGTAATTTCATAAGGAGCCGCCGCCATCCGAAACGATCGTCTTCAATCTTTTTCCCCCGTTCTTTCTTTCTTCTCCGCTGGCTTGTTCTTAATCCAAACGCTGTCCACATTCTTCGAATTTCACAAAGCTCTCCCCTCCCTTTTATCATTATTGTTCTTCTTGGTTTCGCGTTTGTTCTTTTTCTTGTCAGGTTCTTTTTTTTTAGATTTTACTTTCTCCCCTTTCTTTTTTTTCAAAATTAATCCTTTCCTAGTTTTCATTATATTCGTTTGAAAGGAAACAGAGAATATTTGATCGATTTCAAATATCGAATGATCAAACTTATTTTTTGAAATGATATTTAATCCACGTTAGATAATTATTGTTACGTTGTAATAATATTCTCGTTCAGGTAGAAATATTTTCTTCTACGATGTTGCTTTCTCTTTGTTAGAGGCAATCATCATGGATTGCACAAAAATATCGAAGAGCGTACGATACGATTTCACCGTCCACGATGGGATGTAATGGGGAGTAACGAGTAAAGTTTCGCGTGGCGTTCTTTCTTCGTGGCACGTCATCTGGAGGGAGGATTGCTCGTCGATTTCTCCTCCAACCCCCGTGCACGTTAAGAGTAATAGAATTTTGATCGAATACAAACAATCGAGCGGGCGGCAACAGAAAAACTCGCTCATGGGAATATGGAGGAGACTCTCTCTCTCTCTCTTTCTTTGTATACGGTTTATCCAATCATCGTGTTGCCTCCCTTCATCTCGCCACTTACTCTTTCATCTCTTTTGTCTTCCCATCGTACTTTATATATTTTCCATGATCCATTTTCAGGATGATTCGATGAACATATTTCGTTTACATATTTAATATCGTTGCTGATTTGTAGAGGATAAATAATCTTTTAATAATCTTTTAAATAATATATTTCAAGTTCAATCCAATGATTGCATCTTCTCTGCAATATAAATTATAAACGTATTCGTGTAACGTGATATGAAAGTGTTGCTCGAGAAAATTTATGTATAAAAATTAAAAATGACTTAAATATGATTTCTTCTTGATTCAATAACTCTCCAATTTATTCAAATCCATTTCAATAAGTTTCATTTTATATTTTTTTGATTTTATCTACCATATATCAAGAAATTAGTTCCAATAAATCGATTCTAGGACAAAAGTTGCGATAAATTACAAAAAACCTACGAAGCTCATTTACAATTTCTAAAAAAATAAATTTACCCAAATATTCCCTCCTCCCTGCTTCGATCGAACAACAAGGTCTCAACAAGAAACCAGTTCAACGGCAAACACTTTTATCTTTTACTCGAACGCAAAAGCTGGAGGTCGAATGGTAACAAACCACCACAAAAAAAAAAGAAGAAAAGAAAAGAAAGAAAAGAAAGAAAAGAAATCCACCGTCCCATCGTCTCGTCATCAATATTCCAGCGGAATCGAGCGACAGACAACCCGCTATTTAACGATTCAACGGAGAAGGGGGGGGAGAGAAGGAGAGGAGGAGGAGGAAAACGTTGTTCTCGAATCGTATCGCGTCGCGTCCAATCGAGTATGGTATCGCGAAATCGCGTGACAACACTCGTACACCCCCTTTAAATCAGCCCCCTCCTCGATCCTCCTCGATCCTCCTTACGAGGAGGACATACGGGAGGAGGAAGCCTCGACCTGACGTTTCTCTTATTTGATCGTTGATTGTCATGCGAAACGCCGCACTTCCTATTGATTGGGGGTTGGTTGCTACACCCTTCTCCGCTGCCACTCGATATCGCGTGTGTCCTCCCGGAGGCGGAAGAATATGTATATATATATATATATATATATATATATATATATATATATATATATATATATACACACACACACACGTTCTTCCGTGTCTTTTGTGTGCAAGCGCGCCCCTCGCGTATCGCGGTATCTCGCGACTGGTGTTGGTGGTGGTGGGAAGAATGCGAAGGGACAAATTTAGGGACCGTTCGAATGGAGATGCCGTGTCGATGTTACTCCCATTTGCATTCTCGACTTTCGATACAAACCCCTTTGTCCCTGATCCTCCTCCTCTTCTTCCTTTATTTATTTCTCTCCTCGGCTACGCTCCTTCCTCTTGCTCCTCTTTACTTCCTTTCTCGTTTTGGTATTCGTCTTTCTCTTTTTTTGTTATCGAAGATTGGAGTCAGTCGGTGGATGGAGAGTAATTTGAAGGTTTTTTTTTTTAGGTAGAAAAATGTATAAGTGAATGGATTAATTCTGTTGGAAATCTGAATTCATCGATACTTGGATTGTTAACGAATGATTAATGTAGTTAATGTAAATCGTTAATATCGAAACGATGGTTGTTATTCTATTTTTCTTTTTATTGTCATAAACAATACCAATACTCAATATAAATACAATAACAATACTCAATTGATCGATATTTGGATTGTTAACGAATGATTATTGTAATTAATGTAAATCGTTAATATCGAAACGATGGTTGTTATTCTATTTTTCTTTTTGTTGTCATAAACAATACCAATACTCAATATAAATAAAATACTCAATTGATCGATACTTGGATTGTTAACGAATGATTATTGTAATTAATGTAAATCGTTAATATCGAAACGATGGTTGTTATTCTATTTTTCTTTTTGTTATCATAAACAATACCAATACTCAATATAAATAAAATACTCAATTGATCGATACTTGGATTGTTAACGAATGATTAATGTAGTTAATGTAAATCGTTAATATTGAAACGGTAGTTGTTATTCTATTTTTCTTTTTGTTGTCATAAACAATATCTCGCTTAAAAAATTAAATTTTCATCAGAGATGTAACTAACTCAACTTTAATGATGCAAATAAAATATTCCAAAAGAAAATCAAAAAAATTACACTGGAATAATCCAGATCCATCTATTTCACGATATAGAAGCTACGTATTAATATCTAAATGGAGAAAAAGGAAGAAATGAAAAAAAGATTCGAGTGATTCGAAATGAGGCGAAAAATTTTCGCGGGAAAAGAGGGTCAGCTCAGAGATTGCTGGTAGAATTTGTAAAAGGGCAGGAAGGAAACGTGTTGGAGGGGGGGGGAGAGAAAAGAATAATAAGCGATGGAAGGAGGAGTGAGAGAATGGATGAAAGGGAGAGGGGGAGGGAAGGGGTGAAGGCAGAGTGATATGTACGGGGCGCAGGTATGCGGGGTGAATATTTCACGAGGAAAATTCAGTTACGGGCCGAAGATTCTCAGGACACGTAGAGCTCGTCCGAAGGCGTGCAGCATTTCGAAGTATTTCAGACTTAGTTAGAACGTTTGCGTTTCTATTTAACGTCCGATGCCTCTGAATCCGCCGCGAGTTTCCTTCCTGTTTTCCCCCCCCTAAGAGCGTACAACGAATTTTTATACGTCACCAACGACGGCTCGTCATCATTTTTAACCGATGGCTCGAAATCTCGAGGATATTTTTGATTTGAACAATTTTTGATTCGTTTGTTTTTAATCGTGAATCGAAATTATTTGATATAGTTGATTGGTTAATAGAATAATTGCATCGTATACGTGTAATATTTTCAAAAATAACGTTCGTTTCTTCATACAACGAAGAATATTTCTATCGTAAACCAAACATTTTCTTTCGATCACCATCTTCATTACATTCCCCCTTTGTGACTCACGAAAATTTGAATTACTTTTCTCTACGTAGGAATAAATTTTTCCAAAATCCCTTCCTCCCTTTCGCACGAAAAATTTCGAGGAGGAATCAAAAATTATTTATCATCCGAGAATGCTCGAAAGCGTCATTCTCTCCAACAATCTCTCCCTCTCTCCAAAAAAAAAAAAAAAAAAATTCGCCTCCACCGCGTTAATATCCTCCCGTCCATTATAAATCGCTGACACGAGGGCCGAGTCGAAAGTAAAGAGAGAGAGAGAGAGAGAGAAAAAGAAAAATTCTCGTATCTCGACGTTGTGCGTAGAGCACAACGCTTCGTGCGGCGCGGTAGCGCAGAATCGAATTCCTCGTGCGCGGGGTGGGAGGGTCGATGGAGGGTGGAAAATGGAGGAAAAGAGGGTTGGAAGCTGAGTCGACGTCTTTCAACCGATATAAGCGTGGAGTGAAGGTGGTGGAGAGGAGAACGAGGAGGAAGAGAGGAGAAAATGGAAAGGAAGGAAGGAAGGAAGGAAGGAAGGAAGGAAAGAAGGAGGTGGATACGAGATTTGGTGTGTCTGGCTGGCTGTCCGTCGGTCTGAACCCGGGGGCACATCAGCAGCCGCCAACGGAAGAAGAACTTGGCAGATAGACGCATGCCGAGAGAGAGAGGGGAGGGGGAATAAAAAAGATAGAGTACGGATAGAGTACGGATAGGAGGATAGGTAACCTAATAGAAAGGGCTGGCAGGGGTGGTTGAGCCGACGTCATTGGCAGAAGGCTGTCGACTCGTCTGTGAGAGCGGTTTAAAGTCGAATTCAGAAAAGCGAAATCCTCCTCCGGGTTATCTGTCCTCGCGACGTGGATGCGCGTAATACCCGTGTGCACGTGCTCGAGATAAATACCACGGCCTCGTCCCGCGTTTACTCTTTACCCTCGTTCCCTCGTGATTTCCTCTTCTTCTCGAAAGATCCGAGAATCGTAGATCCGTGTACAACTCGTGATTAAACTTATCAATTTATTTCTTTTACGCAATAAATATTAATATATAAAATTTTCAGCTCAATTTCTAATTATTCCGAATATTCGACAGAATATTCCTCTCTAAATTAATTTAGAACAATCGATGCTCCGTTCTGGAATATATCAATATATATACAAGTTTCTAGAAGAGTATCATTCTAATTGCGCACAAATTTTTCTAGAAACTCACGAATCGTAGATCCGTCTACAACTCGTGATTAAACTTATCAATTTATTTCTTTTACGCAATAAATATTAATATATAAAATTTTCAGCTCAATTTCTAATTATTCCGAATATTCGACAGAATATTCCTTTCTAAATTAATTTAGAACAATCGATGCTCCGTTCTGGAATATATCAATATATATACAAGTTTCTAGAAGAGTATCATTCTAATTGCGCACAAATTTTTCTAGAAACTCACGAATCGTAGATCCGTGTACAACTCGTGATTAAACTTATCAATTTATTTCTTTTACGCAATAAATATTAATATATAAAATTTTCAGCTCAATTTCTAATTATTCCCAATATTCGACAGAATATTCCTCTCTAAATTAATTTAGAACAATCGATGCTCCGTTCTGGAATATATCAATATATATACAAGTTTCTAGAAGAGTATCATTCTAATTGCGCACAAATTTTTCTAGAAACTCTATATATTTCCAAAAAAAGAGAATCCAGACACGCGAAACGAAAAACAGTTTGGAAAGGTACCGGAAGAGGAGGGTGGCTACGTTGAAGCATACGAGTTTCGCGTCACCCTTAGACTCCATCCTATTCCGCGATTCTACTCACTCATCCCACTTTGCTCAGCCCCTGGGAACCAGCGGGACTTCTATTCCTCCCTTCACATCCCGCAGTACCGACACTGACGTCCCGACATCCGCAGCTCTCGCCTCTCCTCCCCCTCTCCCTTTCTCTCTCTCGCTCTCTCTTCCGTTTCTTCTCCGTTCCTCGTGTTTTCCTTCTCTAACTGCTCGTACAGGCTCCGCTTCCTTTCCAGCTCGGCGTCCTTTCCCTCTTTCCCTCGACCCTCGAGCTTCGTTCGTTCGTTCGTTCGTCGTTTTCAACCCTCCTCTGCGTCAACCTCCTCCCGCCTGGTCTCGTTCGTACATCCAATATTGTAGATATGTCCCGAGCTTCGTCTCGAGAATCGTGAATACGCGGCTGCCGACGCGACGGATTCGCACAGGTGCGCGCATGCAGACAGGTGAAAGCTGCCGCCACCTTTCCCCGGGAAATCGGGGAATATTCTTTGGCGGAGGGTGGAATTGCTCGTTGTCGGGCGGAAATTGTTTAAACAGTATGGAGCAGTTTCTTCTTTCCAAAGATGTTGTTCTTTTCTTTTTCGTTTTTTCAAGAGGTGGAATAATTCAAACTTTTTAGAAAATTTACGAATTAAGGAGACGAATGTGTAGAAGAGAGGAGAATAGAGGAAAAATGGAAAAAATGTTACGTAAAATCCTGGTTGATATTAAAGTAAAGCCATAAAGAAATTATCAATTTGAATTTTCGAAAATAGCCTCGATGAACGGTTCCAATGATCTTGAAAAAAATAAAATTTAATATTTTTCACAGGTAATAGAATTTTGTTCAGATTATCCCAGATTCGAAACGTAAATCTAAATCTAATCTAAATTAAACACAATACCTAATTTAAACTTACATCTTTTTAGAAAATTTATGAATTAAGGAGACGAATGTGTAAAAGAGAAAGGAATAGAGGAAAAGTGGAGAAAAAAATATTGCGTAAAATCCTAGTTGATATTAAGTGAAACCATAAAGAAATTATCAATTTGAATTTTCGAAAATAGTCTCGATGAACGGCTCCAATGATCTTGAAAAAAATAAAATTTAATATTTTTCACAGATAATAGAATTTTGTTCAGGTTATCCCAGATTCGAAGCGTAATCTAAATCTAATCTAAATTAAACACAGTACCTAATCTAAACTTACATCTTTTAGAATGTTGAAAATAAATCATTTCGCTAATTTCTATATTATTCCCAAATAAAAATAGATCGAGAAAACTTTATCTTCGATAAGAAGAAAGAAAAAAAAAAAGAAGGTAAACACCGAAAAGAAAAGCATTACGTTATATTAAACAATTTAATACCAATCCACGTTAAGAAAAAAAATCCACAAATTCGCAATCCGTAAGAAACAACTCCCAAAAGGCAACAAATCCCGTCTTCCTTCCGTAATTCGAACGAGAAACACGCTTGCCACGAGTTTAAACCGTAAATTCGATTGTCACGGCCGCGAGCTCGAATTCCACGAGGATTCATTTGCCCGGAGCGTATCATCCCCTGAGTCAACTTGCTCCGTTTGCTCTACATTCACCATCCCTCCTTCTCTCTCTCTCTCTCTCTCTCTTCCTCTCCCTCATTTAAGGGTGCACTCGAAGTCAAGGTCGCTCGATGAGACGTGAATGAGGGAAAAGGAGGGAGAGGGTAGGTGGCGCGAGAACGAGAGAGGGAATCGTACCGCGAGATAAAGAAAGGGAGGGTGGATGGAGGAGGAGAGGATGGGGCGAAAGCGAGAGCGAAACGGGGAAGATGAGAGCCGAGGCGAGGTGGATCCACCCTTATAATTAATGTGTAAGGTAGGTCGTGGCACGATTCTCCTCTTTTCCTTCCGAGGGAATTAAATTACGTCAGCTGATTCGTGAGACAGAGAGAGAGAGAGAGGACAAAGGAGAGAGAGCCGTTTCCTCACCTTACTCCTACTCCATCTTCGGCCCTTCCTCTTCCTTCTGGACCAGCCACCCTCCTCGGCAACCACTTGTTAAACGGCTCCATTGTCCTCGGCACTGTAGCCGAGCGAGGATGAGCGCTTGATCGAGGAAAAACTTTGTCCAATGTTGGAAACGTTTACGTTTTATGCGTCGTTCATATTCAGATTATTGTATCTTTGTTGGGATGAATGAATGTTTGTGATTTTTTTTTTTGGATAATGGTGAGTTTGTTAACTCTTTTGTGATTGATTGTTTCCGTTGCAATTAGTTATTAATTAATTGTTTATCACATTCTGAGTGAAAAGTGGATTAATCAGTTTTTATGGTTTCAGACTATGTTGTGTTTCCATTATTTATTGGAATATTATGAAATATGTTTATAAGCATGAAATATTAATTTCGCGGAATTATTTGATAAAAATTGATAAAATTTATATATTACACGCTGTTTACTATTACAAAGGATTACATTATATAATCTTTGTATAATCTATTTGTTAGAAAAAAGTATATGTATGAAATACCAAAGTGCCATGTTTACAGAGTTTTACTCGATAAAAACTTCCCGTTTCACGCGGAAACTTACATGCTCGCAGATAAAACTTCCTCGTTCTTCAAGGATAAACTAAAAGATAACAAAAGCAACAAAATACTCTTTCCCTGACATTTATGATCCTCATTCCCTGCGACCGATCTAACTTAAATCGAATATAAACATTTCAATTATCGAATTATCATCCAAAATCGAATTTTCACACAATTTCAAAGATATATTCCTTTTCATTTTCCAAAAAAAAAAAGGAAAGGAAAAACCAACTTCGTTTCCAACAAGATCCCCTCGATAACTTTTCAAGAACGATTCCTCGATAAACGAGTCTCGATTTCGGAGGGATTGCAAATCGACTCTAATCAAGGTCGAGCTTAGAGATCCTCCCTCAAGGATCCTCCTCCCGCTCGTGACACTCTCGTCTCGCGACGGATCGGCTCGAGAGAAACGACGAGAAAGAAAAAAGAAAGAGAGAGAGAGAGAGAGAATATTCGGCCGCCAGAGGGAGGGAAAGGAGGGGGTGGTGTGTGTGTGCACGTTGGTAACAATCTCGGATAAGGAATAAAGCTCGCGAGGAGGTCGTGGGAGGGAGGGTGGATGCGGTAGGGCGACGAGGGATGTACGGAAAATAGAAAGAATTCAGATCACGGGACGCGGCGTGGAGGAAGGAGGGAGGCTCGGTTGATGGTGGAGGGTGTAAGCGACGAGGTTGCCTCTCTAGGAGAAGAGAGCAACGCGGAGGAGGGAAAGGAAGAGGGAGGGAAAAAGAGTGCCTAGAGAACGAGAATGGAATCAATACGTGGAGGCACACACAAGTGTGTGCCTCCGGTCCCACATGCGTGTTTCGGCGTGGCCCGGGGAGGCCAAACACGCGAGTTTCCACGCGAAGGGGGTGGATAAAGGCGGCCGCCTCCTGTCTCCTCTCTTCTCCCTCCTCCTCCTCCTCGAGGGTCCAACTCTCGAGGCCGCACACGCGTGTGCGCCCGCGTATGTACGCGGGATTCGATGGTATCGAATGTTATTGGAATTTCTTTTCTTGCTCGCCTCCGAGGAACAAGCAGTTTGCTCAAATATCGCGAGAAATTATTGTCGCCGGCCTTTTCCCGATCCCGAGAAGGAAAGGAAGGAAGGAGTTGGGTAATTGTCGGGGATCATACTGCTCCCTCTTCGCGATTTCTTTTCTCTTTTTTTGTTTTTTCGCTTCTTGATGTTTCGATGACGTATTTTTGTGTGTATAAACGTGAGAATGAGAATATAACCAAGAAATTGAATTTAATAATAAAGATGTTGCATTGTTGTGTTTCGAGTTGAATATTTCTAAGCAATGATAGAAAATTCGTAAATTCTGATTTACAAAGGATACAAATTATATTTTTGAAAAAAAAAGAATAGGGAAACATTCTTCTTCGATTTTAAAATATTTCTCTTGCAAAATGCAATTGCTTATTTTTATATCCAACAATTGTTCAAGGAAAAATATATTTGTGTATATTTATTTATATATGTAAGAATATGTTGCTCTCGGCTTGATCTGACTCGAAGCCATTTCCAACAAAATTCCTCTTTGCGATCTCCTTCTTATCGCGTGCAAATAATGAGTTTCTCTTTTTATAACACGTGCATCAACCGTGTTCTACCATTTACCGCTTCCAGTCATTTCTGAAGCATTACCGGGATATCGAGTTTCGCTTCTTTCTGAATCTCCAACTTTCCATCGTTTCCATACGGATTTACGCCCGGAATTCGCACAAGGATTTGCCTCGCCTTGGTTCAATCGCACACTTTTTAACGCCACTCGCTTCCTGACTTATGTTCCCAACGTATATATATTTTTCTTTTTTCGAAAAAAAATTTCGAATCTCATCAGAATTCGACAAATATACTTTTGCATAAATTAAATTTTGCTCTTTTTCCCTTTTCTATCTTTTTATTTTCTTAGAGCGTTTAATAAACAAAGTTTCGATAATTAAAAGGATCTGTTCCTACGCGTGCGTGCGTAAATGTTTCGTTTAAAAAACGATAAACTATTCTATAGGGGGGCGCGGAAAGCATCTTCTTGTCTCGCCAATAAAAATGAAACTCCCATCACGTATGATCGATTCTTTCTGCCTTCACGGGGGTTGCAACATCATTTTCGTTTCCCCCGTGCGACGATCTACCCCCGTGCTTATCTGACGGGATACGTAGGAATATATAGCATTCGTGTAAGCGAGGATGGGCGGAGGAGAGGAATATTCTTCCGACTGTATCAATTCTCAACGGGAACGGTTAGCAGCCATCCATGAACTCTTTGACTCGTTGTTGATCCGCCTCGAGAATCATCTCGTTTGCCTCCTCTCTTCGCCACTCGAAAAAAGAATATTTCCATCCGGTTTCGAGACGTTGTTTCGGGGAAAATAAAGGAAATGATTCGATAACGAATTATTGATGAACGATAATAGAGAATTATTATGTATTATTCGTTAAATTAAATATATCTTGAAAATTTCGAAATAAATATATTAATTTTTTAGCATTTAAAATAATTTAATTTTTTCAAAAATTATTAAAAATAGAGAATGACACATATATATATATGGAAACCAATAATCGAGATAAAAATTAATTTACGTAGTTCGAGAATCTCTTCATTATTTGCCTCGATAAATCAATCAAATCTCAGTAAAAGGGATATGACTGTTTAAAAAAATATAAATATTATTTCACTGAAACTACGCGTCCTTAAGAGGGACAAAAACACCTACTTAACTCCATCACGCGCAGATTTCGTGGTGGCGCGAGGAGACGCGTGCGGAAACGAGGAGAAATCCCATTTAATTCCATTCCGGCCGCATTTCGTAAAGCTGCACGGTATTTACGAAAGTACGCGTGGTGCTTCGATAATTTCATTTCCCGGGTCTTGGTTCGCGCGTGGTCCATGGAAACCCTGTCGTATTTAAAACGGTACACCGCAATCAAAACGCGAGTTTCGACAATTATTGGGCCATAATCTTTCGATTCCTTTTGGAAACGATGAGTCATTGCAAATCGTCAGGGCGACGTTAAAAATTTCGTATATTTATTTATCCAATTGGGTAATTAATTTATTTTTAAATTATTATCGATTTTGAAAAATTGAATAATATATCTCACCAAGCTCAATTAAAAAGATTGTGTAATTATTAAAATATAAATTTTTTTAACGAAACGAATATAGTGTAATTTAAGAGAAACATAAGAATAATTTCTTCCCACGAATTTTAATTCTTTCGATCCATCTTTCCAAGTAAAATTACAAAGAAATATTCAATTTTTCGATCGTGCTATTACACAAAAATATCCCTAGAAATTTAACAAAATTTCGATCGAAATAACATTCCGTTTAAAAGAAAATTTTAAAATTTAAAAATTAAAAAATATTTCTCAAATTTCCTCTCTCTTTTCTCTGGAAATCCTTTTGTCTTCCTATTCACTAATGAATTTATTCAATTCGTTTGCATCCGTTCAAACGAGGGCGGATACCGAGAAGAAAGGAACGCGTACGATTTATGCCATAATTCGCGTTAGACGAGCGTTAGAGAGGGAGGGGTGGAGGGGGTAGTTTTTCCCGTGGACATCTCTGGAAGAAAGGCACGGGGTTCTCATGGCGACCACGCTGAATTCCATAGACACACGCATCCCTCGGGCAGGGGTGAGTTGCACACGTTCTACGTCCCTGATTGGGCGTTATTTTTTTCCCGATAAGGGTGCACATGCCTTTCACCGAGCCCTTTCGATCGTATCTACGCGTGCGAGCGCGTATACTCGGGGTAGGATGTGGGTGGGTAAAATCTCGAGATTTTAGGGTGGATGGATTTCTTCGTGTCGTTTTCTATTGCTTCTTTTGTCGCGCTATATTTCTTAATCTTGGTGGTGAATAAGATTCTCGCATTAAGTGGTTGGAATATAATTTTCGAGTTCGTTTTTGAATAAGATCTTAGGATTCTATCTTTTTAGTACTGTTAGAAAATTGAATGGAAAATTTTAATAGCGTGATAAGTTTCTTATCAATGGAATTTTAATGCTCTCTGAAAACATATATATATTTAATAATAATATTGCATACTTTATAAATAAATAGATAAAATCTACTAAACTTGTAAGTGTAAACTTACGTTTTTTTTTAACTTATTGGCGTTTCGATGTTTATTATTAATCTATTAAACTTACTTTAAATAAATCAAAATTAAAATTCTCTATCGTTGCCAAGAACAAATTAAAATTTCCCCATATAACAGATTCCATCTTATAAATTCGAAAACTGTTCATTCGACGCCCTTAAAAAGAAAAACGCCCTCTCGAAGCGATCGATCAAACGATCCACTCTCCGCTCAAAAAAAGATTCCTCGAGGACCGGCAACCATTCTTTCAGCCTGATGTGACGGGAACGAGCGTTCGTTTCGAATTGGACGGATGGATAGGGGGCGCGGAATGATGTCGGTCCATTTCGCATCCTGTCGTTGGAGGAATTCCGCGGATGCCGAAGACGGGTGCTGCGGCGCGGAGCCACCGTGTTTATTTGGCCGGAAGTCCGTTCATAAATCTGGCTGTTTTCGAGTCTCCTCCGTGAAATATGATAATAGATGCGAGAAAGATGGAGGGCTGTCCGTTGGAGAAGCTAAATCCTGGCTAAGGAGAGAGAAAGAGAGAGAGGGAGGAAGGGGAGGCTAGGATGGGTTAACCTTGTGCGGCCACCAAGGTTGAAAGTAACGTCTTCTTCGTTCAACCCTTTCCACGAGAGCGTCTCTCGACCTGTCCCTGTCGGATTCTCTCGAGTTTCTCCGAGAAAGTTTGCGGATTACTCGTGCAACGTATCAACTCAACGAGTGAGCGAGTGAACACGTTGGATAAATACGTTCTGTGTGTGGCTTCGTTCCCGAGAACGTTTCGTGATGCCTCTTCTTTTTTTTATCTTTTCTATCTTTCATCTTCTGAATCGTGAGTTTATTATAAGTTTAAATAAAAAGATTGGAATTATTTGCAATCCTCGTGTATCGCGTTGTATAAAGATATTTAACTCTTTCCAGAATAATTTCGATATTATTGAAATTTCGCAGGATATTCTAGAAAATATAAATTTCTATTAATTGATAAATTGAATATTTCGAATCTTCCCCATTCCAAGGACATAAAATTCATCGACCTCTCCAACCCCTTTTGTTCCGCTCGAATATATATTGCCGCTTCTTCTTATTAAATAAAAAGGAATTATTTGCCGAGGGTGCGATTACTTTTGCATTGCAATCCTCGTGTATCGTGTTGTATAAAGATATTTAACCCTTTCCAGAATAATTTCGATATTATTGAAATTTCGCAGGATATTCTAGAAAATATAAAATTCTATTAATTGATAAATTGATCTTTCGAATCTTCCCCATTCCAAGGACATAAAATTCATCGACCTCTCCAACCCTTGTTGTTCCGCTCGAATATATATTGCCGCTTCTTCCTATTAAATAAAAAGGAATTATTATTTATTTGCCGAGGATGCGATTACTTTTGCATTGCAATCCTCGTGTATCGTGTTGTATAAAGATATTTAACCCTTTCCAGAATAATTTCGACGTAAATGATATCATTGATATTTCGCTGGATATTCTAGAAAATATAAATTTCTATTAATTGATAAATTGATCTTTCGAATCTTCCCCATTCCAAGGACATAAAATTCATCGGTCTTTCCAACCCCTTTCGTTCGAATATACATTGCTGCTTCTTCTTATTAAATAAAAAGGAATTATTTGCCGAGGGTGCGATTACTTTTGCATTGCAATCCTCGTGTATCGTGTTGTATAAAGATATTTAACCCTTTCCAGAATAATTTCGATATTATTGAAATTTCGCAGGATATTCTAATATAAATTTCTATTAATTGATAAATTGATCTTTCGAATCTTCCCCATTCCAAGGACATAAAATTCATCGGCCTCTCCAACCCCTTTTGTTCCGCTCGAATATACATTGCCGCTTCTTCTTATTAAATAAAAAGGAATTATTTGCCGAGGATGCGATTACTTTTGCATTACAATCTTCGTGTATCGTGTTGTATAAAGATATTTAACCCTTTCCAGAATAAGTGATATCATTGAAATTTCAGGATATTCTAGAAAATATAAATTTCTATTAATTGATAAATTGATCTTTCGAATCTTCCCCATTCCAAGGACATAAAATTCATCGACCTCTCCAACCCCTTTCGTTCGAATATACATTGCCGCTTCTTCTTATTATTCCTCTTCATCCCTCTCATTTGAAAGTGGTTGCTGCCGCGTTAAGTAGAGGCAGGGTCAGGTTAAGGTAGGTCGCGGCTCATAGCCATCCTCTCTCTCTCTCGTCAGCCAAGGGGATGAGAGCAAACTCCTGCCCTCTTCGTTTCTCCTCTTCCTCCATCCCCTATTCCGCAATCTCTTTAAGACTTTAGGGGAAGGCGACTCGGCGAAGGGTGTGAGATGGTAGATGAGGCAGAGTATTAATAAAAACTCGTATCGCATCTTATCATCCCCCTCTTAACCGCCACGTGGAGAACGGCTGCCACTTTCCCCCCTCCCTTCGTCTCTCTTGAATATTGTTTAAACCTCGGGACGGAATTACACCCTCGTTGATCCACGCGACACGATTCGCGGTTATTTATGCGTTTAAAATTCGTCCCGATTTTTATGGAATTCGCGTGCCCCTTACCTTAGGCCGAGGCCGGGCGTTTCGTAATATTGACGTTGACACGACGGAGGGAGTGACGTTTTTGACTCGTGATCGATGGGGATGAAGTAGTTGTCGCTGTGACTGTTATTAGCGGGATAAATTGGACTTTGATATAAGGCGGTATGGAAAATTGAACGCGAGAAATGGTTTGGAAGATATTGGGGGGAAAATTTTCGTCGGGAATTTTAAAGATACGAATCTTTCCTGCTCGAACGTTGTTATTTAAAATTTATTAAAAATTGTTGCATTGAATTTTCTTCTAACAAGCAATGTACATAGACTGTACAAACTTTGGATTCTCGAATATATCATTATACAATACAACAATATATTCTTCCAGAAATAAATATATTCATCTCAAAAATATTAAAATTAAGAAGAATTTGATAACTTTTAAGAATATCTTATACATATAAAACAACAATAACCTAAAAAATTATTATCCAAATTTTTATCCTCCAATAAAACTAAAATCAATCCTCCTAAAATCAATCCTGACCGGACGAGGAGCATATAATAAATCCTAAAAAAAAAAAAACCCTCAATTTCCATATCTAAAAGAAACGTTTCCACATATACAACAACAACGTTGACAACGAAACGTCGACTTCAACGACTTCTCTCCGCTATTAGGAGAAAGTTTCAGCCGGAAGTGGGAGAGTTAAGACTCGAAAGAGACGCGAATCCACCGCCGCCGTGGATGATGCCAAAAGGGGAGGAGGATTGAACGTTGAAACGAGCGTGGAAAACGTTAGAACGAGTAAAATATAGAGCGAAGGATGGAGAGAAAAAGAGAGAGAGAGGGACGCGAGGGCGGAGAAAGGGGATGAACGCGTGGGGTTCAGTTGGCGGGGGAGAGGGGGTGGAGAAAGTGGGTAATGGAATTTCGAGAGCGAGAGTCGAGGACAAAATGGCTGGCACGGAACGGGGGAGGGTGGAAACTGGTGGTGTGCAGTCGGAGGGATTGTGTGGGTTAATTAATTCCGGGACATAAACCCACCGCCCTTTCTCTCTCTCTCTCTCTGTCTCGTGCAACAACTGTCGCATAGCGCGTGGAGAAACGCGGCCCCCGCTTCATAAACTATTATCAAGCGCAAGGTCGCCCTTAAATTGTGCCACTCTGCACAAGTTTAAAGGGACCGAGTCGGAAGGAAGGATGTTTTAAATCTTGGAAGGGATCTAATAAAACTGTGAACGCTCATTCAGGCGCGAGAGAGGCGAAGTTTTTGGATTTCGAACGAAATTGTTTTATTTTCATTCGTTTCTTTTTGTGTTTTTTTTTTTTTTTTTCGAACGGAAGTTCTATCAAAAAATGGAAGATTAGAATGAGAATGAATACTCTCCTGTTTAAGAATATTGAATTTTTTCTTTTTTATTTTTGTAACGGCAGTTGGTTTAAGAATTAAGAATTTTAGTCACGGAATATAAGAATGAATAATCTCCCTCGGATATTTTGCATATTCTCGTATGCATATGTTTATCTATTGTCTTGAAGCTTAAAATTTCCCATAATTCTTCGAGCATCCGCAATCTAATTATCGAACAGCGGATGTTTGTATACCTGTAAGAAATTTGGTTTGAGAAGTGTGGAAAAATATCGCATAAATATGGAAAAAAATATAAAGTAGAGTAATAGTAATAGTAATATAATAATTATATTAATTGGATTCACAAAAATGAATTTGAATTCATACAAATATCTGTGATCCATTGATTGCAATTTTTTTTTTTGCATAAATAATAGAAACAAGTATATCAAGAAATATATAATTCGATTAAAACAAAGAAAGAAAACATCGATACGATTTTTTGTAAGGAATATCCTTACGAATAATAATCTATCGAATAAGCTCGAAATTTTCGCAAGATGGTAGGTTTTACCTCCGATAACTTTCTCTGAGATGGATCCGCGATTTCCCATGTAAATGTATACGAACATTCATCAGGGACCATTGTAATGGCGTCTCGCGCGCCACACGCGAGAATGTATTTCGACTTGGCTCGTTTATTGCTTATCATGGAATTCATGGAAGAAGAGTGTCGGGGGAGGGCGACACGCACGATCGCTACGCCACTGCCACCTCCCCTCTCCCTCCTCGTTCCTGATTGAATACGTAATCTACGGTGCTTTCGCGGCAAAGTTGGCGATACTTGGGCGATAAATCGCCCCAGTATGTGAAATACTCGAAACTGGTTGAAAATGGTGGTTGACAAGGAATCATCTTCCATTTTCTATTTTCTTCTCCAAAGATACATCTTTGGAAAAAAATATTACTGTTTGAATGTTTATCTTCTTCTTCGGGTATATCTTATAGGAAAGAAGAAAAATTAAGGATCTTCAAGATTATGATGATCTTCGATTCTTTTTTCTTTTCTTTTTCACTTTAAAGAGATTCTTTGTTGATGAAAAATATGTAATTCACGATATAAATAAATGAATGTAGTTTCGCAAAAAGGAAAGAGGGAAAGGTGACTCGTCGAAAATTCGTTACGCCTCGTCCCTTTCCGTGGAAAAAAATTGCTCGAATTTTCATTGCACTATATATTTAAACAATTATCCCTTCATCCGTATACGCGCACGCTCGATCAATCAACACGACGAGAAATGCCAGTATCGGGGTACTATTACGAATATATTTAACCTTTAATTGGATTACGAGCAATTCCATCGAGACACGTGGTAGGTGATTCGAGATTACGATCTCGAGCACAGTGGCCATAAATCGAATAACCATTTCACGAGTCGAACCGTAATTATTTGGATCGTGGCTGTCGTGAAGGCGATCGGCCGTGTAACGTGTCCCTGAACTCGATAATTAAATGTCGGGCCGTATCTTCTATCAATTTTTAACCCGGCATCGATTACGATCGTTCGTCTACGCTCGCATCTGCGTATCGTTTCCACGGCCCACCTGCCTTCTCCGACTCCTTCTCTGCCCGATGACGACCGAGATCCCGCTTCTTGCGCCATTCGATTCGAATGATTCCCTTTTCAACCGCGCATTTTTAAAATTCTCCCCGTTTCACGTAGTTTAAAATCTTTTTCTTCCAATTATTAAATTGGAATTGTTCCAACGTTCAAAGCAATCTCTCGAGATATTTCTTGAGAAAATTTACAAGTTTCTACAATTCATAAGGGTTTCTATAAAAAAAATTAACAAGTATTGGAAAATTTAAATATTCACAAATATTTTTTTTTGTTCTTCCCTTACTTTTCATACTGGATTACTTCAATATTCAAATAAATTTCTTCCTTCGATTCCTTAATTTTTATGAATATCAATCCTTTTATTATTTTCTAATTAAAGAATTAAAGATTAATCCTTTTATTATTTTCTAATTAAAGAAAGATCGAAAATTAATTTCAAAATTCTCCAATTACATTTTACATCTCTCTGGAAAGATGAGAATCCGAATTATTGATCGAATTACGAAAAAAATTTCCTTTCTGACTGTACACTGTACTTTTGCGCACAGATCTTCTTCCAGAACAAGTTTACACCTTATGCTTACGCATAAAGTAAAAAGAAGAAGAAGAAGAAAAAGAAAGTACAACATTTCCATGCACAACTCGAAAAGAGAGGACAAAGGTGTGACGCTCGTGCAATCGTTAAAAACGAAAGTCGTGATCCTCGAGGATCGAAATGTTGCTCGTCGCGTGAAATAACGTCGTTCTCGAGGACCGTTATAGCGGGGGCCCTTCGATAATGGGCGAAATTTGCATAGGGGACGTTCGTTCATTATTCAAATCGAATTATGTCGGCCGATTGACACGTTCTCAGGTGGTGGCTTTTCAAATTGCCGACACCGGGGGTCCTCCACGCGCGCGAGACGTCGTCAGAGTGCCGGCGAATTTGCATACGGAATTGAACTCTTCCATTCGCCGACCCTTCCTCGCTCGAAAAATTCGGCGGCGAGGAGGAGAGAGGAGGAGGGGGGGAGAGAAAGGGCACGGAGTTGTTTCTTTCAAGCGCACTGACTGTGGACCGGTTGGAAAATTATTAGGTAGGTTATTACGCTCTCTCTGACGTGTTTCGTTTTTTTCTTTTTTGTTTCGAGAGGAAGAAGGGCGTGGATTTTGGAGAATTGGAGGAAATTCTTAGTTTTCATTTTAATCGACGGATTAAAAAAAGTATTTGGTTAAATACGTGTGATAAGAGTAATTGTAATTTTTGAAAAGTAAAATGTTACGTTACAATAAAATTGGATTTCCAGCGTGAATTTATCCAGAAAAAAGGAAGAATGTTTGTCAGAGACAGTAAGTATTGTATCGATTATAAACTTTGATAACTTTAATTCGATCATTTGGATCGAATCATTTTCTCAAATCCTTCTTTTCGATCTTAACAATGCACAACAATAGGATAAATAATCTTCATCGAGTATGCAAGAATTATTTTCCAATCTTTATATTCATTAACCATAATTAATCCCATAATTTCTTCCTTTCCATTCAATTCGACAATAATAAATTCTCACAAATATATATATATATATACATTCGTAATATCTAATGACATTTTAATCATTGATTGTTACGCAACTCTGTTACGAAAACTTAAATATGGATGCCTCGTCAGTCTGGTTTACGAAACGTGCAACAAACAAACAAAGAAAGAAGAAGAAGGAGGAGAAGAAGGAAAAAAAGAAATTAACACGATGAATCTGCAAGATTCATACGACTTGAAGATCTTTCATCTTATTGTCCCGATTCCGAGAAGTGTCTAACACGAGATGTTAATTAATGTAAAGGAATAACATGATACACGCATACACGCGCAGATATAGTTGTCCTATCTCGATTTCGAGATCTTGATATCATTGTTCGCCAAGAATTGCATATTCAATAGGTTGGGGAGAAACAATTATAACCGTTATCTGTCTTAAGCCTATTCACAGCTATCTCAATTCCACCACGAGCCGGTATGCAAAAAGTTCGTTTGATTAAATCCTCCTTGCCTTAAATGTCAGTACTATTAGCCGTGTACAACCGATTCCCTCCATTTTAATCGAGATTTTAGATACGCCTATCCGACCACGATCGCCGCGTTTTATATACGAATATAATAGTACGCGTAATTGGAAAATTTTTACACGAGAAATTATTGAGCGGAGATAATCGTTTGAGAAGGTTTGCTTGGATGTATTACCGAATACTTTTATCATTGCTTTTATTTTTTAATAAAGCGAGGTATTATTCGAATATTTTTTTTTCTTTTTAGATTTCGATATTTATCGTTTCGCGATATATATCCAATTTCTTTCGTTTTCGCGGGAAAAAAAAATGAAGATGGAGAAGATTACATAGATTGCATAGTTGTTGCATCAATTTCGTGACGAGAGGAACGAGATAAAAACGAGAATGAAACAAAGATGCAGGGAACAATATGGACTCTTTAATCACACGTGATGATACAAGAATCTATTTTCGATTGTTTCGTTACGACAAATCTATTAAAAATATACGAATGTTAATCATAGGTTAAATGAATTAAAGAATTAATAACCTACATTGCGTAGACATCTGTGTAATTAGAGTTAAATTTTTAAGGAATAAAAACAATTTAGATATATATATATTTTTATCTAGAAAATCTTGATAAATAATTCACTCGAGATTTGAAATGTCAATTATAAAGATTAGAATTATGCCAATTATGTAAAGAGTTTATATCGTATGATTAATTATCGATCTCGTTGAATAATTCAACATCTCTTTTCGTAAACATTTCATTTTAAATTAGAATTAATTTCGCAAGAGCAGGAACAATTTTTGTTTTTCCCCGATCATTGTGCCATTATAAAGCGAATCCAAGAACCGGTACTATTTATTTCCACCCGCGCATTATATTCGGCCAGGAAGTAGAGAGCAGGCAGATACGTTGACACGTGCATACATTAGGAGGCAAACATCTGTCGGTGGGCAAAGCGTGATAGACGGTTTTCTAACAGGGTCGTACAATGGTACGAACGGCACCTCGAGAGCCGGTAAGAACCCGGAAATATTCCAAGGTTACGAATGAAAGACTTTGGAAAACCAATTTATATCGCCTGCGCTGTCACTCGTCGATTGTGAAAGTGAAGCAAAAACTTTTCAAGTAAAAATTGTCACCTGAATGAAGAATAAATAATTTTAATTTTCTTTCTCGAAATTCTTAATTCTTTAAAAATTCTTCTCTAATTCTTTAAATTAAATTCTTTCTCTAATTCTTTCGCGAAAAAATAATCGATGCACGACTATGCCATGCGTCAAATTTATTTATTAAATTATATTTTATATTTACCTCCACCGACTTTTGAGGTAATAATTTTAATCGTGGGAATAATTAACGGAAGTGTTACGTCGAAGAGAGAGAGATAGAGAAGAGATTCTTAATCGTAACTACTTTCAGTGGCATTTATTCACCCTGTTTCTTACTAGTCCAAGATACGACGAGTTAAATGATTTACATATAATAACGCCCACCTGAAAAAGTACTTTATTATTATGCAGGTAGATATACTCGCGCACGCACGAGTTTCAGGTATTTAAAAAAGAAAAATCCCGACTCGCATTGGATTAGAATAAATTAAACTGGCAACGATAAATAATATCATTACATATGGTTATAGAATATTCAATTATTCCTTAAGTTTTCTCCTTTTAAAAAAAATGAAACATCAAAACGTTTTAAAAAAGCGTCTTCTTTCTACTGTTGCAAAATTATTCTATTCCTCTTGGAAAGTTCGACAATTCGTTCCCTGAACTATTCTCCTGAAAGAAACATTTCCGTTTTGTCGAAAATTATCCCTCGGAATACGGGAACTACAACCGAATCCGTATGGTGTTCGTCGGAAATGGTATTTCATTCCGGTGGAGCAGATCCTCCGAGTTGCGAATCATTTGGGGCTAAATTTATTCCTGTGGGAAGGCCGAAATCCTTAAATTTACTGCTTCGATCTTACTTCGGTCCTTGCAGAATCCCCACGGTAAACGAGATTCGATGAGACCATGTACCAATGAGATCGATAGTCCCTCCCTACGGATGGTACCGGCTTCCGCGCCTGTAAGCATGCAACTGGAACTACTCTTCCGTGGTAGGAGAGATCTGTTGCCTTGAAAGGATACTGCCATCTTGTTCGGCTGCGACGATGCGGGATCGCGTTGCAGGCGTTACGTAAAAATTCGTATCGATCGAAAGAAACGAAATTTCTCTCGAAAGAATGGAACGAACACGGTGAGCTTTGCTTTTTTGGAGAATTTATACTTTGTCAAAATTGAAGGCTTATAATATTTCTTTCTGTAAATATGTTTGTTTTTATTATTGCTGCATAAAATAGAAACAGTTTCGAATAATGAAATGAACGAGGGTATGAAATATCGAAATTACTTCTGAATAAATATAGACTTAAAAATTTTACAAATTCAAATAATAATAATTTATCCACTGAGCTTTTCGACAACTCTTTCCTCAAAAAAATTAATCAATCCAACGACTGGCAGATCGATTCCAATCAACATATCAAAATCCTTACCATTTCTTGATCGCAACATTCTTACATTCTTCGATCCTAAAAGATCCTATTGGATCACGCCATCATTGCCTTTCGAATACTGATAAAAAAACTCTTCGATTCGAGTCAATTCCAATTATTCTGACACGTCAGATCACCACGTAAACTGCGAGTTGTTGCGTAGACACGGTCTAGACTCAACAAACTCGGTTAACCCCGAGTTACGATTCAACCCCCTCCGACTTTTCCTACGCGCGCATGATAGAAGTACGCCGAAGAAGGCGGATGAATGCTCGACGGGGGATGTTAAATCGTGCGGTAAATTCGCTTGCATTTCACTCTCTGCCGAGGCAGTCCCGAGTAATACGTCGTCCTCGTCGTCCTCGTCGTCGTCGTCGTCGTCGTCGTCGTCATGGAGGGCGTAAGAGGGACCCGGAGCTATTGGAACGGGGTCGAGTCGAAGGTCTCGAGATAGGGAGGGGGTGCGGGCGATAGAAGAGGAGGTTCGAAGTCTGATCAGTTTATAAGCGCACATTGAGTTATTGGTAGCTCATCTGCCTCTGTCGATATCCGACTGGATGGCTGCTCGTCGTGCTCTCGTTGCTTCTTCCCTTCCAGAGATTCGAAAGGAAACTCCTTATGCGTTGTCTCGAATCTCGTGTTGAAATCTCCATCTCCTTTTTTATGTATCAGTGATATGTCGTTTAATCGATCAAGTGATTCGAGATAATAAGTTTGGAAAAGAATTGTTTATTGATAAATAAATTGTCGCGATATGTAAAGTTAAAGAATAATTTTCTTTAATATTTTTTTTTAATATTGTTTCCTATTATGTTCGTTCATAAAATTTTCGATAAATGGTAGAAGGAGTTGAGTGATTAATTTCAAATCATAAGGGATTCTGGCGAATTAATGAATCGAAAGTACATAAGGTGATATTGTATTTTTTGCTGCATTTGAAATCATTTTCCTAAAATGGTTCTTTTGAATCTCTTTCACATTGTATTGTAAAAAAAATTAATATTTCAATTATGAATGAAAATTTCAAGGATTTTATTATTTATTATTTAATATTATTCCGGTCATTAGAATTTAAATTACTCCCTTCTTTAGCAACCTCTTATCTCTATTATATACTTGGATCGCGAATCGAAACTAATTATACATTAAATAATCCCGTTAAATCGTTTTCTAAACAAATTATTCGATAATTTCCATTGCTCACATTCAGGTGCAATGCTCTCCAAATAACCGCTTCTAATTAAACCTCTCTAATACCAAAAAAGAGAAAGAGAAAGAGAGAGACAGAAAAACAAATCACTAGATAAGAGATTCAGACCGATATTATAATTCTAAATTTAATATCGGTCGAAAACTTTCAAACCCATTCCTAGAAAAACAGGAACGAACCTCGTCACATCTCTGGGATATAAATAAAAAGAAAAACAAAACGAAAAACAAAAAAATTAGACGACACGTTTAATCCTTATGCAAATGAAGCCCGTGTACGCGGCTTTCTCTTCGGTCGCAGGAAATACAAGATTAAGACTTTACCTTTCGGAATATCAAATCAAAAAAAAAAAAAAGAAGTATAGCGTATATAGATATATATATATTTACGCTAGCCAGGCGTAATTTAGAATTTTTGACAAAATACGAGTCCAATCGAGCCGATAAGGTAAGGGAGGGGGGGTAAAAGTATCGAGGGAGCATCGTCGTATATCGTGGAACTGTTTATTTCGAGAAGGAGCGGCGAGAGTAGCGAAGCAGATTACACGGAGGGGGGAATGGCGATATTAAGAAATTTTTTCGAAGGTGAGATTGCTCGAGAAGAAGAAGAAGAAGAAATAGTAGAGCCGATACATTAGCGCCGCCGATTACGAGTATCGATACTCGAGGGAGAGGGGAGGGAGAGGGAGGAGGAGTGACTCTTCCGTTCACGAAGGACCATTTTTCTTATTGTTTTCCTCCCCAGACTGACTGACGGGGAGGAAAAAGTCTCTCCTCCCCCCCTCTATTTTATCCTCTGTTTCTATTCTCGTACCATACCTAGACGTGTATAAATTTTAAGCCGATGGATTTATTGAATTGCAAATTTTTTTTCCCCTGATTGAATTCGCGTATAATAGGCACGAGTAATATATTTTAATATTTTCCATTCATCGAAATCCCGCGGTATTTATTCCATTAGTCTTTTCCTTTTTTTCTTCTTCTCTCTCTCTTTTTTTCTCCTCCCCCCTCCCCCGTTCCTTCCTCTCCTCTTCCTTTCGCTTTTTGTTTTCTTTTCTGTCATCGAGTATAAATACGCCAGACGACGCGTACGATAATACACGTACTACAATACCACTCATCTATGCAAATCTTCAATTACTTAATGCATCGGGGATTCTCACGAATTTTACTACGCGACTTAACCCAGACAGCCTTCTCAATGTATATTTATTACACGCGCTCGTACGTTAAATATATCGGCTGGAATTTCATATATATCTTATACATATTTTATTAAGTTACACG
This sequence comes from Apis mellifera, assembly GCF_003254395.2. Classification (NCBI taxonomy): domain Eukaryota; kingdom Metazoa; phylum Arthropoda; class Insecta; order Hymenoptera; family Apidae; genus Apis; species Apis mellifera. Next base: position 10,337,638 of record NC_037644.1, on the reverse strand, counting down.
TTAATTTTTAAATCTTTTCGATTCGCAAAATTATTAGGAAAATTATATCGAATGATAATAAAAATAACTTTTTAATTAGATCCTATAAATTGAATCCTATAAATTAAAAATAATTCTTCATAGAGTGTATATATTCCTTATAATCTTTAAATAATTAAGAAATAATTTCTTTCTCAGAGAATCATACAATTAATTCTCAATTATAACTCCTTAAAAATCCTATCGTATCACTTTCCAAAGAATCAAAGCTTCTCAAAACCAAAAAAAAAACATCATCCTTCCTTTCCAACGTCCAATTTTCGTACTTCGAATCACCATTTTCCTTACAATATCACAACCTGGCATCGTCTCACTATTCGATCCTCGAACGTTTGTTTATTAACAGATCGATCTCGGTTCTAATTGATCGTATAAATTCAACGAATCCCCGTGTCGTGTTTACGTGCTTCCTCTCCTTCTCCCCTCTTCCTACATTCGGCAACAAAAACACGAGAAAAGATGGAATGATAGGTTCGAAGGAGAATCCCGCGGATATAACTTCCTATTACCGAACCGGGTATCCGCGATCCGGGGGTTGGTCGGGGTGGGGGGTGGTGTCCCGTGTGCCAAAGAAGAGGCGTGCATTAGGAGATTGTGTTCGACAGTTGTTTACGACTAGCTCCTAACCACCTTCTTCCTCCACCCTTTTGTGTCTCGAAGCGTACGCTTCGATCTACGCGCGAGGGCTTCTTTTATCTCCTCCTCCCCTCCTCCTCCTCGCCTCTCCCCACGAGGTCCTTCTTCCACGAGGCCCTCCTCCTCCAAGACACGGCAAACGCCCGTATTTACATCCGTTGCGCTCCCATAACTCTGCCCGACAAACTAGCGAACCCCTTCGTCCTCTTCTTCTTTCCATCCCTCCTCCCCCCTCCTCGTGAAATCTAGAGATAACGCTCTTAAAAATTCTCGTTTCTTCTCCTATTTCCGTTCAGGCTTTTCCTTTCTTCTTTCGCGTGTCCTTCGTATTTTATATTCGTTATTTTGTATTTCGTCGAGGCGTTAAGGGTTGTTAAGAGTCGAGGAATGGTGGGATTTAATTGGATATATTTGATGGATAATGATAGCGAGATATCAGTGGAGTGATTTTAAAGATACGTGTACTAGTGTTTTATAAGTATTTTGATGCAAGATAGAGATAGAATGAATACGTGTACTAGTGTTTTATAAGTATTTTGATGCAAGATAGAGATAGAATGAATACGTGTACTAGTGTTTTATAAGTATTTTGATGGAAGATAGAGATAGAATGAATACGTGTACTAGTGTTTTATAAGTATTTTGATGGAAGATAGAGATAGAATGAATACGTGTACTAGTGTTTTATAAGTATTTTGATGGAAGATAGAGATAGAATGAACGTGTACTAGTGTTTTATAAGTATTTTGATGGAAGATAGAGACAGAGTGAATTTGGAATTTGTGGATGTTGGAAAACTTGGAATATTAAATAGCATAATTCTATATATAAACATCTGTGGTGAATATTCGAAACGAAGATTCGAACATTGAAAATATCTTCTTCATTGCTCGACCGAATTACGAATAATCCAATTCTCAACTTTATAACGGGAAATTCATAAATCGTCATTAAAGTAAAATATCGCATATACATTCAATATATATGATAATGTAATAACATGTTCAATCTGCATCTAATAATTGACAAGGGGGGGAGAGAAAGGGGGGATGATTACGATATCGAAAACGTTTATTATAAATAAAATACAACCAATTAAGTGGCGCGGATTAGAAATACATTAGACGTTGCGACAACGGCCGTTTTCTTCCTTTTCTCCGGCTCTTCTCGTAGCTCGAGATAGTAGATAACCAAAGTGGTAGGCCTTATCGATATTTTCTAAATAAGCACCTCGATTCTCAGGGTAGCCTGAGCTGATAATCGACCAACTGGTCCGCTACGATCCTTTTCTTTTTTTCTTCTTCTCCTTCATCTCGTTCCCTTAAAAATCTTTTTCTATCATCGGATCACCGTTTAATCTCCCTATAACGGAATTAAATAAAACTCGTCCACCGTCGATATCAATCCGTTTTATTCGAACCTGTCTTGTCCAACAGATTTAACAAATGATAACCGATATCGAAGACCAATATAAAAGATTAATTTCTTCCTGCAATTAATTTATTTTCGATTTATTTCGATTTCGAAAAGCCAGCCAGATTATCGTTACTCCGCACGAATTATCACATCGATTACGATATTTTACTTTTCTTTTTTTTTTTTTTCATGAGAATCAAAATGAATGCATTAGAAGATTCGACGCGTCACATTTACCGTACGTTTTTCTTTCGATAATCTTTGCTCTTGATTTAAGAGCAACTTTATCTTCCCGTTAAATGTCCTCTATTCTTCGATGACATAATTTACGTTGATGGTTAATACTTTTAATGTGTATTTGCTTTCCGAGATTTAATTTCAATAAATTTGAGATAAAAAAGAAAAGTTTTAACGTATTTTAAGGAATAAATAAATGATTAATTTTCTTTTAATAATAATTGGTAATTTACATATTCGAAATATCATAAAGCATATTTAAATACCACCGAAAAATTTGACAAATTATCCTCTGTTTGTTCTCCAATTAAAAATCAGTTTACAAATCATCGAGAATTTTTGTATTTCAACGAAGAAAAATCATTATTGTGCGTTACATTGGCAAAGATGAGTGAAACAGACATACACACACACACACACACGTTAGATTACTCGTGCTATCAATAAAAGATCGATAAAAATATTGAATCACTTAAAAGAAGACGAAGTAAATAGAAGTGACGATCTTGAAATCCCGGTTTTAATATAACTTAAACCGATAAATATGGCTCGATATGAAGCTGCTTTCGAAGAAGCAAGATCCAGAAGTCGCACGAAATAATCGACGGGATTTTGCATAATTTTTGTCCAACCAGCGTTATCTGGCGGAATAAGGATGCAGTTTAGAATCGTAATTCCATATTCTTAATATGGAAACTTGTTAATCCTAAAATTCACTTCCACGGAATTTAAAAATTTCAGGATATATAAATATACGTTGCTTCACAGATAAAACGAAACACGGAACTTGGTTGATAACTCGTCCTTTATGAGGTATTATGATAGGTTTCTGGCTGAGTGGCGATCTGCAACTGGTTTCCCAATGCAATCGTGTAATAATTAATTTTTTAAAAAATTAAAGGCTTAATTTAGCTTTCTATCAACTATTCATTCGGTTTAAATTTAAAAATTCAGAATCACTGACACGTTCACCAACCAGTAATTTGCCTTTGGATCGTTATTAATTTTTTTTTTTTCTTCTTCTACAAGTCAAATTAAAATACTAGAAAGGAAACGTTTTAAAGCGACTTCTGACCGTTTAGGTATTTCTGTAATGTTAATTTCGAATTTTCAAATTTCTTTCGAAATTTTTTCACGCTTGTAAATCTCGAAAACTCTGAATAAACTGAATCATGGAAGTCTCGAATAATTATTATAAAAATTATAGAAGAAATAAATTCTTGAAAAATGAATCAAAAATATTTCAACGCTTCTATTAAAAAGGAAAAGTCACATCTTGAAAACGAGTCAATTTCTCACTTTGCATAATGATTCCTGTAACGCGTTTTGAAAAAGAGCTCTGATTCTCTCTCCTTCTCCTCGAATAAAATTAAATCGATCACTTCGCAGAAATATGAATTGCCCTCGAGATGATACATTTATGACAACGGAATAATAATAGCCATATGACGAGCAAGAAATGATCATCGAATTAGTATCCGTCGGAGTTATCTTAAACATGCGCGTAATTAGAAAGAAATATTTAATTCTATGTAATTTAACCTTCGATTGTATGCCTCTTACATGGACGATCTTAAATAATCTTAATTGCCATCGCTTATCGAACGATATACCTCACGATCGATACAAGAAATTCTCGATATCGAAAGTACGTATTTATGTGTGTGTGTGTGTGTGTGAGCAGGTGTGTTCCTATGAACTTATGGACTAAGATGAATCGAGGGAAAATATATAAAAATGTAATTAAAAGGGTAGTAAATTAATATGTCAATATGTTACTCGAGATGAGGGTAATTTTATTTGTATTTATCGATATTTTTATGCAGAAAAATGCTTCATAATGAATATTAATGGATATTTTTTCGTAACTTCAATTTCTTTCGAATTCGAATAATAAAAATTGACGAGTGTGATTTGTATTCATTATTTTAATTGAATATCATTAATAATAATGTAATGTGATATCGATACGATATTTTTATATTTCAATATACAAAATTGGATGAATCTTTCTTCAAGAATGAAAATTCTTCCATTTGCATTTTCTTTTCTAATTAAACGACAGATTAAAATTTTCAAAAATTACATCTTAACGAGAAGAAAACTAATCAAGAAAACTTCTATATTCCGTTAGTCCTGTGAAAGTGAAAATTTTGCCAGCTTACTTTTGTCCGTCACTGTACAAAATGTATTTCTTGAAAATACATTGGAACAACAAGTGTTTCGTGGAACGTATCCTCGTAATGAAACGTAACACGGCGATTACTGGATACTTTGCAATAGATCGTTGAAGCGGTTGGACAGCCATTAACTTCTAAATTTTAGGTGTGGCTATCGTGGATCGGTTGTTAGCGATGTACACGTAACGAGAGATAGCCGGCGAAGATACACGATGTATTGAGTAAATAACGGGTCGAGAGTGAGGCAAATGAAAGTGGTTTGCCTGTTATATTGCAAAATGAAACGCTTCCGAAATGGCGTCTCGCGCCATCATCCTTGCTACCGTGTTATTAGCCACCAATTAATAAGCAACAATGTTCACGTGCACAGCTTTTATCACGATACGATGGCATACGTTTACTTTGACTATAATTAACTCGTTTCAACAATCGTTCAACCACAAGCATCGGGAAAGATGATCTCGGTCCGAAGATGGTGTATTAATTTTTTTAAATTTCTTCATCTTCATCCTGCTCATCCCCTGAGGTGATTTATTTTCACGTGTACGATCACTTCGAAAGTGATACCACTGGTTAATAGGATCGTATAAATTCTTTCAATTTCTCTAAATTATTCTTCCAGTTTTATTTTCGAATTGGATTTTTCCACGAGGGTTTTATTTTTAAAAAGTAATTAAGGATAATAAAAATTTCTCTCTTTTTCAATTGTCAATTCAACATAGATTTGGACAGATCGTAATTTATTTATAATTTATTCAACTCAATTTATAACAAGATTTATTATCGATAAAAATATTGATGTATCAATAACTTGAAAATATTTCATTATTGCAATGAATAATACTTCATTCCACAGTTAATCCATTTGTTAATTCTATTTAAGTTGCAACAAGGGAAAAAATGGAAAACTTAGATATTGATATTATTCACGCGTTAAGAATATTTTTTAAACGATACGAAGTAGCACGAAAAAAAAGATTCGCACGATATCGATCATCATCGATCATTATATGGCGTGCGTATACGTGGTTTTGGGCCGAAAAGACAAACTGCATTTCGTGTATTCGAAATCGCGATATCTTGCATCTGCCTCTGCATCGATGTTGTAATTTTAATCGAATGATTGCATAGCACGCGCTCGAATAAGAGGTTGTCCGATTATCCATCGAATGAAATTGCATTGTGTTCCTTCGAAAAGTAGTGGCGCGTAACCAGCGGTTAACCGGTTTCCGTGAATTAGCGATGATGTTTCGATTATTGGGTCGATCGATGGTTCCTTTTCTTTTTTTCTTTTTCGATCGATTCGATTGATTTCCTAATTTCTTGGAATTTTCGAATTCGCCCAATTTTTGAAACTTCGACTATTAATATAACAAAAACGAAAAAAGAATGCGGATCTGCAGAGAAAATTGAATTGAACGAAATTGAAATATGTTATTTTAATACGGTTATGGAAAGTTGTTTAATTTATTCGTTCATTTAACCCAACATGGAAGATTGAATCGAATTTTTTTAATTTAACGCACGTGGAATTAATTACTCGAAATAGATTGATTAACATCGTCTGATTGTTTAAATTGTAAACGAGCCTCAGTTTGTCAAGTAGGAAGAATTTTTTTTAATTTTAACGTGCGATTGGGATCGGCACTGAAAGTGTATTAATAGCGTTATGCAAAGTTTCGAAATGCGAAGGACGATAAAAGAGGGAAAGTAGGTCCCCCCGTTGCATTTAATAAGCTCATTTTTAAACAGCAATATCTTTTTATTTTGACATGTGATTAATTCAACCGTGTTTAAGATCCAAGTTTAAATGTATATAATTTTGTCCAACTTGCAAATAATTTTCTCCATCTAATTCGATAACGTTTGAAATAACATTTGCATATAATTCTTTAAGAAGAAAAATTTCTTCTTGCAAACAATTTTTTTTCCCCATATTCATATTCATTTTAAATTTTGAAATTGAATATTTAAAATTTGTATCAGACGGACGAGATAATTAAAATTATTGTAGCCAAGGATTCTAATATGAATTTTTATAAAATATTCCAATTACTATCAATGATTTGACAGAATGTAAATATTAAATGATGTGTCTGCGATAAAAAGAAAAGAGGTAAATTTAAGAAAGGATAGAAAGGACAGAAAATCTGCAAAAATTGGTGGAAGGCGTTCTTTTCATAATTTTCTAATTTATATAATAATAAGTTATGTAATAACAAGTTGTTTGCCACATATCGCACGTTATATCTTTACTGCACTATAATTTGCTAAACGATGCATGACAAGAAGTAAAGGACAACAAATTGATGCGCAGAGATAAATATAGAACGATAGCAAGAATTTTTTATCATTAATTGCAACGTTATTACTAGTTAAAGTAATTAGCTCGAATGTTGTACAGACAATTACATTTTTCTATTCCATTCTCAGCCACGAGGATTATGCACATATTTTAAAAATTTTTCCAACAATATTTCTATCTTTATAAACTTTATAATTTAATTACTAATAATTTATGTGATAATATAAATTATTATTTCTTTTTTCAGATTATATATTTTAAAGGAATTATCTTTAAAATTATTATTCCAAGAACGATTTGAATATCTTAAAATAGTTATTTCCATATTGCTGTGTAAAATAGTGAATGAAGTATCTTTATGTTAATTAGATTGTTAGGAAATTTTTAAAATTGAAAAAATGTTTAGACATTCGTTTTACATCATTTTGCACGTAAGAAAAAAAGAATACCAAGAATACCATATAATTAATCTTATTCCCCATTATTATTATTCAAGAAAGTCACTATTTCTATCCATCCATCAAATCATTTTCCTGCCTCGATACATGTTGCTGTGAATTATTATAAACGCTGTTGCTACATCGTAAAAGCAATAAAATTTATTACGAGGTTACGATCTTCAATAAAACCAACATCGTACCTCGAAATAAAAATCTCTATAGCAAATTCAATATTCATGATCGAGGAAACATCTTAGATTGCTTTCTCACATTCAGTGTCGAAGCATGTAATTTCACACATTTTTGGAAAAACTTCGTTCAAGTTTCTCAGATGTGAAATTTCAAATTGCTGTGATTGTAAAGATCATCTGTCCTATAATTTTAATGCAAGATTGTTAAAACGGAATATCGAACAATTCCCGAAGATTAAAATTTAATTTCTTAGATTTACAATTTAAATAACACTTAAGCAATATATATATAATCTTATATTATATCATAATTACATATTCTATGCACACGAACATTATAAATAATAGAATATCCAAATTTGATCATTCATTTTCCATTATCGAATATTTATCTCGATAAATTTCCTTATTAAATACGTATTTAATTTAATCTCTAATTAATTTTTAAGTATTCTCAAATTTTCAATTAATTTAAATAATCAAAATTCTACTTGTATCTAATATCACCAGCCAATAATATCATCAAAATCGTTATCCCATACTATGTTTCTTTCGAACAAAAGAAGAAACGCATCTCGTCGAGTCCTCTTTCCATGCTTACTTCGAGCCACGTTGGGTGAGTAGGCTCGTAGCTAAAATAGAGGTTGGTAACAAATTGAATGGCGCGCGGGCACGCAACGGATGGAGATGTTCGCACACACGTGGGCGTACGTATAAACGTTCAGCCAACGTGAAATCGGCAAATCGAAGAGATACGCGATGTTTAGAAATAGCGAGCGGGCAGATGTACCATTCTCGCGGATGGAATTCTCTCTTCTCATCAAAAAAAAAAAAAAAGGAACAATCCGCGCGTATATACCCGGATGTATACGAAATGTATTCGAATCGGAAACGTTTTTCGAAAAGTCGCTTTTGAAATTCAGCACGGCGAACGTTTGCGAACGTTTAGAACGTCGTTTCGTAATATTTACGTTGGCAACGTGTGTAGAAGACGTGGGCAATCCTCGAGAAGGATCGTAATTTAAGCAGGAGAAACATTGTTCTAGCTAGATGGGTGGATGAGAAAGAGGGAAAGGAAGGGAAAAAAAAAAAAAAGAATTCTTCATATTTTATGCATTCAATGCACCGCCAACGCGAAACATATTTGTCGTGCTGGCGACAAGTGTTTTCTTTTCGCGTTCTCTCCAGCTACCTTCCGTTATTTTTGCGTAATCTTCGAGGCGCATAGATGTCGGTAGCGGTGTCAAACATGGCGATGCTCGATCGAGGCGAAGCGCGTTCGAGTGTATATTGTTTCGTCATTACACGGACTTTTATATGGGAATTAATTATTTCAAATATTTGTGTTAATGATGATGATTGCAAGAAACAGTGATGATGTCAGAAATGTGGGCATTTAATTCTAACGATTAGATTATAGTTGGAAGAAGAACTGTTGGGAGAAGAGTAATTTTGAATAAATGTGTAATATTTTAATCATATATGTGCAGATCTTTTACCTATCACATAAATGACATTTGATGATAATTTATAATTATCATTTGAAAACTACTAGGAGAAGAGCATTCTCAAAGCTTGAATTTGAGTTATTTTCTTCTACGGCTATGAATAAATTAACTTAGAATTAAATTCTTCATACTTGTAATGTTCTTAAAAGTTGTACCTATCATTTAGCAACTACGTGTATAAAAAAAAAACTAATATGCATTTCGTACAATATAATCGTAAGAACACGCGATGAAATTTGCTTAATCACGCACATTCGACTTCTACTTTATCATTTACATCTTCTCCCCTTTTTTTCAAAATCCATCCTCCTTCCATCTCGTTCGAGGAAACTGGTTTTCGCATCGATTAAAAAATCAACCTCTCTCTTTCTCTCTCTATTATTTAACTTGTCCTTTTAAATCCCTCCAAAAAAACCTTTTAATTATCCAATTACATCGATCTGCATAAAACTAATCGATCGAAGCCTCGATTATTCTTGTCGATATCCGAAAACGTCCAATTCGATGCGAATTTTATTATTGCAACGAAAGAAACGAAAAAACAGGAGGAGAGGCGGTTCCGTAAAAAGGATCCTAGAGAGAGTGCGCGAGAGAGAAAATTACGCGTCGTTTCTCCACGGTGCTGTAACCCCCTTCTCATTAGAAACTCGTAAAACTGTTCGAGGCCCGGTGTGGTCGTGGATAGGAGGAGGATGGAAGCGGTTGGTGGATGGAGGAAGAGGAGGATTCGCCCGGCGAGGGGGAGCGAGAAGAAGTGGAAGAGGGAGACGAAACGTGGAAACCAGTTCCTTGGGCGTTACTCGAACCGAGGAAGAACGATTTCTTTCCCACGTGGAAACGCCATGGATAAATATACCTGTGGCTCGGTCTCCTTTTATAGGTGTGCGCCGATTAGTCACTGGGAATTCACGGGTGCACGTGTGCTTTCTTCTTCTATCCCTCCTAACATTTTTTTTTTTTTAATTATTTCTTAGCGGCGAATGCGTTGTTGCTGCCGGTCTCGACATTAACCGCGGTGATTAATCGGTGGATGATGATTCCTTCTTTGGAACAGGTATGGAAACGTGGATTTCTTTGTTTCACTGAACTGGAATGGAAGGGAAAATGGAATTTTTTTTTTTCCCCTCGAAAGAATAGAATTAGAAATCACTGGTCTAGAGCGTGAATCTCGCTGTTGTTGCTGCTTTCGATATTGGCGGTGATGATGATTGATCGTGGACGATTCCTTCTTTGGAATATTACTTTGGAGGAAATTGAAACGCGAATTTCTTTTTTATATTTTTCTAAAGTGGAATAATAATAAAATTGAAAAATAATCGTCTTGGTGGACGTTGTTGCTTTCGAATCGACGTTGATTAATCCTTCTTTGGAACAGGAATATGGAGAATAAGAATGAAAAATTTCTTTGTTTAAATGGAATTCAATCGGGAATGTTTATAATTATTTCTTGATAATGAATTTTATTGATATATGAAATTTTCAATGATTCGATGATTTTGAACTTTACTGATTGAAATATCATTAGTTAATTGTAAAAATAATAATTAGAAAAAGGTACTAATAATTCCATTTTTAAAAGTAAGTACATAGACTTCCCTATAAAGCAGCATTATCATTAACATCCCATATAAGAGAATAATGATCAATTTAAAATTTTTACGAGGTTAGGATGTATATCAGATTATTTCGTAGGTTATGCAAATAAAAGGAGAAATGGTGGAATAATAGTGAACGTGATTGCTTTGATAAGATTCATAAGCGCGGAGTTACCTTTCATTCTCGTGTGAAAATTCCACGATCAGATGCACCTGCGTTCGCGACCCCTTCTTAATTGCATACAAATTATAGGACTATTTACATTATTACTTATTTTTCACGTTTTACGACCGTTCTTCATTACACATCGTTATTTACAATTCTCCTATAAAGATATTCTTTTTTTAAAAAAAGCGATGCATCATTCGATCGCGTTATAAAAAATAATATTTCTTAAATTTATTTATTAAATACTCCCTTCATATTCTTATATAAAGATAGAATTATGTTCGTACTTTTCATGATTCCATTTCAAATTTTATTTAAAAAATAATAATAACAATACGATTTGATTACTTTCCCATCAAATCTTAAATTTTTTAATAAATAAAAATAATTTTCTCCTAGATAAAATGTAAATAGAAAATGTCCTAATTCTTCCATCAGACTCCAAAAATCTAATTTCACGTAATACACGTTCATGGAAATGCAACAAAGCATACAGGACCGACAAATAGAGTCATCTGCTTCGCGATACTTTAGTTGGCTCGTTTCCGCCAATCCAACATTCTTCCTCCACGTTTTTTCGTCGTAATATAAAGAGATCGACAAATTCAAAAAAAAAAAATCCAACATATGTAGTAGGAAAAGAAAGAGGAGGAGAATACAGGAGGAAGAGACGTCATGTTCGTTAACCGAACGCATATACGGGGCCATCCTTGCAGAAATGCAATTCGCCAGCTGACGATGCGCTTAAACTGCAACGAAATGATCGTGATGCAGGACGTACGAGGAAGCGCGACGAGGAGCACGAGGGTGGGAGACGGGGAGGAGGAAGAAGGAGGAAGTAATAAAGAAATGGGCTTTGGATAGAAATAGGTATACAGCTTTCTAAGCCGGGAAATAGGATGGGATAAAGAGGGAGGGGCATCGATGCATTTCGATTTTTAATTTCTAATTATTTCGTAATTACCTTGCACTCCGACCCTATCTAGGGTCTATCGTGCACACCTTATGTCTCGATAGGGGTGTTTAGTTATGGGTTGCGATAATTGCCAATTTCCATCGAATCTTCTTCTAGCTTCCAATGGAACTCTAGCTCTTTCTAACTTTCTTCCTCTCTTGCTAAACCTCCTGTGACGGGATCCTTCCAATTTTTACGATTTCTCGAAGGAAAGTTTATTCAGTTATAATCTTGATCGAGCGTTCTTTCATTTTACTGCAAATGGAGGAATGTCTGTTTTATCGATTGAGAAAGAGAGAGAGAGAGAGCGGTGGTTTCTCTTCTTTGGCGGGTATTTTGAATTATGTATAGGGAACACGAAGCGTTGCAACGTTTAAAGTTAGAGGATAAAACTCGATTCGTGGATAGGTGGAAAAAAATTGTACGGTTAATTTATGGAGGATGAAGGAGTGGAAGAGAGATGAGCCGTGGCGCCTTCAGAAATCACGAGGAGTAATTAGAGATTCACCGTGACGGCAATCGAATGATAAAATCTGCATATCTTAGTCACGAGCCTGGATACGCGTTTATCATAGGGAAATTTTTATCTGTAAGTCATTAAAGTGGTAGCCACTACTGTGTGCAACTAATTGCGCATACCATAACCGAGATACCGAATTAACAACGGACGGTTAAAGACCGGGCAATGAATCAACTTGGCCAATTATTAAATCTCGAACATTTTCATTGGGAAATAAGATTAAGATTATCTCCTCCGGATTTAATTAAATAAATTTATCATACAGGCCGTATCGAAACACGAAAAAAATCTATAAGCTTTCTCATATAAATTCTCCTATTTCCAGAAACGATATACCATCGAAAAATCCTAAAGACATTTCTCTTTATAATAAAATTTCAAACATCATATACACGCTTTTTACATAAGAATTTCTTTCTTTAAATTCTAAATTAATATTTATACAATTTTTCAAATATTTCTTTCCATTTTTGATAAAAAAATTCTCATCATTCTTGTTCAAATCTATATATTATACACAATTACAAAAAGTATCATCGTAAATCGTACACTCAATATTCACGATTTAATTCTGAAAGAGAAAAAAAAGAAAATTTCATAAACATCATATACACATATATCATATCTTTTTAAATAAGAATTTCTTTAAATTCTAAATTAATATTTATACAATATTTCAAATATTTTCTTTCCATTTTTGATAAAAAAATTCTCATCATTTTTGTTCAAATCTATATATTATATACAATTACAAAAAATATTATCATAAATCGTACACTCAATATTCACGATTTAATTCTGAAAGAGAAAAAAAAGAAAATTTCATAAACATCATATACACATACATCATATCTTTTTACATAAGAAGAATTTCTTTAAATTCTAAATTAATATTTATACGATATTTCAAATATTTTCTTTCCATTTTTGATAAAAAAATTCTTGTTCAAATCTATATATTATACACAATTACAAAAAGTATCATCGTACACTCAATATTCACGATTTAATTCTGAAAGAGAAAAAAAAGAAAATTTCATAAACATCATATACACATACATCATATCTTTTTACATAAGAATTTCTTTAAATTCTAAATTAATATTTATACGATATTTCAAATATTTTCTTTCCATTTTTGATAAAAAAATTCTTGTTCAAATCTATATATTATACACAATTAGAAAAAGTATCATCGTACACTCAATATTCACGATTTAATTCTGAAAGAGAAAAAAAAGAAAACTCTTCGATACAACTCTCCACAATTTCGAATTCTCTGCCAAAGATCATATTCGACCAATTTTTCTTCGACCAATTCACCCATCCCTCCTCCCTCTATTGCCTCAACCCAATTAAACCGTGCGAGCCGATGTGAGCGTCGCTTTAAATCCGCAAGACGGGCGCGAATCTACGGGATCGTTGCAGTTAGCCTCGGCCAATATCCACTTTGTAATCCGTACACAGCCGTATGCACGAGGAGGAATCACACGGGTAGACACCGCCACTATCAACCCCCCCGGATTCCTAGGTGTGCGGGCATCTCCACGACGATGCCGCACATGCAACACGGGGGAAGGGGGAGGAGGAGGAGGGGGAGGGAACTATCTGATTCCACGGCGGAAGTCCTGCTCTTGCTCAATAACCTAGGCGATCCGCGGAGAATAATAATTGTTGGGGGGAGAGAAGGGAGAGAGGGGAGGGAGGATCGTAGAAATACGGCAGGTGGAAAATGCTGGCCTCCCGGTACGGAGTCTCTCGATTTGTGGCCGTTGTCGTCGTCGTCGTCGTCGTCGTCGTCGTCGCTCTTGTTGTTTGCTCTCGGGTAATACCGAGAATGAAATTCCACGATATTTCCGCGATATTGCGATCGCGATAGGGTTGCGCCGCGCTCGCGAGAGGCGAGGGAAATTTAAATCGGTTTCGCCGCTACGAACATACGTGGAACGAATCCCAGCGATGATTATCGGGAGAATTGTAATTGTAATTGTAATTGCGATCGTTCGATGCTTCAGGTTGTTTAATTGATTAGTATTTTAATCGTTTCTCAAAAGTGTTAAGTGATTGAATACTACGATACATGTAATGAAATATATAATGTGGAAATGATTATAAATATCCTACTGAGTGGAAATATCCTACTGAGGAGCAACAGTTATTATTAATCTTTTATCAGCAATTCCTTATATTGGTGATACAATTGTATTATGAATTTGAGGTGGATTTTATATTTTTAATTAATAATGCTACATTAAATCGATTCTTCTCATTACATTTCATTTTACTATTAGTAATTTTATTTATAGTAATTCTTCATTTATTTGCTTTACATTTAACTGGATCATCAAATCCTCTAGGATCAAATTTTAATAATTATAAAATTTCTTTTCATCCTTATTTTTCAATCAAAGATCTATTAGAATTTTATATTATCTTATTCATTTTTATATTTATTAATTTTCAATTTCCATATCATCTTGGAGACCCAGATAATTTTAAAATTGCAAATCCAATAAACACTCCAACACACATTAAACCTGAATGATATTTCTTATTTGCATATTCTATTTTACGAGCAATTCCTAATAAATTAGGAGGTGTAATTGGATTAGTAATATCAATTCTAATTCTTTATATTACAATTCTATATAATAATAAATTAATAAATAATAAATTTAATATTTTAAATAAAATTTATTATTGAATTTTTATTAATAACTTTATTTTACTAACATGATTAGGTAAACAATTAATTGAATATCCATTCACTAATATTAATATATTATTTACAACAACTTATTTCCTATATTTCTTTTTAAACTTCTATTTAAGAAAATTATGAGATAATTTAATTTAATTTTTTTAGAATGGAAAGTGCGATGGAATAGATGGAATTGTAATTGATTTGAAATCAGAGATATTTTAGAAGAAATATTATTAGAATATAAAATATTATAGAAATATAATTCTTATATTATATTTTTATTTATTTGTTCCCTTTTGTGATTTTTTTTTACTGTTTGCTATTTTTCAATAATTTTTAATGAATTTGGATTAGGAAGAATTGGGCTTTTTTTTTGAGTAAAGTTATTTTATAAAAGAGGAATTTAATGTTCCTGGAAAAAAGTTTTTCAAAATATACGATATTCGTTTGAGTATGAGAATAATTGCCATTAAGAAGGCAGAAAAGATTACGTGAGATACGGAAATGGTGTTCGTTTGTGTTGGAGAAAGTTTTATGTAATCTTTTTGTATTGTTGGAGTGAATGTGATATGCTTTCGAAGACTGCTCGCATGATTCGGGAACATTTCGTACATCTGGTCTTAGGATTGCAATATTTCTTACAATCATAAAAATGAAAAAGACTTGGACCTATTTTTACCGCTATTTTTTTCTAGATTGAAAAAAATAATAATAGAAAATAATCAGAAATTTTTAAATTGTTTATTTAATTAACTCCGGAATTTGGAATTATTATATTTACATAAGTATTATTTCATGTAACAGATGGCTCGTTTCAGTTTAAATTTAACTTTCAAATTTCAATTTCTACCAATCTCTTCATCTTTCTTTGAAGAGGATCATTCCTCTTCAAAGGGAACACAACGAAACATTTTAATAAAAATATAGGTCTCGATGCATAGCTAATCACGGATCCAAGGTATGTTAAAAGGGGGCAGACGAGATGACGATTCGATAATCGTCGATTCGAAAGAGGAATCCGAATTCGAGGCGTCGATCCTCGTTATCGATGCATTAGCCCGTGAAGAACTCATCAAGATCGATTCTAGATCACTTTGGTAACTTTTCTTCGCTCGCCCTGATGATCACCTGCCCCATGTGCACGATCATTCTTGGCGACAGGTATCGCACCTGTAATACACCTGCGACCGATCGGCTAATTTGAAAGAAATTTATTGTTCCATTTCGATTATCATCCATTCATCTGCCCTGTTACGAATCGCTTTCCAAAAATTATTAGCCGCCCCAAGGCGTTATGACTATCTTCCATCTTCCCGATTACGGCTCGAACACGAGAGTCTACTTTCGTATCCCGGAAGCTGATGCACCGGAAGATAAAGTGAGAGATAATTCTCCAAGATTTTGATATTTTTGAAAGCTCATGTATATCCCGTCTCGGGGTGTAGAAATTTATTTTTCGAATATATTATTTCTTTCGATAATACGATATGAATTAGTTTTCGAAAGATCGAGCATTCTGATAAAATTTAAATACGAATGTGTAATTGAATATCACTGTCTAATTTAATATTAAAATAATAGGTTTCAACCTATATTATACATTCCACCATTTTTGACCTTTATTGATTGGAATGATTCAATTGATGAATCGATTTATTAAATTGGTAATTTGAAGATCATCTATCTTTTTTATTATATGTATATATGTATCTTTTTAATAGATCAAATTTTTCTTCTTCTCGTCAAATTTCGCAAGCTTGAAATATCTCTTGAAATAAGATAAAGACAAAAAAAAAAGATAAAAACAAACATTAATTTTTTCAAATAAATTCTCCCATCGCATGGATCGGCAAATTTACACGAAATATTACCGTACGTTATTATTTATATTTCTCTTCGCATTCCTGAATCTCCACCGACGATCCTCATCAACTCTTATCCACTTTCACCTCGACCAAACTTCCACCGACATTCCTCCGGCCAATCTTCCAATTATTCGAAATCCTATGGACTTTCTCCCAGAAACCTGTCTCTCTAATCGGAGGCAACATCGGTGGCAACAAAGATTCGACGGAGAAAATTCGAAGTCGGAGAAGACGGAAGTGAAACGGAGAGCTGGAAACAGAAGCGGCGTCGGGCAGCGCTAATTATCGATCATTATGCGCGCCGTGGGCGGGTAATTGGAATTTATGTTCTCCACGATAATCCATGGGGTAGGGGAGGGGAGGGGAAAGGCGAACGAAGGCGGCGAAAGTCCGGACTTAATGCACCATGGGTTTCGTTTAATTGTTATTTACGCGGAGCGATCACGCTACTCCAAGGATCGAAAGGTGGCAGGAGAGAAGGACAAGGGGGAGGGAGCAGAGTGAGACGGGTGGACGTGGGGAGGAGAATGGGGGTCAACGGACTGATTTACAGTACTAATTCGCGACAATTATCAGGTGGAAGAGATAGTGGCTCGAATCACGCGGATCTGTAAATCTTTCGAATGTCCCGCCGTGTCGAGGTGCGCGCGCATTAACCCTTTGCACCCGCGATATCCGCTTTTCTTATCGACATTCTTCGCAGATCGAAATAAGAGAAACCGTTTCAAAAGTAAGATCGAATTTTCATTATCTTTTCCAGAATGAAAATTTAATTCTTATATTTAAAATAATTTTTTATACTGTATTCCACTATGATTTGTACATTGCAAGAGTAGAACACGAGAGAAATTCATGAGAGATGATAATTTAAAAACGAGTGTTTGTCTCAAATTATTTGAATTTGGAAATTTTTTAATTTTGCACAAAATTAAACTACAAGTGGATTTTCTACTATTGACAGTTTGTTTCAAAGTAACAACGGGTTAACAAGGATAGAATATACTTCAAAAATATTGATTTACAGGTCTCTCAGCGTGTAACGCTATACACGATGATTACGTACAATATAATAGATTCAACTCTCCATATTTATTATTTATGTATTTATGTATTATGTATATTATAGGTGTTACCGGTAATAAATCTGTGGATAGCGGTATCGTTTATCCCTATCGTATGACCAACGTGTATTATTTACACGCAGTTCAATTCGACTTTTACGTTAAATGTTTATTTACATTTTTCATGTAATTCCACCACGAATATAAAGATTAATAAAGTATGCTCTTTATTATCCACGAATACAATATTTTAATATTTTCTTCAAAACGGGAGCAATTTTCCAACATCGAAGGAAGAATTGAAATAAATAACCTGTCTGTAAACAAAACTTGAATGGAAACCTAACCTCGTTTGTGTAAAATTTAAATTCAAACGCACATCTGAAACGCTCGCTTGAGGAAAATTTAAATTCGAACGCACGAATAGCTATCTCTTAACGCATAACGCGAAAACCTAACCTAACCTCGAGTTGGAGCAAAAAAATTTAAATTTCCGAGCATTGTTTATTAAGATACCCATCGAAAATATTTTCCATTATCGTCGAACGAACACGTACGAAAGAAGAGGGAAGAAGCGAAGTAATAATATCGTTTGACGGGCGTCTAAGGATCCGTCCGTCCGTCCGTCCACTTTCAACGTTTCTCTTTTTCGTGTGTACCGTGTCGCCATCAGACGGAATGCCGGAAGTTTCGATACCGGCCATTCGCCGGCGTAAAAGCCACGACAACATCAAGCCACGAGCAATCCGCCGGGCAATAAAATCGGCGACAAGCAGTGAATTCGTGACACGACACCCATAAAGGGATTTATGCGCACGTTCGAGAAGAACGGGCGACGAGGTCGTCGACTACACGACCACGAGGAGGGAGGGAGGGAGGGAAGGAGGAGGAGGAGGAGGAAGAGGACGATACGAACGATAATGCTGGCTGGCCTTTCGACGATGCTTCGGCTCGCGTGTTTTATCCTGGAATTTTGCGAGAGACACGCGTTGATAAATAGATAGGATAATTGTTGGGATGATCAGCTACTGATCGTGAAACAATGATGAAGGTGTTTTATCAATGGGATGTTAACTCGTGTTATATTTGTAAGACATCTTTTGGGAATCGATCTTTTGGTAATTTAAATTTATGATGACTTTACTTCTTAAATTTATTAATAAATTTGTATTTGTTGTATCTGATCTTTACAATTTCCAAAAGTGTATTATTATTATATTAATACTGTTATATTATAAAAATTATCTGTACATGGATTAATTGAAATATCGTACGATTATCGAACAAAATTTGCAAAAATGCATGCTGTAAAGTTTCAGAAAAGAAGAAAATATTGAACAGGGAAGAGAAGAGAATTATTTAAGTATTGAGTAAAATGTGATAAATATATACTGATATATATATAATGATGAAGGTGTTTTATCAATGGGATGTTAACTCGTGTTATATTTGTAAGACATCTTTTGGGAATCGATCTTTTGGTAATTTAAATTTATGATGACTTTACTTCTGAAATTTATTAATAAATTTGTATTTGTTGTATCGATCTTTACAATTTCCAAAAGTGTATTATTATTATGTTAATACTGTTATATTATAAAAAATATCTTTACATGGATTAATTGAAATATCGTACGATTATCGAACAAAATTTGCAAAAATGCATGCTGTAAAGTTTCAGAAAAGAAGAAAATATTGAACAGGGAAGAGAAGAATTATTTAAGTATTGAGTAAATGTGATAAATATATACTTTATATATATATATATATTTCGTTCGTGGTCGAAGTTATAGGATTTTAAAGGATGAACTTTTGTTTAGTCGATTAACTAGAGTACGAGTCGAATGTGGCTTGCATGGCGAAATACGTTATGACATTTTATGGCTTCTAGGAGTACGGGTAAGGAATATTATTTCTGCGGACGTTGTATGTGGTTCGTGGTTGGAAGAATGTCGAGGTTTTTGTTCGAGTGTGGAATTATATCGTTGGTCACGGTATATAGAAGTTGAGATTACACGTTTTCCAAAGTTAAAAATTATTTTATCCTTTGTTTCTACAACATAAATTTCTTTTATCGAAACATTTAAACATTTGGAATATTATATTATCGATATATCCTGATAAAAAAATTTCCTTTTTATTTCCAAAACAATTTTAAATTCAAATTTATATCAAATACTATTAATTTCAGATTTTCAAAACTTGCAAATATTCAATTATTAATCGAAAAATTATTACGTTATCGTCAATTAATCTTTCTAAAATTTAATCTTTCAAATTATATAAATTCAACTTTGTCAATTCCTTTATTCTCATCCACGAAAGAAACGAAACACCAGAGAATCGCCAACAGATACAGTTGGCGCGGAGGGCGGAGGAGGATCCGGGTATCGTTTCGAAAATGAAAGAATCCCGATGGCTTTTTTCCCGCTTTTGTCCCCGCATCGATTTCGTCGTCGAGCATTCGTGTCTCGGCGACTATTTTACAAAACCACCATTGAAACGGTGGTTCTCCGCACGCTTTATATATACACGTGTATATATATATATATATATATATATATATATATATATATATGTACACGTACGTGTGTAAGATCCGGTATCGACGGCGACAACAGCGGGACAACAGGAGGAGGAGGAGGAGGAGGGGGAAAAAAGGGACCTGATGCAGCGCGCACGAAGGATCAGAAAGGCGAAGATCCCAGAAGGCGAGCACAAAGGACACGGACACGATGCAAAGAAATTGCATCGCCAGCTAAATCTCTCGGACGCCGATGCAACCGCCTAATCAATCTTCAATCCGCGCGATTGATTCTCTCCGCTTTCAACCAGCCGACTACTTGATCTCTGACGCCTCTCCTCGACCACCTTCACAATCATCTCTCTCCTCTTTCGCGGAGCCGACTAATACTCGTCGATACACTCGTCGTGAGACAGAAAATGAGCAGGGAATGTTGGATTAATTTATTTTCTTGCTACGGATAATCCTTTTTATTTCTAATGAATGAATGAATAATAATTTTATAATTGTTTAGAATATCGAAGGATATTTTTAATTATTCTTGGAACGAAATAATTCCAGGAGTAAGAATATTCTCGAAGAGAAACACTTGGAGAAGAAAAGATTTATAAATTCATATAATAATAATTCTTTCGTGTGATAAATTTCTCGAAGAATCACACAGTCAATTTTAACCACCCAACGTAACGACATCCCACAATTCGCTTTATTCAACCCTCTCTTTTCTACTCCTTCCATCTCTTTCCATCACTCGATGATCGATACACCGGAGCAAAGCGACAAAATTCTTAACATTCAATCTTCAACGAAGTCCAATAAAGTCGTTCAGGGATTGAAATTTCACGCTAGTCCAGCCTCCTACAGGCTATCGATAAATCCTACACCCGTGCGTTTCGAACGTGTGATAAAAAAGAAGAGATAAATTGAATAATAGAAGAGAGAGAGAGAGAGAGAGAGAGAAGAAATCACCTGGTAATTTCTGCACGATTCGACGCGAAATGGCTCGCGCCTGTTCGATCAACAATCGAGCAAACAGGGAACGCTAATAAAACGCGTTGAACGAAGCCAATCCGATTACGTGGAGGGACGGGAGGAGGAGGAGGAGGAGGGCGAACGTTCGCGTATCGAGGCATTTCGTCGCCATTTGACTCATTTTAATCCCGTTACAGGCCGCGTGATTTACAGCCACCCCATTCGCAAATCGCCCCATTCTCACGTGGACTCTCCAATAAAAAAAAAAAAAAAAAAAAGGAAAAATCGTGCAAACTCACCGTGCCGATCTCTCGCCCTCGTAACCCTGCAGGCTTCTGTGCTCGTCCAAATGGCCGAAGAGGTTTTCCAACTCGGTGAGCTGCTCGTTCCTCGCGGCTGTAATCTCCCTCAGCACCTGGAGAAAGGGAGGTATCATTGTGAGGTATATAGTAGTTCATGGTTAACCGGTTAATTTGTTGCGAGGATCGATGGGTGACAGGGGTTATTGGGTGTTGAATGTTCGCTCGTGATTTTTTTTTTTTTTTTTTTTGATGAAATGGATGTCGTTTCTCTCGTTGAAAGAATGTTGGAGGAACTATGGAAATAAGATGGTTATAACGTAATGTTATTAGATATTTGGGACAAGATATTTTTTTTTTAAATATTGAAGAAAGAATAATTTCTAATATTTTCTGTGAGATTCTGTGAATCAGCTTTTTTTTGCTCCCAATTTTAATTCTCGTGATTTGAACAATTTGAGTTAGATCGAGTTGACAGTAAACGACGAATAAACGATTGTCGACGAGTAGCCAAGAGTTGAAAAGGTGTTTGGAAGAATTTGATTTTTCGCAATATAATAATAATAATAATAACAACGATTTACAATAAAAATTACATATATTTCGAGATTTTGGCACGAATACGAAAAGATCCAAGCTGGTTACCATTACTACTATCGTTCTTATTCAAACACGCGGATATTCAAATTGCAATTCATCTACATTTTCCTTCGCCATTTCAAGTATCATCACGTTTCATTTCCATCACTGTCTCCTGCCATGCGATTTCTTCACAAATTGTACGTAAAACGCAGAAAATAACGGATAGCTTCCTATAAGAGTTCGCGTAAAGACAGCATAAATTTGCAGCGCGTCGCGACGATGGCACACGTTATACACATATGCCATGCATAAAAATGGTATCCATGATACGCCGACGTGATTTACATAAATATAGTACTTCTGTCTTCCATTACGTCACTACGACGACGTAAGGAATCTCTTTCTCTTTCTCTTTTTTTCTTTCTTCTTTTTTTCTTTCTCTCTCTCTTTCTCTATCTATCTCTATCTCTATCCCTCTCCAACCGTCTTTCCGGAAGCCACAAGGGCGTAGAGAGAGCAAAAAGAAACGCGGGAAACTGTATCGTCAACGATAGAAATAAATTCAAGGATTCACGCGTAACACGTAGACACGGAGCGTGTCCTTCGATATCCATATTTTTCTCCATTTTTTATTTTTCTCCAATGATTCTTTTCCATCCTGAGCTCTGTTCGAGAAATCATTTAACTTTTGTTTTTTTAGTATTTTCAAAAATAAGCGAGATTATATTCCAGATGTTTTATACACGCGTAGAAATATCCGTTATATTTTCGACATTGACAGATGGACAAATTTTATCTTCAATCGCGATTATACACGTTTCTACACGCGTGTATAATTTTTCTCGACTTGATTCTAGGATTGGAAAATCGAGAGAGGACGATAAAAATCGTCCTTTAGCGATCCAGATATGGTATCATTATACAAAAATTTAAAAATGAGAAATATATACATAGGAGGAGAAATACGGGAATGATAAGTATGGAATTTTTAGAACAGAGCATGGACAGATACCATCGGTATCAGCTTGTGAAATCGATGGACGAGAACTCGTCACGGATGACAATATCTAATAAATAACACTCGTACATTCTCTGCCTTCCATTCTATCGTCTAATCTGCATAAAATGGACGCAACAATCCAATAACGTATCTATAGATTACTTTATCAATAGCGTGTGAAAAAAAAAACACGCTACTTATATTAAACGAATTCTTAAGTAAACTATCCGAAATAGTTTCAATCAGAATCCTTTTAATCCTCGATCCCTCCCCTTGAAGAAGAAGAAGAAAGAAGAAAAAAGAACACACTAATCACCATCATCAAACTTCAGCTTCGAGTTACAATTCGAAGCAAAGAAAATAACAATTGGAGAAACACCAAGCAAACCGAACCAAACCAGATTTCACACCTCTGAAAATTTCTTTTCTTCATCCCGATCAAGTAGACCCTTTACAAGTCAAGATCCTTCCACAGATTCGAAAAAAATCCCGATTTCGAGAAGAGACTAAAGGAGAGGAATAATAAAAGAGGAGGCGAAGAGGAGGGAGGGGGGAGGGGGCAGGAAAAAAATATCGAAGGCAGCGTCCCTCGAAAATAAAATCGGTTTTCCGATAACTGGTTATTTGCTCGCACAAGTGGCTCGCTGACTGGGCGAGCACATCGGAAGCGGTTTTCGCGTGTAATATTATCGAGTTATCGGCGGCGGAGGAGGGCATTGATCGGCGGCCGGAGGGTGGAGTAGGTGGATGCGGAGGTATAGGGGAGGGTGGGTGGAGAGGGCCGGGCGAGTGTGCATTGCACGAGCACAATATATCCGCGTGATTACAATATGTCGGGGCTCGAGAGACCAATATCAACCTGAAGTCGGCTCAGCCAATGCTAATAATCCCTATTGTTGCTGCCTCCACTCGACTGCCTCTCGCGATCGGATACATCTTGTTTCGAAATTTCGAATTGCCTCGTCCACCCACCGATCCGTCCTCCACTTGTTGTGTCGTGGAATTTTTTTCTTCCTTTTCTTTTTTTCTTTTTCTTTTTTTCGTTTCATTTTCGTAATAATCTATATTGATCGAATCCTTTTTTTCGGAGTCGGAGGAATTTTTGGAAAATTTATCGATGCTTTTTCGGGGATGGGTTCGATTGAAATTTCTTAAAATGACACGTTTGTCAAAATTGGTCAATGTTGAAGATTGAATCGAGTTTTTAGAAAGAGAAATTAGAAATGCTTTCGAATTGCGATTGAGCTCTCCAATTTTCAATTTTCAATATAAAATTAGATATTTTTAGAATTATATTCATTCGTTGTCACTTCGAATATTAATTGTCTTATACAAACTCAATAAATATTGAATAAATTACATTTGAGAAAAAAAATTGAAAAGTAGAGATAGAGATATTTAGTTAAAATAAACAATTTCATTCTAGAGGCTAGAACAAAAAGGATAAAAATATATGTATAATATTTTTACATACCAACTTTCACATTTTTATTCTAACTCTGTATAATCGATCTACGAATCTGAAAGCGTTTTCACGAATGAATATCAACGCTCTGTATACTCTGTATTACATTGCATCCTATCCTATTACAGCTTTCCAAGTACAGCTACTCAATCTCCGATGATGCGTCGGATTAATATTAATTCGAGAGATCGAGGAACAAATTGCTACAATTTCCTCACGTATCGTGTCAATGGATCGGTTTATAGAGATTGGATTAATTGAGCAATCTGTTCGTGGCGCGGGAACAAGTTAAAAGACGGCCCCATAATAGCTGTTAGATAAACGGCGAAAGAAATGAGACTTGTCCTCGACTTAGGATTGGCGTCGGCAGGCCAGGCCTCCTTTCACACGTCCCACACGAAAGACAACGAAGCTCGATCTCTTTCAAAACAATTACGCATTCTTCAACGCCAGTTCTCCCACGTCGGCATTACGGTCTTGATGCAATGCCTCCTCTCCTCGCTTGCCTACACTATTTTCATAAAAGATGCTTGACGTTTAGTGCTCATCGCTCTTGCCCGCTTATTCGGAAGAAAAATAACGATAATCACTGTGTGGAAATTATTTCAATTTATCGAATCTTTTAAGGAGCAGGTCTCTTTGTTTCTTTTATTCTTCTATGAAATGATCGACTTAACAAATGTGTAAAACTATAATGGGAAAGTTATTAAATATAATATTATTATAAAAGTTTCCATTATCTTTCTTTGTATTTTATTTTCTTTCGAGGTTATTGATTGTTAGCAAGAATAAATTTGATTCAAGATCTTTAAAAGACACTATTTTCTAATTTTATTTAAAATATTAAATAGAACACTTTAAGAATCTATATATTATTCAATTGTCTCTTTATATTAATCGAAATTGTTTGTAAAAGTAAATTTCTTGACATTATTTATTTTAAAAATCTCTGAACGATCTTTTCAATAATTTCAATGATTTTCGTTTCAGATATTAAAAAGAGAAAAACAAAGGTCGTCCGTGATCCAACTATCCCAAAACCGTAAGTAGAGACACTAGTACTCACTCAACAACTCTTCGATAAATTCAAAGATCAATAACAACCTTAAAAAAAAATCATCAAGAATATTTATGTGCGTGATCATTTGAATATATTTATAATCGAATTCAAACCGAAGAACACGCGTTCATCAAAAAAACGAGAATAATAATCGATATACAAAACTGCCCATCAACCCTCATATTTCTCCATTTAATTACCCCCCTTCGATGATTATTACTCTCCATAACAACCGGACGCAAATATCGAAAACGATCGTTCACGAATCGTTCATCGTCTCGAATAATCAAAATCGAGCCTCGAATTTAATTCATCGCCACACAATAATACAAGACAACGAAATATCTCGTCCACCATTCGATGCGTAATGCACGCGTCTCTGTATAATCTCAATATAAATCGAGCCTGTTGATAATCCATACGTCGTGCATCGCGTGGTTTTTAAACAACACTTGGACCATAATCGAGGCTTCATATTTAATTCCATCCATGACCCCTCTGTCGCGATTATACAGGGGAGGGAGAGGAGAGGAGTGAAATACTTCCGGTAATCGATCGATCGAAAAAGCTTCGTCGTTATCGAGGGTTTAACAACGATTAATTGGACGCGGATTTCTCGAAACGAAAATTTTTAAATATAGGATCGAGGATGGTTGGTTAAATATTGGTGGAATACGATTTAAATTCGATCCATCACCGATGTGGTTATATTGCGGTGTATCTATGACAACAGAAGGCGATTCGATGTTTATCACGGTGAAACGTACGCCCTGATAAGAGCGGATCACGGCCTCGTTAATCAGCTCGAGAGCTGATTGGCTGCGAGAGGCGTGTTCAATTAGGTCTGGCTGGGATTATTAATTAATATTAGCGGCGGTGTAGATCGTTTCGGTGTCGGGATTCGCCCAGGGGATGGAAACGTGGATCGTGGTCGAAACTGATTCGTGTCCGTGGTTGTAGTATCACGTTATTGAAAGTAAAATTGATGAATAAAATTGGTTTTAGATAATTCGAATTGCGAATCTTATCGACTCGAGAATTTTTATTATTCGTTTCGATGAAAAATATTATTTAACGAAGGAACAAATTTGTTATAAACAAATTTCTTTCTTTTTTTAAGTATCTTCTGAGATCTCCATTAAATTAGGAAAGTATTTATATTCGGTTCAAAGAAATATTAACGATAGAAAAATGTTATTGAGAAAATTTTCGTTTAAATAGATACATTTATTTATAATAATAATAATAATAATAGAAGAAAAATCGTGCATTTTCCTTATATATCAGACTCGTGTTTTTTAACGAACCTCCATGAGAATCCTTAGATGTATAAATTATAGTGCTATTATGATGATGAATAATAAGCGAGGATAATGATCAATGCTAATGCACGGCAATTATTTTTCTAAGTGTTGCATTATACAATATGGCTAAAAACAAGAGAGAGAAAATTTGAATATAATAGAATAACTTTATTATTAAGGATAAGAATCGAGGAATTTTGCTTCATAGGGTATTGTTTCATTGTAACTTCATTACAATTTTAAAATAATTATTCCCAATGTGATTCCTCTATGAATATCATTACCATTATTATTTGAAAATTCTTACTATTATTCTATACATACATATAAGAAATATACATATAAGAAATAAAATATAAATAGTATCGTTTGAAACAAAATTAAAATATTTTATTTGAAATTGCATTAATATTTAAAATTCGAAAGAAAATCTAATATCGAATATTCCTCGTATTATCTTTAGTCAATAATCCAACTCCATTCTTAATTTAATTTTTCTTTTAAAATAGAAGGAGAGACGATTATATTTCCCTCGAAATCGTCCAAGTATGCAAGAAGATAGAAAAGAAATTGCTAATATTGTGTGTTTACTTTCACTACGAGGATGGTTATTTTCACAATAGCTGTGTAGGAAGTAATTACTAAGTATACATTACGGTTCGATGCACGACGAAAACAGCAGTTTCAGTATATCTGGCAGTAAATATTGTTGAGTTAGCAGTAATTGTGGCCCGAAGAGAAGTATAATACCGGTGCTTACACCCGCCATGAAATAATTGTTACGACCGGCAGCCTATATTTTTACCGGTAAACAGTCACTTCTTGGATTTGTAATTCGGTGAGAGAAGAACATGCCCATTGTCCACTTCGAGAAATATATTTTACAAATTAATGCTTGTTACAGCAGCAATTTTTCTTAAAGGAGGACGTAAAATTTAGATAAATCTTGAAATAATAGACAAGGTTATTTCAAAGAATATATCAATTGACTTAAGAATATTCATCTTTCCAATATTTTTTTTAATCTAAGCTAAAGATAAATCAATATCATTTAAATCGTGCATGGAAAAAATCTTCGATACGATCTATTCAACAAGGATAAAAACCTAAAATGAAAAATTACTTTCCTCGAATATCTTCGAAAAAGCAATTTTTCTTAAAGGAGGATATAAAATTTAGATAAATCTGAAATAATACACGAAGTTATTTCGCACAGAGAATACATCAATTGACTTAAGAATATATTCATCTTTCCAATATTTTTTTTAATCTAAGTTAAAGATAAATCAATGTCATTTAAATCGTGCATGGAAGAAATCTTCGATGCGATCTATTCAACAAGGACAAAGACCTAAAATGAAAAATTACTTTCCTCGAATATCTTGGAAAAAGCATTTCGATCGAATTTTTGATCAAACTCTCCTCCTCCTCCTCCTCCTTTATATCCACATACTTGTCCCGCTTCTCACGCGTTTCAATCAAAGGCCCCTCTTTGCCGGATAAGAATCGCGCGAGCCAGTTAGCCCAGTTACGTGGAAACCTATCAATAGTTAATAAATAGCCTCGTCTAAGATCGTCGAGGCTTTTTCCCTCCGCTATTATTTCCCACGTGCGTTTCCCCGGCTTTCCTTCACCCAGTGCCAGCAGGATGGAATTCCAGCCGACATATCGGCACCGGCCGTGTACATTTATCCCACTCGCGATACGGCCTACACGCGGCTAGAATGCGCTGAAATGATATGATTATGCTAATCGGTGCGCGATGGTAAAAGGAGAGGCGAAGGGAAGGGAGGGAGGAAGGAGAGGATTGCGGATTCCATTGAATTATTCCATTAACTTATCGAACGTGGTCAGACAATAATTATCCATTGATCGGCTTCGAAAAGACGCCCCTTCGCAACTTCTCTAATTGTTGCGTTCTAACGAATTCCTAATAAATCGATATTTATCGATCGATGCCAAGGATACGTTTCGTTCAAGCTGAAGAGGAGGATATTTTGAAGCACATCATCAAGTTCTTCGCGTTAAGTTGACAATATAATTAATTAAAGATTAATCAAGACGGTTGTGATAATTTATTTCTTTTTTTCCTCGACGAAGCGTAATTCACGGGACGATTTGTAAATGCGTAACGGTGCAGGTATTCAAAGCAGCGAGCCCGGGACAGGATCGAGTTGGGATAAAGTTGTAAAGCTGGATAGGCGATTAATGCGAAAAATTCAGGCCAGCCTCAACCGGTGGCCTTGACGGCACTCCTATTTTTCCCTCCCTACACGAAAAATTGTATCGATCCCGATGCAAACTTTCTCCTTCGATTCGCTCTGAATGTCAGCGCGGGACGGGATTCCTTCCAGTCCGAGTTTGTCTGTCACTTTCGTTTTCTGGAAGTTGAAACTGGTGGGCTGACGGGGAGAAAGAATTCATTGGTAAAAGTTAACTTGAATTTTGTCTAGAATAATTTCGATAAATTATGGATTCATAGTGATTGAAAATTAATAATAAATCCAGATTCGAATTCTATATTTATATTTTAACTACAAATATATATATATTGATCGTAAGGAGCAAGGAAAATCATAGATTATTTGTCCTTTACCTTTCAAGGTATACATACATTATTTTTTAAAATTTAGAATAATTATTTATTATTTCAGAATTAATATTTCTTATTTCATTTTTTTGCTATGTGAAACGTGTTGTAAAAACTTGAGTTCCTGAAATCCCCAAAGTGAGTACTTACTCGAAATAACTCGAAGGCGCCATCTACAACTTTGGTCCTTCGAATCGCGAAATTAATTGCGCGCGAGCACCACGAATCCGTGTCCTCAGGAATTAGGCAACGTCCAGAGCGGAGAAAGCGGATCTAACGTTTCTGGCTTCTAACGAGGGATCGTGAAAATTGCGGGCGGATAAAGGTTAACCGCGTGGAGAGCGAGAAGGCGCTGGGTAAAATGGAGAAAGGATCGTTATACCTCATTAGCCTTATCGCCTGTTCATCGTTTAACCTCACACCTTTCCGTTCCTCGTTCTATCTATTTATCGGTGAATATTGGAATTTTAATAGAGCATCGCGGGATTAACGAGGGATACGGCAATTGTGCCGTATTAAACGAACGCGGTCTCTCGATCGTGGCCCCCGTTCAAATTGCCCGTCACGAGTCAAGAGTCGTCTCTGAAGAGAGAGAGAGGGGGGAGGAGGAAGGAAAGGAAAGAGAAAAAAAAAATATCGATCCTTGGCTTTGTCATAAACACGGGATCGTGTGACGTAAGACGATAAATTGTGCAAACGAGCGAGCTCGCGCGCCACCTCTTCGAACGAAAAGGTCGACGAGGGAACGATCCTTGCTATTTCCTCCGGGTGATTTATATACCTAAGAAAGATCGTGAAGATCGGCCGTAGCTGATTCGAGGGACATGTGAAAATAAATGTCGAGGGACGAGGGATTTGCCGGAAATCGGCAAAAGTCCAACTGTCGCGCGACGTGAGCGACAACTTTCTCCCATTTTTTCCCCGACTAACTTGGCAATTTTAGAGAATTTTGTGGTAACGTTTTTTCCCCTCTTGTCGTTGAGGAAGAGATGTTGTAATTTGAAAGGTATAAGGAAACACGTATTCGCGAAATGTATTTTCTTCTCCATGACTTTTCTTTCTCTTTTTTTTCTAGGAAGATTTATATTTCGTGAATGGTAGATTGTGAGAGATTTTGATTGAATTGAATTTTCGCATGAAATTATTCTTGGGAAAAAATTATTGTGCAAATATGGAAAATCAGGATGATAGCTTTTTTTGAATATCTTTTAAATAATAATTGATGATTTTGAGATATGGATCAGAATTTCTAATGATAATCTAAATTGGATTATTGAATTTCAGAATTATTAAGAATTTTTCAATAAAACGTAATAAGAGTTATAATTCATGATTCTTAGAATCGTTCATGAAAAAAGAAAAGGAAAAAAGAATTTCTCGCTCATTCATTTCGAGAAATGTCATTTTATATTACACGAACTGTCAAACGTATTAGATACGATGAATTCGACTATATATATATACGTATCCATCATGCTGGATTTCACTAAACATTGCCGAAGGATCTTATTAAAATAGAGTCTCTATAATCCGATTTCGGATCGAGAAAGCTGACAACGTTCTATCTAAGATCTTATACATTCGAAATCGTCTCTGGGCATACGCGTTCCTCGTTTTTCATCTCGTTTCATTTCCTTCTTTCTTCGCTCTTTCATATTTCATCTTAGCGTTAGGATCGATATCTTTTTTTTTTTATTATTATTTTATTCTCCATATAACTGGGAATTCTCGCGCGTATCGATTAAATAATAAAATTTGTGGATAATTTCTCAGAGGAATTTATTTATTCAATCGGAATAAAAACGCGAAGAATATAGGTAAACGTTAGCGAGAACTCAAGTTTTTACAACACGTTTTACATAGCGTTAAAAATGTCCATTCATAACAGGTTTACTTGTGTCTTAAACGTAAGTCGTAAGTTTCTTTAGAGGCATTCACTTCTAGGCTATAAATCATAAGTAATGATACTCGTTGGTCTCATTAGAGATCCAATTTACATAAAAATTACATAAAACGGAGGTTTTTTGCTAATTGAATGTTTTCGAGGGATAGATAAATATTCAGGAATATATATAAAAATCTATAAACCAAGTATAAAACATAATAGCTCTCTAGAATTATTCTTACATATGTACTTAGTTAAAATATTCCATGTATTATTTTTTTTTCTTTCTTTCTTTTTTTTTTTTTTTCACTTTTCGAAATTTCATATTTTCCACTTTCTAAATATAATTAGAAAATCTATACGACTTAATTTATAGAGATCTAAGAGAAAAAAGAGAAATTCATAGAGAAACAATCTAATTTATTCATTTTAATAAGAGATGAAGAAAATGATAAAAATTTCACGCTTTCTGAATACTTTGAATATTAGAACATTTTAGAAAATTTAAATTACAAAAAACAAACAAAAGAAAAAACATATGATTGAAATATTCAAAAAGTAATAAAAAAATGTATCTGAAAACTTTTGCAATTCTTTTCATTTTATTTGTCCTTAATTTATATATAAAAGATTGTTACTATATCTCTATGCAAATATAAACACAGGAAAGAAAGAATGTTGCATTTAATTTTCTTTATTAATATTTTTATAGAATAAATTTCTAATTTTAATTTATTCTTCATTTACATAAATATCTATTATTTTATTAAAAAATATATATATATATGTAGAAACGTGTGCAATAAATCTTTACTTTTATGCAATTTAACATTACTATCTTCAATGATTTACGTCTCTTTGATTGTACATAACCAAAAAAAAAAAAAAAAAAAAAAGAAAAAGAAATTTAAATATGATTACCTTTATCCCCATCTCTTGCACAAAAACTACAATTTCTCAATTTGTTTCTCAATCCAGTTTTTTACATCCTTCCCTTGTGACTAGTTTTTAACCATCAATTAATCTTCCCTCGTAGCGGAAACGATCACCAGAAGACAGATATTACTCTCTAATCGTAGAATCGGACGACGACAGATTAAATGCAATCGTGTCGAACTCGCCATGTCATGATCCATATTTATGGGTTCACATGATGCAACTACACCATGGTGGATGCAAATGCTTGCTCTCTCTCGACACACCTGGTTGGCGACGATTTACCATAATTCATGCTTAGGACTTCAAAACTTGTCCCCAAGTGAGATCCCTTCCATGCGTGTCGATTTCGTTTCGAGAGCGTTTGAATGAGATGTTTACATTACTTTGGAGCTTTGAATATGTTCGGATGATTCCTTTCGATTAGCCATATTTATTTATTACTTTACCATTATACATTCGTTTGCCATTGATTTTTTTTCTTTAAATTGAAATAGTGAAGAAAGAAAGAAAATTCTATCTATCGAGAGGATTGATTTTGAATTAAAGATTGATTTTCCCTATTCCTATTAATTTCAATAATTAATTGCCAATTAAAAAATCAACAAGTACTGCTGTATCCATTATCTTGCTGCGCGTGCACTATTCTCCTGCTACGAGTTTTATTAGAAAGTTTCAAAGCCTAAACCGTCAATTCCGAGGAGTCAATTGATTTCGCGTTTAAATCAATATCCCAGTTGAACCCGCTTATAAGCTCGAATTAGCGAGCTATGCGCCTCGATACACGGAATCGGGGGCCGTGTTTGGAATAGAATTGATAGCCTGCATCGACTTTGAATTCATAGACGTGATGGTATCCGACACGTGACGCGGTTTCACGTGTTTCCGCGAGCCTTCGATCAGCTCGCGATGCCTGTCGGCTAATTTCGTTCGCGCGTGGGACTCATTGACGGATAATTGCGTTCCTCCACCCTCGTGGGCGTTATTGTTGCGCCATTATCGTCGCGTTTACTGTTAAATCGTGTTGTTCCGCGAGGAAGGAGAATGAAACGTAGGTTTTTTTATCTTTTTCTTTTCTTTTTTTCGTGGCTCCTAGGTACGTACGTTTCATGGCACGCGATCGTTTCATGGAAATTAGTATCCAAAGATTTTATGGATATCGCTTTATTCCGTATTGAAAATTATAGGAGGGGAAAAATAATTTGATAAATACAAAAGGGAGTTGAGTTTCAAAATATATAATTCTTTAATTTTAAATCTGGATAAATTTGAATCGTCAAACTTTTCTTTGTAATCTTTGATAAGAAATTAAATTTTTATTCAATCCAAGGAATTCTATATAAAGATTGATCGTATAATAAAGTAAATATTAATTATTGATAATGAAACTTATCTCTTTGCATAACAAATTCTAATAAAATATACAGCAAGTATGAGTATAAATAATTAACAAATACGATCTCTCAAAATACGTAAATATTGATAATATTGGCGATCTTAATTCGTTAAAATCGAAAAATATATACACTGTGTCAAAACTGTGAAGAATCGATTGAAGAAAGAAATATTATAATATTCGAAATATGGAGACATGGCTCGGAAGGGAACATGTGCCGAGGAGTTGTCGTTAATTCACGGTTATTATCGCGTCCATTCCAAAATGACACGTTCCACGCTGGGCTTCGTGTCTGCCACGGAATCGGGATTCGTAAACTAAAACCATTTAACCGGTGTTTAAATCAAGCACAATTACGCGGCGAGGAAACAGGTACAGGGGGACGACGTCTTTGAAATGAGGAGCGAAAATATCCTTGGTATCAGATGATTGCCTCGATTCG
The DNA here is from genome assembly GCF_003254395.2 of Apis mellifera. Classification (NCBI taxonomy): domain Eukaryota; kingdom Metazoa; phylum Arthropoda; class Insecta; order Hymenoptera; family Apidae; genus Apis; species Apis mellifera. Next base: position 10,303,362 of record NC_037644.1, on the reverse strand, counting down.
TCGATGTACAGTGAGGGACAAAAGTATACTTACGAGATTTAGCTGATTAAAAATCTTCTAATAGAAATTTTCGCGTAACATTATTATGACAGGATGTAATAATAATCATTGAAGGAATATCACTTTGATGGAGGAATAGCCTTAAAGTTTTACTTAAGAATGAATAAAATTTCGATTGGAAATATTTTTTATCAGGGAATAAAAAAAAATTAATTTAAACTCTCTCATATTTTTAAATATTATTAATCTATAGATAAATAGTATGAAATAATTATATTTATATATATATGAAGGAATTAAAATTTTGTAATGTCTTAAATACTAAATTTAATGAATTTATTAATAGATTTTAATATAATTTTTCTATCATTGTAAATATATTAAAAAAAAATCACTGAATCAATTTCATCCCCTAAAAATAATATTAGGAATAATTTCTCTGTACGTTTAATAAATTGTCTTTTGCGTACACACAAAATTTCACTAAAAGTTACCTAAAACTCGGCTACGATTACTTTTGTCTCTCACTGTATAGCTGCGCACCTACCCTCAATTTAATGCTCAGTCTGAAAGCGCATGGAATTTTCTTGACAAATGGTATGGAACTAGCATCAACAGTGTTAGTACGTCCTTGGTGGAAATCGCGTTCTCCCCAAGTTGGCGATACGTTTTGGCCGAGCGATTAAAGCGAATACACGCCGCGATATATGCACGCTCGTGTTAAGTTGACACGAGTATCAGGGGATCGGTTATGAATCGACGGTGAATAAAGACAGTCATGGTGTCCCTGTAACATACGATGGAAAAATATCCAACGCGCGTTGAATATCTTAATATTTAACGGAGAGTTAATCTTTATGAGCGGATGTTTCGAAATTATTTAGTTGTTGTGGAATATATTTACGTACGTGGAATTGGTTGAGGAGAAGGATTGGTGATTGACGAAGTGATAAGAGTTAAAAAGATTATGATTATGGAATTTTTATTTCTTTGAAACTAGAAATCTTTCTTGGTTTTTTAAAATTTTTGGATTTTCCAATTCATAATTTTAAAATTACGAGGATTCTCAAAGCCTCGAAATTTCAAGACTTTTTGATCTCTCAGAATCTTCAATTAATTTCGGAAATCTTAATTTTTAAAAAAATTTTTGGATTTTCCAATTCATAATTTTAAAATTACGAGGATTCTCAAAGCCTCGAAATTTCAAAACTTTTTGATCTCTCGGAATCTTCAATTAATTCTAAATCTTAATTTTTAAAAGAATTTTATCAATCTTTTAAATTCTCGAATTTTTAAATTACAAATCGCAAAGACACGTTGTTAGACCGTACTCGATAATGTCGCAGAAACACGTCACGAATTCGAATTAATGTCGGCTGGATTCACTTCATTGCCCTGCTGTGTTATTCGATACCGTGGTGATTTCAAACGGAAGCATTTGAACGGATTTATGCGGCTTTCCTTCGTGCATTGCGTTCTCTTTTAATTGCAATAAACGTAACTCATTCCTAGTTGCAAACGTAAATTAGCACGGGTTGCAATTCCACGAATTGTATATACTGTATTGCGCAATGCGATACATCGTTAGTCTTAGTCTTTAATTGCGATAGCAGGAATACCGCGGGTAGTAAGAGAAACGCGCTGCTTGATTTCAAAGAAAGGAATTATACTGATAACTAATTTCTCTCTACGCTGAAATGCTGCAAATTTATACCCTATAAATTTTTAACTTAAACTCCATTTTCTCAAACTCTTTGCTTAACATCATAAAAACTCAAATCAACGTTAATTCGCGAAACCTAACCTAAAAAAAAGAAAAAAATCTAAATTCGAAGTAAATTTCAAGAAGAAAAATCTAGCAATCTCTTAGAAATCTTGAAGTAAAATCAATCAAACTGTTTCAAAACCTTGCTTTGTCCCATCTATTAACGCTTCATCGATCAAAATAAATGTGAAAAAGAAAAAATAAAAGATCCAGCAATACACAAGAGTCATCAGCACAAAACCCGATGAGACATAAATCAGCTAACACAAGCTCCACCGGTCGCTTGCGTGATACACATGCCTCGTATAATTACGAACGAGCGCGAATTAGCGTTGAAAGTGGTTTTACAAATTATGCCACGTTGTTACGCCATCGTCTCGCGCACCGATCGGACGAGCATCGACGAGGAACGTCGTAAATTCTTCTCGATGCAACAACAGGATCGCGAGCAAAACGACTTAACGATTTCCACGAAATTAGAATTTCGAAAGCAGGTTTTTACTTTCGCAACTTCTCGTAGTCGTTTCCGAGATGGCAAGAGGCTCTCTTTCTCTCTTTCCGTCGAAAAATCATGCACGATGCAACGGGTTGCACGTTGAACGCAGGTGGCGAAGGTGTTAATTAATTCGCCTTTGTTCCACCGCCTCTCAAAGGAAGGAATCGCCACGATCCTCGATGGGATCGTTAGTCATCAAAAAATTCAACCGCACCTGCGAGCTTCGAAGCGAGCGATCGCGTTATTTATGCGAGATTATACTTACTCGCGTCTAGGCGTACGTGATGGCGCTCGAGTCGCGTGCTTCCATAAAGCACCTCGGCGCATGAGCCTGACAATGAGATGTTGGGGCGGATTAATCCTTCGTTTTATAACTTTTTCCTCCGGTATAATTATATACGATCACGTTGGGTAATTACTGTTTTAAAACTCTTTATAGCGAGCGTTGAAATATCGCGTATATGATTATAAGCATTTCCTCGTTTCATGCCATGAGTGTGATTCGATGTTAATGAGGTGAGTGGTTGTTGTAAAAAAAGTTGAGGAAGTTAGAGTGAAGGAACGTGTGTGTGTGGAAAATTGTATTGAGTTGATTGTTGAATAAGTTTAATTTTAATATTTAAATTTTAATCCTATCCTATTTTTATTATATTTATTTTTATACGTTTTCTTTTATCTCGTACGATAAAGCAATTGGATTTTATCTCTTAAAGAGCGGATAGAGAGAGAGAGACTCGTTTAAATACTCCAATAGAAATTATTGTAATTACAGCATCCGAGTTAATATCTCTTAGATAGTTAGAATCTCGGTCCCATAGTCATTAATGTTTAATTTTGTGAAATTAATTGTTCCTTTATTTAATAGAATAAATAAATAATCAGGATATTATTGCAATAATTTTTATCATATACATATCTCGTTCAAGAGATTGGAATCGGCGAAAAGGGATTAAATTTGCCCGTTTTTTCGAAACTTTTCGTGATATCTGTATAAAAATTTCCACAACAATCGTTACACGATAAAAGTGATCAGAATCTGAAACGTTTTAATTAAGTGTTAACATCTCGCTGATAATGTAATACACGACTATAAATCTTTTAACGGTCGTAATAAAAGCGTGTACCATGAAAACGAAACGAGAAAGAGAGAGAGAGAGAGAGACAAAGGTGAGTTACAAGGTGGGTGGTCCAAGACTTTTGCGCGTAGCTGTATGTTTCAACCGTTCCAATTATAAACAGCACGCCATTAAATTAAATTATTTATGAAGCGAAACAGTAGGAGATAGCCTGTCCGGTTTTATTCGCGAGCATTCCTCCAGGCTAAATTGCTATACCAGTTCCAACTGTTATACTTTTTGCCGTGGATAATCGATAACTGAAACTGTTCGTACAACTAGACGATGGATTGACTCAGCGGAGGATCACTTTCCATAACCCGATCCTCCATTTCAACTCGTTGCTCGTTGAATTTCCTTCGTGCAAGGGACCAATGGATGGACAGAGGGGATTAGCATTGCAGAATTGCACGATCCGTTTTCCCTTCTTTGCCGACAACAAAATTTCAAAGGCGTATATACACGTATATTTCAATCGTTTAATCGATGAAATATACCCGTTTCGTTCCTCCGTCGTTTCCTCTTCTTTAATTATATTATTTTGTTCCGAATGATAAAGGCTTTCTTTCTACGGCACAAAATATCAGAGACGCGCATATTTTATAGTTCATTTCATTTATTTCACTGGAATATCAATCTTCAATAATACTTGGATTTTCTTTTTCCTTTTTTTCTTTTTTAATTAAATTGTTTTGTTTCGAATTCTTATTCAATTCGATATCGATCTTGTATTTTTTAAACGAAAGAGATAGGACGTGCGAATTTGTGGCGCGAAAAATTCAAACTCTCTCGATTATACGAAATTAGGCCGATTAGCATCTCTTTTTCCTCCTCGAAGATAGAAAAAGTATCGGAGGAAGAATAAAAGCGTACGGTTAATGTTGTAAGAGCGCGCTTTTCCGCAGGTGCAACGACACACCTGCAACGTGTAATCACAATACATTTGAACCGAGTAATTATTTTCTTAATCATTTGCACGTGGAAATAAAAAATTCATTTATCATCAGCGGGAAAAACGAAATTGTATAACATCTACTGTATAATAAGCGCTTCTCTTCTCTGAAAACACGACTGTATTTATCATCATCTATCTTTGCCTTAACGATATCAAAAAATATAAATTCTCTTTTCTCTTTTCAAAATTACAATATTTCAATAATTATTAATTTTCAAGGAGCGTAAAACGATATTTCGTAATCGAAACAACGAAGAAAATATATCAAGACAATCTCTCTTTTAAATTATTATTAACTTTTAAGAATCGAAATTCTAGAAAGAAAAAAAAAATCAAAATTTCATTCCAAAAATATCAAACATTAAAATTTTACGTGCATATATTATCATTGTACATATATATATAATAATTTTTAACTTTACAACATTGCATCGAATTTTATTAAAAATGGGAAGAAAAGTTTATCGATTCGACAAATTTCGATCTATTCGAGAAAAGAAGTCTAATAATCTTCCTTAAAAATTTATCCCTCCAAAAAATTCATGGCACGATCGAGTGGGTTAGAGGGCGGAAGTTGTACGGATGCCCGTGCAAGAGCAGCAGCACGTTTCACGCGCAAAAGGCGGCCTGGTAACGCGCGATTCGATCGGTGCACTTTTTAATTACAGAGTGCCACGCGCACTGCCATTCCGAGTCCGGTTAGATAGGATCTGAGAGACGATCTCGTAGATTTCATCTCCGAGTAGAGTTTCTGCGTCGAGGGGAGGGATGGGAGGGGGGGAGGCTCGTTACTTATTCGCGACGACACGAAGGCTTGGCCGCGGGCGAAACTTCGATGGATATTCATGAAAACGTTATGCAATTAGGATCGTTGCAAATAGGAAAAGGCGGATGGAGAGGGACGATAAATAAAGCGCGAAGCAACGAGACCTGTCGGTGGTCGTCGAGCGAGAAACAAGCTTTTTTTCCATAAACTTTTTCAATGCTGATCCTTAAATCATCGTTTCGGATTTATTTATTGAAATTTTCTTGTCCTCGTTTCAAAAATGCATTGGATATGTAAATATCGAAATGATATGAAAAATATTTATATCTTATAGTATATCGAAATAATCTTTTTCTTGCTTTAGCTAGCTTTATACCAAATGTAATTCACTTTCACATTCGATTTTGTATATATTATCATCGGCGTTTCTAAAAATCTCAAATTGTAATTTGTCAAAACTCGTATCGATTATACTTCAAATCCCCCAGATGAAAATGAAAAACTTAGCTTCGAATACAAAACATTTGTCGTCATAGTATCACATCAATAACGGAAATATCATGCTCGAACAATTTACAAAAGAATCATAATACACGTGTAAGTAAGTAAAGTATAAAGAAGAAGGAGGAATCGTTCTTTCGTTTCATTTTTCACTCATAAAATCGTTGCACGTAATCATTCTCCACGGTACATTAGCCCCAATTAATACTTTGTAAATCAATCTGAAGGCGGCGTGAAAGGGTTGGCGGTTCACGGATGCAACACCCGTCGTCGACGTTCCATCTTCCATCCGTGTGGACTCGGCCTTTTCGCGGCCGAGACGAAGAATCTGCCCGTCTAATAATAATAGCTTGCGCACGAAGGGAGGATAATTGCTACCCTCCGCGTGGAAATGGCCATTCTCACTCGAGATAATCGCGCGGAGTCGCACGATTAATAAGCGATAAAGTCGGTGGGTCCTGCCCTCCGCCGCCCACCCATTCCTCCTCCCCTTCGTCCGCGATCTTTTCATCCTCGTTGGCCGAGCCAAGCGGAAAGCTCGAGAAAGGACGAGGAAACGCGTCCTCTAACGCGCCAGCCTCGGCGTCATGCACCTGTTGTTCGATGACTCGTCCAGGAACTCTACGAATTGCGATGTAGAGAATCGCGCATCTTAATGTGTGTGTATGTATGTTTGTGTGTGTGTGTGTGTGACGTTTATTCGACGTCTGACTTCCGCCAAGGCAAGATTCGTTTATCACCATTGAGTTAAAGATAGAGGAGATGAACTTGAATTCTTGGATGAGATTGTTCCTGGAAATTTGTTCTTGAGATTTATTACTTGGATGGTTGTAAGATTTTTTTTTTTAATTAATTTTTCAAAATTTAGATCTGCAGAATATTGGAGAGAGAGATGATTACAATTAAAAAAAGAAAAAATTTGCCAAAAATAATTGTATCAATCGTACGATAAAAAATTATCTGAAATTATTAATTCTAAACATGTTGATGCAATTAATATGTTAACTTTAATATTATATAAAGATGACTAAAATAATTGCATCGATCAAAAATTATCTGAAATTATTAATTCTAAACATGTTGATGCAATTAATGTGTTAACTTTAATATTATACAAAGGTGATTAAAGATTCGTTTCAAACTCTCATATGTATGATAATTTTTTTCTGTAATACGAAAAAATGACGTCGTTCTTTTTAAAAAAGAATCACACAGATGACTTTGATTATCCTTCCGCGTTCTTTTCTTCTTTTTATTTTTAACGCGTCGCTTTTTCTCGAAAAGTTTCGGGATTAACCGGATGATTTATATCCCGATACCCCCTGGAAATATATTAATACCAATTTCTCGCCCCCCCCCCCCTCTTGTATATATCCTCTTCCCGCGGACAAAGCGGGAATCATTGAGAAAAACGAAACAAACGAGCGTACGCATTACGCGGAAAGTAGCTCGAACATTAGCTTTCGTTCTTCAATCTTAGCAATTCCGATTCAACAGCTTCAACCTGAGAGAGAAAGAAAAGAAAAAAAAACGGCAGAGCAACGAGTTCACCATCCATCACAAATCGTGTCGACACAACCGTTGCAAATTCTAAAGTGTCTCCATCACGCAATTAGCGGTTCTATTAATAAACGAAGACCAATTTCTCTCCGCGTTCAGTGATCGATGTTATATCGATATTCCTCCTCGTTGTTCGACGTTGGGAACACGTTGGTCTACGACTCTAGTTTATTAAAGTAAGACTAGTAAATTTCTAGTAAATTTCTTTCTCAATTGAAAGCTCTTATAACGATAGAATTATTATTGAAAATAGAATACAAAATAGTGTTATTATATCTTTATTCAGTTTCCTTCAGCTGCTTTCAGAATCAATTATTAGTAGTACATTATTAGTAGAATTTATCTTAATTTTTTGTCAAATATAAAGGGTGTTACAAAATTAACGCAAAATTTGAATTAAATATAAAAGAGAGTTTTTAAAATATTGTTCAATAATGAAGACACGTTGTAGTATCGTATAACTCTCCATTTTTACTAACCCTAAACTCTTAAACTGTCAAATTGTTCTTTTTTCAGGGTTGCCAACAATTTAATACAAAAATGGCAGCAAATTCAAATCTTGTGTTTGGAATACCCTTTAGTAACATAGTGAAATATCTTTAAGAGAAAAAATATATTATTTTTACAACAATTCTATAAATGTAGACTTCGTAGAGATGCGTGACCTTTCGATAGAATCATATAATTTTCAATTCCCAACAAAAATAAGTATAATATTCCTATATATTATATAGAAAAATTTAAAGATGATATATATTATAAATAAATAAATTTTCAAAACATTTCACACGGAATAAACGAATCGCTCTAGCAAAAAAACCAAAAGAAATCCCCAGTCCACGATCCCTTACCCTTTTACCACAATACGATCGATTCAATTATCATCCAAAATTATTATTATTATTACTATTATTATTATTACCATTCACATTCATCATAACATAACCTACACAAAGCTACATCACCCCGATCGATACGTTCGATCGTCTCTCCTCCCCGAGAAAGGAAACACTGAACGCTAAACGAGGCAAAACTCTATTATTCACAGCCTCGCCTCGCCAGGATCTCCCGTGCCGATAATACGTACGACGCCACGGTCCGCGTACGATTTATGCATCGGCTGTATCGAAAACAGGTGGTTGCCTAATTAATTCCACGCGATCGGGCGCGAGCGTATTATGAACCGAGAGGAGCGTGTAAAGCGGGGGAGGGAGAAGCCGGGAGGAGGGCGGATTATTCAATCCGGAACGAATTATATCGGTATCTGACCGATGTATCAGCGTCGAGCAAATTCGAGTGATACACGGTGGTGGCCCGTGCGTTATCAAGGAGGAGGGCAGGGAGAGGGAGAGGGAGAGGGAGAGGTATCCGCGAGCAGGCCTCTTTAAATGGGCGCGCCACAGTGTAGGAAACGGGTTTGGGAAACGAGCGAGCCTGTTATCTGTACGAGAAGGTATTTTCCGCGCGTAGGTACAACGATCGTGGCGGATAAGGGGCAAACGTATTGGGACGCGGAGCTTTCCTTATTGCGATCGATCGTTTCGAGAGAAAACGTTCTTTCCTTCTTGAATACATTCCGATGATTCAGATATTTGAATATTTGAATATGGACGAAGGAAGAGAAGTGATAATTTTCGATTAATTGTGGGTGAAAATTTCTCGAATTTCGATTAAATAGAATTTCTAGAAATTATTTTTTTTCATTCGGGGAACGAATACTTGGTCCTTTAACTGAAATCGTTTAATATAAAATGCTTTCTTTGTGAAGAATTGTATTTCAGGCTGATTAACTTATATCTATGAAATAGATATAAATATCAATTAGAGTAACATCTCTGTAGAAAGATGTATGGAAATATTGATCTTATGAATAAGAAATAAAATGGAAGATCGATTCGTGGATGTGGTTAAAGGTTGGCGTTAAGGGACAAAGGCCGGTGTATTGGAGGAAGAGATGGTGTGACAGCCGGCGGCGAGAATGCCGGGTGTGCCGAACGACTGGCATAGCTACGAGTTTGCAGAAATCGTAGATCAAAGCTCGATTAGTCTCGTGGAGACACGATCGTACCTCGGGCGATATTAATCTTTTATGTGGGCACGCCTTGTTTCATCATATGAGAGGAGGAGGAGGAGGAGGAGGAGGAGGAGGAGAAAAGCCACCGGTCTGGACTGTTTACCATCGCGATGAGACTGAAACAAGAAGAATTTTTAGACATCGTGGTAATCGTGTGACTAATGGCCGACATTATGAGAGAGAGAGAGAGAGAGAGAGAGAGAGAGAGAGAGAGAGAGAGAGAGAGAGAGAGAGAGAGAGAGAGAGAGAGAGAGAGAGAGAGAGGATTGGAGACAATCGGGCATTGTTCGGTCGATTGTCTCTCACGTGTGTAATTAGTTAGCTAAATATCAATTGTAATTAATGATTCTTTGTGCTCGAGATCGTTTGCGCATTTCTCGAGAATCCATTTCTCGTGGAATAAGTTTCTTGAAAAAGATTTGATCTAGTGGGATGACTCGAATTTGAATCGCGAGTAAAATTGTAATAATAAGTCTAGAAGAAAACACAGAATTTGAAGAAGAAGAAAAGAGTTATTCGATTCTTAGGTTGGTTATTTAATTACAGTCCTTGAATATAGTATACGTTTTATTATCGTAGAATTATCTTAGATATTCTATCTTTTGTATGTTGTAGCTGAGTTTGATCGAGAAAGATATTGTTAGAGAGGAGAATACACGCAGAAATATTCTTTTTTTCTTTTTGGCATAGAGGCAAGGTAGGATAGATTTGAAGATAAATAGAAAAAAAAAAAAAATCCTGAACTCTCAATTAGTTCAACTGTTGATTAACATCTTGATTAACGTCAGAATATTTGAATTGAAATTTCGGCATGTCAACTCTTCCATTTCTAATTCTATAATTACGCTTTTTAGTTCCGCCACACTTTCGGTTTTTCTTTCTTATTTCCAATTATTATTCGAGCTATTTATAAGAACTGTAATAATAACGATGAAACTCGTTGCAAAAATTTCAAAATTTTAAATTCCTGATCTTTTCTAATTTCTTAGGAATATATATGAATATATCTATAATTTCTCATATTCCTATAGGATATAAATTAATATTATAAATAAATATTTTAAATAAATATTTTATTATTATAAATAAATATTTATTTAAATTACAGCACACCTGTAGGAGAAGAAAGATCGTAATCGCAAAAATTTTATCAGAAATCATAAATCAAATTTCAAATTAAAAAGTAAAAGATAAAGGATTAATTAATTTCCAAATAGATACGATCTTTTGTTAAACATAAAAAAAAAAAAAATCTACTATATTTCAAGATTCCTTCGTGATAAACCCACCTCCAACATCGAAACAAATATTCACTAATGAATGCATCCAAAAAAAAAAATTCTTAAAAATCATGTATTTTACACTTAATTAATATTCCATTCTTCTTCGTTTCCATTTTCCCTTACTTTTACTCTATATTGTATTATTTTATTCTTCCATTCTTCTTCGTTTCCATTTTCCTTATTTTTACTTTATATTGTATTATTTTATTCTTCCATTCTTATAATTATATCACCTCCATTAACAAAATCCAACGAACTGTGAAACGAAATTATTGATGAATAGCCGATTGGGCCGCGTTACGCGAACATTCAAATAATCGCGCTCTCATTATAAATTACGCAGGCAGATTAGAATTTCAGAAATAGATCGGGTATCCTGATACCGATCTTTCTCGGTATTATTTTATTACGCGATTAGTGCACCCTTAATTCTCCAGTATTAAGTTTCCGTGTTTCCCGTGCGCGTGGCGGAATTTATCGTTCGCTTCGCAACACTAATTTGTAATACTAACTTCGGGAAACTCGAGAAAATTGGCCGGGAGAACGTCACGTTCGAAAGGATTTAAATTATACGGAGTCGAGAAGGAATTGCTGTAATTTCGATAATACGATTTGAAAGCGTATGCACTGCAAGGAAATATATGATCGCAAGAAAGAAAGAAAAGAAGAAAAAAAGGAGGGAATTTATTTAGTGGAGTAGTAAACCGACTGAAGATTTTGAATTAACAATTTTTTAACGAGGATGAGTTAAAATGTAAAATGCAGCGTTTAAAATTCTTCCTTCTTTTTTTTTTCCATTGGAATTTTTAAATTGTTGCAAGATTTTCAATATTTCGAATTATTTAAATTCTATCGAGCAAATTTTATTGTCATAATTTCAATCAAAAATGCGACGATACACGTCTCTCGATATATTGAAAATTTTCCAAAGTTCGCCTTAGATCTTCTTACATCGAAATACCAGTAACGAAATATAATCTCGTAATAAATCTCGCGTAAAAAATTATATATATTACGGATTTATTGGATACAAAAAAATTGCTATTATAAAATTTTTATATTTTACCGCAAAGGCAAAAAAGAATTTGTCATTTTTTAAAAGTCTCGAATCCTGGGTCCGTTTCATTACACGGAGTCTTTCCATTCTGGAAACTCCTTTTTCCTCGGCCGGCCATCACTCAGCTCGAACGCATTCCCAGCTTTAAATCATCGTGCCATTAGGCGCATTATTATCCATCCTCGACGCGATACACGTATCCGTGATAACGATCTTTGTAACGATTTTCTTTTCTTTTTTTTTTTTTCTCTCTCTTTTCCACGAGTCGAGCATCGCTCGACGTTGATCAGAAAGTTACGACACACGACGTTCAAATTATCCCGACGAAACGATCACCGATTCTCTTGCAATCCTGCGTCCTTCGCTCTGCGAAACTCGGGGATAATAACTTAATCGTCGTTTCTATTATTTTTGAGAGCCTCGGGCGACGTGCATCACGTTTTCAACGAATTCATTTCAATGATTTGAACGCATTAGACGCATTAAAATTCACGTTTTTCTATCACGGATACATTAATCGTACATACTGTCTGAGAAAAAAAAAAAGAAAAAAATTCAATGCAATAATTTAAAAGAGACTTCGAAATTACCATGTAGCTAAAAAGTTGATTAAATATTCAACTGTGTGCAGAGAATATGTTGCATCATGTATCAAAACCGTGTGTTAAACCGTATCGGTGTATATACTTTTTTGTTTATTGCAACAACAACAAATTGCATTCGTTCAATTTTTTTCGTGCGAACAGCGCGAGAAGAAATTTCGTCATCGAAACGCGCTCAGAAAATAGAGAGGAAACGATTGAATTCATTCACTATTGCTACTTCTTGATTGATTGCAAAAAACTTCAAGTTTATATAACGCTGAAAACTAAGAAATTAGTGTATTACGTCCTTCTGGAAACTCTGAATTTTTCCTGAAAGAATCATACTCGTCCAAAGTTTGAGATAGGTCAAGAAACGAGAGATTCAATTAAGAAGAATGGAGATAATTAAAAAATTAGGTTTTCGTTTACACGACGATATCTCGGGAACCGGAAGTCGTATCGGGATAAATGAAAGAGGATTTTGAAAGGCAAAGTTCCACCTTTCTAACGATCGTTCACCAATCGATAAAAAATCGCTATCTTCGGAGTTACAACGGTTCAAAGTTTTCCTAATTTTAACAATCGAGTTAAATGATTAAAAATTATCTTTCCTTTACGATATCTCGGGAAACTTTTGAAGGAAAAAGTTCTCCGTTTCTTAACGATCTTTCGTTCATTAATCAGTTATCCTCGAAGTTCGTAACGTATTCTTAATAATCATTTCCTAATTTTAATATCCATTTAAGATAAAAAAAAACTTCTTGTTAAAGAATTAGAAAGAAAAAAAAATTCTCGACATTGTGGGGTAAATCTAACGATCTTTCGTTCATTAATCAGTTATCCTCGAAGTTCGTAACGTATTCTTAATAATCATTTCCTAATTTTAATATCCATTTAAGATAAAAAAAAAACTTCTTGTTAAAGAATTAAAAGAAAGAAAAAAAAATTCTCGACATTGTGGGATAAATCTAACGATCTTTCGTTCATTAATCAGTTATCCTCGAAGTTCGTAACGTATTCTTAATAATCATTTCCTAATTTTAATATCCATTTAAGATAAAAAAAAAAACTTCTTGTTAAAGAATTAGAAGAAAAAAAAATTCTCGACACTGTGGGATAAATCTAACGATCTTTCATTAATCAGTTATTCTCGAAGTTCGTAACGGATTCTTAATAATCATTTCCTAATTTTAATATCCATTTAAGATAAAAAAACTTCTTGTTAAAGAATTAGAAAGAAAAAAAAATTCTGTGGGATAAATCTAGAAAAGTTTTCCTTTCTTTTCTCGATCCCCGCAAAGAGATGATTCTTCGAGAAGAACCTGTTCGAGGATGACGTTTTCCAATCGACGTTGTGGCTCGAGACGGGAACGGGAGTGACTCGCGTTTAACTATACGACGTCCAATAATCACGGCGTGCAGCATCGCCGCACGATGATTTGCGGGCGAGCCTTAAGCTGCGCGAGCCGAACGTCTCAATTAGTCTGGATGTTAATTAGGGAAGAAGCTGCGTGCCGCTTTTCACGAAGATGTAAAGCGTGCGATTAGTCAACCATCTTCAATTACATCCCGGTAACAAGCATTAGGCCGGCGTTGGGCAATTAACCGTCTACAATAAGGCTGACAAATGATCGATGTTGTCGCTCATAATGGTTCGCGCTCGCGAATGATCGATCGTTCCGCCGCGAGTTTTTTTTCTTTTTTTTTTTTTCAAGATTTTCAACCTTCCTGTTCATTTACACGTTCGCGTATAATATTGCCCGTACGATTATCGGCTTAGATGGTGGGAATCGAAGCCAGTAATGCGAGTTTTCTTGAACGGAAGGAAAAGAGATATTTTCCAGACGTTGGATTTCCAGCGTTTCAATCTTGTTTCAAAAATTTTTCACACCGGCGCGGATATCGATTTTTACATCAACGGGGGTCGAGAAAAATTGGAGTTTCAATTATAATTACAGTTAGCAAGAGATTAATTCAGATTTCATTACGATGAATCAATGCTTGCCATGTTATTGATTTTTCAATGTCAAGATGGATATTATTTCTACAGTTATCTCAATCTTTATCATTTGTATATTAATATTAAACGCGCGCGATAAATACTTTGAAATTCCTTCGACACGTGATCGATCGATCATGATGAAAATCCACGATCCACCGGAAACGGCCGATTATAAGACGGATTGTTAGAAGGAATCGCGTGAGCATTGCCGGAAAAATCCATCCGCGTAAAATGACGTAATTCGTAGTATTAAGCAACAGATTTTCCTATATAAACATTAATTAATTCTCGACACATTTTCGAATCAAAATAATTTCTTTTTCTCTTCAATTTCTATCCCTTTTTAACGAAGATTAAAATTAAAATTACAACGACTCTTTTGTTAATTACATTTAAAGATACTTGAGTGATAAAAGAATAACATTTGTAATGTTTAAATAATATAAAGGAATATAAAATTGGATGAAAAAAGTTTCGAGAAGCATTGGCAAGCTCGATAATCACGGTAGCGCCACGTTTGACAGAATCAATTTCGCCACGGCTGATTGATTATTGCGGCGCCATACGCGAGGATTTCTCAAACATCATTCACCGCCGTGGATCGACACCCCGTGAATTTCTATGCTTTTGACCCGCGTGACACGACGTGCATCGGATGTCCCCGGACTGCTGCGTCACTAACGATCCCGTGATTATTTATGCACAATCAGGATAAGCGGGCAAGATTGGGGTCAATGCAAATAGCAACCCCATGAACGTGCAGGATACACCGTTATGAACGTATATGGTAACAGAATTCCAGAGACAATTACGTAGAATCCGTAGATTTTCAAAAATTAAATAAAAAATTGAATAGACATTTAAACATAATAAATTCCGCATAACGGAAAAGTAGAAACGATCTCCTCTTTGTTATTAATTTTAACAATTATCCATTTTATTTCTCCAATATAATCAAATTAACATTGATAAGTCGGATACAATAATTTTTACAATTTAATGTAACGTTTCTACTCTAAAAAAAAAATGTTGAAGAGTTATCAAATTATCCTCTCACAACTATGGTTACAATAAAGTTTAATAAAATTTCCACATCAATCTCTGCTCCAGCCCAACAAATTAGAGGCAAGAGATTAACGTGTAAGATAACGACGTAAGAAACTCTCGTCCAAGAAACCAGTGACCGAGCAATTTATGCCGAATTCTCCCATAAAATAGTTTACTGGCACGGAAGTGGAACGTGGGGTACACGGTGTGTCCCTTCGCGATCGAAACTATGCAAGACACGTAGCGCACGGTTCGCCGTGTACGTGTACGTGTATTCGCGTGAGAGTGAATTGGCGTGATTGCCATACGACGTGAGGAAGAACGAAGAAGAGGAACGCGGGAGGAAGAGCAGGAAGAGGCGAAGACGTATGACTTGGTATATATCTTCCGTAATCACGTATGCACGTGTACCACTTGTTGATAACAAACGTTTTCCTGCAAACAATTCTATAATGGCGAACAAGTAAATAACATTCCCATAAATACGATCCCGTGCCACCATTTTGAATAACGGATCGTGCACGGAGGAAAGAAATCCATGGAGCCGTCCATCCAATGCTGCTGTTATTCGTCCTGATAAATTTATTCGACTCGGTCGAATGGGCTGAAAAAAAATATTTATATACGATCCCCTGTATATCGCCTGTGATGCTCGTTATAAAATGTCCAATAACGTGGGCAATAAGTTTTGACGAACGATTTAATGCCCCCCCCCCCTCCTCGGCTGGATACGCTGTCGATTCCTCGTGCACGATAATATAAATCTATCTCGGTATTTTCTACCAGTGTTACTTGTGTATACTTCCAGCGATGGGGATAATGAGGCTCGAAATGGTTTCCTGGGACACGTTAAAGAGTATTCGATCTCTCGGGAAAGGGGTTTGAGGAGTCGGTTGGATATAATTGAGATAATTGATACAAAATTCTTCCTTTCGAATGGGAATTTAATATCGTTGAATAAATCTTGTGATGAGCAAACGTAGATTCCATTTTTGGAAATGAAATTCAAAAATCGTATTATATCTTTCACATCGAACTCTTTCATTGTCTTATTGGAAATTAAATTTTTTTTTTTCTTTTTGAGCATCAGAATTTTGTCAATCTTAACACTGTTTGTAAACTTGTTGAGATGCAATAATTCTTTTTCGTAAAAGATAAAGGATATAAAAGATGGAAAATAAATGAAGACGATATTCGATGGTGGAAGATTCGATAAAAAAAAAAAATAATCTAATAGTCATTGCTACATCCTGTTTGTTGAAGAAGCAGGATGACAGGTTATGCAGTAAGTGTAAGAAGAGGCATCGCTTATTAATATATCGTGCCCAGTTGGGTACAGTGTTTTGTCCAGGAACAGATGGAGATATTTAAACGTCAATACCTTCTGGATACGCGAACGGCTTCTTTACGATCGGTCGTTAGAACCGATGAAACGTGGTTACATCCGGCGTTTACGTTTTACGATCCCTTCTTCACCCTTCTCCTCTTCTCACAATACCCTCTTCATCTTCTGATCCCGATCTCCGTTTAGACCATTACTCTTTTTATTCGATCAGGTCTTATTTATCGATTTTCTCATTTATTCAATTCAACGAACGATTTGTTAAGAATACAATGGGAATTTTGCAAAATTTTAAGATAAAAGATACATCAAATTCTTTATATATTTTTCTCTATATATAAAAATAGAAGAATTGAAGATAATTAAGGAATAAGAACATGATAGGGGAAGATTGAATTTTTATATTTTCTTTTTTCCATTTTGCTCTTTTTTTGGAATCCTTTTCTTCCTTCGCCTCGTATAAATAAAAGATATGACTGTATCGTTCAACTGCAACAAGAATATTACCGCAGCGTCCACATTTTCTAACATTTCTAATCTAGTTTAATCCACCGGCTCGTTCCACAATTTTTCCAGTCCGATTCATCGAGGAATTTAATTACACGCCTCCTGTCCACGGTAAAACGGAGAGAGATAATAATCGAACGTTATATAATCGTGACGCAAAAAAAAAAAAAAAAAAAAAAAAAAAAAGAAAAAACCTAGGACACAAGACACACTTAACAGGCATGCTTGCTCTCTACAGCGTGAATATAATTCGTGGGATTATATTGGAAATTAGCATAAAATATTCTGCCGAAGAAAAAGCGATAGTGGGATATCGATGATTCCATTAAGCCGGGAGGCGAGGAAAAAAAAATGGAGGCAGAAACAAGCGGGATTTATTGTGATTGTATTAGCATTCAATGATTATTGCCCGCCGATGATAAAAGATAATTGCGTGCGCGTCGGGTAGCATAAAACGTGAGATATACATAATGTATCCAATTGAAGTTAATTACGTATAATTATCCGCGCACGCTATGAATATTTGACGTGGCTTCGTATTTCGCGAAATTTATAAGTGAAAACGTCCAAGAAATTTATTGGAAATTAAATATTCGTGTCTAATAACTCGTATCGATTTTACGCGGGTTCAATATTTTATCGAATCTGGTCGGCAAATATTATGAATTTAAAATATATATTTGGAATTTGTTTTTTTTTTTTTTGTAATTGAGAAATATTTCAACTTAATTAATCGAAACATTATTTTCCCACGATTTGATAAATTTTCGAATCGCTGTTATTTGAATTTTGTCCAAT
The DNA here is from genome assembly GCF_003254395.2 of Apis mellifera. NCBI lineage: Eukaryota > Metazoa > Arthropoda > Insecta > Hymenoptera > Apidae > Apis > Apis mellifera. The sequence goes on along the minus strand of NC_037644.1, from coordinate 10,285,510 downwards.
TTAAACCACGCTATATCTTCTTTTTTTTCATAAATTCATTTATTCGAGTTCGAATTATTCGTTATTCACGTATTTTTGTAACACTTATCCAATTAATTATATATATACAATATATACGAATTTATTCTACTCTTAATATTCTTGGATATTCTTATTCCTATATTTCTGAACATTCCAAAAATGTTAAAATGTGGAAAAAAAGTAAGATCGAGATCGGTATATTTCCACGCACAATTCCAAGTACCGTTAAACGATATTGTATCGTTTCCGATCGTTTCAGCTTGAAATTATGATCGCGGCCTAGAAAAGCGATTAATTAACGAGTTGGAGGACTCGCGTGACTCGATGAAACTCCATGAAAGGTGCAGCCGAGGCGGCGAGGGCGCGGCTTCGTTCTCAGCCACTTGCCGGCTCGATCATAAATTAACCATAACGATAAAGCAATAGAATATTTTTCGCCGACGGTCCCGCTCGTTGTACGAACAAGTTAATAATATCGGCGATTTGTACGCGTCGCTCACGCTTAATAAAATTCCGACCGATTGCAACAGTGACGCTTGATAAATTCGTTAGAACGCGACCGGAGATAGGCTCGTGGTTAGAAAAAAGAAAAAAAAAGAGAAAAGAAACGATCTCGATTGTTCTTTCTTTTTTTTTTTTCGATTTTTTATCTTCGATATAAAGATATCGTTAGTTGATCGAAGTTCTGTGTTTATTATATCGGTGAGAATTATTTTAGGAAAATAATCGAACTCGTTTCTATGAAAACGTATCAATTTAAAAAATGTTCCTGACGTTTTCTGTTGCAGTGGATAAATTTGAAAAATGCGTTGTTAGGTGTAAAGAAATTTTTTTTTTTCTAAATCTATCATTTTTAAGAAAAATATATCGTATCGGTGGAATTTATAAGTTTTTGAAGTAATATAAATTCCTTTAGGTGTGTTTATTATTGATACAATAACAAGTGTTAAAATGCCAGGGATTATTACTTTGATATTATTACTCTTATATTATTAAAATAAAAGTCTAATATGCGTAAAATATATAAAAGTTTTATATGCATAGCGATAAAAAATGCATTAAAATCATAAAATTTAAACAGAATTTATTGCAGAAATATTTGCAAAATAAATATGCTTTATACTAATAAATTGTTTTATAGGAACGTGCAAATCTCTCTAATAGTGTATTTTCTCTGATTCAAGTAGTTTACAAGAATAAATATCATCAATTATAAATAAGAAATAACGATTGTACATCATAAAATAAGAAACCAATATCACACTTCATTACAGAATAGAAAACATTAATTATATAAAACATGAAGGTTTTCAATCAAATAATTAATTGTTCTCTCTTAATTCGAAAGTTCCACTAGTATTACACGTAATAAATTAATATGGTGTAACATTTACACGGCAATATCAATAAACTCTTTATATATATTTATATAAATCTATTCTTACATTCATTAATAAATAAAAGAAGTTACATAAATCATCATCAATTAAAAAATATAATTTTTTTTGAATAATATAAAAACCATGCGAATAAATTCTTTTGCAAATTTAAAAAAACAATAAAAAATATCCAATATTTCACGAATCATTAAAGTTTTAAAGAAATAAAAAAAAAAAAAAACTCTAGTAAAAGTAATTTAGGTAATAATTATTTCTGATAGAGTACAATGGAATACAATCATAGTAATGATTTCACATTTATCACACAAGATCGCTACAACATAAAGATTGCTATAATTTCCAAAGAGAATTCTATTCCCATATCCCTCATTATTAACTTTCTAACATCATAAATTACTCTTACTATGACTTAAATTAAATTTAAGAGATTTCAAATATCATTTTCTTAAAATTTCTTTCATTCTCAACAAAAAATAAATACTCATCACACTTTCAAAATCACCTCCTCCATAAAAGGTTTCATTTTCACCATTTTCAAAATTAAATTTCGACCCATCTCTACAAACATATATATTCTACAACTTGAAAAGTAAACACGTCCTTTTTTCGAAGAAAGCGGACATCCCCACGTGTTGTGTACAACCCAATACCACACGTCGAGGCCACGAAGTTCCAGTAGCGGCCAAGTTGGCGAGCGAAGTTAGCGGTTCCATGATTTATAGAGTCGTAACGGCTAGGATATCGTCGTTGTAGCGAGCTCTCACCATGAGATTTTATGGTTTGAGGTTAGAGAGGTCTGGAGACGCGTCGATCCCTGTTGCCCACGATCGTCCTCATTGTCTATCGGGTCGGCCGCGAAATTTCGCCGACGTGGCCTCGTAAATTCACCTAACGACGGTCTTCGTTTCTTCCTGGCCGAACGTCCAGCCTGTGTCGACCTCTCTTCCGGTTAGGCACGTTTATCATCGAACCGTGTGAACGGTCCTGGCAAACGCGGCGGGATAATCAACGATGGGCACGCTCGATGACGAGGCTAATTTATAATGTTCGTGTGTATGGTAATGCCCGAGACTGAACAGATTGTTGTGAAGGGAATATTGGGTGGAAAATGTGAAAATGCGATTTAAACGATTGGAGAGTAATTAGAGAGGAAATGAAATGTAAATTGTTGGAGGAAATATAATGGAAGAAGCTGAGAAGTATAATTTTGAGGTTATGAGTATTGAATTTGTTGCAGAAAATATTATTTTACGAAGTTATAAATTTTAGTAAAGTTAATCTTATTAAGATTTATGAAATAATTAATTATTTTCTAAGAAATACAATGGAAGAAGAAATGATAATTTTAAGATTATGAATTTATTTCAATTCATGATTTTAATATTATTTTTTTAACATTTTGTTGTATTGTATACATGTTTATAACATGTATGAGTATCCGTTTCTTTGTTGTAAATCTAATTTTCAAGTTATATATTCAAATGATTGATATTTCTTCCTCGTTATAACTATCTGTTTCCACTCCATTGTCGTTTTTCACATGCATAATGAGAAATATATCAACACCGTGTACAACTAGACGAATGGATAATAACAATATATCTTCTTTACACCCATCAAAGTTAAAATAATTCATTAAATCTTTAAATATCCACACATGGCAATCTCTCAACACCCACGCAACACAAGAATTCAGATTCCTAGGACAGTATTTGCACTTTCGTCCAACCGTTTAACAGTAAATCCAAGTGGCTAACGGAACGCCCATGTACAGTTTGTCGACACGAAACTAGCTAGCCTAACTAAGTGAAATACCTAGGAAGAATAGCTTTATTAGTCATTAACCACAAATGCAACTCGTTAGTATTCCACCATATATTGTTATTCGATAAACTATTCTGATTAACCATTATTAAATTAAGCATGGAATAGTTAATGATTTTCAAAGTTGAATAATTAAATTTATCATACACTGAAAGTGTGCATCTGTAAGAAGAAGAAAAATTCAAGAAGCAAGATTTCAATGTCTTAATGATCGAAAACGGATAACGATCAAGGTGTGGTTCCTTCTTATTATTATTCTTATAAAACTTATAACATAAAATGAATTATTCAATTTTCGTTATTATAGATAATTATCAAGAATTAATTATCAAGAATTAAAATCTATATAATTAATATTTAAAATAATACCAACTATAATAACCACGAAAAGGAAAAAGAGAAAATAATACATTTGAAATTTACTTTAACCAACTCTGTACATAACCTTAAAATCAAAAAATCACCAATAATAAAATTAATAAACTTGGATGAATTACGATTAAAATAATACCAATATCAAATGTAAAGAACAACGAAGGATTCAAAATTTCCTTTTAAAAAAATATATCTGCAACAATTACTCCATAATTTATTATAACCTCAAAATCTAAAATTCACAAGTAGCCGCACGGCTAAATTGAGAAACTGAAGGGAAAATGAAGGGAACCGTGTAAAAGGTAACGTTCAAGTGTACCTATGAATATCACCAATAATAAAATTAATAAACTTAGACGAGTTACAATTAAAATAATACCAATATCATAATGTAAATGTAAAGAACAACGAAGGAATCAAAATTTCCTTTAAAAAAAAATATATCTGCAACAATTGCTCCACAACGATTATAACCTCAAAATCTAAAATTCACAAGTAGCCGCACGGCTAAATTGAGAAACTGAAGGGAAAATGAAGGGAACCATGTAAAGGGTAACGTTCAAGTGTACCTATGCTCTCTTAATTAACGGAATTGTATCTATCGTGATAAAACCGGTCGGTTTACACACAGCCACGATCTCATGGTGTTCCGCTAAATACAAAGCGTCGAGTCGACGCGTGTTAATGTTATGGCATCTCGTTAACGTTTAACCAGGCACCTAACGTGCCCGATCGAGGGTGGCTGGCTGCGTTTAGCCGATTGTTTAATTAATTCCACGCCGCGTGTTACATCCCGTGGGTACTGCACGCTCGTCCCGCGATTGCGTCAGGTGGCATCTTTATTCACACGCGAGTTTATTTTTAACGAGAACTTCTATTCCAGAGAAGAATGGCTCGAGCGCTCCTTTCTTCTGTCTGTTTCTTCTTCGTTCCTCGTTTCCTCGAGTTTTCCGTCTTCCTTCTTCTTGGTTCTCCGTGCGTTTGATTAACGTTCTTGTTTTCCTCTTTTTGTTCTGTACTTTTTTTATTTTTTTTTTTTATTTTTATTTTAATGACCGTACGTGTTGAATTAATGAAATGGTTGGAAAAGATCCTCGTTGGAAATAATGCGATGACTGTAAACGTGTTTTCATGATTTTTAAAAGATGTGAAAATTATTAGACACGTGTTAATAATTTTCGAATTATCTGGGTTTTATAAAAAGAATCGATTGGAAGAAGAACATTTTATATATTTTGATTAATGTTTTAAGATAATTTATTTTTATTTTATAACATGATAGTTTGGTAGAGAGATATTTGGTAGGAGATATTTTGGAAAATAAAAGGAAAGAGTTAATTTTTATGATATGAGAATTGTTATGCTCGGGAGTAAAATGAAAGAAATTCAACGAGTTTTAATCAAGTAATTATGGAAATGCAACGATCAAGATAAAAAGTTTATTTTAGCAGTCTCCGTTTATATTAAACGCAAGCGAAGGTTTCGAATAATTGGAAGTAATAAAAAATTGATAAAAGAAACAGCAGTAACTTTCCGCATGTGCAATTATAACTCATTGTATTCAATGTGCAATTTTATCTTAATCGCCTTCAATGTGCAAATTTCGTTGATTCTTTCTACTTTTAATCCTCGATTATTTCAAATAATGATTTCAAAGAAGTGTTTTAATGAAATAGATTTATTATTCCTTTATAACATCAAATTCTATTTTCCTAAATGAAAAAAGAATTTCATAATTAAACGTATATTTTAAAATTTATGAACCGACATCTTTGATTAGAATGAATAATGTAATAAGAATGTAAGAATAACTTTAACCTGCACAATTATTTTTGGATAACTATATGCATCTTCCTTTTTACAATAGATCAAGTTTTTGAATCTTTTATCCTTCTCGAAATTTTTATCCTCGACAAAATTATTCTTTTTATAAATTCTTACAGAGATATACAAAACATGAAATTTGTCCTTCGATAGACTCAAGATATTTGAGGATTGAAGATAACAATAATATACTTCATTTCAATTACAATTACAATAATATTTAGATTATTGTTTTATAATCTTAAAGTCAGACAAAATATACAAAAAAAAAAAGAAATTTTTAAAAATCGTCCAATTTTTCTCAAACATAATTACAAAGAATTCCTCTCTCAAAACTATAATAAATTTCGCAACGTTTAATCTACGATGGCAACTCGTGCTTCCGGCGCGTTTCGTGAAATTGTGACCAGCGGAAAAAAAAAAAAAAAGATTCTTTTCTCTCTTGGCTGAAAAGTTTCTGTTGCGGCGTGCATCGCGCGAGATGTAATGGAATTCGTTAGGAATTTAATTTCGCGTTGCAACGTTCCTCGACGTAGAGCGTAATCGTTGTGGTTCGAAGCTGGAAAAATCGTTACGACCTTAATACGCTTGAAAAATATACGGATATTTGTATCCCCCTTCTTTTTTTTTTTTTTTCGTTTCGTCCAACACGTTGTATGTAATTTTCAATGATCATTTTTCCTTCGTTGAATCAATTGCTTTTTTCCTTGATTGAAGAAATGGATCGTTCATCATTTAGAAAATCTATTTTAACGACTGTTAAAAGAAAAGAGTAGAAATATAAGGTATTTTCTTTTGGTTATTGATCTAGGTTGAATTTCAGAATAGTTATGAACAAGAAAATTTAAATGAAATGCAAATATTCTACGAATATAAATTTTTAATTCTTCTAAATAAATGTCTATTAATATTTTGAAACTATGATTAATTCTTTAATTCTTCCAGAATTATATTACGTGAAATTATAATTTTCATTTGGATCAATTATTGTTAAAAATCTTACTGTTATTAAAACATTATTAGCATCTCCTATTCAATATTTTATATTCGACACTTTTTATAAAAATTATTCTCCAATAATTTCTATGGTTTCTCTTCTCTAGAAATGATTCCTCTATATCCACTGCTGTCCTCGATCGAAAAACCAAAAAACCTTGAAAAAAATTCAAAAATAACGATTCCTTAAAACACGTGTGATGAATGCAACGAGTTCTATAACCCACATGTTCGGTGTTTACACAAGAAACGACGAAACAAAAGCAAACAAACGAGGAGCAACCCTTATGCGGTGTAAAACAAACGTTCCACCCTCGACGTTGCTTTTCGAAATTGTGCGGAACACATGGCACGAAATAAACACGAACACGTTAGATCCTACTCTATTTTTTTTCCTTCTTCTCCTTCTTCTTCTTCCTTCGACTTTTCCGTTGTTCGACCTCGTCGGAAAAGAGAGAGAGAGAGAGAGAGAGAAATAAATTATCGAGAGGGAAAACCGGGGCGGTTTTATGGCGTCCTGGAACGCTGGTGTGCTCGCAGCAGGATTTCTGGAATTTCGATCCTGGTATCGCGCGTGGTATCCCTTTATCGGTTTCGTTCGAGAAGATAACCGTGAGAGGTTGCCGGGGTATTTATCAGAATTACAAGTCCTCTGCGAGCCAACCATCGCTCTGTCCATATGACATTCCTCTTGAGATTATGAAGTCTCTTGACGTTTACAGAACATTAGTGGTTACAGTATCGAAATATTTCCTTTTCTTTTCTCTTTTTTGGATTTAAAATGAAATATTTTGAATTTCGAAAGATATTTGAACATTTTTCTAATTTTCAAAGAGTGAAGAAAAAAAACTTGGTTTCGTGGCTCGAGAATTTATCGATGTAATAATATCACTTGTTTGGATTAGTAAATTTTTATTTCGTTAAATTTAGAAATTTGACAATGTCGAAATTAAACAAAACTACGAAGCTAACAGGTGGAAATGTAAAAGATCTTCAACAACAACAATAAGGTTTCGTAGGTCTTCTCTTATCTAATTCCCTTCATCTCTCCTTCGTTGATTATTATCTATTCAGAAAGACAATTTTCTCCGAGGAAATTGATAAATTAAGCATGTAAAATATATTCTAGGAATCAGTACAATACACCAATAGACAGTTTATTTAAAAATATAAATTATAAATATATCTATAATAAATAAATAATCATATTTTCATTCAAAAATCAATATTAATCTTGCCATCTTGCCATTGTATAATTATAACTCATAATCAATATTATTGTAAAAGTCATTGTCATTTTTTCTAGATTTAACAACTTTAACCATATCATTCTTCCAAAAATCTTTATCAAGCACAATTATGAATACAAATTTAAACTCATATACAATATAATTCAGACCTATCTGTAATTAAAAACTAATACCATTATTTTTATTTTGTCTTTTCCTCGTTCCAAACGCCTAAACAAAAAATATATCTATAAAAATATAAGCAATAATTTATATCAGATTATCATATACGTATATCGAATCCAATAATACATTTCTCGTGTCAAATTTTCTTTTCTCCACACGGAATTCCTTCCGTATTATGTTTTCGACACCCGTTACGTGAAAAGGGTATTCACATGCTGTGGACGGTATCCACCTGCTAGTTCCAAGTCAGTAACCCTATTCCTTCGGTATCTGGAATCTAGAAGCCTCTCTAGACGGGCGAACACTCTCCAATTTCGGGGGCCCGACCCCTAGAAGAAGAAGGGGCCCCCATAAAACGAACTCGTTGCATTCTCATGCCCGGCCTACGTGGTCCACCACGTAGAACGCTAAGCCTCTTAAATCTCGAGCCACGTCTGTCTATCCAGATCCTTTCATCTGCCTACCAAAAGATCTTCCCCGAGATTTCGTTGTTCCCTACTCCTCCTATCTTTCACTTTACCCCCGGGATCACTAAAAGTGCATGGAATAAAGAATACTGACACGAGAAAAACGTAAGTCAGCCGATTAGTATGCAGGTTTTCTTTTTTTTTTTTTTTTTTTTTTTTGAGGTATAGGGAACGTCTTTACATTGAAAGCTTTCCCTTATTTGAGAAAATTTTCTTTTACCTCTTGTATTTTTTTTTGTCGTTGTTGGCTTATTAAAATATGAAATTACTTTAATTAATTGAGAGATTTGTGAATAAAATAATTATAATTTTAAATATGAATGATTGCATATAATAAGAGAAAATATAAATTTATAGATAAACGCCAAAGAAAAAAGATAACAAGATGTTAAATAAATTAAATAAAATTAAATAAATCTTCGACAGAAAAAAAAGAAGAAAAATAGTGGAATAGTAAAAGTATTCTCTGGGAAAATAAAATTCCTCGTCCCAAAAAAAAAAAAAAAAAGGAAATTAAGAAGCATCGTCGACGCCAATAAGAATCGTTTTCCGGTCTTTTCTTCCGCCACTCAGAAATCGTCGATCGTCCTCGAAACACCGCTGTTAACCGAACTTTTACGATTCGAGCCGCTTCGCCTAAGCTGAAGGCTGGAAAAGGCGCAACAAACACGGGTAAACGAGCGAAACAGGGAAGGGAGAACGAAGGAGACATTTCCGTGGCGTTGTTTGTATGCTGTTCGCGATATCGGCCTCGTACACGGTAACGACTCCTTCGCGTTTCCGGTACGCGTGCCCCGCCATCTTCGTCCCACTTTGGCTAAAAAACAACTGAACACGATACCTTAATCCATTAACATCCCATTTTAAATCTGCAATTGAAAACATCTTGTGGAAAACATTAAATAAGTAAAGTAAAATTGGTAAACGTTTTACCAATCAATTATTACTTTTTTTTTTTGTAATAGTATAACAATATCAAAAGAATGGTTTCAACGTTGCTTTAGAAAATAATGTAAATAATTGAGCTTATGAGTTGAATAATTGAAAGTCTTCTTATAGGAAACACTGTTAAAATTTCTATTTATATATAATTATATATAATAATAATAATATTGAACGATAATCTTAATGTGTTCATTTTTTGTTTTTGCTTTCGAAGACGGTGTAATAAAATAATGATATTTTTTTTTTCTTCGCGTTTATTCAACAATTATTTTTATAATTGTGCTATATGAAACCTGACGCAACATTAATAAGTTGTAAATTTATTCGAGATTCGTTTACTCGTATTCTTAACACGCGAATGTCAAGAGTATTTTACTTGTTCTTTGCGAAGGAAGCTGATTCCTGATTTCCTTCTTTTTTTTTTTTTTTTTTTTAAATTAAATAACGATTATGAGAATTTCGTGTTAGGAATTGAAACTGATGGTATCGCTTTTGAATTTGATGAGTAAATATTCATTTCGTGAAAAATATTGCGAATTAAAGGTATTATTTTGTATAATTTTTATAGACAATGATTAATATAATTAGAACGAGTAACTGAAGTTATCGAAATTTAATAGAAATCTCTGCTGGCAGAGATTTAATAAGTTAGAAATATAACTTGAACAATGATAAATAAGTAAAAATTAGAATTTAATAAAAATTAAAACCAGTCTGTCCACTATTATTTATTATTCACATTTGTCTGTCACTTTTTATTAGTTGCATAAATTCTCTAGTATTTGAAAATCATGTAAAAAAAAAAAAAATTCCGCTTATAGTACAAAAATATCTTCCATCTAATTTCAACCACTCGCATAATCAAATCTACGATAATTGTCTAGTTAATTTAAAATCACTAGACATTCCCTTTTAATTGCATTCCGCCAACGAGGCTCTCGTCGATCGATGCATAATAAAAGATCTATCAAGTACATAGACCTCTTGATCTTTCCTTTTAAAAAAAAAGAAAAAAAGACAGAGAGAGAGAGAGAGAGAGAAGAGAGAAATGTTCGTAATGGTAATAATACATTCTTGATGTAATCTAAGCACACTTGGGAAGAGATGGTAATTAAATATCGACGAAACCAAAAGTGGACACGTGGCAATCGTCAAAGATTCGACTCGTCAATCGGAAAAATCAAAATGGCCTCTGTGACAGGCAGATGGCGTTCGTTGAACAAAGAGGAGAGAAATTTACGATTGAAAAGGAAATTTCGTAATTCGTTTTCAAAATGTTTGATGTAATTCAATATCTCACAACATGATGATGAAATATATCGAAAATTGGTGAATTTAATCAGAGATAAACGTTTCGATGAAGAAGTGTTTCCTTCTCTTTTTATGAGAATTAATCAGAATTGAAATTTAAAAAAAAAAAAAAAAGAACAAGCGAAGTTTAATTAATCGTGATAAACGATAGACAGTAGAGAGTTGTTGACCATGGATAAGCTCACGGACATTTAGATACCGATATTAATTCATATGGCGCGCTATGAGCAATTATTTGAAAAATGCAATTCAAGCAACATTCTAACAGATCGTTTAACGTTATCTCAACGTTAGTTGTTATTAATTAGTTGAGTGTCTTTGTTGATTAAATTTGTACTAATGTGTTGCATGCAAGTTTAATTTTTTATTTAAATCGTGTGTCGATCGTATAACGAGACTCTTTGTATGTCGATCTTTTTATCATATTAACTTAGTTTAATTTTTTACATGAATATTAATATATATTTTTTTTTTATTTGTCGAATAAAAAGAATTGAATAGAATTTGGGGAAGGATTTGCAATCTGTAAATGAAATTATTATATCTAATTTCAATGTGTACGTTGCTCAAGATTTTTATTTATAGCAATATCTCAGTTTATTTCCGTTACAGCGTTAATTATCATTAGAAAACGCATGCACACTGTGTGAAAACTGCTCGAACATTTTTTCAACTTCCGTTTATTTTCGCACAGCACGAAAACAAAGCTTTCACCTTTTTCTTTCATTTCGTCTCTAGCGAAAGCCGTTTCCCGATGCTCTATTACCTCGGCAGGGCTTTCACGTAGCCAATAAATCGTGGTATTTTTTTTCCCCCCCCTCCAAGAATTCCTGGCATCATTTGCATCGGCTGACAGTCATTCTCCGCATGCTAGATGTTTTGCTAAATCATTTACCGAAGTTACACGCGTGTTCGAATATTCTCACAAACGAATGGAAAGGATGTATGTCGGGGGATCAAAGAGATTGATATGCGAGGAGGAAATTTCTATGTCTGGAATCGCATAAAACGAAGAATAAAAAGTAATGGAATTAAACGATATCCTGTCGATGAAATAAAATTGCAAAAGAATCGTAATTCGTAAATAAAACCATAGTTTCTATAACTATACATAATACTTTCCAATGTTTATTACGAATATCGTTCATGGAAAATAGTCGAGGAACAGCTTGTTCTCAATTTTTTTAATTTTTTCGTAAAATACAATCATAATGAATAAACATTTCTATCTTCGAAACAAAGGTTTAATAAATCAAACTTTAACCAAAAAGAGAATGTAATATCGGTTGCAAGATCTCACGTATTTCATTTCTACGAAAAAGAAAAAAAAGAAGAAATAGAACGGACAACGATGCATGCAACAATGGTATTTTTATCGATGAAACGGTGAACCGAAAAATACATTTCGAACGATAAACTCCATCGTGAAAACGATCGAGCGTTGTATCGATTTTGATCCACATCAGAAACGTGGCGACCGCGCACCGCTCCCAACCACTTCACCCCTTTTTCTCTCTTTTTAATTCCCATTTCGAGTCTCCTCCATCGACGATATTCCACGGTAAACAATATCGATTCCGTTATTTACCCAACAATTCAAAATCATTCTCTTCGGTATCAAGCTACGAAAGAGGAGAGGAGAACAGAGAGGAGAAAAAAAAAGGAGGGCGGGAAGGGAGGGAGGGAAAAAAGGTGAAAGAGAAGTGGAAGAAAAAGAGAGAGAGAGAGAAGAAAAAAGCGAAGGAAAAGTATACCAGACGCGGAGGACGAAAAAAGAGAGGCAGATATTTACACAGCCGTGACTTGAAATACCCTGAAGCCTTTCGTATACGCTATTTAACGCTATCGAGTTCCCTCTCCCCTCTCCCTTCCCCTTTGCCCCTCCCTCCCTCCTCTCGAGCAGCTTCTCTATCTGTCGGCCTAGAATGCACCGCCGTTACCCGCTTACACCGCGACTAGAAGCCGGCTCCTCCGTCGAGTTTCTCTACCTCTGCTGGCTAACCTCTCGTGGATAAGTTTTCAAGGGGCCGTTTTGGTCCACCACCACCAGTGGACCCAACCGAAAGAAAAAAAAAGAAAAAATAGAAAAGAAAAGAAAAGAAAAGAAAAGAGAGAGAAAAAAGGAAGAGGGACGCGAGCACGGGCAGAGGGGGAGGGGAGGAGGAAGATAGGCCGGGGATCCTCTCCTACTCCGAGGCGAGTAGGTGTGCCGTGTGCGCGCGTAGAAAAAAGCACGAGGCGACCACGTATAGCCACGGGGTGCAGGTCAGTTTCGTGTCAGCTGCGTTACGATGTCGGTGCATACACACCACGCGTCATCCTCCTCCGCGTGGATGCCTACACCTCTTCCGGTCTCTTGTTTCCCCGTGCGTGGACGCGCGGGTTCGGCACGTTGGAGGAGTTGGAATTTGGAAAGGTAGGAAAGGACATTCTTTTTCTCTCTCTCTCTTTCTCTTTCTCTCCTTTTTTCTTCTCTTTTTCTCGATGAAGAGGGGAAAAAGTTGTTGTGGTTGTCGTGTATATTTCGAAATTCGGAAATTTGTATTTGGATGAACGAGAGGTGAAGAATTTTTCTAAATTTGTAAACTGTGTCTTAATCGGGCTTTTGAATCGTAATTTGCTTGTCGTTTGTTCGTTAATCTTTCTAGTATCTCTCTCTTTGGAGTATCTTTTTAAAGTCAGTTTTTGTTTATTTTCTCTCTGATCGTTTGAAATCTCTTTTATCGAATGAATTATTAGAAAATTATTAATATAGTAGCTATTAATATCCTACTATCGAATACATTGATAAAAATTTTATTATGCATTTCAAATGATATACTAACAATCTTAATACTACAACTATTAGAATATTAGATCTATTATTATAAACAAATTCTATATATAATAAAAATATGTGTCAAAAGCGAGGAATTTAAAAAATGATCATTTTAACGATTGTGACAATTCTAATGCACAAATATATTTACACGTATAAATACGATCGATAACGAAAAAAAAAAAAAAAAAAGAAGAAGACGAAGAAGAAGAAGCAGAGGAGGAGAAGATCCTCGGTTGGAAATAATTTACAAACGTTTCGCGTGCGTGGTTGATAGGTGAACGATAAGGATCAGCCGGGAGGCATTATTATTCAACGGCTCTCGGTGTGTATTATCCTTATAAAAGTAGCTAGGAAACGTTAATGGGTTGATCCTCGGATATATTGGCCGCGAGATGAACAGATACACCGTGTATTCTCACACAGTGGATACAATTAAAGTCTCTGTTAGAGCGTGGCCGTTACACGTTTCTTAGCTGAGTTGCCCACATTATCCCTCTTTCTGATGTAATTTGTGTGGTAATCATCGCTATTATTAACCAATAACCAGTGTAATTAGGCAGGATGGTTGGCTGTGCTCGGATGGCAAGAGACAAATGGACGCCCGTTACGTTCGCTTTATGCTCCCTCCGTGCCACGGCAACACGTGACGAATGGCGTACATATATTCATTATCGTCGTTCCTCGTCAAAAGGCCGCGATAGCCTTTTCGCGAACAGGATTTCGATGGATAAACAGATTTTTTTTTCTTCTTCTTCTTCTTCTTCTTCTTTCCTTTTCCTTCTCTCTTTCTTTCTCTCTCTGTCGAGGCGAGTTTAATCGATAGGAATTTCAATTCGACTCCAGGAAGATTTATCTTCTGACGGGCGGTATCCATGTGCGATCACGATCGCACGTGAAAATTGTCAGATATGGAAATTGATTTCGATTAGAATAAAACGTTTTATGTTTCTCTCTGTACGTCTAACATTTATATTACAACAGTTTCCTTTGAATAAGGAAGGATTTGAATAAGAAAGGATAATTGATTTGACGCGTTTCAAACATCTTGGCTTTTGAAGCGAGAATCTTTATCTAATCCCTAACTTATAAATTAACAAATTCAAGCGAAAATTAAAATACGTACAAGAAGAGATATTGGGAATTGAGCTAGAAGTGATATTCACGAGATTAATATTTTTACATTATTAATGTTTCCATCTAAGTCATTTCTTGTTTTACGTTGAATGATTGCATCGAGATGCTCTCGTCCCAAACGAATCACGAAAATATCGAGTGCATTGCCATGTGTTTTGGTGTGTACGACTTCACAATTTCGATTTTAAACCGCGAGAGCACTCCGCCTCGACCGCTTCCCCGAAATTACCCCATAAACGGGATCGTTAGAAGCACAATAGGTCCGAGAGCAAACTACTGGTTCGACTTCTCGACCAGTTGAACGTCGAGAGAGAGAGAGAGAGAGAGAGGCAGGTCCCTCTCTCGCCAGGTAGACCCCTCGAGGGTCCAGGTATCTGGAAAACACAAACGTTCCTGAGCACACACACCGTGCAACCGAACCGTGGAAACTTTGTGGAGACTTTGTTGAACCTGGCGATACAGGTGCGCGGGGAAAAAAGCACTCGAAATCCCGTAATCCGAGAGAATACCATTCTCTCTCTCTCTCCTTTTTTCTTCGTTTTTTTCCATCTTCCTGAGCGGCCACAAAAAATGCCGCGAGGCGTGACCGATCCTTTCAGCAGGTTGATTTTTCGAATTAAGGGCTGATTAGGGATACAGCCCTTGTAAAAAAAGGAAAAAAAAAAAAGCTAGCGATCTGGTCTGGGAACGATGGGATGGAATGGTGGGATCACGACTTGTAACTTTTCACTCTGAAATTTTGTATTATCTTTGCCTTGAGTTGATATCCTTTTTTTTTTAAATGAGATGCGATAAAAATATCATTAAAAATCAAAAAATATATATAAATATTATTGTCGAGGAATACTAATTTTTAGTTAAAGATATAAATAATTTCGAAAATGGATTCGTATTCGATCGATTCATATACGTAATTCTTTCGTATGCGGGATCAATTCTACAAATTTGACGAATACAAAAATCGTGTCAACTATGTTTTACAGTATAAAAAGTGTCGTAAAGTACTTCCGCGGCTATATTACTTGACAGTTTACATTTCGCGATTACTAACCTCTTCTGCAGCAGATGCAACGATCGAGGGAGGGAGAGAGGAAAGAAAGAAACCCGTGTCATAACTATGTTACAAGAGATAGCCGGGAAATAATCGTGCCTTGGATTATTCATCGCTTCGAAGGACCGTAAACAACGTTCCGGTTGTTTAATAATAAACGAAATGGATACGTAGCGTCCTCCTACACACGCAACGTTACATATAATTAGGAAAATTAATCATAATCTTCCAAGAATCGAGTACAAACTATCGCACTCATTTAATTATATCGTCGCCCGAGGAAAATATTTTTCTAATTTCCTTTCATTTTTATCGCATAATTTAACTTTGAATTTTCTAAAAGAAGACTTAACCGATATTAAGGGAAAACTTCTTCCCTTACTTTTTCTTATTATTAATCAACAACATTCTGCCAACTTTCAACTAACCAAGAAAAAAATCAATCCAAAAGACAGGAAGCATGAAGATAATTAAAAAAATCTCCAACTGTTTATCCTTTCATCTCGCCTTCTTTAACCAATTCCGCCAAATCTGAAAGCAATCGCAGCAATCTTGCTCGAACGAGGATCGAAGAAATTAATCCGCGTTAAGAGGAGAGAAAGGAAGGATGACTGGGATGAAACGAAGCGATCGTTTTCGATTTCGACTTTTAGCTCACGGTGACGCAGCGAGTGTCGGCCGGTCACCGTCGTTTCGTTTAAACGAAATCAATTAAGGGCCGGCGACAGGGCTGCCGGCGTAATCCGTCGGTTGTTACACAGCCGATTCCACGCGACGTCGGCCACGGCGGGGTGTCCAGTGTCCAATAGGCTCGCAGGTATTGCGAAACGCCGTGGGCATCCAATCATGTCGGCGGATCGTACCTTTAAGCCCGTCATTACGTCGAATTAGTCTTCCGGGCTTTCGTCCCGTGGACCCGGCTACCCGTAATCCGCGTGTTGCATCGAATGGCAACGTCATCGTTCGATATTATTATATGCCGTGTCCGGGGACGCGTTTAAAATCTGTCAGACGATGAAACACGACGATTTCGATTAAACGCATTGATTCCGCGTCCGTGTTTGCCATGGAATAGATTGCGATTGATGTTTGACAAACTGTTGCGAGCTAGTAGAAGTGTATTCCTTTTGATCACATTTCATCGTTGGTGATTAATAATTTAATTTATAGTTTTATTGTGGTATTTTGTTACGATAATTTGAATACCAATTTGATGTTGATCGAAGATTGGTTTGAATCATAATTTTCGTGTAGGCATGATTTTTAATAATGTCTCTTCCTTTTTTAAATTTTATGGAACATAGGAAAGAAAATATTAACATTTTAATATAAATTTTAATTATTAAATGATAATAAACTGAATAAAGCACAATGATTACCAAATGATATGCATGAAATCTAATCTTGATCAATTGAATACAAAAACGTATTATCGATGAATACGTTTATTTCCATTTATCTGTTCACATTGCTTATTTAATACGCAATGACACATGTTCTCGATTAAATCCTTGTTTCTCGCTTTGTCAACGCTCCTCTGTGAATGTTGCAAGAACGAAAGAGACGATCCACTCCTAGATCGCCTACGTTGCGAGCATAATTACAATTCAAGAACGTCAGCAGGGCAGAGCAAGCAAGCGCGCAACGAGCAGTTCTCTGAAACGGTAAATTGCTACTAATTTCACGCTCGAAAACGAGGAGTGTTTGCAAAAAAAAAAAAAAAAAAAAAGACACCTCGTTACGTGGTAACCGAGCAGACTGACGAATGCACCAGTTGATCAAGATGCGAATACCTCTAAATCTCTTCAGCTATATATATATATATTTTCAATCATTATTGAATCAACATCAGGATATGTATTTGCCTTATGTATTTCATCGAACTGACAAGTCTGGAAAAGTTTATCATAAAAATATAAATGATAAATTGCAACTGAAAATTGATCTATCTCAAGTCCTCATTATTTGATTTAATGTCTAGCTTATAGTTATACATTATTATCTGTTAAAAAAAATTGCAATAGCATTAATTTATTTTTTTCTTTCAGTACAAAAAAAAACTACAAATTCTTCTAATCGAAATTTCTCTCGAACGAACGAAAAGAAAAGAAAAGAAAAAGTCGAAAAATTCTGTGACATGCAGAAGATGAATCGTCATATAGTTATACATTATTAACATCTGCTAAAAAAAAAAATTGCATTAACTTATTTTTTTCTTACAGTACAAAAAAAAGCTACAAATTCTTCTAATCGAAATTTCTCTCGAACGAAAAGAAAAAAAAAGAAAAAAAAAAGAAAAAGTCGAAAAATTCTGCGACATGCAGAAGATGAATCGTCATATAGTTATACATTATTATAACATCTGCTAAAAAAAAAAGATTGCAATAACATTAATTTAATTTTTTTTTCAGTACAAAAAAAAACTACAAATTCTTCTAATCGAAATTTCTTTCGAAAAGAAAAGAAAAGAAAAGAAAAAAAAAGAAAAAATCGAAAAATTGTGCGACATGCAGAAGATGAATCGTCAATTCCCACGTTTCAAAGGGAGCACGCGCAAGAAAATGCTGACTCGAAACTCGTGTGTCACTCGACCGACTCCTTTGTCGGCCGATTCGTTAATCGTGGCGCGGTGGCATTCCTCCGGACTAACCGGAAACGCGTCGCCCTGGCCCCTTTTCCCTTTTTCTTCCAACAGAAGACAAAAAGAGAGAAAGAAAGAAAGAAAAGAAAAGAAAGAAAAAAAGGAAAAGAGAGATAACCGGTAATAGCCGGCTTGGTCCCACACGCATAATTATCGCCGACAAACCAACAGATCCTTATCGAGTCCAGCGTCATAATTATCACCGTGCCGGTGGTCGCTTACGCGTTACACGGCCACGCACATACCGCGCATTGTTTCGCTCGAATTCCGAGCGGCACCGACAGATGCGCGTAACTCGTGAACTCGGGCCCTAGAGTAAGAGGGAGAGTGGGCTGGTTGGAGCAGCTATCGTTGCACGCTGTCACGCGATCGAAATCGATACCACGGGGGACAAAAATCGCGCGCGGCATTTCGGTCCAGAGAGAGATAAATGGCGACGGCCGCGCGGTCTGACCATAATCGTCTTAATCTACTTGACGCGCTCGTTCAACGCATGACTGCTTGAATTTCTTTCGAATTTTTATCGCTTTTTCCTTCCTTCCTTTCTTTCTTTCTTTCTTTCTTTTTTTTTTTTTTTCGGTGTAAATAGTTTCGCGATATCGATACGTGGCGATGCGAATCGTTGCTACTGCATTCCGATAGATCGATAAGACCGATGGGAATAGGGAAATGTGATTGACTAAATGGAATGGGGAATTAGTTGGGAATTAATCGAGAGTCGGGAATATTGGGTGTATAAGTGATTGGTTGATAAACTGGTCGTTGATAAATTTAATGGTCTGATGTTTGTTGGATACGAATCACAGGTAATTTTTCGAAATATCTTTGATAAGATAAAATGGATCTGATGGAAAATTCGAAGATTAACATCGAATATGACGTATAGTCGTATTAGAAATTTATTTTTATTGGAGTAAGAGTCGTGAAAATTTTAGATTATGGAGAGATTAATAATTGATAATTGACATGAAGTATATGGTAATGAATATCTGTTTAAAAATTTTCGTGTAAGTAATTTTTAAGTACTTTTTTTATCATAAAAATTTTTATTGTTCAAAATATTTGCCATTTTCTATTACATAGACATTTACATGATGTAAATCTGTTTTATGTAATGAAAGCGAATTGTTTTTGCGGGGCGCTCAGTTGTGAACGAATCGGTGACAATTATACCCATGTGCGCCATCAGGGATCTCGTTTGCACTAAATTACGAGTTAATCGGTTGAAAATTTCGTGAAATAGACGCCTGCTTTATCGACCTCGCGGGAAAGTAGGGATTTCATATCGACATAGCAGAGCAACCCCTTCAGAAGATTGTTCCAATATATTATATTTTCAATTTTTTGGCATTCCATACATTTCAAAAAATCGACATTTCGTACTAAAATTTAAGATATCAATAAAATAATATTGTTTTTATATTTATAATTACGCATTGTAGAGAGTTGAAATTACGATTATCAATAATATCAAGCACCGAGTATCGAAATTTCTTCACTAGAAACTATATTTCATCTTAATCGTCATTATAAAATTGTTTCTTGAATCAATATTATTTTTATATCAGTTGAATACGTTTAAAATACCAATGCCATACTAGGGATAAATTTCATTCTGACAAATTCGCCAACAGATGTCGCCAAGGTTCAGTCTAGTAACTTTATAGGACACGATCGATAAGTGAAACGGAAAAGTTTACTTCCTTATCGATATAAGATACAATAAACAACCTCGAAGACGGTCCCTCAAATATTTTCAACATTATTATGCACGATACATTTAATTCTCGTGTTAAATTGAATGCCAATTAATTCTAACTCAATCTCAAATTAATAAAATAATGTAACATCTCCTTTATCGATTACATTCTGAAAATTTATTCCCCTACTAAATATTTCAAAGTTATTTAACCACTCTTCTCGTTATCAATCGCCATTTCTGAATCTGTATCACCGATATCTTAATGATACAAAAAAGAAGAAAAGTGTATCGCGCAGAATTCCTCGAAGCAACCCCCCCGTGCGGGAAAACATCCGCCGCTAGATGTCAGCAGAATGCCCTGACAGCGCTAACTAGTGGGAATCGCGGTGACTGTTTCTCCCGCCTATCGGGGAGAGCCTCGAGGGGAGAGAGAGCCATATTCCCCGGAAAATCTGCACCGTTGGAAAAGCGCTGATGGGGAACCCGTCGAAAGTAGGCGGGGCGTTGGTCGTGCAGCGTGTTTGCACCGCGGAAGAAGTGGGAAAAAGGCCGAGTGGCTCGCGCCTGCTCAGCTTTTTTCCTCTCTGTCGCCCTGTCTCGCTCTCGCTCCCGTCTAGGCGGAGTTTAAAAAAAGATTTCGCGCGTCGTGAGGGGGGAGGTGGAGCCACGGACGCGCGGAATTCCGGAATTTCACGGAGTCCCCGTGGCGGGGGAGGAGGGCTGGAGACGGCGACGGCGGCCCTCGAGAAGGGATGAAGGGGAAAAGCGCATATATCGAGTCGGTGCGAGTTTCGCGCGATGGCAGGCGCGAGTGAGAGAGAGAGAGAGAGAGAGAGAGAGAGAGAGAGAGAGAGAGGGAGGGTAACGCGCAGGGAAAGTGGCGAAGGGGAAACTTGCCTGCTCCGGGCAGACCGATCGAGCTCGACAACAGCCAGTTCAACGCGTGCCAACCCTCTTTCGAGATACTGTCTTCTGTCGTGACGAGTAAACTGCCGCGTCGGTTTATCCTTGTTTTCCCATTCGCCGACTCGAATTCCACACTCGTGACGCGGAATTCGAAAGGGATGAATTTCCTTTTCGAATCGCGATAAATAAAAGTGTGTTTAGAATATAATATTAATAATAATAATACTAATACTAATAATAATAATAACAACAAGAACAACAACGTGACGTATGAAGTGATCAGTGGAGTTTCGTTGCCAAGTTTGATATGATATATATAGGCAGTTTGATGAGAGCGTGGTTATCGTGGTCAGCTAGGACGGGGAGGCTGTGTAGAGAGGAGGAAGAGTTCATACGCGGTGGATGGCTCATTGAGCTGAAGATCGTTCAAAGTTGCTTGGTTCGTATAATTATATCTGTCATGTACCTTCAAAGTGCTGTGGAAGGATATACGGTTTAGGGAGAATGAACTTTTTACGGGGTAGCTGCGCGATTAGGTTTATTTGGGACGCATATAACCGGAATCACGTGGCCGAGTGACGGGTGTAATGGTCGACTAACGACTCGCGATCTTTTGAAGTTTAGATTCGATGGTGAACGTTCGGCTGTAAATGTTCATCGAGTACACCATCACCGTATCTTTGACGTGGGCTTCTATTTCCGTTCGTCTTGTAACCGCGTTGTTAGGCCCGTCTTCCACTGTCCCCTTAAATTTACGACGGCGGAGAGACACGTACGCAACACGTACGCACACCCGGAAAGGGCGTACTTAGTCAACGCGGCAACGACTTTTAAAGGGAATAGAACGAATTGCACCACCGATCGGGGAACGTCCCGACGAAACGATTACGAGTGTGTAAATATGTTTCCACTCCCTTCGAAGCCAGTTTACTTTCTCGTCAGAGCGAAACTAACGACGCGCCGTTATCGTCGTACAGTTGAAAGTGGCCGTGTGTACCTTGGCAGCGAGAAGTGATAACCGCGTTGTT
Organism: Apis mellifera; assembly: GCF_003254395.2. Taxonomy (NCBI): domain Eukaryota; kingdom Metazoa; phylum Arthropoda; class Insecta; order Hymenoptera; family Apidae; genus Apis; species Apis mellifera. The sequence goes on along the minus strand of NC_037644.1, from coordinate 10,263,649 downwards.
AGCTGCGAAATAAGCCCCGTGACAAACACACGCGGCCTCAACGATAGCGTGATATAATAACGATAAGGGAACGTTCCTCCGAAAAAGATCAACGAGGTTCCACTCTACGCGGTATATACGATAGTTTCCACGATAACCTTGATAAACTGACCCCACGATAGTCGGCCACGATAAGGGGAGAACCAACGTTTCGATATCTTCAAACACATCAATTCCAAACTCCACTTCATCCAGTTCTCTCCTCGCGTTCTTCATTTTATCGAAATTTTCCCACTAGCAAAGTGAACGAACGCTCCTTTCGAAAGGCCAACGATATATAAATCTCTCTTAGAATCTGAAAATCTGATCCAACACGTCTAACAACAATCTTTCAATAATTACATATATCGTTACACGTACTCGTTCCACGAAGAAAAAGAAGAAAAAAAAAGAAAAAGAAAAGGGAAAAAAAAAAAATATCACACCGCTTTTCCTCGCGTCACCAGCATAATATAATCGCGGCGTGGAGAGCGCGTGACGCGTGCTGGCTACATCGCCAAGTCCTTCTGCCCCCCACCACCGCGCGCTATTTCTCGCGCACGTCCCCCCTCCACCGACGATATTTCACCACCCCTACCAGGAACTCCGGTACGCGGACAGCGGCGACAAGGACGCGGCGATCGGCGTACGCACGAGGCCGAGTGTAACGGAGCACGTGGGCCGCCGGTGGGGGTGGAGGAGGAGCGATAAGACTGGAGGGGAAGCGTGGCGGAGGCACGGCGAGAGGGGAAGTCACCACTCCCCTTCCACCAACCAGCGGAGCGCGTTCTCTCCCACGTAACGGCGCTAACCGACGGGACCTTTGTTGCCCGCCACGCTCGAACGAGTGTCCCGCTCGAGAGTTTGGACGCTGGTGCCGCCCAGCGGTGATCGCGGGAACTTTCGCCTCTCGGTGGTGGGGGCGAGGCGGCAGGTGGTGGGGGAATCGCGGCGCGGTGGTGGGGGTAGAGCGTAGAGGGACGAGCGGTGGGGATGAATGCAGAGAACGGAGCGAGTACGAGGACGGGGGCATGCTGCTCTCAGGACGCGCAGAACGTCAGAGTGGGTCGAGAAGGACGGGTGTATCTCTCGTTCTCGCTCTCTCTTTCCCTCTTTCTCTCTCTCTCGCTCTTTCTCTCTCTGTCTCTCTCTCTCTCTCTCTCTCTCTACTCGGCTCTCTTTCTTTCTTCGTTTCTTTCGATCATTCGTCCCTCTCGCTCGCTCCTCGTGGAGAGGCAGAGAAAGAGAGGCCCGATGGCGGGGTGAGAGCCGGCTTACTACGCGGCGAAACGCTACCACGGCGTTCAGTCGTCAGCGATCAGACCGCCGGGCAGTGTGAACCTTCCTGGGCAGTCTCTTCATCTAACCACTCTTCCTCTGCTGTCGTCCCTTCACGGACACGAAGCAGCGATCGGCATCTGGGAAAAGTTGGAGTACAGTTTCTGGAGATGGATTTGTCTGATGATCCCCTGATAGATCATCGCGGCCTCGGTGGAAGGATTGAGGAACAAGCTTCCAAGGAGCGGAAAGGAGAGGAAGAGGAATTCACGAGAGAGAGAGAGAGGAAAGGAATCGAGTGAATTTACAGGAGAGAGAGAGAGATAGAGATAGATAGAGATAATACTCGCTGTAGGATAATTGCGAAAAAAACGATTTCGAAGGAAGATCTCGCGTTCGAACCTTCGGCTAAAAGGTTTCGCCGCAACTGTTCTGTGACAGAACCGAGGGCCTTCAAGGACGCTCGATAACCAGAATCCAGGCTAACAGATGTTGGAAAAGATCTTAGCCTGCGAGCCGATTGCCGCGGTTCAAACTAGCTGGGACGATCGTCGCGGGAGCATCGAAAAATCTCAGAGAATTCCAGAAATCGTTGGATATCTAGAAGTTGGTTTAACGACACCCGAAGAATACGAACTTCGCTCGCTCGTCGAAACTCGAAGATTTCAGGATTCTGGGAAGGAGAAGGAGAATCGAGCTCTTCGAATTTTTCCTTCCTCGTCCGAAATTTCGAACGATATTCGAACAGTGAATAACACGCAACAAATTGTATGGTCATAGTGAGGATCTCGTTCGTTTGTGCGCTCGTTCGGGCTTGCGTCGAGCCACGTGGTGCTCCGAATCGCGCGAACGAATCTGCGCTTCGTAATTCTCGCGCGTACACGCAGTCTTCCCTCTTTGCGAAACCGCGTCTCGAGAAGGTGAAAACGAAGCGAGAGAATCCCGGTGAATCGAAAGTAATCAATAATTTTTCTTCGTCGCATTGCCGAGCTATGTGGTGCCGTTCGATTCGTATTTATGCGAAACGAAGAAGAAACGAGAAAACTGTTCTTTGCCTCGACGCGAGCCGAAGATGTTGGAGATTTCTGAAGACTCTGGAGATAGTGAGACAGTGTGAACGGATCGACGATGGATCCGGAAGAAAATGAAAATAACAATAAAAAAAAAAGAAAAAAGAAAATGAAAAATCGAATAATAATAAATGGTGGTGGTTAAATTTTAAATATTCGAATATTAAAAAAAAAAAAAAAAAAGAAAGGTATATTAATTGGGGGAAAAGTGGGAGGAATATAGCTGCACGTCGATTTTATTCTTGATTAATGGCACGATTGAAGGGAATGACGAAGAGAACGTTACGCTTTACGGACGTGTTAGCAGCCGACGGCTCTTTGCCAACGAGATCGTCACGAATCAACGATGAACAAGTGAGAGGTAAGAGCCAACATCGTAAAAAAAAAAATAAAATCGATCAAAAGCCCAACCGTGATTTTACCGAAACTCGATACCCTCCTCATTCCTTTCCTCCCTCATTCCTTTCCTCCCTTTCATCCATACTTCTCTGCCTCTATTAGTGAAGTGTAGATATTCGAAACGCGTAATCGAAAACTGGAAACGCGCGACAATCATTTTTGAACGTATATTTCCCTGAATTTTCGACCTGGTGACGAATAACCTTTCTCAAGTGAGCAATTTCGTAAAGTGAGTCTCAAACAAAAGAAAAAAAAAAAAGATCCCGCAATCTCTCCTCACGTCAGTTCGACCGATATAAATTTTTAAATCCAAGCCAACTTCGTTCCACCCGATATTTTGAAAAAATTCCAAAAGAGAAATAGCGAAACGAAATAAATAGATAGATGACCTGTTCGACGCGAATTAACCTTCGTCCAAGGGTGCTATCGTCCAAAGTGATGGTGGTGATGGTGGTGGTGGTGGTTGGTGGTTGTGGTGATGGTGGTGATGACGATGATGACGATCGAGTAACCGCGAGTGACATCTTCCTCCGGGAGTTCCCGTCTCGATTCTCTCGCGATTCGGTCGAATGAACTCGATGCCCGAAGTTAAATTTCGTTTCGAAGGGGGTACCGGAACTTCCAACTTCCCCTCACCCCCTCCTACTCCCCCTCACCCTCCCTCGAAGAAGTTGTAACGGTGGACAAACAGTTTCCCGACCCGATCGAGGCGGATCCACCTGTTAGGCAAACAGGGTGACCGCAAATCTGCAGCTCTGCTGAGGAGAGAGAGAGCGAGAGAGAGAGAGGAAGAGAGAAAGAGAGAGAGAGAGAGAGAGATGTGTGGTCCACCTGTAGGAGCGGCGGTGCGGCGGTGGTTGCCCTCGCGTGTCGAAAAATTTCCTCCGTATTCGGGCGAAAAGAGGAGAGCACGTGTTCAGGTAACCGCGCCCCCGGGGTCGCATTGTATCCACGAGAGAAAATAGCGAGGAGTGGATACCTCTCCTCTTCTCTTTCGCCGCTCGCGCCGCCTCTTTAATCCCGCGTTCGACAGAATTGGGAAGTCAAGTGCTCCATTCATTGCTTTCTCCTCCTCCTTTCGGCCACCTGAAGGGAAATCCTCCGTGACGCGTGCGGCTACCTGAAGATTTTTCACGGGCTCCGAACCGTGGTATTTCGTGGTATTTCGTTGAGACGTTGTGTTTCGTGTAGTTCGAAAAGAGGAGTGATTTTGGAGAAGGATCGATCTACTTTTCACGAAGTCGAGAGAGGTGAAGAGGAGGAAATATTCATTTGTGCGGTAATTGGATACCTGTTTGTTTAGAATTTCGAGCGAATTTTTGTGGTAAGATCGAAGATAGATTCTTGTTTTAAGAATATATTAAACTTGTTAGAGTTTCAACGTGCTCTTCCACGTCGTGACGTATCGTTAGAGTTTGTGGCTATCGTAGGTGCAATTTTTATACTTGACAGACAAGCGAGTATGTAAAATCGATAATATTAGCTTCGAATGATATGATTTTATGCAGGAAATATCATTACCTTGATGTTTAAACTTCATGATCATTTCCAATTCTAACTCACGGATTGCATTACAGAAACTTCGAACAGTGGCAACTTATCAGTGTTTCTATAGCTTCGAACTTTACGAACGATCGTTAAACTGACAATTTTCTTTAAACTACATCTCGATGTAAGTAAAACTTTTTCTCGAACAATAGGTTCTCTTGTAAAATCAACGATTTCTCTGCTTGACAAGTTTCGATAAATTTTATCCAAATTCTTTCATTCTTCAACGAAATCATTCCTATAAAATTAACCAAAACGTGAATTTCTTCCAAAATTCAAATGCAATTTCACAACTTTGCAAAATTCGATAATTTTTCACTCCAAGTCTCCATTCCTACTAACAAACTATCCCCGTATAAAACGAACGAATTTTCAATAATTTTTATCCCTAAATCTGTTCGTTCCTCGAACAAAATTCGAATCCAACGTTTTTCACGTTTCGACGTTGAGGCCGTGCGAGGCCAGAGGCATCGTACGAAGGACTTGGAATGTCGAGCGTGGAGGAAACTATCAAGAAGAGTATTAATCACACGCGATCAAGTCGTTAGACACGGATATCGCGGCGATATTTCACGCCGTCATTGGCACAACAGCCTTCCAAGTGCGATTTTTTTCTCTCTCTCTCTCTCTCCTCTTTTCTTTTCCTTCTTCTCTCTCTCTCTCCCTCTCTCCCTCTCTTTTTTCACCATCGTCGTTGTCGCCGGTTGTGTACGTACCGCAAGACGAACCGGCTTCTAATAATTCATCGCGTTGGAGGGATCGTTTCGAAATCTCCTCATCTCCCGTACGTGTATACTATGTATACACGGGTATAAATCTTGGTCGATAACTCGTCGGTTGATTTTCGCGCGGATAGATAGCTCTCGAGGGGAATGGCGACGTTCCGCTTAAGAAACGAGTCGACGAGTTTTAGAGGTGTGCAACGTTTGATCCTCGACCGTGCCTGCGCCCGTCGGATACCAGAAGTGTTGAATAGCCTCGCTCGAACTGAGCCGCTCGAACACCGCTTGATTTATGACCGGTGAGTGGGAATGTGTGTTAAAATGTGGACGTGCACGGCCGATACGGATGGCGAACGAGCCTCCAAATGTAATTTCGTAATCTTTTGTGTTCACGGTTCCCCCGATGCTGGGGATCTGGACTTGTATGTACCAGGTGTTCACATACATTCTATCTCGAATATCATTCCGTTGGATCGTTTCGAATATTTTTTGGAATTTTTTTGAAGGAAGGGGGAAGGAAGGAAGATGACGAAAGATTTCGAATTGTTCGGAATTTTGTCGCGATTCGAAAACACGGATTCGTGTTGAAGATTATTTTATCTCGCTCGATAAAATGGACGAAGTACCTGTAAGTAAGTTGATTCTCCTTATCTATCCTGTCGATTTACGAAGCTTAGGAATACAGATTTGTGAAGTGTTGTTGACACTTTTTATTTAGATTAGAATTCTCTGTCAATCCCTCGAAACTATGAAAAGTATTACCTCCTCCTCCCAATTAAAAATAAACACTTGAATCGATCGAAATTCGAACCGTCGGACGAATATCACCGTCCTTTCTTCCAAAATCCATCGATTCCAACCACGGGGAGAGAAGCACCGTTCCACGGTGTCCCGTTGGATTTAAAAGTCTCGGCGGGTTATTCGATTGAATCGTGGAAGGCAACGGTGGTATATATCGGGTGTATCGCGATGAATGAAATCGCTAACGCGTTCCAAGAGACAATGTGTCTCGGGTCAGGAAAATATATAAAGGCTTAGAGACCCCTCTCCTCCCTTCTGGAGAAGAAGAAGAAGAAGAAGACAATCTGGCTGGCAACTTTGCTCTGCTAACCCTGTGTACAAGCTGCGGTTCGGTGGATATATACCCGAGCGGGGCCTTACAGGGGCCATTATCCGATCGTGGAATTTGAGATCTGGCCCTTTCAACCGCGCGTCAAATTATCCCCGAGCACAATGCGCCCGTTGATTGATATCTTCAGTCGTAGCTGCCGTAACGTGGCCTGGCCACGTTCGTTCGTTCGTTCGTTCGTTCTTTCGTTCGTTCGTCCGTTCGTTCGCCTCCTTTTCCATCCCCTGTCCTCTTCCTTCTCGCCAATCTCACATTCGCTCCCCCTTTCTCCATCTTTCACTCTCCCCGTCTTCGTTCGATCGAGTCGTTTCGCTTTCTTCTCTTGCTCTCGTCCTTTTTTTCTCTCTCTCTCTTTTCTCTTTTCTCTTTTTTCCTTTTAGGCCCGGCCCTCGCCGTGCAGCGGCCTCGCACAAAGCGAGCGCCGAATATCTGCGCGGACCCACGCAACCTTACCACCTCGATTTGTTCTAAACTTCTGCCTTCTTCCTTCCAGAGAAGAGATCCAACTCGGGAAACTTGTCGATTACGGTTTATCTCGATTGTTATAGCGTTGCTGTTGCTGTTTCGATCATCATCGGATGAGGATGATGTTGTGGAAATCGTATGGTGTATGTTCAGAGAATTTAGAGTTCTTAGGACTCTTTCGAATTATTGTATCGTTTAGAAATATGAATAGCAGGCGAGATGAAGATTGTTTCGAAATATACTTATAGGTTGTTGCGTCTTTTTTTTAATAAGTGTTGTTTTCCTGAAAGATTAGAAAGATTTTTCATCCTCGAGATAATTAAATTGATACGAATTTCTCGTTGCAACTCGTATAGAAAAATAATAATAATGGTCTATGCTTTTTTATATTAAATTTAATGGATTTACTGAATTTACAATTAAGAGTAAAAACTTTCAACATTTGAAAGTGAAAGTTTTTTCATTTTCAATTTTTCAAACGTATTCGTGTATGGTCTTTTATTATTGATAATAGCTCTTCTTTTTCTAAATTATGGAATATTTCCCGCGAAATTTCGTGAATTTAGGCATCTGCGACGGTATGTACGTGTCACTTGCAGCTGCCTAAGAAACATCTCGAAAGTGACACCCCTAATCATGGATAATTTACGCATGGCCGAATTAGGTAATTACTCGAGGAACGCAGGAACGTCCATTCATCTTTTTACTTAGCCCATTTTAGCTCGAAATTGGTATAATTAGCGCGAGGATATAACGTAGTAGAAATTGGTGTCCTTTCCTCCTCGTAGAGGATTCAACCCCTCTCTCTCTATATATAATTCTCTTTATCGCCGGTGTTCCTGGTATCATCACCCTTTCACACTTTTCTTGTCCGTCACTCTATTGGTGTTTCCATGTACCTTTCACTTCCTTTGATGTCATCTTTTGTCGCCCTCGACGTTCGTTTATCTTCATTTTCTTCTAGCTAATCATCACGAAATTGGAATACTATTTTATACCATTCTGTTTCGAGTATTTTATTGTCAAGAGTTGTTTAATCCTCAGTAATAATGATTGACATTTAGATCTCTAGAATTTTTATATATTTTTATAAAATACCATAATATGTATTCTGAATATTTTTTTTATGTAAATTTTTGTACACTCGTAATACCCAATTCGTCGTAAACAAAACGTAAGGAGAAATAAAAATTAATCCAACTTTCAAAATTTCTATATCCTTCTATAAAAAGGAAACTTCTCAATTGTAATTAAACAATCTCGGTTAAATCGAATTCGCGAATTATTCGCGAATTAATCACGATTAAATTATCGATCGATTAAACGTACACTATCGTTCGAATAAATTTCCTTAATTGGACAAACACGTATCCCCATATTTACCTAAAATTTACACTTGCAAAAACTCCTGGCCCCAACCCATTCGCCCGATCAATCCCTCCCCTGTCGAGCCCTGTGGAACGAATTCCAGGAGCCGGACGAGTTCGTTCGGGAACTCGTCAAAGAGTCTTCCTCTCCCTCGCGAGAGGAGAAATTTTCCGCGCGCGTTTTTCGAGGCCATTTTTCACTGTCGGCCTCCCCGCCCCCGTGTTGGCATTTCAACCGGTCTAAGGGACGTCGAACGGCCGGAAGCGAGTTTTCCGCGCCGTCGCCGCCGCCACCAGCGTCGCCTTCGAGTGGATTTTTCTCGCTTTTCCACTGGCTGCCGTCGTAACGAGGTTACGCCTTAAGTATTTGCTCGTCGATTTCGCGACGATGGGGAACCGGCTCCCTCTCTTCCTCTTCTCCTTCTTGCTCCAACGAGCGAGAGCCTTCGAGGGCCACGAAAAATTCACCATCCGGAAGAAAAAGAAAGTTCTACGTGACTTTTCCTCTCTCTTTTTCTCTCTCTCTCTCTTTCTCTCTTGCTTCTTTTCATCTCGACGAATTTCCACGCAAACTTTCGACTCTGCTTCCCTTCCCCTCCCCTTTTAACCTTCCCTTGTTCTCGGGTAAGGGTGCAAACGTAGGAAAAAATTCTAGAGCGAATCTCTCGAAAGCTTCCTTTTTTTCTTTTTTCCTTTTTTTATCAGTGGATAAAAAGTGAAAGTCATTCAAGGATAATCGCTGATATATGCTAATAAGCCTCGAGGAGAGTTTCAGTTCTCGAATCTATTCTCACCCTCGGATATATTTGCGATATGGTGATGTCCATAGCTCGATCCAAAGCTCATTCGTTGATGGAAAATAATTTTTCGACTAATAATTCATCGAATGGAATTTCATCTTTCGAATCTGTTGCACGATGCAAAGAGTTTGGAAGATTTTTTTTTGGTGAGAAGGAAGACGGGATGGAAGAAGGGGGAGAGGGATAATAGTCGGATGGGCCATTTTCGTTCCGTGCCACGAGCGAAAAGACAGAACGTTGCGTCGTGCATGACCGGTGATGGGTATTGGACGAGAGTAACGGCGCTGCACTTTATTGGATAATTTAGTGGCGATCTAGAGAACGATTTGGGGGGCTAATGGGATCTTTATTGCGTGGGTAGGCCGGCTGAAAAGTGATTTTTGCGTTATGAAGTGGATAAAGAGACTGGACTGCGTTCGGGGGATGAATGACTCGAATCGTTCCACTATTTAATCGTTTGATCCTCTTCCTCCTTTCGACGTTTTGAGAACGTGTGCGTGGGCTCCGTGATTTTTCGTTGATTGCTCGTATAATAGATTCTCGAGATTCCTTCTTCGTATTTTCTTGCTTGAATTCTATCTTTTATTTAGGAATCTGGTTCTCTAGTATTATATTGTCTCTTACTGATTGTTTATTCGAATTTTTGAAAATTGGTTCGATCGTGCTTCGTTTCTGAAGATTTGTCTTCGTTCTTGTAACATTTTCTTCTGCCATATTTTGTTAAAAGAAAATATATTTTTCAATATTTTTTTTATATTTTCTCTTTGTAATAAATTCTTCACACTTTTCAATTCCGAATAAAATTATAAATTGTTCTACGATTTTTTAACGATCGGGCAGATTATTTATATATATACATAAAATCTGACAAATATCGAATATAAATATTTCGCATCGAATTAAACGAATTTTTCAAATATCTCGTATGCAAAAAATTCAACTTTGTGAAGCCTTTTAATGACACGTCCATCACGGCGAAAATATCGATTACGATCTCTTGTTATCTTCGATCGAAATGTCAAAATTTGCATCGACCGTTTTTTTTTCTTTTCTTTCCTTTTTTTTTTTTTTGAAATGGTATACGATTACGACACTTGGAGTGTAACCTTTTCCTTCTCTCCTTCTTCATCTTTACGTACGGGAATCCCAAAGGTGAAAAGAATACGATCGTTTACAGGTGTGTCGCGGTAGCATCACGTCTATTCTTCCTATCCACCCCTTTCGACGCATCCTAGGTCGATACCTATATTTAAAATTTCAGTAGGGCTCAGCGTTTCAGGTCATGCGTGGCGTATAAATATTGTGCATAAATAAGGACGCTTATTTATGGGAATTTTATGAAAATTTCTTCGTACACGAAGGGTTGAGGATCCTTGGGGTTAGGGTTAGAGGAGAGGAGAAACCGTTAACTATCCGACTGCTGGATTGTAAATTTTGGATCGTCGTCTATCATTTTCAGTATATCTTATAATACAAGAATAAAAAAATATAATAACGAGAGATAAAAAAAAAAAAAAAAGATTCATGCAAAGACACGTAAAGTTTTTCATTAATTTTTAATGTTATGCTTATCACATTCGTTATATACTCATTAGAATTAATAATTGACCGATATATTAATTACAAAAGTATTAAAAAAATGATATAACGATGCAAGAAGATTAAAAAAGAAAATTCATGTTGATAATTATTATACGATATGTAATCTTTGATGTTTGCTCATTAGAACTGGAAACTTTTATAGGCGTAATTATTACTAATATGAGTTAAACTATTATGATTTAATAAATTGATTTTTAATTTATGAAAAATGATTATGTAGCTGTGGAAATAATTAATAAATTGAATAGTGAAATAGAAGGAACGTTGGAAAAAGAAGGAAGAAGAGGGACAACAAAATAGTTCCTCTTTCGATGCAATGATTTTGATCTAAGAAAAAAAAAAAACTACAAAGAAGCGATGCACACACTTAAAGCAAAACTTGGATTAGAATTAATTTGAAAAAAATACTTCTTTCAATAACATGCGGACGGTTGGTCGCAAGATTTATTTTAAATTTAAATTTCTCATAAACATTCAGATACAATGGCTGCAAAAAGTATTTACGTAATTAATTAAATTCAAATGTATTACATTTTACATTATTTAACAAATATTTTCAACTTAACGAAACATTAATCTAATCGAAATGAAATATATTTCATTATCGCGACGAGTGTGGATTTTTTTTTTTATATAAAATATTAAAAAAAAAAAGCTTTATATACAAGGATATACAACGTATACAAGAAAGACGAAAAACAAGCGAAACGGTATCACGTTCGTATCGATGGAACAGAATGGAAGGAAACGGAGGTAGATAGAGAATAAGAATTCATTAATCGAGTCGATAAATGGGCGAGGATCCGTGAGAAACGAAAGGATCATCGCCTTATGCTAATAGACGGAGGAAAAACACCCTTGGGGAGTTTTCTCACGGGATGCTCGCAGTCTAAGGAATATTAATAGGCGCCCCACCATACCTCCCTTCGACCCATCATTCTTCGACACCGGGAAATTTCCGCGTGGAAGGGTTAAGGCCGATGGACCATCTGTGTACCTACTTCGAAACCTTCGTCTCCTGACGAGCGTTCGCGCGTTTCCATTAGTATGCCCGCGCCATTATGACATAATACACGAGCGATCCATCGTGGAAATATTTATTCTAAGGGGAGCAGGTAAGGGGTTGACGCGTCAGGAATTTAGAAAAACTGCCTTCCGCGCGATGCAAACACGCACGAGTCCCTTATTCACGAAGTATTTATTTATTCGTCTCGAAAAGTGTGGAAATAATAACAGAAGTGGAAGAGCAATGGCGAATTAAAAATTACGATATGATGAAAAAGATGGTCATTATATTTTTAAAAAGTTTATTTCGTGAAATTGTTTTTGTAATATAACGAGAAGATTGTATTTCTTCTAGAAAAGAATGGAATGAAGTTTCATCTCGATGAGAGTCTAGAATTAAATTTAAAACAAGAAAATTGTAATTGTAATTGATCGATATTTTATTTGGTAAAAGTAGATGGCAATGAAAATTATTTAACAATATAATCGTGTCGATGTTTAATAATTACCACCGGTAGAAACTTTCTCCACTTTTAGAGAAATTTCACAAGGGTTGCAACAACGGAATATCATTGATTTCATTAAAATGTGTTTCAAAATGAATTAATATCGCGTACGCAAAATTAAAAGCGAAAAAGGATTTGTAATTACCTATCTGGCAAAGATATCAAAGCGACCATATAAATTCATTACAGGTTTGAATAAATTTATCGAACTTTCGAGATCAAAAACTGCATCGATGAATAATTATCAGTGACATGAAAGAAATAGCGTTACAAAGCTGTTCAGAATCAAAAGGCCGGGATATGGCTATACTATTTCGCGCATCTCGCAAATATAATTACACGAAATTAATTATCGGTTGTGTTGTTAAAAATTTACAGAAGATTTTGGATTCATAATCAAATCAAATACAAAAGATACGAAAAAAAAAATATATTAAATTTACAATAACACACGTATGTAAAAGACGCTGTTGAATGAAATTGGAAAATATAAACGAACACACGAAAAATCCTCCAGGTTCCAACTTCAGGAATATCTTAAAAAGATCCAAAGCTTTTTAGAAATATTGCCAAGAACATAAATGAAAAAAAATAAAAATAAAAATCCAATTCTGAGAATATTATTAAAGCAAAATAAAATCCAAAACCAGCAATGGATACAACCGAGTGGGCCCCGATTCGTTGCACGCCGATTTCCAGCGCGATCGGGGACCACAAATCTTGGCGATTCTCGAGATCTGGAGATCGAAATTAGCCGGGTCGTTGCACGTCGTCGTAGAACGAAAATTACGTGGAAGAATCCTTTGGCCAGTGCCCTTTCCCGGGGCCCGTTGCCCTCCCCCGTCGACATCATCCTCCTCGTCTTGATGCGATTATAATGAACGCTCGGTTTACCGTGGAGCCTGATAACCTAACCTCGAACGAGGAGAAGAGAAGAAAACGAGAAAAAAAGGGACAAACAAGAAGAAGAAGAAGAAGAAGAAGAAGAAAGAGGAAGGAAGATGAATGTAATACAGAGAGAAGGAGGAAGAAGGAGGAGAAAAAAAATAGGGAGAGGAAAAAGAAGAAGAAGAAGAAGAAGAAGAAGAAAAAGTAAAGAGAAAGAGAGAAAGACAGAGAGAGAGAGAGAGAGAGTGGAGCAATAATATGAGAAGGCGGGGCAGGCCGGAATACGTAATGCGCTAAGAGTGAAGCCGAAGCGCGTCTTGAACGGAGCATGAAATTGGCTTTTCGGGCGGGATCGATTTGCGACAAAAAAGTTGTTGTTGCTGGTTGTTGCCGCCGAGATGCAAAAGATACAATCGTGCCTGCCGGACTCGACGCGCTCGCTGTTGCTAATTTGAATTCATTTCGTGCACCCGTTCGATCGCAGGTTGCATCTTGCGAGCGTGAACACGTTGAGAGGGGCGCGTTGTGGACCCTCTTTGTCTTTTTTCTCCTTTTTTCTTTTTTCTTTTTAATTTTAATTCTCGGAAAAGAATTCTCTTGATAAGATTGAAAATGATCGACGTGCATCGGACGGTAAGAATTTTGAATTTTAAATTACTATTTGGGAATCGCTATCGCGTCTGTGTCTAATGATGTACATCTATGGTATACATGTATATATATATATATATATATATACATACATACATACATACATATATATATATATATATATATATTCGATAAGAGAGCAATTGATTTGGTACATGGTATTTAGGACACGGTAAGCATCTTGACGTGATACATGGAATTCTGATACTTGTTTACTGATAGTTATGGTAGTTATGATAGTTATGGTAGCGATGAGAAGGCTTCGAGATCTTGTTCATGAGGGAAGAGGGTCGTTAGAAGTTAGGTGAATTTCATTAATGAATATCACGATGTGTATTCTTGAGGGTGAGGGAACGAATTTAAAATCCAGCTCAAGTTAGGGCCTTTAATAAAGAGATATACTTTTCGAGATCGAAGAAAAGCATGACAGAAAGTTGTTAATATATATTTTCAACTCTCAACGGAGACTTTAGATTTAAAAAAAAAAGAAAGAAATCGTATGAACGTGTCCCGTTCGAATGTAAATCATTTGCCAATTTTTCCACGCATCGAATTTTACACAATACCGATTTGCTGGATAACAGGGCGAGAGAGGTTTCGAGAGCATATAATTTCTCCGCGACATTATATCGTTTCTTCTGTATATGCATTTACATCAACAGACGTCCCTTTCTTCCTTCTTCCCCCTCCCTCGTTTTCGAATTCGTTTTCACTCGACTCGTACTTATACCCGTGATTCACGATCGATCCTCCGCGTCGTGAAATCCGTATGATTGATACCCTTGAATCGGAATAACAATGATTATTATTATTTATCATCATCATCATCATCATCATTATTATTATTAAGCGGTAGCGCATCGGTGAAACCGCACGCTCGTTTCCCGTTTCTCGAAAAGAAAGAAAGGAGAGCTCGAATTATATTTTGTCCCATGTGGGTCAAATGGTCACCGATAAAGTAGAAAAGAAAAAAAAGAAACAGAACAGAGCGTAAGAGAGGGAAAATAAAAAAGGAGAGGGAAATAAAACATTCGGTGAAAAGCGAACGGTCGAAAAAATGTCGAAAAATCGCAACGATATAGTTTCACCGATATTCGTGCGACCAACTTTTCGCGTATTTACGAACTGTTCTTCCCCCCCTCTCTGTCCCTCCCTTTGCTTCCATCCTTGCCATTTTTTTTGACCCGGTATCGAGAACACTTGTAATCCGAGAAACTGTATGCATTCTCGTCCGAATATCGTTTCACGCGAAAATCGAGATCGTCCGGCAAATTCTCTTCCTCCCTTTTTTTTTCTTTTCTTTTCTTTCTTTTTTTCGACAGAGAGAAGCGTAATCCTGCAATCACACTGATCGATGATTTCTCCCTGTTTGTTCCAGGTGTGTTCTACGCTACGGTTGGAAGTGTGCATGTTGCTTATAGTGGCGGTATTATTCGGTAAGGAATAATAAGGAAAATGGAGGAAAGAATTTGGAAGTGTGTCGGAATTTCGAGTGCAAGGGGGCGAAAATCAGCGAAGATGGAATTGGTAACGAATATTTTTTAAAACAAGAGGGAAAAAAGTCTCTCTGGTCACAGCGAGATCTTCGTTCGTTTCCTTTGATGATAATAACGAAACGATAATCGGACCCTGTATTTAACCTTTTTTTTTTTTTTTTTCTTATATCGGATTCGATAGAATTCTCCCCGGGAGAAGATGCGTAAAGGATATTATTATAAATTAATCTAATGATAGGGATTACAGTAGAAACTTTACAAAATACCTGGGTATCTTCGAACCTTTTCCTTGTTAAAAAGTTTCCCCATAAATTTGTCACTGTCACAGAAATGATATACGCCCCGCCAGCTTCGAAACCTCGTCGAATTATCTCGTTCCACTTATCAGGGAATATTTCCAAACAAACGGCCACGCCCCCACGCTTCTAAAAAAAAAAAATCTTCCCTTTGAACAAACTGGCCGAAACGGGATATACTCGAAACTCGTCGAGGAAAAATTTACAACGCGTTATAAAAATCTTTTCGAAAAACTCTCTTTTCGAGATCATCATCCTCCATGAAATAAAAATATTACACGTATTTACATTCTCACCTAGCCATATATCATTACAATTACACTCATACATAAAAAACATCTCTAACGAGTTTCCCAGATTCCATTAAGATTTTCAAAACACAGCTAAATAACTAAATAACCATTGTCGATCGATCTTTCATTCCAAAATCTCATAAGTCGAGTTTTAGATTTTCAATCTAAAATATAATAAATTAGAAAGCAGAGAAACGTCACTATTCTACTTCTTCAATCGAAAGAACGATCGACATGAACGAAAGAAAAGAAGAGAGAGAGAGATGGAAAGGAAAGGGAAGACGTTTTCGCGCAGGGAGGGGTGGTTGGGAGGGCCCGTTGCGTCATCAAGGTTGGCGAGGCGCCGAAGAATCCGGCAAGATACGGTCCTGCCCTCGCCGGCCAGATAGGGTATAATCATGGCGAGTTTCGTATCTCGAAGGGGCACACACAGCGAAGATGGTCCAACATCTGCCGCTGCAGGGAATCTCTGCCCACATGCTGGCCCTAGTGCGCGTACGTACGCACGCACACCGGCAAAAAGTGACATAGCTACACGCCGGGACGTCATGTAAATTCATTCGAAACACATGGCAGGGCCGAGCCGGCGGTTCCTTCTCGTTTCTCCTCTCCGAAAGGGTTCCTTCTCCACCACCGAGCTGGAATCCGGGGAGGGGGAAGGGGGATGTTGGGTATAAAAAAAAAGGAGAAGAAGAAGAAGGAGGAGAGAAAAACAGACGATAACTTCGACTTTTAGACAAGGAGGAGGCCTTCCTTCACCTTCTTCCTTCTCGACCTCTGTACGGGGGGGACCACCTCGCTCGAATCCTCCCCCCTCCCTCTTTTTATTCAATCGTCTCTTCGATTCGATCCTCGGATTTTCGAGGTGTCCAATGGAGTTGACAATTTGCCACAACCGTTGTCGTGTTGGGGGATTAAGATCGGTTTGAGAAATTTTAAAAGGATTGGTTCAAGTGCAATAGAAAGAGAAATTTGAGAGTCAATGGAGGGGAGGGTTGAAAGTTCGCTGGTTGGTGATTATTAGGTGATACACGTCAAATTGTTGATGGAAAAATAAGTATATTTGTGAAAAACTTCTTGACGATATGAAAATTTTTATATATTATTTTAATACAATATTACTATATTTAAGGACAATTTGATAATAATGATAAGGGAATGAAAAAACTGATTTATTAACTGAAAATATGAATTATGTGGAGCTTTATTTGTTTCCATTACAATGATCCTCGATTATAGATAAAATTTTTTTTAACAAAAAAAAGAAAATGAAATGTAAATTAATATTATCATGAAAAAAATAGACATAATATCATTTTCTATTTTCTCGAAATTACATTTTCAAAGTGTTATAGATAAGAATCGGATGATTATCAGGTTTTGAATCGGTATATTGAAATTAAAGGGTAGTTTCGCGCGAGGATTTAGAGGCAACTTTCGTGCAACGTTTAATTGGAAGTTATTTATCTGTGATCAAGTCAACGAGATCATATTATTTACATCACAATCGTTCCTTCGCATAATCGTTATCCTGTTACTTACTTACTTAAGAATATATACATATAAATAAAGAAACGTATTGACTTCAATGATACAATTAATTCTTTTCATCGATAGTTTTTAAAAAAAAATTAATATTTTTATATACGGAGGAAAGAGAGGAAACATTTTCATACTAAATTCAAAAAATATTCAATCGAAAGACTATTCGATCAGAAATTAAAATTTAAAACGCATTAGAAGATCGTGATCGATTTAAAAAGAAAGAAAATTCCATCTTTTAACGAGTCTTCACCATAGACGAAGCCATATTAGATAAAAATAATAACAGTAACAATAAAAGAACGAAATTATCGGTTCGAAAATCGAGAAAAAAGGGAGGAGAGGAAGGGAAAGCAACAGGAAGAATATAAAAAAAAAGAGAGAGAGAGAGATCCGAAATAACAGGGTATTCGGATAACGAGTGTTCCTTTTAACGAGGGTTTCCAAAGAAATCGTTAACGGGGTAATTCTCGCGTTCCACAGCTAATTACACGTCGAAACCATGAAATTCCACCGTTCCTTGATTCATTATGCTGACACGAACAGACAATAATGGATCGTCTTTTGTTTTCGATTCGTCAAGTTTAAAAAACCAGGGGGATTTCGATTCCGCTCGAAGATAGCGCGGGGAGGGGTGTCTCGTTCAAGCGTTAATCGGTCGAAAACCTTGGATAGAAGAAGGAAAATAGAAAGAAAGAAAGAAAGAAAGAATCAGAAATTGCGCGGATAAAAAAGGAGATGGATGGATAGATGGATAGAATTTAGAGAGAAAGAGGAATTACGGGGGGGCAGATGAAGAATAGAGGAGGATGAAGGAAGACAGAGAGAAAGAGAAAGGAGGAGGAGGAGGAGACGGGAAAATAGAAGCAAGATCGCCGCGTGGAGAATTGCAGAACTGCCTTTAATTAAAGCCATCAAGCTAGTTGAACAATTATCATTAATTATGGACGTTGGTTGGCCGCTCACACGAGCCGTCGTCGTCGTCGTCGTCGTGGCTGTTTAGAGAGCAATGGTTCAGCTTCGTTCGCGTGCACGTCGTCAATTTGAAAGGGGAAGGTTAGTGAGAGGAAGAAAAAAAAAGGGGAGAGAAAGGAGGAAGAAAACAAAGAAAAGTATCGAAATCGAGAATGGGAAAGAAATATAGATGCAAGGATCATCCCATCTCGATATACTTTTATCAACTTTGTCACATTTTCTTCTTTTACCATCTTTCATGAAATGGAACTTTCATTATTCGAATTTTCTAATTATCGAATATTAATTAAAATCATTATTGTACGCTATCTTTATATATAAATATTGTAGATGAGTTTTTCCTTATCGCAACAGTGGAAATAGAATTTCATTTAAAATTAATTAATTGAATACATAACCTATTGTTCCACTATCGAAATCAAATCAAAAAATACTTTTGAGAAGAAATTAGAGAAAGCAATGAAATACGTAATAAACTACAAAATTGGCTATATACACGTTGAAAAATTTACAATCATTGACACACTGGCTAAAAAAAAAATTGAAAATAATTTTAAAATGTATAATCTTTTTCTTTTTAAAATTTAAAATTTGTGCAATATTTCATCTAAGAAAATTCCATCATTGAAGAATAATTTTATCTATTTGATTCGAATAATGCAAGTTTTACCTCTTCTTTCATCATCATCATCGAATCATTGGACGATCAGATTAATCGAGTTGATCTTGGACCAGAAAGGTATAACCTTTTATGGCTTTGTTGTACGAAATAACGGAACTTTCCTCTTTGATTTCCTTGCCGGAGGTGTAAAACAAAGATTCGGCGGTTGGGGAAGGGGGAGAAAGGAGGAGGACAGGGAGAAAGAGAGAAAGAGAGAGAGAGAGAATATCTCGAGGAATCCGACGATTGTTCAGAGGCGTTTAAAATTCTTCGGGGTTGTTGGGGTCGAGAAACGAGACGCGACGACGGCTTTGGCCTGTTTTTACGTGGGACGAGAATTTCGAAAGCGTCGGCGAACAAGCGTAAAGAGGATCGCTGCGCAATAAAAATGACGATTTACGTTCGACGTCATCGTTATAAAACCGGAGGCCAATGACTCGATGAACCACCCGTCCCTTCTATCTTCTCTTGATCTACGCACCCCAATTCTCTTTCTCGAATCATCCATTTAACTTTTCGCAACATTTATTATAGGCTTTGCCCCGATATCGAAATAATTTGTTCGTTAATTCATTTTGGATACGATTCTGGAAAATGCTTCTCCACGTACGAAAAGTTTCGCATACCGGAAGATTTAGAATGTGATGCTGATCTTAGTTTATGGATACTCTTTGTTACGTTTCAATTTTAGTACGAATCAATTGTATAACTGTTTCTTCTATATTTTTAGCATTGGAAATGATTGCAAAAGTGAGGGTGTAAATACGTAATAAACTCATCCCGAGTTATTAAGAAATAATCACAGGAATGAAAATTTCGAAACAACTGGTTAGACGAAGTTTTCTTCTTCTTCGATAGCATCTCATTATTTATCATCGTGCTTTATGTCTGTAATAAATAGACTTGGATACCCTATTATGCTCCATGTATAGTCTTTAACCTCCGCTCAATCCTAGAGTAAACTATCAATTTACTTTTCAAGGAATATAAGGAAGGAAATATTATTCTCTTATATTTACCTATTCCAACAACTTCGATCCAAGTTTTCGATTATCGTTTACCGTCGTTTTTAACGACAAATTATCCTTGAATAGTTCACTTTATCTCCTAAATGAAAAAAAAAAAAGACAAATGTTAATCTAGAAATAATTTCGACTTAACTTAACTCGCTCAAAAAAATATAAATATTAATTCAAATTCTTCTTAAAAAATCTTCGATCATTAAAATATTACTCAAATATTTAAATCAAAATAATATCTCTTAGCCTTAATAAAAATTTGCACGATGCATCCGCACGTATATCGATCCAAGATACGATCTCCGTGAAAAATAAGATCAAGAAAAAAAGAAGGGAAAAAAAAAAAGGAAAATCAATCAACCTAACAAGTCCCTAAAAAAAAAGCGCGCTCGGTGGCTAATCGTCTCGCGCCCCATAATTAATTACGCGTTATCTGGAACAGGCCCCGATTAACGGTGTCCCTTAACGGAGCAACGATGCCCCCCCCCCCCCCCCGATAATAGGCCAGATAGGGTGGCCTTATTAGGAAAAATGTAAGGTTCGGCCTTTTCGGTGTTTTACGAGCGGAAACCCGGCCATATTTCTCCGTGAAATTTAACGAACCTCGGCTTGCCCTCGGATGGGACACCATTAAAAAATTCCTGGCCGTCATGTGGCGTCGTGGCGGGCAACCGGCCGATAAACGGCGGCGTAAACGCGAGGAATGATGATATTACGAGACGTTTCGCGCGGAAATATACCCTGCAGAAGTGGGATCGGCGAGAAAAACACTGATTTATCGGACGCGGGCTTAATTGCGCGCGAAGCCGATTTACGAGCCGTGTTACCGTTCGATGGAACCGTGCTGGTTCGAGGCCATGAAGCTCATCATCTCTTGGAAGAGATCCTACTGTTGAATTTTCATCGAGGAATTTCTCCTTTTGTTTGCTTCATTTTTATTTCTTGTTTGTTTTTTTTTTTTTTTTTTGGTTAATTATTATTGGGGAAGTTGTTTCGAGAATGGAATCGAGTTTAACAACTCGAGTCAGTTAAAACAGTTTAAAGTGTTTTGGAAAGCGTATTGTCGATACGAAATTGAATTAGATAGAAGATTGTTTGCGAAAATTTTTCGTGGAAGAGGATTAAATCTGTCGAAGAAACGTTGAAAATAAATATCCTCTAGAGATGATAAAATAATTCTTTTCCAAAATGTGGTATCGTATATTTTTTGAAATGCCGATGGTAAAAATTAATGTTTTCGCCATCTCTCGGACGCACAGGCGGACGGACGCTTCAATTATTTAAGCTGACAACGAGCGCACTCGGCCGAAAGAGTTTGGAAACTCGAAAGTGCATTTCGTGCACGTAACAAACTTAAATAGACGGATCGTGTGCACGGGTTTGGGCCGCGACTATTATCAGATCAATAATTGGCGAAGGAGGGCCGAACTTGCCGAACTTGCCGAGCCCCGTTTCGGGTTAATTCCCGTCTATCAAGCCTCGTGTCTGTCACTCGTGTGGCTTGTTCGAGGGGGGAGGGAAAAAAACAACGAGTCTCATCGCTTGTCACGGGAGAAATGCAGTTGCCTGAAACGTGAACTGCATCAAACTTGAAAATATCGAAGATCCCTTGAAAGATCGAGAAGATAATTCGAGAATGTTGGAATCAGAATTAGGAACAATCTTACCCTCTTTCGTTAAAATTTAAAAAATCACTGTTACGACAAAATCTTTTTAAATCGAACATTCTTTTCAGACAGAGATATTTCATTAAACTTCTAAAAAAAAAGAACGAGAAAAGAGGAAACTAGTATTTCAAATTTGAAAACTACCAATCAAACTCCACTGAATTTTAAATACCACAAACACTATCATTATACTTGCATTTACTCTCCCCCAGATCCAAAGAAACGGTGCTTATTTCGAGCACACCCAATGTTTTACAAACAAAATTATGACTTCAAGTCCAAGACCAATTACCCTTAAAAAGAAGAAAGAAAGAAAGAAAGAAAGAAAGAAAAAGAAAAAAATTCATCGAGAAACTAAGAAATTACAGTCCACCATTTGAACCATCTCTCCAAGTTTCTTCCTTTCTTCCTTTTTTTTTCCCTTTCTTTCTTTCTTTCTTCTTCTTTTTTTTTTTTTTTTTCCAATCCAAACCGAGAACAACAAAAACTTTAAACGTACGCATCGTTCACTAACATGAAAGTATAATCCTTCTCTCGAAGAAGGTATTACAACCGAGGCGGCGTTGTGTCTACACGAATGGGAAAAAGCGACCCCCCGCGTTCGGAAGGGGTTCGAAAGAAACGGCATCACGTATTTCTACGATCGTGCCGTGGCAACGGAGGAGTAGCAAAATCGACGACGTTTCGCGCATAATTAAGCAGTTCTCGGCCCCGTAGTATTTTAGGGCCGACGAGGTGACGTCTCTATCCCGTGCGGCTCGGTCATATCGCGGGTGTTTACTCGGATTTACATCGCGCATACATATGTATGGAAGAAACTACGATTTGTATCGTCACGTTGGCCAATTAAGGGGCCGGGGTCGTTAACGAAGAGAATAATTAGAAAGCGTTGGCAAGCCGGCCGGTGTGGACGACCTGGTGTGCACGTACTCTTTTTTTTTTTTTTTTTTCTTTTCTCTGCTTTATACGCCAGAATACACCGCTCTGGGTAGCTACGACGTATTATACGAGGGGGGAGAGAGAGAGAGAGAGAGAAGAAAATGAAAAATAAAAAGTGAGAAGGAAGGAAACGAAAAAAATTCGCGCCACGTTCCATAAACGTGGTGGATAAAACGCGGGGAATTAATATGTCTTAGCCGGACGTATTTGCATTCGGAATGCCTGCATATGAAATGGGGATGTTCGGCCTCGAGGCGGGCCTGGAATAACCGAGAAAACGGGCAATTAAAAGGGGGTAATTGGGCAGATTCCTTTTCGCGCGACCACCCAGGGTATGCGTGTCTTATTATTGTCGTTTAAGATCGAAATAAAATTGTCTAGGAATTTATTACGTTTCTCTAAAATATTCAGATTCGTTTGAATGTTATTGAAAATTAGTAAAAGAAATATATATAAAAGAATCGAAGATAATTTTGTTCAAAAGTTCGTCTAAAGAGATTATTTCAACATTTTTCTCTTTTCTAAAGATATTCAATTGAAATTGTATTAAAAAAAAAAGGATGCAATTAAACGGATATACACGAAATATTATCAGGAATAAAAGAGAGAATGTAGAAAGAAGAAGAAAATTAGTGTTACAGTTCCCCCTTGCTCCTTTGCAGATTTTAATTCTGATTGATACTCGCTTAATTACCATCTTCAAGGATTAATTACGGACCAGTTAGCACAAGTATCCATACTCGTTCTGACTCTGATCAGAATTTAATTTATCCAACATTTTATCGCCCCAATTTATACTCATCTCGCGATATACACTCCTTGCTCCTTCCTTCCATCCCTATCACTTCCATCCATCTTCTGTCCCGATCCTAATTTTACTTTATAACATCCAGGAACAGTTAAGTTATTCAAAGATTCACCCTTCGAAATGCAATTAACAACAAAAGCGGATAGCGGAAACAAAGCGGATAACGAACGAGATTAACGAACTTGTTGCACAAGAAAGGAAAGAAAAAAAAAAGAAGGAAAAACGAAAGAAAAGTAAATCACGATCGATCTAATTAAATTCTTAAATTAGTTCATCGATGAAAAACGTTTGAAAATCGACATCGATTTCGGATCGATTCGACCCGTGAATTGACCCGTGGCGACTTTTTTACACACGCTCGAAAAACAAAAAAAAAAAAAAAAGGGGAAAAAAGGAAAAAAAAGAGGAGAGAAAAAAACAGCGCGTACGCGATGGTGAATTAATCGTCTCGATGGTCGATTCGCGGGCCGGGGATCGGATTTGTTGTTTTCACCGTTGACGCAGATTTTTTTCCCTCCCCTCTCTCCTCCCTGCCCGAGAGACACGTTCGCGAATTAATGGTGATGGTGGGTGCGGTGGTGGTGCTCGAGTGGCGGTGTTTCGGGAGAGGGGTTTCGAATCAAGCGAGGGGAAAAAATTTGATAAACTGCGCCTCTGCGGTGATTCTCTCTCTTTCTCTCTCTCTCTCGTTTCCACCCTCTGTAAACCGGACCGGTTTGATATTTGCCATGAAAATCGTTCCGCTTGTCGGCAAACAGTGTGCCACTCCGTCGCGCGATTCGCGTGAAAATATATTCTGGTCGATCGGTGTTTCCCGAAATCGTGAGCCGATAAAGAGCAATAGCGGGACGAAACGGTTTTGGGGGGAAGGGGGAGGGAAAACAAAGAGAGGATGGAAGGGGAGGAGAAGGGGGCGAAAAAAAAGAGGGAGAGAGGGAAAAAAAGAGGGAAAAATATGCGACACGATTTTTTAGAGGCTGTAAAAAACACGTGTTTGCACGGGGAGCCGCGGCTCGGGCCCCGATCAGATGGCTACACAGGGCTGATTTGCATGCGACCTTTGCCTCCAGGTGTTCCTGAATTTGCATACGAAAGGGTGGCGCTCGCAGATTTCTCCCTCCTCCTGGTCCCCTTCTCTCTCTCTCTCTCTCTTGTTTCCGCGTCTCTGTATCCCTTTCTGTCTCGTTTCCCTTCTGTCTTCCGCTTTCGTTCACTCTGGCCTCTGTTCAACCCCCGGTGTACGCATTTATGGGTTACTGGCTCAGCGTGTCGCGTCGTTAACTCGCCGTTAAATTTTCGTTAACGTCGCTCTTTAATCGGGCAAAGTTCGCCCGATTGAATGAAAGTTGTATGGGTATAGCGATAGCGATATCTGATCGCGATTGAATCGATCCCCGATTCATGTAATTTTTATTCGTCGATTATTAGATTGTGTAGAGAAATATTGAAGCGAATCGAAGGAGAAGAATTGCTCGTACATTGTTTTAAATGTAGAAACGCTTGGTCGAAATCTATATCACGCGCGAATAATATTTGTCTAAAATCTTACAACATGTTTACAATATGTTTCTCGTTAACGTTTCAATCTGTTGTAGGATCGTTTCTAACATAATTCCGGAACGGAATTATTCATTTATTGAAAATTAATTCATAGATTGAAAATTAATTCATAGTTTCATCAATCCGTTTTGAAGAATATGATAATTCTAATTGAATTCTATTGAATATCATCGGAGAGGAATAATTTCCGATCAAATTATTATTATTAAATCGTGTGAGAAAAATTTTTGTTTTCTTACCATTCGTTTCAATATTACATTCAATATTACGTATCACAATATATTATCTCTGTGAAAAAAAAAAAGAAACGCAATAATCTACTACGTAAATTTGATCTTCTGGCAGGCATTGTTCAGGAGAATAAGTAAATTCCATTGTTCTTCTGTCAATTTTCAATTCGCGTTTTTTTTTTTTTTAAATCGTACACAGCGGACAAGAGGAGCTTAACAATATTCTCACGTCACGAGAACGTACACGAGACCGTGTTAGTCCCATTCGAGGCTCTAATTTGCTCGAAAATGTGATCGAATTGGAGGGAAAAAAAATTTCTTTGCGAAGGAAAACACACGGGGCAGGCGAATTCCGCGAAACGATTCGCGAGCGGAACGACGATCGAACGAATGAAAGCACCGATTATAAATTCAATCACGCGCGCACGTAGCGGGCCAGGAACGGGCAGCAAACTGAAAAGAGTCCCGTGCAATTATTTCTGATTACGGACCTGTATCGGGCATGATCGAGGCCGACGCGAGTAATCGCTCGCGTGGCACGTAACGAGCGTTTCCACGCGAGCCATTGATTTATTTATCGCGGGACGTGAGCCCGGCACGCTGTTTATCGCCGCGAGATTATCCATCTGACGTCGCGACGGGAACGGTTTCTGGCTAATCTGAATATTTCGCGACGAACGTCGCTGTTTTGCTCGAACGACAAACGTTTAAGAGGAAAAGAAGTTGACTTTGAGGAATTTTAATTAGCGAACACGTGGAGTGAATCGTGATAAATATGTTCACGGATTACATTGTGTGACACTGTGTGCGCGAGTGGCAAATTCCATCGAGTTCGGTGGATTTCGACGTGAAATTTTTATATTCCACTTTATTTTCACTTTATTCACCGATGCATATGTTCTTCGAATTCTCTTGAAGATATGTAATTCGATCGATTGAACGATCTAGCGTGTAGCGTATTTAGAATGAAATAGATAGCGATAACCGGTGAGATATATCTGTTTAAAATTCTTCAGGCGAAACTTATATTTGTCTTTCTTACGAATTGTATTATTTTTCAACTAATTACACTGATGGAATTCGAGTGTATGACGTGAGGTAGTCGTAGAGGCGACGTTGATTTACTTGTTTACCATCTGCTTATTTCTTCATCGAAGCATACGTTTCTTGGAATATCGGATTGCAATTTTTCCTGTCGCAAATCCGATTGCACGATGTCACAAATAATGACAGTGTTGTCACGAGACGGCTGGTTAATTTTTCTACGAGAGATTATCGTTTTCTTTTCAACCGACAATGAGAGCTATTCCCGTACATGCGCGCATTGATCCCCGCTCTGGTCTTCGCTTTTTTCTTTTTCCTTTTTTTCATTTCCATATATAATGCGCGATTGTTCGACGCATCAAGAAAAAAATTGAAAACGAGTAACGAAAAGGAGTACAAAAATTAATTTTTTAATCGAAAATTCATGCTCGAGATTTCAAAATAGAATTTATCGCAAAGCAAAGTAATAAAAGAAAGAAAAAAAAATCTTATTCTCAATGTTAAGCCTGATTTAACGTCGAGTTCCACTACTGGTTGGCTTTTATTCCCCTGAAATTTGTTGCGGCTATTTCTACTTGTCCCGATATTACGGTGTCTGATCACATAAAGGAGGTATCTACTGGCTCGAGAATATTGCCACATCGATAACAACAACGTTGTTATTCTTCCAGTATCGTGTGCGCGATATAGAAATAAAAGAGTCTTCTTTGGCTTCATCCGATTTATGATATCCCTTGCATGATTATTATATTTTACGAGTATGTTTCATCATTCCTTCTCCAATCCAACGAGATCAAAGATCGAAACAAGAACTCTAAATCAAAGGTCTCAACGCAGGATACTCTTATATCAACTCTCCCGATAATCCATCATCGGCTAAAGAAACATGTTCCTCCGCGAAACAAGATCGCCTTGAAACATGCAGATGCAAACTGCACTATTTCTTTTTTTTTTTTTTTTTTTTTTGCAATCTCGATATTCTCTTCCATTTTTGCATTATCATTTTCCAAAGATCAAACTTATTAATTTAAACGAAACCTCTTTCGAAATACTATCACTCTTTTGTCCTCATACTCGTGAAACGATATTCCTTTTCTATCGTAGATATAAAAATTTTAACCTGTAATTTTAAACTTCTTCAACTTACGAATCAAGAATTTCCACAATATTTCTTTCTCTCTGAAATTATCATCTTAGAAAAATACCGATTAAAGATTGATCAAGAATCCCCCCTCCTCCCCCGGCCGAGAATTAAAATTCTCGATGCTTGCAATTATTTCTCGACGAAAACAACAAACCGCTCGATCCTCCGGATTTTCGATTTTTCATTTGCTCCGCATTCCACCCACCCACTCCCCTCTTCCGTTCCCCGACTAATCACTTAATCTGGCCCGGAACCTCCCCCGGTATCATTGCGCGTACGCGCGCGTACGATGGCGTGCGTGTGTCTGGCTGCGTGTGTTCCGCGATGATGAAGGAGAGGGCCGGCCGGCAGCCATCTTGGCTGACGTCAGCTCATGCCGAGCACGCAACCGCGAAACGCCGACTTCCTCGTTGCGATAGCCGCCTTACTTTTTTATTACTCCCTCTCATTCCCTCCGCCCGACCCTCGCCGCTGTTGTTCAGCCGCTTCTTTCGCGTCCCCCCCTCCCCCCGCTGCCCCGCGCGCTACACACACGCTTCACGCTCGGCTCGAACGCGCGCGATCCCATACGCGTGCATACGCGTGCACGTACGCGTGCGATACATACGCGTTTAGGCCGCGAAACGAAGCGAGACACCCCTCCCGCTATATCTAAAATGGCGGAATTTAATGGACAAACGCTCGGCCGCTATTCGCCGCTCGCTATGAAAATTAAGGTAGGCGGTGGCGGTGATTCTTATCGGTGTGCATTCAGTTTCCACCGCGTGGAAACGGCGGAAGGAGAAACGGCGTTTCTCTCTCCCGAGTTCAGAGAGGAAGGGTATCGACGCGACGACGCTATGGGTAAATGGAGGGGGATGATGGGAATGATTTTTTTTTCGTTGGTTTGTAATCAAAAATCAAACGCTTGGATTTTGGCGCGGATCTTTCCTCGAGCTGTTCGTTATTTGTGTATATGTTAGGTTAGGTTAGGTCGGGATGAGGAGTCAGGGGAGCGAAGAGTCTTTAAGGAATTTTAGAAATCGTTGTATCGTTACAGGTTTTTTTTCTTCTTTGTAAGCAGTGTTTGAATGAGAAGTTTAAATCATAGACATGGGAAAAGTAAGCAAATTAAATCTAGAATTAAGGAGAAAAGTCGATGGCGAAGAGTAGTATCATTTATCGTATGTATTACAGTTTAGGCTCGAGATTTTTAAATTATTGAACCTCAATTTTCACGATTTGTAATAAATAAATGCTAATTCAATAATTAAAATACAATTGGAAGATAAATATTAAGACGATTAGACGTCAGGAATCGGTTAAGTGCGATCCGTTTCTACTGAAGTTCTGAGATGTCTGACCAGGAACGGTCTAAATCTCTTGCACGCTCTACTGAATAGACATTTCGGCTTCGGTTGAAGTTTACCATAAGTTATAATTTTATTAATTCAACGTATCATCATTTCTTCATTCATTTCTTTATTCATTCGATATTTTAACAACGTCACTTGAAAAATATTCTGCTCAATTCGTAATAATAATAAGTTTTGTTGGAATTTACGATTATCTAAAAATGACTTTGATTCGTCGTAGAATTGTGATATCACGAAAGAACGTGCAGTTTTTTTCGTAGATAATATTCTCGTTTTTCTTTCTTTCTTTTTTTTTAAACTTGTAATAAAATAAATATGACGAATTGTCGATAAATATTCTATTCGATGTTGAAGAAAGATTTCGTAATTTCTCGATTGTTGTTTTCGTTCGTTGTCTCGAGGTTGTTCGAGAATTGCAAGCTGGATATGTTTACGATTCGTCGGGCAGTTTGTTTGTTACTTCGTACTAACAACTAAGAAATAATCCAGGTACATACATATAGAACGAAAAGCACAGTAAAATCTGGAAATTGTCTTCGTAGATACGTTGTTCAAGCATGTACTAAAAAACATGGAGTTCTTTCGATAAATTTCGATCAATAAAATTTAATTGCTATTGACTTTGAAAAAAATAGACATTTTACATTTCGTTAATTAATCATAATTTTAAATGCTTCGTCGATTATTCAAAATGTTTCGATCAATATTGCTTAAATTTCATAATATACGATTTTTATTCTTTTAAACGAAAGAAATAAATAATTTTCCGAAAGCTATATTTTTTTCAAACAGATGAACGAATATTCTTTCAATCATATTTTACTTTTACATTCGCGCAAATTATTCGCTCTTAAAAAGAAACGAGAAGACGAGAATCAATTACCCTCGGATAAAAACATTAAAACTAACAATTCTTAACAATCTTAACCTATATCATCTTCTCATTATCTCAAGATAGTATCGAATCTCATTTTATCATTAATCGTCCTCCTGGATAGGAAATTAAAAAAAAAAAAAAAGAATCTTTATAGATTCAATGAACTTTGTATCGTTCGACGATCCTTCGATTCGTATCGCGAAGAACCAGTTTTCAGAAGAAGAAGAAGAAGAAGAAGAAGAAGCAAGGGTGAGAGAGGGTGCAAAGAGAAAAGAGAGAATGCAAAAGAAGCAGCTCGCGCTCTCGTTGGATCCGATAAAAATTTACCTTTTTTTTCTCTTTTTCTTTTTTTTTTTTTTTTTTTTTTTCTTCTTTTTTTCCCTCCTCTTTGCGAAACCATTACGATTTATTGCGGCGCCTACTGCTCGTCACCGATCGAAAACCTGCTCCGGCAAAAAGCGGATGAAAAACGAGATCGATAGCCGGCCACATCTCGCTAATCCGAACCGAGCTCGTGTTTCGTTTTCTTTTTTCCTTTCCTTTTTTTTTCTCTTTTTTCTTTTTTTTTTTTTTCATACGATCGTACGTAGCCTGCGAGCGGATGGTTAACGCGCGAAATCGAACGAGTAAACTGTTCTGAAACTGTTGCTGCGCCCGCGTCCAGGTGAATATTAATTTTTTTTATCGTCGAACCACCGCGATCGAATACACCGATTACGGGAGCGGTGAATCGATGTTGAACCAACAGAAACTGTATTTTTTCGCGGTTTCTCGGTTTTCGAACATCTGGTATCGACTTCGAAAGGTTGAAACGGTTCACGACACCTGATAATTAAGATTATCGATGTTTGGTTTTTTCTTTCTTTAGATAATGGTATTAGAAAATTTTTAATTTATTTCGATTTAAATCGATCATTGGATAATTTGATATATCGAATACTTGGAATATTTTCTTAATATAATACTCAAATCCTTTTTACATATTACACTTTGTCCAATTTCGAATTTCGATTCGATTCGGATAATTTATGATCACTGTGAAATTTTTCAAAGATATATATAATTAATTTAAATTTTGAATAAGATGATAATCAAAGTAATCTTTTATTCAAAATTATATCGTAAAAATCGCGAATTATAAAAAGGAAAGAGGAAGAGCTTATTCAGCTTAGAACTTAAGCTTAGAACCTTCCACGGGGGAAACAAACGATTTGCACGTTCAAATTATCGTTCTGTCATACCCTATCGAAGGGATTACGGGTGCTGACTGTTACTTGTATACTTTATTGCCTACTGTGCTGCCGCGCTACCACTATAATATGCTAATAAAGGGATGCCAGCCCCCCTTCGTAACGACCTGGATCCTGTTACGGGAACCCATCCCATATGTACCCCTCGTGTTCGCGAAGATTTCAGGAAGATTCGTATCAAAAGTGTTTAGTACGCTCGCCTATCGAGAAACATCGATTAGAAACATCGAACCAAGTCGGGAATATGTAAATTGGCGAGCCGAAATCCAATCCGAAGAATCTATCTCGTATTATCCTCGTTCTTTCTGTTTAACGAATCATTTTTTCTTTCTTCCTTTATTTTAGATTTTTATATAAAAATTAAACTCCTCAATTTTGAAATAAAAGAACGATTTAAAGATAAGATAATTCAATTATAAATTTCCATCGACTTAAAAACAAAAGAAATATTTTCTTGCACACAAAGTGAAAATAAAACTCTCCCTCGATGCGACTCGAAAAGAATAAAATTGCCCAAAGATAAAAGAAAAAGAGAGAAAAAGAATTCGTACTATATCGCCTGGAACTCGGCTGTAACTCTATCAAAATCGAGGACCCTTCATCGCGTTTAATAGTCGAGCTGTAGCGGCGATCGACCGTATCGGAAACAAGAGGAAACAAAGGAGGCAGCCTCGTTGTTCCGGAAAATTCCGGTCCAATTTCCTTCTCCTAGGAAACAAAAACCTTAATACCGCTCCAAAAAAGAAGAAAAAATAGAGAAAACACGGAACGAGATAGCGAAAAGGAGAGAGAGATGGAAGAAGATGGAGAGAGGGTGGAGAAAACAGGGTGGATAAAATCAAAAGCAGCGTTCCGCTGTTTGCACGCATCCAGGTTAAACGAGGATCAGTCTCGCGCACGATCATCCAAGCAGGACGATTGACCGAGGGTTGGGCTTGGTTACGGGCGTGGTGCACACGATAAAAATGGCGCTACGAGGCGGCGAGGGTGGCCTCTTTTATTCTCGCATAAATGCCGCGTGTGCGATGCACCCCCTCCCTCCCTCCTCCCAACAGACCGCCCCGGTTTACTCTCCCGAAAAACACCGTTCACCTCACTCCCCCCCTCACCTTCTTCCCGTCCTCTGCCGTTCTTCCTCGTGTATCGCGGCCTCACCCTCACCCCTCGATGCCGCTACCCTTTTTCGTGATTGGGAGGCACGAATTTCCCGGTTTAACCCCCGGCCGGGGGTTATTATATGCGACAGAGCCGGGATAGATGGATGGCACGAGAATGGTTTCGGGATTGTCAGAGGGCACGTCGACGACAGATCGAAAGATTTTCGAGGGTTTCGTGGCTCGTGGCGTGACACCCACGAAGGACTTCGTTCGTTATGGACGCGTAATGGATTTTGGGGAATTTTTGGGACGAATGTGAGATGATTTTGATTCATTTCGATATATAGTCTTCGACTTCCGATGAGATAATTAATTTTGGTTGATAGGAAGATTGTTTGGGAACGATGATTAATAGAATATTAGAATTATCCAATAATTCTTAATTCTTAATTATTCACTCATTGCTGCTTTTTAATTTTTTGACAATGTTATCCTGCGATTAGCTATCGTTTGTAAACTCGAAATCAAAGGAAAATCCTTTTGAAATATCAGTGGATCGATCGTGGACAGAAATTTATCTCGATGGGATCCCTTATTTCATCCCGAGGTACTTGGCAACGTACGAGGGTTGGAGTAAGGACTCGTAAAGAGATTGACAGACGCTTCGCGCAAGATTTTACGTTAAACGTGACGTCTTTCGACGGTGCGAATGGCAGCGATCGTTTGAAATATTCAGGAGAGAATGTTACGAGAACCGACGTTTGTACGTATATATATGCGAATGGATAAAGGGAGAGAAGATTCGGAGAACATTTGCTTAATTATAACGTAATTAATAGATGATAACGAGGCGGATAATCGAGGCAAGTAGTTGATTTCAAGCAAGAAAGGATACGTGAATTATATACCGCAAGACATGATAATTTAGAATTTTAGCAACTTTTAAAATTCTACAATAAAATTTATGTTGTTATCTACATTTTTTTTTCCTCCGATAAGAAAATTTTCTTATCGTCATTCCGACAAAAAGCTACATCCACTTTCGACTAATTTACAGAACAGTAATTGCTCCAAATAAAATAATCATTTATCCGATTATTATTAATTAATTTAAAAGACGATTTCAAAGAATCTTTTTTATCATTGCTTATACGATATAATTATTTCCTCTTATTTCTATTGTTGCTGTCGACGTTAAACCTTGTCGACGTTGAATTTTTCGTTGACACTAATCTACAGAATCGTCGATTGGATAAGTAACGATCTCTATCGAAGAGAGTCGGTCGTGCCACTGACGCGGTTTAATCTCGCTTTTCAAAGACCACTCTTGAGGCTGTCATAACAACAAGCCGAATAGGGGATGCGTAGGAAGGTGCAATCAATAATTAAATAAACGACGAAGGTCGCTTCGAAGCCCGACGATTGTTCGCGTGATGGGCCTAATGGGCGAGCGTTATGGGGTTTCGACGCCAGAGGGACCGGAAATTATTTATTTCTTCTTCGTCTCTGACGAAACACTGCCCATCATTGTCTCCTCCCTTTCGCGACACTCTTGATTTTATGTATAAGATTCCTCGATCATTCCTTACTTTCTACATACATCAATGATTTGTTTGAAAAAAATCTCCAATGTGTAAATTTTAATTTTAAATTGAAAGAATCTCTAAGATTTTGATTTGAGAATTTTCCTGGTCTCTCAATTATAATATCTACAGAATAAAATATTTAGAATAACAATAGATTGATTTTCTTAAAAAAATTATTGAAAATTGTTTCTCTTCCTTTTTTCTTATTAACTGGAATATTTCTACGTTAAAAATATTCGACAATATCCCCGAAATATACCAAAAATATTCATCTAATCTTTCCATTCAAAAGAAACAAACTTTTCTCTTCGTGGAAAAATATTCCATTATCCTTACATCTCTGAAAAAAAAAAAAAATCCCCGAAAACAGTGTCATACTCTCATCCCTTTCGACGGATTACAATTCCGCTCATTGCCTCGCAATGCGCCATTCATCGGCGCGAGACACCTCGTGCGGTCAATTCACGGGGAAAAAAACGAGTGCCGAGATGAAAAAAACAAAAAAAAAAAAGAGGAGGGGGAAAAAAAATTGGGGTTAGGCAGTCGATGGGCGGGCGTGTAAAGCGCCCTCTAACAATTCCATTTCCGCGCGCGATAAACCGTACGATCGCGGCCAACGCAGTAAACCGATCGAACCGGATGTTCCAGCTTCACGATCCCGCATTGAAATTTGGACGGTTTCACGCGTGTCCTCGAAACCGATCTCCCTTTCTACGTGTGCCCGCGTTTTTTTCGATTATCCCGCTGCATTTTTCTGAAATCATTCGATTTTCATAAGTCGATGACCTCCTCCATTCGAAACATGAACTTATTTACGTCGCTATGATTATGCGAAATTTTCGGAACGAAATCGATCTTGTATTTCCTACATATTTTATCACTTTGACAAGATTAACAAACTACGTTTGAAGTAATAAGAATCTTTCGAGAAATTAAGAAAATTGTTGTGATCAAAGTTGTCTTAAAAAATTTTTCCACGGAATCATCGCGATTAAATCTCCGATTAAACTCGATTTAAACTCCATCTAAGAAAAAAATCTACTTCCTTTGAACAAATTGCTAAATTAATATTTAAAAAAAAAAATTCGTTGATAACACGTTAAATAAGGAATACTGTACGCGTAACCAATTCCAACTTAAATATTCATA
The DNA here is from genome assembly GCF_003254395.2 of Apis mellifera. Lineage (NCBI taxonomy): Eukaryota > Metazoa > Arthropoda > Insecta > Hymenoptera > Apidae > Apis > Apis mellifera. The sequence goes on along the minus strand of NC_037644.1, from coordinate 10,229,213 downwards.
ACAGAAATATACGTATGTGTTGCGCGGCGAACACGCGTACCAACATCGATAGATAGATAGATAGAGAGAGAGAGAGAATGGATGATAGCGTGGAAGAAAGGAGATAGGTGCGGGCACGATGTGTCGCGGACGAAGGGGGGAAGGGTGGGATGAGGATGCAATTGCATCGTCCACACCGTCACGTAGCCACGTTTACGTGGATGCCGGTAGACACGTATAATGGCAGTGCGCGCATCGTCGATAGTTATTGCTTTGTTATTGGGCCGGCTGACGCGCGCCCGGCCGGCACCCAATGTTGGATTTCCCTTTATTGGAAATTTCCCGCGCCCCACTTCTCCCGATTTCCCGCCCGCAAATATAACGGGCGAGCCGTCACGCGTGCGATTTCACCCCTTCCGCCCTCGACTCGCCCTCTCCCCCGCTCTCTCGCCTCGCTTTCCTTTTTCTCGAATCCAATCCTGTCGATTCGACCGATGCCCGACGTCCTTTTGATTTCGTTCGAAAGGGGAGGAAGGCAGGGAGAGGAGGAAGGGTGGTGGTGGTGGTTTCGTGGTGCATAGGCGCGAATTGGAATGAAGTTAGATTGGTCGTCCGGCAAGTTATTTTTTTCGATATTTTCGGATGATGGATTCGGGTGGAGGAAGTCTTTGACGAGTTTCCCCCCGTGAATTTCTTCCTTTTTTTCTTTCCTTTTTTTGGCTAATTTGTTGTTTGAAATTGGACGGATGTACAAGGGATTATTTTGTTTCAAAGTTTCAAAGAGTTTAGAAATTGTTTATATATATATATATATATATTATATTTTTAATACGGATAATAAGATTAATTTATTATAATATGATTAATCTTAATTCGATAAGTAAAATAATAAGTATATTCCCAGAAGATACTTGAAAATTAGTTAGTAATTAACATATTAACACGCTGACGTAAGTGCTATTTATAGTTTAAAGAGAAAGGTCAGGAAGGTTTTCTTTTATCTATTTCAATTAATAATAATAACAGTGACGTGAACCGTGAACGTCCATTTCTTCATTTTTATAATTAAAAAAAAACCTAATAACACACCACCACCGACAATCGATCCAGACAACAAAGAAAACTGGAACAATAAAATTTAAAATTTAATCTAATCAACGTGACAATACTATAAACTATTAATGATATAATTTGTTAAAATGAAATCATCATCTGAACAGATTGAACGGAATAAAACTTACACTATACCAATCCCTAATGAAGTTAAATTCACTGAGAATTAATTTCAATTCTCTAAAAACGAGTGATCATCGCTTCTCGATTCAAACTTTTCAAATCGTATACCATATATCTTATCCTATCGAAAATCAATCCGGATCGAAAACGATTGAACGTTGATTTCCTCCATTTTGGATGAGAATCTTTCGACCGATCCAATCACCGATGCAACGAAGGAGAGGGTGGGGTTGCACGTGGCTTAATTGATTCGATTTCGAGGGGTTTTCATCCCACTTTTCGCTTCGTACGACCCTGCATCCCTGTATCAACGCGCCCTTTCCTCCCTCCCTCCATCGGTTTCCCCCACGGTTTTCGAAAAGGTCGAAGGATCGAAGGGTTCGAGGTTTTAACGGGTCTCACAGGCAGCGGGTCTCCATCTTGCCGATTCTTTCGACCTTTTCTTTTTTCTTTTTTTTTTTTTTTTCCTTTTTGTTTTGTTTCTTTTGCGTCGAAGATGCGACTCGAGGGATTCGATGTCGCGATACGAGACGCTGTCATCCGATAACGATAATCGAGTCGCGTTTACGGACGCGGATATCGTTTCATCGTTACGTCATTTACGTTCGATCATGCCTCTTGTGGCCTCTGGTTCCGGATAACCTCTCTCCTCGCGAGGAGAATTAAGAAATTGCAACATATCGAGCTTGTTTATTCACCCAAAATATTTTTATATTTTTGATGATCTCTCTTCTCCCCTCCTCCCCTCCCCTATCCTATCCCTTTTTTCAATACGATTGTACGATAATGAGTCTCGAGTTATCCGTTTCTGGTTTGTCGATAATTGCGCGCGTCTGCTATTTTTAACGCGCGCGCCATGTTTTCCTTTATCTTCTGGCCGCATGTGTGCGAGCGTGAGGAATTCTTAGAATTAAAGCATTGATACGAATAATTGACCCTTGTGCTATTTGTTCTCGATTCGCGTGAAAAAATCGTAAATCGTATTATTACACAACGTACGAGAACGTAGAACACAGAATCATAATTGTAAAATAGCCTGAATTTATTTATTTCGGAGATTTCTCTCAAAAATCAAGAATTTTTTTTAATATTGATTAAAAAAACTCTCGATCGAACTCGTGTTTCTCACGTTCGTGTTAAACACGGGAAACGTTATCGCGCGATTTCGAAAAAGAAAAAAGAGAGAGAGAGAGAGAGAGAGAAAGAAAGAGGAGGGGAGGGGAAAAAAATTCAAAGTTTCCTGCAGCGTTTTTCAAGAAATAAAGGAAACCACGTAGCGGAAGAAGCTCATTAGGTCTTCTTCGTGGTATATCTTCTCTCGTGTATATTCTTTATTAAATGTTTCTCGTTAGTGGTTCATAGTGGTAATCCTTCGAAAGTGTGACTCACGGGCGGAAGTATGATTCATGGATCCGTCTGGTTGCAAAATCGGCGCGAAAGCGATTTTTCTTCCGGCGGCCGACCGCCGGCAAAATTATATCTCGCGTGAAAATATATTCGCGTGACATCATCGCGCATTTGTAATTTCATTCGCCTCCCCCCTTCCCCTTTCCTGATTCCGGGCCTCGTTCACGTTGAATGAAAACCGCGACGGCGCAACAACCGCAGCCGCGAAATTTTGCCAGAGGACTGAGTTGCGCAACGAAGCCCAAGTTGCACAACCGAAATTCGCGAAATGAAACATCCATTTCCCAACGGGCCGATATCGAAGCCGCGGTTTAAACTTGCCATTCCTCGCGACTCCTCGTTGCAACAGAGTAGTAATCTTCCGTAACCGATTTCACGATGCAAATCATTTCTATTTATAAGCGGGGAAAATTGGACAAGCTCGCGCCCCATTTTGTGCGATATTATTTGTATTCTGTATCTCTGCAACAATTTGCAGGTAACATTGGTAAATTGCCTCCTCTCGCTAGGGATTGGATTGTTTTTAATACGTCTTTTCGCTAGTTACTTAGTTTGTTTTCGCGAGATTAAATTTTCGAATTCTTTCGTTCTGAATAATTTTTCATATTAGGTTAGAAGAATAGTTGATGAAAATATTTAATCGATATTTAATTTCTTCGATAGCAAGAACAGTTAAGGCAACAATAGGCAAAAGTATAGTTGCTCGTAGAACGTTTGTTTCGTAAAGAAACAAGGAGAAACTTGAATTTTTGAGTAATAATTGAGTAACGAGAAAGAGCGTGATTAATTGGAAATCGTTATTCTTTCTTCTTTTTTTTAAGAATTACAATTATTTAATAGAATGATTTTTAAGTGGTCAGAAGAAATTAATCGACAGACGCGTTTATTTAAAAATATGACACAAATCCAATTCTAAAATCCAATTTACACGTTCCGCTATTCACATCGAACCCTCTCGACCAATTTTTCATCCCTTCCAACACGTTTCGTGCCCGCCAAATCTTCCAATATTCTCGACAAATTCCCTTGTAACTCTTTATACAAGGAACAAAGGAGAGAAAGGTATGATCCACCCTTAAGAACCATCCTTCCAACCCGGCAGAAAAAAAAGAAGAGAGAGTGGAGAAAGGAAAGAGAGAAGAAAACAGGCCGCGAACGGTGTTTCAGGCGGAGAGTTCAAGGAGTAATTTTCAATATCCACCTTATTAGCCCGGAATAATATCTCGTCCCAAGAGTTTCCCTCCCCCGGATTACACGCTCGCTCGTTTCCATCGGCAGAGAGCGTTGGCCGCCTCTAATACAGGAGCTGCCACTCGAAACGAAATCTTATCCATATTTCGTGGGGATGGTGGACGAATCGCGCGGGGCTCGGGATCTCCGCGAGGGTGTGGAGGATACGCGGAGGAATCCGAGGGTTTCCTCCCTTCGAACGATGCCTCTTTACGACCACGTAGGCGTTTTTACGCGCCCGTCCTCGAACTCGTCCCGGTATTAAAATTCTGTTTTACTGTCGACGTGGACATCGCCATTGTACGCGCGCTCGTCGTATAAAAATTTGATCATTTCATGAAACGGAATAACTATTTATTTAAAAAAAAGGGTTTCTTCGAAAGGATTAGATTTACTACGATGAGAAAAAATTATAAAGGAAACAGTAATAAAGATTAAAAGTTGGATATTAAAAATTTTATCAAAGATATATATTGATTCTACTCGAAGATCGATGAAAGATTCGTGTAATAGAATACAAAGTTTCGTAATTTTTTCGAGGAAGAGGAAGGCGACATTGGAAGCTCGGACCACTCGTCATCCTGTCCTCGTCGAAGAGTTTTCCTCGACAAGTTTGATTGCCGCGAAGCGTCGGCGGATGTCAGCGTTTGGTTCGTAAGAGATGAACGAGCCACGGTTGAAAAGCGATTCGAACAAGGGGCGTTTCGCGCATCCCGTGTACATCTCGTTCTAGCTTCACTCTTTCCATCGTCCCTCCTTCTTTCTGCTCTTTGGAAGAGTGGGAGACTCGAGGGGGTCGTTCGTTTTGATAGGGCGCTCACCGCTCGAGTGGCCTTGGCAATAAATTGCGAATCATTTCTTTTTTTTTTTTTTTCGAAGGTCACTGACTTCAAGGGAACAATAAACGTGCACGGAATATATCGAAGAATTTGCTCCTTTCCCCCTTTGTTCGTAAAAATAATCCTAGATTAATTTTCAACAAGATTCAATTTTAGATACAGAAACAATTTCCGAGTATATAGAGAGTAATAGTTTCGAACGAAAATAATCCTCATCCCTCTACTAAATTAACTTACAACTTTTCGTAACATCATCCCAATTTTAATTATTCAACAATTACCGTTCAAATTCTTCCCCTAAACATCGATGACATCGAAGAAGTAAAAAAAAAAATCTCAAATCTCCATTTCCAAAATACATGTATCCATAGCAACGATCCAATTCGACGAGGTGACGAAACCTTCGTAAACTTCGCGAATTTCACGAGGACGAGGAGGAGGAGGAGTACGAATCGGACACGAAGTTGGACCGATTCCGAGGGTCGACGATCGAAAACATTTCTCCCAGCTACCATTCCACGGATCGGTCCGTCCCATTTCGCGATTGCCCACGGTCCCTCTCCTCTCATCCGACGTTTCCTCGTCGGTAGGGCGTACGAGGGCGCGATGCCTCGTCGTAACGCGGAGCAATTTCGTCTCGGGGGGAGGGAGAGGCGAGCACCTTGCTATTCACCTTGAAACCGGTCCAGCTCCTCCGTCCGGAGGCCGGATCCCCGCCCGATCGGATCGAATCTTCGTGTCCGATCTCTCGTTCACCCGCAAACGAGCCCCCCCCCCTCCCCCTCTTCCCTCCCTCCCCTCATACGCCGGGGCGCGAGAGGGGATGCGAGAATGATTCGCGAGTACCCGTGTTTACTTGCCGAGTCATCTTCTAAATTGTAGCGTGTTACGGGGCCGTGTGTGTCGGATCTCGGATCGATATTGCGATAAAAAGACGGGGGAAAACATTATTGGCCGGCGGGCAGAGGCGAGTTCAAGTAGCCGCGAGCGGGCCCGATATCTCCTATTCTTCCCTCCCGCCCCCGCACCCGCCCCCTCGCTCGCTCCTTTTCATTCGCTGCGCCGCGCGGAAATATCACGAGGGAGATACCAATACAGAGATACCTGTGCGTAATTGGATCGGTAAATTGGATTCTAATTAACCGTGACTCTGATCGATATTAAGGAGGGGGAGGGGGGAGTGTTTCCCTCGAGAGACGAAGAAATTTTGAGATCGGTTTAGATCCGTTTCGGTTGGTTCGGGCAAGTTTGAAAGATATTTGAGGAGATATTTGAGAAGTGAAGAGGTAAATTGTAATAAGTAATTGAATTATTTCTTTTTTCCTTTTTCATATAGATAAATGAGGATATTGGTTTTGGAGAATTTTTAAATTTGTTCCTTAGAGGATATATTTTTTGAAAGATTTCTAATTAATCATTTTCAAGATTGAAGAAATTGTATAGTTGATTCGATATTTCAAGTAGTCCAACGATTTTTAATATCTATCTCTCTCAAAAGAAAATTAATTCCTGAATAGGATCAAGATTCTCAGTTGCATTTGTATAATCTACAAATTATTTTTTCTCAAAGAAGATTAAAAAGTATCGCACTTTATCGTTTTCAAAATTCAGTGACAGTTCAAATTGGGCGACACTTTATCGCTTAATCTTAAACAACAGCGTTCTCAAACATAGTTTCCATTCCATTGGATCGGGCGAAAAGTTTGAAGCAGAGGAGAAGAAACGGCGAAGAGGGCCCTCTCTCGTCCGCAGAGAGAGGGAGAGATCGGCCGGTCGCGATACATAATGCCGCTGGCATGACAAGGCGAGAGCAATTAGATGTCGCCGGATGCAGCTGCAGGCGATTGCGTCATCAGAGTTACCTTGATCTCTCCGGAGGGGTCTCCGTTTCCCTGTCCCCTCCCCACCACCAAGCCTTCCTCTGCCGGTCCCAACCGCCTCCTTCTTATTCTTCCTGTTCTTCTTCATCATCATCATCTTCTTCTTCTTCTTCTTCTTCTTCTTCTTCTTTTTCGTTTTCTTTTTTTATTATTATTACACTTACACTGCCCCCTTCGATGACGTTTCTCGCGTTTTCTCGTTTTAGATGCGGGACGGTTGATAGAAGTGGGAAGAGAATGATGATTGGTCGATGGAATTTAACGATTATAAGTTTGTTTCTTTCTTTTTTTTTTTTAAGTTTGTTGCTTCTCCTCTCCGAGTACCCGGATCCCCGGGAGATAATTAATGCGGAGGAATAATTAGTTTCCATGTCCAGTTTTAGAATATTTAGAATATAGGATCCAGATAATGATAAAAATTTTTCTCGTTGAAATAAATATCTTCTTCTTCTTCCTTATTTCATTTTTGATCTCCGTTACTCGTCTCTTGGATGATGTTTTTCCTTGTTTTAGTGCTTTTTTTTTAGTAGAGAGGAAGTTGGATGAGATGGAAAGAGAAAGAGAGTGATGACTGGTTAATAGAATTTAATGGTTTTCTTTCCTTTTTTTCTTTTATTTTTTTTTCTTTTTTTTTCCTCTCACGGTGACTATTGGTTGTTAGATTTTCAAGCAAGAGGAATAATACATATATATTTAATTTATTTCGTGTAATATCTTTATTCAAGTTTCCGTTTCATGATATATTTCTATCAATTTGTTTTCTCAGAAATTCTTTGAGCAGAGAATAATTAAATGAAATGTATTATTAAATGCATCAAGATTTTCCAAATGTTTAACATTTATATACCTTACATTATTACATAAATGTTACTTAAATGTATTCTTTGAGGCAAAAAATTAAATAAAAAAATTAAATAGTAATTACAAAATAGATAAATCATATTATCACTTTCTTTTAAGAATTCGTCGTAATTTCAACGAGCAACGAAACGAGAAAGAAAAAATAACCGAAAAGGGAGGGTAGGGGAGTCCATCCATTCTTTATCAAGTGTGAAACGAAACAACGTGTTCGAGCACACGAATCGCCAAAATTCCATCCCAAACAATAGGTTGTTCATTTTCTCGGGCACCTGCGCGTGTCTGTCGGAAACTTGGCGCGTAAAATAGAATTAACTCGTAAATCTGGGGGTCCGGTGGCGTGACCCGGAAGCGGCCATCCACTTCGTATAATTCAGACGCCCATTAGACGCGAACGGCCGTTAAACATCTCCTTATCATAACGTATCTAACGCTCGATATAGGAGAACAGGTGTGATCCCCGCGAGATACTCACCGACGCCTCTCGAGATATCCCCGCCTCGTCTCCACACTCCACCTCCTCCTCTCTTTCTCGATTTTCCAACCGAGTTGGAAACAAAGGCAAAAACGTGCGACCAAACGAACGAATCGGCCCGCTTTTTGCTCGATCCACGGTGTGTGTCGTGATTCTCCCGGCTGAATCGTGGGACTCGTTAAACCGTTCCTTCGTTCAGGTTAATTATCCTTCCACACAGGGGCCCCCAGTGTGTTTATCCTTGGAGATTTTCTTGCCCGCTCGAGGGAAAAAGAGGAACGCCCACCGGGATGACTAGATTATCCTCGTCTCTATCGGGAGGCACGAACCGTGTGTCGATTTTTCTCTCTTCTCTCATTCGAGTCCAGAGAGAAACTCTTGGAAGAACCCACTTACTTCTTTCTTTAAAAGAAGAGTACAAGATTCATTCGATGTATTTTTATCGTAACTTAAAATATCCTTTGGTGCATCCTCGATGATATGGAGTATTGTATTTTTTTTTCTCTCACGTTATTTCATAAAAAATATAGTTCGAATTTGGTCGAAAAGATTGTGTTAAATTTAGAGAAATAAATAAGAAAGAAAGAAAAGATGTAATGGTTAAGATCTACATAAACTGTAGATGTGAATGATCGAAGTCGGGATAGAGAATTTTTTTACACGATAATTTTAACAAGATCGATCAGTTTGGATTGTTTCAAAGATTCCTCGTCCCAATGATAACGCATAATTATTAATTACAATAGGGTTGGTTACAAAATTTCTCGCTAGGACCTCTCTCCAGTCCCCTCGCGTAGGCGTGAATCCGTATAAGGCCGGGAGAAAGAACACGTTCCAATCACGATTTTGAATTCCTCGCGGTTACCCAACAGGCTTGTTATTCCCATTGAATGACCTTTTAAACTAACATTATTGATGTAACATCCCGTTAACGTTATCTCAACGACAATGGAGACGGACAGTTTTTCTAACAGTTTCTCCTCGAGCATCCGACCCACGTTATTAAATTTTACGACTATTTTTTTTTCTTTCCTTTTTTTTTTTCGAGGATTCTCGACTTCTTTATCTTTACTGGTTAGGTGGTTAAGAGAGAGTAGATAGATGGCGTTCGATGGTTCGACGATCTCTCGAGCTTTCGTCATCGAGTGGATTCTGACGATTCGAAGCGATTCGCGAGGGAAGGAGTCGAGTTTTCTTGAAGGAAGGAAAGAGAAAAAGTTCCCACGGATCGGAGAACTGCGGAAGAGGGACGTGCAGCATTTTCGGGGGAGCACGTGCAACAGCTTCGAGTTAAAGCCGATTTCCACACATGGCCGAAGCCATGTTTCGTGGTTCCTTCGTTTTCAGATGCGTGCATGCGTTATGCAAGCGCGACTGTTAGACATCTGTTTGACGTGTTTGTTAGGCCAGTGCATTTTGGAGGGGGGAGTAGTCCCATCGAGGATGAGACGAAGACGATTTTGACCGTGAATATCTCACGAGATTGGTGTTGTCTCGGAGGAAAGATAATTTTTCGAACGAGAAAACATTTTGATCCTTTCGTCATGTTGACGTTATTTTGAGATACAGTTCCAAAGAAATTCAAAAAAAAAAAAGAAAAATGTTGATTACATCATTATTGGAGAGTAATTATAATTTGATGTCAGTTTGACTTGAGATTTTTAAATTTGAAGTAAGAATAATTTTTATAGCTGAAGTGGAATAGTCAAGGTTTTTTTACTGGATAGTTTCAAGATATAAAATGGAAATTTGTTCCATGTATTTTCGGTAATATCCCTGTCGAGGGCGAAGAAAACGGAGGAAACGTTAATCTTTCCTCGCTAGAAGGAATGCAGTCAATCTGCATTCTGTTTGACTTGATTGGTTCAGCGGGAGTCCATTGCCGCCAACTGCTTTGAATAATTAACACCGTCGATTCTCCTATTGGTCTCACTCGAGAAAACAGTATAAAAAAGAAAAAAAGAAAATAAATAATTCCTTCATCTATCCACAATTCTCCAAAATAACAGAGAACTTCTTTGTTTCGAAAGAGATTAAAATTCACAGCCTTAAAATAATTTTTCAAGCAACATGCATGCATGTCAAAAACCATCGTCGATAATTCACTCGTTACAAATACATATCTATGAAAAATCTTTAAAATATCTTATAAAGTAGCAATGCAACGCGAGTTTGATCGAGTATATAGTAATTTCAATCTTCTCTAATTTCAATTTCGATCTTTCATTTTTCACTCTACTCTTATCATTTTTAATGCACAGCAAAAAAAAAAAAAAAAGAAAGACAAAGAAAAGACGACGAGGGACACGTGCGACGCGACGGCGCGCCTCGCACGGCGATAAACGAAACGATTTTATGTAAATTCTAATCGTCCAACAACAGTGATATCATTCGACTGATTCACTGGTGATCACGTTGATCGGGCTAATGCATTTAAGTGCGAGGCAACCGACGGCCTGTACTATTAATCGTCCGGTAATCGAATCGCTCAATTGACTCGATTTTCCTTTGAACGCCGGATCGTCTATTGTGCACCGCCTTCTCTTCCTCGGGTTCATCGAAGGTGCGCCACGCGATTTATCCCGTCACGATGATATATAACCGTGTTATTAGATTTCGATTTTTGAGGAAATCCGTGCATTTCTTCGTTTCTTTTCTTTTTTCCTATTTTTTTTTTTTTAATTTTAACTTTTCTCGAGCCTCGTACACGTTAATGTTATATTGTTTCTTGTTTCCTTGAAATGGTCATTAAAGGATTAAGTGAGCGACACGTGTATTGTTACTCTGGCATTTAAGAACGCGTTCCTTTTTTTTTTTTCTTTTCCTTCAAGTTTTATATTTTATCGTTTCGCTTGTTTTCTCGAAGTGGTTATGACCGATTAAGTCAGTGATATAGAATGTAAAATGGAAATGAAATGACTGTGATTCTTTTCGAAAGAAAAATAACGAAGAACAAATTTCGGTGATTCTTCGAAACGAAGTTCTCCATTGTGAAATATTTATCGTGAGTAGAATTTAAAATTAATCTAAAAAGTATCTTTTCCTATCTATCCCCAACTTTAATATTTTTCAAATCTAAATTAAACTTTCAAAAAAAAAAATTTAATGCATCAAAAACAGATCAAAAGTGTCCATCAAATTTCAAATTTGAATCAATCATATCATACCAAAAAGAATCTAGTTATTCTTTATTTTTTGTTCGATTATAAAATCTTCTCTATTCCCAATATTCTTTCCAACGTTACGATATTCCTAATTCGCTCGAATTGAAAATAAAAATGAAAAAGAGTGAAAAAAACGACGTGTGTTTTCCCCACTAGTGTAGGTAGCAGCACGATCTCGATCACGCTCGATCCCGATCACCGCCGATCCACGCCGTCTCTCCTTCCTGTCCCGTCTCCCTTTCCTCGACGTCTTCTTCGTCTTCTTCCTCTCGGACATCGTGTCATTCTTCACCGCCAGGGGCGTCAGTGTCGCCGGTGGACTCGGAAGAAGGAGGGGAAATCAGAGGGCCGTGTGTGTCTTCGCCGTGTGTGTTTCTATCCGGTGCCCCTCGAGACTCTTCAGTGCTTCGCGGGCCTTCGTGGCGAGCAGGTTTCGATAATTTCGGTTTCGACTCTTCGATCCCACGACATTCCATCTCTCTCTCTCCCTCTCTCTCTTTTTTTTCTCCATTTCTAGATTCCAGATTCCTCGAAATCCTCCATCACGATCAATCGAATTCGTTTCTCTACCGTTCCAATTCGTTCAATTGAAAATTATTATCTACGTTATCCCAGCTTCGTGATTCGTGGGACACGTGTCGAACGATCTTCCTCTCGAGTAAAAAAAAAAATCGATTATTATCTTCGTTTGATTGAGAAACGTACTATCGTGTACTACGATAAATATCGTCTAAGATGGAAAGTAAAATTATTCCTCGATTTTAATTCGGTAAAGAGAAGTGTTAATAAAATTATTATTATTTATTATTATTGTATAAAGAAAGAAGTGCGAGCAAATGATTATTAATAATAAGAGAAGAAGAACAAGTGTTGACGAAAGTGGTTCGCGACGGTTCATTGTGATGATGGGAGCACGATCGAATTTCTTTCGAAGTGAAAAGAAAAAGAAAAGAAGAAGAAAAGAGTGTGATCCGAAAAAAATGTGTTCAAGTGTGTTCAAGAAAGAAAGAGAAAGAGAAGAGAGAAAAAAAAATGTGTGAATCGAAGTGAAGAGAAGATGATCTCCGCAGTGCGTCGAGGAACAAGCGGGGTTAGGGGTATCGACAGGGGAGAAAAATACGAAATCCTTCGAATCGGTACGATGCATGCACGTACTCATATATGGTAGAGATCCAGCAGCGAGGTATAGAGTTCCTACGTAGTGTTCAGAAAGTAGGAACTTCATACCGTGCTCTTGGACTTGCCGAAAGATCGTCGAATATTGTGTGTGTGTATATATGTATTATACATACATATATACACGTATATGTATAATATATAATACGTATAAATGTAATTATACGTGGTGTGGGGAGTGATCGAGACGAGGCGATGCTCGTTGGGGATCGATGATGGAAAAGTACCAGCGGACGCAGCCAGAGAAGGCACCGATAAGCACCGGGGATTTATCAGCGATCGCTCGGCCAGACGACCGCAACTGCAGGATGCTGATTTTGTCGAAGTAAGTCACGTTCGAATTCGAAAAACCATGCCTTTTCCCGCGAACAATCGGCTCATCGGTTGATCGGAGATCGCGTTGCCTCATTTCGATTTCCTTCCAATTAATCCTCCTAAGAAGAGTTCTTGGAACGAAGTTCTGAAGAATCGATGTTCGTTGAATTTTATTATTTTTCTTTTCGTTTCTTTTTTCTTCTTAATGAGAATTGCAGTGATAGATAGTTGATCGGAAATTTACGTTGAATGTGAATTTAATACTTGTTTGGTCGAATATAGTTGAGTAAAATGATCGAGCTATACTGCGTTTAATATAATATAATATGACAAACAGAACATTCGAAATCGATAAATAAATGTGAAAAATTGAGAAGTATAATAAGAATTATCACTATCTCATCTGCAAGTTGATATTCTTTGATTTGTTATTTTTAAATGATCGGTTAGAAGCAAAAAATGAAGTTAACCCGTGACGTGTTAATAAAATTAACAAGAAAGAACAATTTAGAGAGATCGAAGTGACAATCTTTTTTTTTTAAAGTCTTTAATATAATACACGAGTTCGATAATCTAGAGAACTCGCTCACTTATTCGTGCTAATCGAATAATCTAAAATATTGTTTTGAAAACGGATATCTTTAAAGAGGTTTGCATTAAAAATAAAGTGTCTCGGGGAGACACTCGTGCAAATACGATTTGAAGGAAAGAGAAGGAGAAAAAATTGGAATCGGTATCGGTGGAATATGTATGTCTAAAAATAGTAATGCTAAAGTTTCTCGGTTAGCAACCGCATATGCGAATCGGAGTTTCGTTCCAACCGGAGGATAACGAACCTTTTTTTTACTTTTTTATTTCCTAATTTTTTAAACGATAATAACAAACGCGATTTTTTTTTCTTTCTTTCTTTCTTCTCCATCGAAAACGGATGATAACCGAAGAATATACGATCGGATTGATCGGAGCGCAAGGATGAATATGAATATGATCCGAAAGTAGACTCGAATTATTTTCGTCGAGTCGCTCGATACGCTTCGAAGGTGTGAGAAATTCAAAGACGAAACCGTTACGATTAATAATTACTGACTAATTATCGATTCGTCGCGTCACCTGACTGTGCACCATATGACCCTCCACTTTTACGCGAGCACCACGAAATCGAAGCCATTTTGCGCATCGTTCTATTAACCGATTTATTTAACGTAGGAATAAAAAAATTGAATTTGAAATTGTTTAAATTATCGTTTCGCAAAATGTATTTATATTTATATTAATCAATGATTCTCGGTCATTTATTCGGGAATTGATCGTGTAAGAATAGAATATATATATTGTAGATAAAAAAAAATTGGAATTATTTTTTCTTTCCTTTTTTTTCCTTTTTTTTTTTTGAAACACTAGCTAGGTATCGATTCAACTGAAAATATTTTGAATGGTGTATGAAAACGGACTACATAAATATTTTGAAAAGTGTAATAAAAATGCATGGTTGTACCGGCTATTTCTAGTCCGTCGAAGGAACTGTTTTTATGAGAAGAAATTTAAAACGAAAATATTTTGGAGCTGCGTGTGTGGTTATTGAAGAAGTAAATAATACGAGATGTAAATATTTACGAGACAGATTTCTAAGAAGAGGCTGAGAATGTGCATCGATATGCCGTACAATTTTTGAAATTTTACTCCAAATTGATTTTTTTTTCTTTCCAATCCTTGAAATTATTCACAATCGACAATTCGAAACACAAAAATCGAATCTATCCGAACAAAGATCCATATCAGAGATATGGATCTGTAAGAGAGTTAAAAAAAAAAAATTAAAATCAAAAATAAAAGTCAGAAGATTGCAATTTAATTTAGATTAAAAGATTTAAGAATTTAAAAGCTGAAAAAAAGATTCAAAATCCTATTGAAAAAAAAAGGGGGGGGGGAAAAGGAAATTTCAACCGATCTTTCTTTTCAGGAAAAAAAAGTCAAAGAAAAAAAGAAAAAAAAATCGCAAGAGAAGAGACCGAATAAATTGCCGCGAAATCAATATTTCCGCGCGAAGAGGCGGCCAACAGATAAACGTATTGACGATTCGCGCTTAGTCGATAAGCCGATATTTTTCTCCGATTAACGATAACAGCATCGATCTATCCATCCCCCCATGGCCGGCATATACACTTATCACTGGTCGGGTCGATCAATATTGACGTACGTCAGATAGAGGCTCTATCTCTACGATTTCGAGTATCCCCGCAGTCACTGTAACAACAAAAATCTCCTTCATCGATCGGTTTCGAAAAATCGATCAGTAAAAAAAAAAAAACGTATTCATATCGTATATTAAAAAAAATAAATAAATGAAAATAAAATAGAATAAAAGAAACCTTTTCACCGCAGCTTTTTAAATTGGTTCCGCTCGTTTTACACGTATACAATACAATCAACAGGAGGGGAGGGTGAAGAAGAACGTCTCGAGCCGATATTGGATCCCGGATCGATGTTTGCATGCGGTGACAGGATTATGTTTGACTCAGCGAATCAGTGCCACGGCCATTTGTCACTTCGAGATTAAATAGAGAGCCCAACTGTCTTGGAGGAGGAAGCAGCGAATGGGGCACGGTACAAGGGTGATTATTAGGCATCCCTGCCTCTGGCTCACCCCCACGTGTCTACGTTCGCTCTTGCTTCTTTCTTCCTCTCCTTTCTCTCTCTCTCTCTCTCTCTCTCTATCTCCTTTTCTTCCTTCCTTCCTTCCTTTTTTTTTCGTTTTTCCTTTCTCTTAACGCTGGTTAACAGCGTTACAACCCCCATCGAGAGATAAGACATCTCGCAGAGAAAGAGAGAGAAAGAGAGAGAGACGAGGTCTGGTCCCTGGTCGTTGAATTAGCATGCGTCGGTCGCGATGATATTTTTCACGGAGAGACACGTACGGTTTCCTCGACAAATTGTCGCCAATGGGCTCCAGATGGATATTTGCATTTGAGGGGCGCGGGAAGGAGGTTCTGGGAGTTTTTTTTCCCCTCCCCCTCCCCGCCGCTTGTACGTTTCTTCTTGTTCGATCGGAGTCACCTATTGAAAGTTTATCTTATGCGGTTAAGTTTATTTTGAGGGACTGTTGGAATTTTTCTCGGTAACGTGTTCCCGATTTTGTTCGATTTTATTATTGGCATAGTTGGATGTGGAAAAGTATACGCGTGACTTGTGTATTTGTGTCGATAATCAAAATTTTTGTAAGTGTAAATTTTTGTGCTTTCAAATCATTTTTCATTTATTATATATATATATTATTCATGGTAATAATAAATTTATTTTAAAGTTTTATTTTATATGATTTAAACGAAAATGCATTTGATGATGGTGGATTTTTTAAATTTCGTAGATAATTTCTTTTTTTTTTTTTTTTTTGGAAGATAGAAATTGAAGCAGTCTTCGAAAGCGAGATAAGAGTATTATTTGCGGAGAGATTGCGGATGACCTAGACATCTTGACAATTTTTCGTTAGGCTTGGATACGCTGAAGAATTGATAAATTCGAGTACTAACCCAATTCAAACCACTTTTTCCTCTATCGTAATATATTGATATGTTTTCGTTATCCGAAGTGGTTCTGAATCATCCGATAGGTCACTTGTATTTTTATTAAACAAGCAAAGAGCGAAGAATATAATTTATCTAATAAATAAAGTTCATTTTGAAATTTCGATCACGATATTTGTATCGTTAGATGTTTAATGTGTCTGAAAGGAATCGTTATATTATATGTAAATTTTGTTTTCTTTATAAAAACAATTTTATCACGATGAAATGATATAAATTTTATTTTTCAAATAACTCTCATTAAATTTAATGTATTTTTTTTTTCAAACCGCTGTTTCTTTAAAAATTTAATTAAAATCACAAATAAATGTTTTTCAACTGATGAAATCCTTTCAATCGAACCTTTATTTGGAACCCCCTTTTTTTTCCCGACATTTTTTTCTCCACATTTCCACACGTGACCCATCCATTCTATTTTCATCTCTCCTTTCTATTTATTTTCTTTCTTCTCTCTCTTTCTCTTTTTTCTTTGTTTTTTTTTTTTTTTTTTTTTTTTTTTAATTTCAATTCGATGTGACATTCGAAACGGTTCGGCATTTCGAAAAGTTTCGATGGCACACAGCATCTGCCCGTTTTTCCATGCGACGCGTACGCGTACGGCCCCGGCAAAAATCACGCACGTGAAGGTGGGGTGCATAAATTATAGCCGAACGCCATCTTTCTCCCATGGCGTGCCGATTGGACGAGCGAAAAAAATATCCATCCCTCGGCCCAAGTGCTCCTACACACGGGCCACTATTCTCACCCCGAATACGCGAAACACCCTGGATCGCGCGCGCCATTTTCCTTTGCGCGATTTCCACCCCCGATTTCCGGCCTCGCTCCATTAACTCGACCAAAGAAAAAAAAAAAGAATTGAATTAATATCGATCGCCCCGAGTTGATGAAGAAGAAATTAATATTTTTGAAAGATTTAACAAATTTCTTATCTCATTAGTGTTTTAATTCAGTGAATTATCGTATAATACAATGTACAAGAAATAATCTTTGTTTCAGATAATTTTTGTAAATATTTTTATAAGAATTGTTATTCCTTTTTTATATTCCTCTGATGTTTTTATAAAAATTCTTTTTTTTTCAGTGTTATAATATTTTTTTGATTATCTTTTGATGATAAATTTCCTTGTATATTATATTTAATTTATATCATTGTTCATGATTTACGATCGATATGATTATATCCGCTCGTAATCGTACTCTTTCTGGAAAAGAAATTTTGACATAACATAAGGGAACAATTAAGGGTTTATCGTCAAAGTATTAAATCATTCATTTATTTGTATTACCTGAATATTTAGATATTTATCACTGTTTATACGCTCGCGTGCTCAAATAGGATTAATAATTAATTTTCAATAGCCTCTTTTTCTCCTATTTACTCTGACCGATCTTCGCAAATCATAGCTTTATTTATTATTCATGGCAGAATTGATGGGTCAACGTTTATCTTAATTTCGTTATAATTGATATTCATTTCTATCAATTTCTACTTAACTGATAACTCTATATAGCAATGAAATAAGAAATGGGGCTATTGATTATTCTTAAATTTTTCACGGAACGTGATAAGAGTACGCGGAAAATTATAAAAAGAAAATTTTATAACGATTTCGACGATTAATTCGACGATCTTTTCTCTGAATAATCTTGTCGTGGCATGGATCTAAAAGAAGAAACTAGTTTGAGAAACTATCTCTCAAATGAATTTCATCGTGATAAAAAGAAACAAAACATATTTCGTCGCATTTGCGCGAAACGATCTACTTGTTAGCTCGGAAACAGGATTAAAGTTTTATGCACTTTATCGTGTCCGTGTATAAGTTTTTACGACGTTGAACCGCCATTATTGAAAAACGGTTCTTCGATCTACGTGACTGTTCGCTTCGAAGAATTAAAAACAAAGATAAGGAAAAACCGGTTATTTGTAGAAATTGTAGATAACTTTTTTTCTTTTTTTTTTTTTTTTTTTGGAAATAAAAATAAAAAGCTAGCTATACAGCAATATTTTCTTTGTTATAAAAATATTCAATGTACATGAACATATCTGTATCATACAGATACAGATAGAGTGAATAGCAAATATTTTTAATATCTTCTAGGCCAGATAAATTTTCGATTTATTTGTACTTTTAAGAGTGTTATATATATATATATATATATATATATATATACATAAAAAAAGCTTTCAATATTATTTCAAGCTTTGATAAATTAATGAACGCTCCACGTTCCTTCCATCTGTTTATTCCGTAAAGCCAAATTTTCAATTCGCGTAAATTTATTTCCCATAAGCGAGTTTCGTCAATTGATTTTTACAAAATGCGATACACTCGATGCAGAAATAAATAATAATAATTATTATCATTTTATCTCGCAAAATATATGATTTTTTATTAAGATTAACACACAACATCGTTTGATATATTTTACATAAAAATATATAAGCAACTCGATATAAAAATTTTCGCAACACAGATCGATGAATCTTCGTCATAAAAATCATCACCACCGTTTATTTATGCAAGTGTCTGACATGTCTCTTTTTTTCGTTTATCGAACTCGGAACTCGAGGCGTCGTTTCCCACCCCTTTCCTCCGCGTAATGAATTTCCTCTCCTGCGGCCAAATCGCCACGTTCCAGGATGCTTTCTGCGACCGTGTGCACCTGGCGCAATTGCACATTCGGCGAAAATTGCGCTGCATTGTGCTTCATGACGCCGCTACGCAACGGCGTGCAGTAGTAACTTTGGTCATTGAACTTCGTTAGACATGTGGCCCGAGCCTCGCGTGCACAAGGTGTCCAGAAACTCAGGATGCTTGCACATAAGGCGCGCGAAAGGGGTATGCAGTTGACTATTACGCCGGCGAGATTGAACGGACGTCGATGGAGTGTGAAGGGAAACGTTGGATGGAATTTTTTTTATTCCTTTTTTTTTTTTTAAATTCGACGGGAGATTTTCTTCGACGATCGAAGGATTCGAGACTCCTTTTCTCAATTTTCCAAATGAAGACGTTTATTTTTTGGAGTTGGTCGGATTTTTGAAGAATTTCAAAAATTCGAAAGAATTATTCGTTATTCCCGAATGCGTAGCAACGACTTAACATAATTTTAGGGTTGCCAGAGGTACACATCACTTAGTAGTGAGTAAAATAAATTACATCCTTTAAACATCTCATTTCGTAATAATATCTATACTAGTGACCACCATTGTCCATTGGCCATTATTATTATCCTATTCTCATGTCATTTTCATTGTATGACTTTTGGGGTGAAATAAACGAAAATTCGGATATTTTTTGCCGTACGAACGTCTATTATTAATATAAATCGTGAAAGTTATCGTAGTATCATCAAATTGTTATTATATATATATATATTTTTCTTTCAATCAATTAATCGTACCGCAATTATTTCACACGATGTGAAACTTAACTTTTCACATAAATATAAATCAAACTCGACATAAATGATTAAAATATAATATAAAAGAGAGAGAGAGAGAGAGAGAGAGAGAGAGAGAGAGAGAGAGAGAGAGGAAAGGCCAACACCGTGGAGGACAGGTGAAAATGAAAAGGTCGGGAACGGGCGAAAACGGCGACCACCTATGTTAAAACCCGTTCGCATTCCTCGCGTACTTAAAAGCCTCCGATCGATCGTAATAAGGGGCGAAATTTATGGGGGCGCGATAAACTCGACGATTTACGGCGCCATCGCCGTTAATAAATAACAAAATCGTCGAGCAAACGCGGCCGTCTGAAAATACAAAAGGCCGGGCCAGCGCGAAGTGTAATTTATAAATATCGGCCGGCCAATTTGTTCGCGTCCCCGAAGCGATAATTTCGCGTACCCGATAACCCGCTCGCATTGTGCGCCGATTCATAACTATCGTCGCGGCGTATACCGTCGTCGTTCGAGATATCGTTGGATTCTCGTCCTTCCTTCCTCTCCTCTCTCGATTCTTTCTTTCTTTCCTCTTTTTCCTCCCCCCTCACATTTTATTTATTTTCTTTTTTTTTTTTCCTTCCATTCTATGGCTTGTTATTTTTTTCTCCCCCCCCTTCCTTTTTTTTCCCTCCTCCTCCTCTTCCTCTTCCTTTTTCGTCTCTCTACATGAGGCGATGAGGCGAAGGTCTCGCTAAACGGCCATAAGTGGTGATACGTTGTGTCGGATCATCGTGGTGATGGTGAGGATATATGGGTGGATTGAGAAGAGTGTTGGAGCGAGGAGTGCGAGTGGAAAGAGTGTAGTTGAATTGGATCGACGTGTTTTTCTTTTCTTTCCTTTCTTTTCCTTTTTTTTTTTTTTTTATAATGACATCGAGTCGATTGTTTCTTTCTCTTTCTTGCGAGAGTGGACAGGGAGAGGAATCTCTTTGGGGAGAGGAGAATTGATAAGATTGCTGATAGGATATATTTTGGAGAGATTGGAAGAATTTCTATTGGATATTTTTTTATTCAATTATTGAATTGTTTATATATTTTTTAAAAAGAGAGAGAGAGAGAGAGAGAGATAGGAAGAGATTCGATGAAAGTTTTTATTGAAAAGATTTCTCTCTGAAAGAATCTATAAGAATTTGATGCTTGATTTTTTATTTATCGAAAAATTGTCGAAGGAAATATTTTTCGTCGTCGATGGAATCTTTTTGTTAACGAAACAATCTGTAAGAATAGAATTTTTTATTTGTTGAAGAATTGAAAAAAAAAAAATATCGAAAGAAATATTCTTTTAGAGATAACTTAATTATTTTTCTTCAAAAATTTTAATTCATTATTGGACATCGTAATTCACATTTGATTAAAAACTTTCTTCATTTTAACGATATTTCATTCTTGTTTTAGCAACAACTGTCGTCGAAGCAACAAACGAGGTTGATACAAATCGCAAAAAATCGTTTCGTTTATTCGTACGAAACAAACGAGCGTGTAACCGTGGAGTAGTATCTCCATGGACCCCAAACGATTTTACAGCACCCTATACCGCAATTGACGTAATTGCCAGCACAAGCAAATCAAGTCGCGTCCGCCGTCGTCGCGTGCACGTATTCGAAATCGTTTCAACAGGTCGATGATCTTCCGGTTTCGAAAAAAATTCCACCGCCTCTTTAGAAAATTGTTGCTCGATTAAGAAATACCAATATTTATTATACATCTCATTTCTCGTCGTATGATATTTAAAAAAAAAGAAAAAAATATTAAAATTTCATTATTTCATTCAATGTGTATAAACTGATGTTTTAACTCAAACTTTTTATGCGTGTATGCGTGTTTGTTAAGTCGTTGCAAAATTGAAAAGATTCGTTTAATAATAAAATTCTTAACTTTTAATTTTATAACTTTTAATGTAAAATTTTAATTTTTGAATCTTCTTCAATACTCTTTCTTTCTTTCTTTTTCTTTTCTTTTTTTTTTTTTTTGAAGAAGATCATTTGTATTTTTTCTCAATCAACTTTAAAGGTTTCTTATTTCATATTTCTTCAAGCGGAAATTCTTTTTTATTCCGCTTTTTAGATATGAGCGATACGAAACGAGCGACACTTGCGAGAAAGTACGTTTTCCTTCGCAGGTGAAGTCAAAGGTGCAACAGTCGTGTCGCGCTAATGGAAATCATAAACATTAATTAGCGGAATGGCTGTGGTTCCTGAGCGAGGAATGGATTTCTGAACTGTGTGCGACATGTCTCTATCGATTATGGAACGTTAGTACACATGAAATTAACTACAATCTTCGAGAAAAATAAAATTTGAAACTTTTAGTTCTCTTTTGCATTAAAAATTTCGTGAATTTAAAATTAATTAAGAACAAAGAAATGTTAATTTTACGATTTCATAGCCAGCAGTAGCATAATTTATTTAAAAGATTTAAATTATACATTTTTTTATAATCAATTTACATCTTCGTACAAACAGATTAGACTTATTGGAAAATTTTTTTAAAAATCTGACGCTTTCCAACAATTATTTATATTTTTATCACACCAGAATATTTTCGAAACGACTTTGTACTTAATTAACATAGAATTATTTCATTCCCAAAAGCATAATTAAACCCCGATTCATTCGTTCATTCTAAAATGATCGAAAATTTCTCAAAAAATTGAAATCAATCAATTTTCCACATCTGAGCGTCGGGATCGGGCCTCCTCTCTCCGGTTAACTTAAAAACCAATTTTAATTCCGATTAAACGCGGAATAAAAGTATTTTAGCCGCATGCAGGCGGATGCAGCATAGGGTCATTTCCGAATAATCGATAAAGCGGACGAAACCGAGGCGGAATTTATAACCGACGATCCCTCTTCGTCTCAATAAACTTGTATAATCGCGCAATATGGTTATATATCGATTCGCCATAAAACAGACGACTGCTCCATCCCGGTGAAATACCGCGAAAATAACTCGCTACGTTTCGTTTAACTCTCCGCAGATCGCCGCGATAAAATCGCCTATAAAATTCAACTACCTGTCGCGTTCATTTGAAAAAAAAAAAAAAAAAAAAAAAAAAAAGAAGAAAGAAAAAAAAGGGAAAAAATATTGAGGGGGGAGGGGAGAAAGAGAGGGAAAGAGAGAGGGAAAAACGGAACGGGGGGGGGGGGGAGGGAGAAAAAAAAACGCGTATAAAACTACGTGACGTGTGTCATACACACAGGTCGATAGGTGTCACGTAGATCTGTACTGTGCACACCGTGTTCACCAAATCGTTGTACAATCAGGAAGAAAGTGATTGTTGATTTGTAAAAGAGGTGTTTTTTTTTTTTTTTTTTTTTTTTTTTTAGTTTTGTTATTGACTGTGTTGTTTTTCTTTTTTTTTTTTTTTTTTCAGAGCGATGAGTTATGATTGGATCGCGGATGTTTGCGGATGGTTTATGAAAAATTTAAATGTACGGAAATCTGCGAAAACACAATTTGAATACAATCGTATTTTTGCACTCGAAATCGCGAGCCTTTTATGAATAATTACGAAAGTAATCGTTTATCGACATTAAAAACTTTACGTGAAAAGAAATAGATTAATGGATGGGATGGGTTGAAAGTTTGTTTAGAGATAATAGAAAAAAAAGGAGAGAAAGAGAGAAAGAGAGAGAGAGATTTGGTGAAATATATTGCTTTCGTTTTTTCAGGATTTAGAAGACGAGCTCAATTATTGTTCCTTTTCTGTAATCGGACATATTAATTTGCATTAAAAAGATTCACGAAGAGTGTGAATCAATTGAATCGAAATCTATCTCAAAAATTATATCAGGCAAAGTTCAACTTTACTCCTTGATACTAAAAGTATGGTACAATATTTCACCTTCGATCTTGCAAAAACGATCACTGGAAAGATAAGCGAAACACAAAAATACCGTTTCCTGTTCTCTTATTTCCCCGTGGCATGAAATTTTCTATAAAAAGAAAAGAAAAGAAAAGAAAAGAAAAAAAATGCA
The DNA here is from genome assembly GCF_003254395.2 of Apis mellifera. NCBI lineage: Eukaryota > Metazoa > Arthropoda > Insecta > Hymenoptera > Apidae > Apis > Apis mellifera. Next base: position 10,205,652 of record NC_037644.1, on the reverse strand, counting down.
TTTTGACAATTTCGTCACTTTTAACGTAAATAACGCGTAATCCGATATATCAAACTCTAAATTCTGTTTACGCAAAGTGTTGTAAAGCTTACGCTACGATAAAAAAGCTGATAGACGAATAGAAAAAAATCTCGCCTGTTTCTATTTGTCGTTCTTTTTTTTTGAACATTGAATAATTTATAAATAAGGAGAGAGAGAAAAAAAATAGAAGAAAAATTCAAGCATAACTCATTAAACGACGATTTATCGTTAAATACGACACGAAGGGATGTCGAGGAATGGAACGAGGTAAATATTATTATTTTTTTTTTCGGTTTCGTTGTTTTCGACTCGAGCCGCATTTAATCGACTCCGATTTAAACTGTGCAAATGTTTTGACGTCTGGTGTTCTTTTCACGGCTCGTCGTGGTTCGTCGACTCCACGAGTTTTGCGACAACGACGACAACGGCTAAACGTTTCGTCAGTCGACGCGTCGTATTTCCCGGAGAGGATGCTATCTGTCGCGCACCATTTCGTTATTATTTTTCTCTCTTCTGCTTTCGCTTCGTTACTTTTTCTCTTTTTCTTTTTTTTTATTTTTCATTTATTTATTTATTTATTTATTTATTTATTTTTTTGCTGTTGCTCTCACGATAATGTTACGATAAATCGTATCGTTGACGCCCTCGTAACTTCCCGTGAAACGACGAAGGCTCGATAGAAGAATGGCTATCGTCGAATGTAAATTACGAATTAGAATTTGTGAGATGAATAAGAGAGATATTGTGGAGGAGAAAAAAAAAATATATATTCGGAAATGTTGAGAAGATTTTTAATTCTTTTTGGAATTTTGTCGAGAGATAATGCATCCTTTTTCTTTTACAGGGAAATAAGTGAAACGAGCTTCTCGAATGGTTAATAAATATTTTCTTTCATCTCTTTGTGATGCATAAAATAATATTATAAGCTTCATACGAATTTTAAAAATGCAAACACGAGGCATGATAATGTAAGGCAAGATTGCTAAGGAAATAAAAAAAAAAAAAAATATTTAAAATATATAATTCTGCTTACAAAAAAAAAAAAAAAATGTCATAAAATATTTACGATAACGAGGAGTCGCTTAATTTTCCCATATATTCATCTTTATCCATATTTAAAGAAAATTAACGATAAAGTGTCTCGGTATCGATTTTTTAAACGGATACTCGAATATTAATCTTTCCCCCTTCTTCTTTTTATAACGTAATAACCGGCATCTTGCAATGTAATCTCAATATAAGCAATACAAGTGTATACAAGGATCAAATATTTCTCCAAAGAAACAATTTTAATAAATCATCAAAGAAAGAAGCTTTCTAAAAAAAAAAAAAAAAAAAAAAAACAAATTTTCAAATCACAATTTGAATGAACAAAAATAATATATTTCAAGAAAAAAAAAATATCGTCGTTCCTTCGTTATAAAGGTTAAAAATTAATCGTTTAATTAAATCCATTCGTTACGATTTAATCCATCCTGGTTCAAATATATATTCGAAGAGAAAAATAAAAATTAAAAAATAAAAAGAGAGAGAGAGAGAGAGAGAAAAAGAGGGGGAAGTAAAACGCGGCGGAACAGCATCGCAATTAAATCCATAGAATATGGTCGATCGTGAATTATTAAAATTGAAAAACGATGGGGGAGGGAGGAGGGGGAAATTTTTCAAATGAAACTGGTTACAACGAGGGGGAGAGTGGATGGAAGGGGGGAGAGAGAGAGAGAGAGAGGAACACGATCGCGGCAAACCTTCAGAACAAACGAATATTTATTTCCGGTTCGCCGGCTGCCGTTTTAATAAATTCAATTAAACATCTTCCACGGTGAACGAACAAATTTCTGTAACGGCATTTTCGAGGCGCGTAAATTGTTTCGACGGCTGTGTATTTATTCGCGTGGAGGCCGTGGAGGTATCATTATGAAAATTTATACACCGTTATGAAATGATTTCGTTAAATTGCTTAATTAGCGGGCCGCGTGGTTTTAAAACGAGTGCTCTTGGCCCGAGCCGATATTACGCGAGCAGAAATTTTCGGTAATTTCTCCCGCTTCGACGGGAAATGTTTCTAATTAACGATTATAATTTAAACTTTGCGCCGAAATCGCGCAAAAAGGACATTACATCTTTGTTTTTAACCCGCGACGACATTTTCCCGCCATTTTATATCGAAACGTATTTCCTATTAAACGAATTCGATATGGTAAGGACTTATGTCTCCGAGGTGCTATAAAGTGGCGCTAGTACTCTCGGATATATATTATACATTTGCTTTAATTAGTCGCGAAAAGTTAATATTCCACGCACGTTACAGGCATAGATCTTTTTTTAATTTTTATTTCGAAATCATTCGATATTATTGTGTGTTTTCGAATACTTACCGTTGCAGCTAATTGCAAATTAAGTTATTTTAAATTTTGCTTAAAGAAATATTAGATGTGATTCGGTTAAAATTAACTCGCCAATCGAGGAAATAGAATTATTCCAAATAGAGTTATTATCCCATTTCGATCTCTGATCGAAGCAAGCTTCGATGATACTGAGCGAAAGATTGAAATTTTCATTGCAAAATAACATTGGATTAATATCCAAAAGCCCCAAAACAGTAATACAACACCGTGACGATCACGGGAACCTCGAATCTCGATATAAATAATTTTAGAAACAAGCGAAATACGATTGGAAAACAGAAAAATTTCAAAATGTATTTTTATTTCTATCGATATTTTTCCATAGGTATATTGCTTTCGATGGGGAGCCAGCGATTTGATCGATGTCTTTGGCTACTCGTTTGTAATCCGTCTTTATGTGTGGTCGATGATCATCAAACGTAGATATTAAAAGAGGATGATCCGTTCCTCGATATCTATGGCAGAAGATCTCTATCTCTTGGCGGATCATTCCTCTTATAATTGTATTCCTTTTATTCCTGAAACGTCTTAAGCGGAGACGATTCGAACGTGTCAAAGATTAATTCTCAATCTTATTTATATCGATGCTTACATCTTTCATTTAACGTCAGCTTTACGTGATTTTATTTATTTTATTTATTTATGGTATTTTTTATCTTCGTAATTCAAGAAATTTTATTTTCAAAATAAAATTCTTCTATTGATTTATATTCCTTCTCTAATATATACTTTCAGTAGATTCGTTTCTGTAATTTCATTTCAGTTAAGAAATATATTTTTTTTTTCTTTTTCTAACATATATTTTATTTCCTATTACTAAATCCTAAATATAAACTTACATAATCTTATTAGAACACGCATGAATGCCATTTTCCCGAGTTTCTGATTGTTCATTCTTAAATTTCATACCTTTCTATTTCTGCAATTTATTATATTGTATTCGCTTATTTTTATTTTTTTCTTTTACAAAAATTGATGAATTATTTTTTTTTATTTTTTTTATTTTTATAGTATTACATTAAAAAGATTTCATTTCAGTAGTTTTTAATGAACGTACACGCGCTTATTACACGGTGTTTAAAAATAACACGAGTTTAAAACTTTAAGAATTTAATTTACCACTGTTCGAAGGGGAATAAAAATATTTAATCGATACAGGTTCTAAAATCAATACTTTCGGTTTAAAATATAATATTTTATATTTTTTCCACGTACAGATATTTAAGAAACTTATCTGCCAGCGTCGAATTTAAACACCTTGATTAAATTACTATCAATAATTAATTTAAAATAAAACTATTAAATAATAAAGCTGCTATTAATATACCAGTCCAGCAAAATCTAAATCTTTTCAGAATTTTTTTTTAAGGAAATAGAAGCATTTGGATACAAACGTATACAAATTACATATACATAAATACAAATTTCTTCATTGCATACGTTTCTGAACAATACAATCTAATACTCAAAAGGATATTACAACATTATCAAAAAAAAAAAAAAAAAAAGAAAGAAAGAAAGAAAATGATATACATGTATGGTTAAAAACAGATTAAAAGCAAATGAATGCATATTCGTTTATCTGTAATTTCCAGAGTAAATTACATCCTGTCAAAGATAAGCAAGACTGTTCGTACTCTGTTGAACAGTGGTGGAATATACGCAAGATTTTCAAGGAGTATCGTTCGATTCGTTTAATTTCGTTGTTTCTCGGCCATGCCCGACAATTCCCTCTCGTTAAAATCTACGTCATGATAAATGAACTGCCGATGCCCGCCAACCAAGCCAGAATGCGGCGACGTCCGCTCGAATAATCACGAGATAATTACTTTCCTGCACACGGTCCGCCCAAACCGCTCAAAAGCCGGATCTCCCGCGGGAGTTCCAAGGATTCATGGAACGGACGGACGCGTTAAACCGCAGGAAGGAACGGTTTTTCGCCAGCCCGGATATCCAACTCGCTTAAAACTTCTCTAAGAATAATTCTGCTTTCAATTTTTTAGAAATTAACAACTCCTCGTTGTTTCGTTTTTCTTTTTTTTCTTTTTCCTTTACTTTGAGATTTGCTCGAAAGAAAATGATTTTTCTCGGATATTATGGAATTGAGTTTTTTTTTTTTTTACAATAGAGTTTAAATCTAAATGAGACGTAATATATTGTGGAATTGATTCGTCGTTGTTTCTTTTGTAACAGAAGAGATTTTTTTTGGAGTTTAGAGAATGATGGATGAGTTTAATGGATTTTTTTTTGAAATGGAAATTTGAGATGTTATGTGTACAGGATATGTGTTTTCGTTACATGTAAATAATGAATATTTTTGTAAAGTAAATTGAAAATTTGGAAATAGAATGAAATTTCTCTAGAGACACGATATTATAATTTTGACAGATATATGTTTCTTTTAATGAAATCCGAGATTTCTGTTTCTAAAATAAGCGGTAAAGCAATATGAAACGAAACAACAGGAAATTTAATAAAATGGAATAATGGGATGAACTCGAGATGAAGCTTGGAGAGTTCAAAACAATTTGGACAGGAAGTGGCAAACGAGATCATAGCATAGCTAATTTAGTACAAACTCTGTCTGAAAATATTTTGTTCTTTGTCTTTCAAGAATCGTTCCCTCTTTCTCTAAAAAATAAGAATTTAACTTCAAATTAAATTTTAATTATAATTATAGTCGAAATTTTATTTCGAAACTTACGATTCATTAAACTTCCATAATAATTAAAACAATATTTAATTTAAAGTAGATTCTTATTACACTTATTACACTTTGCGAAACGATAACAAGTTTAATAATTGAATATTATATTCGATAATTTACAATAGACACTTATTCCAGACAAAATGACAAAATTATAGCGTCCGTATCACTGTTACACCTACATCCAATCTTTCGTCATTGACGCTTTCGATTGTAAGTGGTGTTCCTCTTAAAACAGAAACACCAAATTTCCAAGAATCGCGAACTATTTCAATGAAAAATTCAATGTAACAACATATTTATCCAATCTCCTACCTCTTTTCGACGAAAAATTACAAAAATTAGAAATTAAGAATCGAAAGACGATCTCTGAAAAAATTGAACCGAAATAGAAAATATCGGAATATTCCTTCTCCAAAAGGTCTTAAAAAAAAAAAAAGACTCGATAAAAACTCTCGACCGATCCCTGGAAGACGGTAAGTAAATTTCCAGAGCGTGTCCATCAAGGGATCGAGAGGCTGTTTATCTGCCTCCACCGCCTCGTCCTGTTCCTAACCATTTCCTCTTTATTCCCGTCCCCTTTCCTCCTCCACAAGATTCCAACTACAGTGGTAAGAAAAGGATCGGCGCGCGTATGTGCAGGCGCACCGTAACCGAGGACAGCAATATCGGGGGTGGGATTTATGGGGCATGACGGAGATTTACAACGCTTCTCGCGTCCATGGCTCTTCATGGATCGGTGGATCGGTAGGGAGAGGCCATGTTCCGCTCGCTTTCGATCGTTCTCGATCTTCTTTCCGCCGGTCTCTGCACCTGCACCCACGATCACCAGCGCGGATCGTCAGATGCGCTCGCGGCCGAGCGCGAATCGGATTCGGGTTGAACGGAACGCGTGGGAGGGCCCCGCGTGCCAGGACGTGCCGTTGAATCGTAATCGACTCCGGTTAAATCGATCCAGCCCCAGACCGCCGCTCTTTGTCCCTTCGTTTCGGGCGTATCTCGAAAGAGAGATTCGTTCGAGGACGTTTTCCGTGATCTTAAGTGTGAAGACCCCGTTTCTCGTGTATACATATATATATGGTGAGGACGATTCCCTGATCTTAAGTGTGAGGACCCCGTTCTCGTTAAATTTTGTATATATACATATATGATGAGGACGATTCCCTGATCTTAAGTGTGAGGACCCCGTTTTTCCTTAAGTTTTGTATATATATATATATATATATATATATATATATATATATATATATATATATGGTGAGGACGATTCCCTGATCTTAAGTATGAGGACCCCGTTTCTCGTTAAAGTTGATATATGACGATGTTCCTTGATTATAAATAAGAGGACGCTGTTTCTTTGTTAATTTTCGTTTGTAATATTGTTTTTATATATATGAGAAATAAAAATAGTATTTTGAGAGGAAATGTTTGATATTCGGAAATGATTCCTTGATCTTAAGTATGAGGATCCCTCGTTTTTTTTTAGAAGAAATAAAAATTGTTTATAGATTAATAGATAGTTTTTTTTGTTACAAATTTAGAAATAACGTTTTCGAAAGAATCGTTTCAAGAATGTTTTGTAGTTTTTCTTTAGTCATTTGTTAGAATAATTATATATTGAAATTATTCTATTGTACCCAGGATCTAAAAACTCGGTTTGGCGATCGTTCCATTTTCAAAAACGACGAAAGGGGAGGAAAAAAAGCAATCCAACCATCGTGGCCCTTCGGCGCAGGGATTAATTAGAAAAGCATGCATTTTCTTTTGCGATTAATGGGAATGGGAGGAGGTGCGTGCAGCTTCGTACGCGAGTGTACGGGATTAATTGGCGGGACTCTCGATGCTTTGGTGGCGGGCATTAATTTGGGAAAACCGTAAACACACGCGTGCACACATTTTTGGATATTATTCGATAGAAAACCACGATGGCTACCGCACCGGCTATCGGTTGTTTTATCTCTCTCTTTCTCTCCCTTTTTTTTTTACCTCTCCCTTCTCCATCCTCTCTCTTTTCATCGCCGCCGATCGATAGCTAATTACGCGTTTACACGGAACGAACAGAATCACCCGCGGCCGAAATTAAAATGATTTCAACCTCACGCCGCGTTTTTCGGCGATAACAAACGGAAATAATGAATAGTCTCGAGCCTCTGAATACCGTTCAAACAAAAATTAACGCGCATGCGTCGCGTCGGGCTTATATGCATATTTGTTTCATTAATATGAATGCGATTTCCTTCTCTTTCTTATCGGGTTTTTCCATTTTTCCTCGCTGTCCGATCGGCTGTGTGTACACGTTTGTTTGACGATCAAAAGATTCTTTCAAGTCGGATTTGTTGTTCGAACAAAGGTAGGGTAATTTGTTTAAAAAGAACTCGTTTTTAACTGCTTTTTCCTGGAATGAGTTATTTCGAATTCACTTTTATAATTCATAAAACATTAATTGCTTTCGTAGTTTTCGTATTAATAGGTATAAATATGATACTATTAATAACATTGTTTTTTTAATACGTGTTTCACGTTTGTTAAGAAAATATATCTTACGTCATATTTAAAATTAATTTAGATAATTAATTCATCGCTTCCATATTAGAATAATCTCTAAAACTTCGATTAAAAAATATTTCCAACGTCTCGTTTGAGATGCTATCGAATGATTCATAAAAGTGAGTAAATTTATAAGTTAAAAAAAGAAAAATAATTTACCGATAATTTTCACACTTGGCAAAGATGAAAGATATCGTTTGTTTCTCGTTTCAATGTTTCATTTGACAGATACTGACTCTTTCAAACATCGAGCAAGATACAAAAATCGTGATGACTTTGTTACATCAAACTCGTCTTTCTTTCTTTTTCTTTTTCTTTTTTCCTTTCGTCAAAGAAGATTCTAAAGAATAGAACAAACTCACCGTCAGAAATAATATTCGAATATTCGAAAGAATTGAATATTTCTTTTCGAGTAATAATTTTATTTTAAAAATCCAGCGAAATATACTCGCCTGCCTGACGCAAACTTGTCGATCAGTTTCGATAGGCAGCCGATTGATCGCGCGGTGTGTAATTAAAAAGACTACAACCGGAAACGGATTCTTCGCGGTGTATGATGGATTGTGTGAATTGCGGCCGTGTCATGAGCGAATGTTCACGAATACGGAGAAATCCGGATTGGACGGTTTTTTCCAAAAACAGACTGGGAGGGAGAACAATTGACGGAACGATGGAACAACGAGTCATCAAAATACTCGTCGCTTGATTTACTCGTGCACTCTCGTTCCAATGACAGATTGTATCCTTCGCGAATCAAACGTGCAGCTATCGAATTCATTGACTCGAGACAGATTATGTATGACGTTCTAAAAATCTTTTTTCTTTTTTTTCATTTAAATAACTCAATCGAAAGGAATATTAATCATAATACTGTTATTTTCGATATTTAAATTTTAGAAAAATCGAAAAACGAAAGATTCTAACGATCTTGTATCTTTCCATAGATCTCCAAAGACAAGATTAACAATGATAAACGCTAAATTTTCATTCATCGTATCTTTATCTCGCGGGTAAAATATTCTTCGTTCATTTTCTTACCAAAAAAATTATCATAGTAGACGCGTATAATTTAATTTCAATGCGTATTTCTACGAGAATTTCTACTCAACCCTCGGTTGATGCTTCGTACGGGCACGGGATCGTTCGAGAAACTCGGTGATCGAGCGGCAAGGTCGAGCGATTTGAAAGTGGCGGCGCGCGTGCACACGTGGACACGCGTCGAGGCAACGCCTCGCGTATATCTGCCCGCGAGGACGGGTTAGACACACACCCGTCGATCCAGTATGTAGATTTGTGCAGGTGTCGCAGCGTTTGCTCCACGTAGTTCTCAATTTTAATCGGGCAAAGGAGGCAAAGGAGAGAAACCGCCCGGCTGACGCGACTCGCGCACGCGTACATGTCACGACTTTGAAAACAGATAACTCCCTCCTTCTCAAGAAATTGAGTGATTCGATTTTTTTTTTCAAATTCCAATACTTGAAGAAAATGTTGCTCGAATTTTCTTATTCAATTTAATTTTCTTGCACGTCCATGTTTCTTAGCTTGTTATTGTATTTTATTAATCTGTATTATTGTTATTATTAGTAAACAATATAATTCTAGAGAGGATAGTATAGAAATCTTTGAGATATTTGAAAATTTTGAAACTTGGATAGAAAAATTGTAAAATTTATATTTGATATAGGAAATAATTTTTAAGCAGAGAGTACCATAAGTATCAAAAATATCCTAAATATAATTGTCTGTGAAGGAAGGAAAATTTGATAATGGAAGATTAAATTCTGCATTCATTATAAAAATGAATGTTTCAATCTGGCAACGAGAGATTTGGAAAGTTATTTCAAAAATTGATTACGAGATAGTGTGCCATTTGATATCTAACAAATCTTCGATCGCGACATGCCAATTGATTAATTTATGAGAACGATAAAAATTGGTACATTTAAATCTGATAATGAGGTCAGTTTGAGGTCGTGTCTTCGAACTTCTATATTTAAATTGGATTATTCAAGATGGTTTAATCATTTTCTCTATAATATGATATAAGCGGTGTAGATTGATTGTGAAAGCGAGAAAATATTTTTCAAAATTTTTGTTACCATACAAAATTGGCGGCAAAAAGAAATACTAATACCAGACATTCTAAATTTGAAAGAGTCATAAAATCAAAAAAGAAGAAAAAAAATCCATTCACTTTTGCTTGAATAATTTCAAGGTTTTCGTTGAATAATTTGTAATCGAAAGATCTTTTTTGTTCACCTTTTCGTTCTAATTATAACTCCAATAAATCCGTATAATAAAAATAACACGAAGTTATTAAGAAGTAATAATTGGATAAATCTAATTTATTATTCTCTAATAAATGGAATGTTTTTATACCAAGAAAAAATCAAAATCAATATAAATATACCGTCAAAAAGAGAATTTTTGAATACGAAAATTAGAAAAAAAAAAAGAAAATGAAAAAATCTGAAGCACGTAATTTATTCTAAGGGATTTTTCCAAATATATTTGACAAACGAATAAATTCAATTTATATTCGTTTATTATAATCACTCGTACATACGTTGATGCTTCACAACATCGAATATATTACGTCGACATAAATGGTTCGACATTGGCCGAGCGACAATTAAAAAATTTCTCCGTGCACCGTCAAGTACGCTTATTAATAAACGTTACTTCATGCCGCGCATAAATTATTTCGCATGGCCATCGATGCACTCGTTTAGCACATCTTTAAGGCGATCGACAACCGCGTGAATCATCGAAAAACCGAGCAATATTAACCGTCTAAGAATACGAATGACTCCACTCGATGCTTCTGCATACGTATATCCGTCGAATAAGTACATTAAGAATTACGGCGCTTTCTCTGCCACGATTAATTCGTTTCGAATTGCGAAAATTGTAGAAATCATGATTGAATCCATTAATAATTGAAAATTCATTAATAATTCAGATTAATTATTGATTTTTAGCAATTTTAAGAAGATTTAAAATATTTAGAACTAAATTTGAGATCGATATTTTGATAATTTTATTAAGTACTTTTTTTAAAGTGTATTTAAATACTTTAAAAAATAAATTTTAATTTTGAGATAGATTGATTCCAAAGATTAATCCTTAAGGAAATGCAAATTATTTTTAACTAGTTTACTTTTATTATTTTTAAAAGAAAGATAGATTGGCATCAATTTGTATTTTTAATAAATCTCATAAATTATTTGGCTAATGCTAAAAGAGAATCGCACGCTACTTTTAATCAAAATTATTTTTACAGAAAATTTCTTCGAGAGAAATTCAATTATTTACATACATTAATTGCATTGCAATATTCTATTACGCGCTATAGCATTAATTTTTCCACAAATCAGAATCTAGAGCTATAAATTATTCGAGTAAAAGAAGAGTATTAGAAATTATTTTTAAAATTAAAATGACGGAAAACTTCTTCAGAAAGAATTTCTCCCATTTTTATATGCGTTATATACATTAATATATCTCATGAAGAGAAAAATTCATATGTTGTTCAATTGATACAAGAGGCATAAAAGATTTAAAAATCATTACTTTTAATAATAATGTAAAACAGATATTTAACGAGTCGTTTTCGTAATGAAACATTCAGTTTCAGTGCTTTCTTTTCAGTCTAATAATAAGGTTCCACGTTTTGAATCGATTGTGCAATAAACTGGAAGATATTTAAACGAAGGAAGTAAATGGGCCCAAAGAGGCATTAGCCGGGGTACACAATTGAAAATGGCAGGAACGAGAGAGACCGTTCACCCACGCGAAAGTCTATCAATAGAGTCTTTCGTCAGGCCCATTTTGCAACATGGGATCATTACGAGTTCTGAATTATCCCACTTTTCTTTTTGCACGTGTGTTCATGAATCGAATAGTGTAATTAGTTAGACGTCACGTATGCACCGTGGTTTTTTATTGAACGTTTCTAAGTCATGGAAGAAAAAGATTTAGAATTAGTGGTTGTGAAATTCGAAAGCAAAAAAAAAAAAAAAAAAGGAAATAGAAATTTCAAATATTATAATTTTGCCGCCTAAATATTCCTATTCTTAAGATAATAGATATAATTTGTATAAATATTCGTGCGAATTTGTGTATCAATGACTGACTAACGTGCACACGAAGATATTTTTATTTAAAAAAAATAAAAAAATAAAAGATTTCGTTTCCTCAAAAACGAGACTAAAAATTCCGACGAAGCGATATTTGAAGGGCATAAATGAAAAATAAATCATAAAATTTCAAATTTCAGTGAATCAATAAATAACAGTTACAAAATTAACTATTGAGAGACGGTTCAAGGAAAACATTATCTACAAACTTAACTTCAATCTTTCAGATTCATTTATAAAAAGAAAAAGAAAAAAAATCAACAATCGATATCGCCATTCTATTAAAAGGATACCCATGTCGTTCATCTTTCGCATTATCGTTATTCGAAATAAAAAGAAAATTCGTCTCATTTTTCTTTACATCCTCAGCTTTCATCCTTTCATTTATAATTCCAACACGCAACAATGTTCGTAGAAACGACAAAAAAAAGGAAAAGAAGGAAGAGGAAAGTAGAATAACTTGATCGATTACAAGAAAGAAACAATCTTTCCACCGACTCTTTATGACTCTCTTTGAATTCCTCGTTCCAGACGAGAGCGTATCATTCCACGATAAGATTCTCAAAGTTAAAATTAATTACACGTCTTGTAATAGCGGCGATATTGTTTCAAATACTATTAAATACCAGCACGGTACGATTAAGAAAACTGGAACGCAGACCGTCATTAATAAGGGTGCTTCGATGATTAACGAATTATCACGCGGACCGATCTTGATGATGAGCTTGAAACGCAGCTCGCTCTTATTGGCCGTTGATGCATACGTTATTCATGGGTTATTGTGCATCCACTTCGTCGGGGTATTACTTTTTATCGAGACGAATCTGGCTCGTTTACTCGTGGCAATTCTATTCGATTTGTGCTGTTCAAAATGAAAGAATAAATTGAAGAGAATTAGAAGAGATAATCATACGAGATTTTAGAAATTTATTTTGAATTGGATTGAGTAATGGAAGAAAGTTAATGCGCGAAATAAACGTAAAATCTATTTTTTCCTATTCTAATATGTGAACAAAAGTTAAGTTAAGTTAAAATTTATTTTGAATAGATCAAATAGGAAAAATTAAATTTCATATTGATATTTCAAACTATTGAAGTTTGAATTTAATCAACAAATTCTTTGAAATTCGATTAAATTTTTGTTTTCAAATAAATCAATATTCTTGTATAGAATAAAAAGAATAATTTCAATTTTTACATCATGAATAATAATATTATTGCTTTTAATAATTGTAAAGGAACAAAAAGTTGATTGAGAAATTTCTTGGAATCTGAGCTCGAATAAAAGTCGATTCGTTGAAAAGATTCCCATGATTATAAATAATATTTATATATATAAACAACCCTCGAAGTAATCGATGCGCTCATTGCCTGTTATTATGTCATTAAACCAATTAGAACGATGCAGAATGTTTGACATTTCGTTAAACTCTCTCTCTCTCGCTAATGAATGAGGAATCGCGTCACGTATAAGAATAGAAAAGAATCGTCCCGTCCGTCCCGAGCTTTTAAAGACCGATGGCTATCTGTTTGAAAATGTTTGATTGCCGAGGCAATCTTTAGTTACCGTATAATGAGAATTCCTCGGGGATTACGAATCCTTATATTTAACAATCGGCCGATTATCGATGACAGATGTTGCACGTATCATAAAAGAATAGGTTTATCAAACAAATGTTTCGTTATTAGCGTATCCGTTACGTGTTATCTACTTAACGAATCTGTAAGATCTCTGTTGGGCCTCGTTCACGGCTTTATAATGCCTTGCGAATTCTATTGTTTGCCAATTTAATTTTAAAACTGGCGTTATTGCCAATTTTAAAATTCACGCTTTCGGATTATATAAAGAGAGATAATTATTGCAAGTATTTGAAAAGTATTTGTAAACGAGAAGAGGTAAATTGCTTAAGGGGACTTTTAGCTATTTTTTTTCCCCCTTTTTATAAATGAAAAATTCTTCGAGAAGAATAAGATATATCGTTAATGTTTACTATATTTAATATACAGTAAGTACAAAATTGAATGTCCAAATTTTTATTTTAATCAACTGTATCACTTTCTCCTATCTTTCATATTATGAATTTGTTGATAATAAAAATTGAAAATTAAAAATCGAGAAAGAAGAAATAAAATAAACGAACATCTCTAATGTTCCTGTATATTGAAAGATCCCTTCAATATAAAATAAAGAACAAAGGAAAGAACAAATTTCTACTATCTAACTATTTACATAGAAATAATACAATAATGTGTTTCGTTGAAAAAAAAAAGAAAGAAAAACGGATCGAACAAAATTGAATTGAAAAATTTGATTCAAAAGTTTAAAAAAAAAAGTTCGAAACAAAGTTCATTCCACCGCGCGTAATTTCGATCGTGTTCTCGTATCCGAAACGTGAGGAAAGGTGAATGACATCAGGAGAGGACGACAGGGCTTGCCCCTAGATTCGGTTCGTGCGAGAAGAAACCCTTTCCCGGGGCAAGAAACTCGGATGGCATCAGATGGCCCAACCGAATGGGCCAACTGCAAATTCGTTTTTGACATGTGCGAGCTGCAAGTGCACCACTTGCAATTACTCGCATGCGAGCGCACGCGCCGCTCTGAAAAGGAACGTGCGCGGCGAACGCGGAAAGCGCGAACACGCCATCGCCGGATGCGCTTACCCCTTTTTCAGATTAATGTCCACCTTTGCTTTCGACCGGGGAAAAAAAAAGAGAGGAGAGAAAGAAAGAGAGAAAGAAAGAGAGAGAGAGAGAGAGAAAATGTATGACCGGTTCGATGACCCCTGTCAACTTGACAGGGAAAGCGTAACAGGCGCCTCGCAACGAACGAGGTCAACGAACCCCAACGACGAAGACGAAGACGACGACGAGGACGACTAGGAAGACTCCTTTCTCTCTCCGGATCTGGCTGCCGATCCTCGCTTCCGTTTCGATGTCCTTTGGACGCGATTCCCCGCTTGCAAGTATATATGTATGATAATATTCTGTCGCGCGACTGTTATTACCGTGAATTTCGAACGAACCATTGGCTGGATATTGGCTTCCGGTTATTTTCGATTTTTTTCATCCCGAAAATTGAACCCGCGTTCGCCTTGGATATTCTTTGTTGTACAAGTCTTCGAGTAGGAAAGATTTATTGAAGCAAGATCGATATTTTTGAGTATATTTTTCTAATAGTAACGAAAAGAAGATTTGTTGAGTGGTTTCTTTTAATTTTGTTGGCATGGAAAGAAGAGAACGGTATCGTTGATTGTTGGAACAGATGGATAATGTAAGTCGAAATAGTTTTAAAGATTTGAAAAATGATTCTTCGAGGGAAATTGAAACTTTTAAAAATTATTAAAGTTAAACAATATCATTTTTTTTTAAATTTTTCGTCAAATCCAAAAAAAAAAGATTTTTCGTGAAAATATTATTATTATAAAAAATAAATCCGAAAAAGGTATCTGATACAAGTTACAAATGGATTTTTTTATTAAAATATTTCATCGTTGTCTTTTAAAAAAAAATCCTGAACGGAAAGAAATACACGATTTTATTTTACGATAAAATAATTGACGTGACGGTGTCGCATCGTTTACTTTAAAAGCCAGACCGTTTGTCCAAGGCTCGTTTTCAATGCGCCGAGGGACGCACGATTCGATTTTTAGGTGTTCAACAAGGGACAATGAAGCGAAGCTTCGCCCTTTGGCTTTATGGATACGTCCGTATTATATTTCGATTAAACAATGTGTAAGTCCTGAGAGAGAGCCCTGTCCAACCTTCAATAAACGGTATATCCGCGATGTTTGCTAATAGGTATTTGCGCGTACGAGCCGATTAATATTCGGATCTATATATATATATATATATAAATATATATATATACGTATTCTATTATCCTCGAAATGAAAGTTCTCTCTCTCCATTTGCCGACTGCCGCGTAATGAATTGCCGTCTGCCTCGAATCTCGTGGAGTATTAAAATAATGCAAAAAAGAGAGAGAGAGAAAGAGAGAAAAGAAAGAGAAAGAAAAAAAAATCCGCGTCTAGTAAACATGGTAAGAAATAAAAACCGATCAGATTTTTTCTCATTTTCTAAAACGAGCCTGCTAATTAAAAGTCTCTCTTTAACTCGAAGAAATTCAGATTCCTTTGACATTCGTTATGTCTTTGTGAAAATTGATATTTTTTTTTTTTTCAATAATTAAAAGAATGAATATTCTTGCGAATATTATATAAACGATTTCTATCCTCAAGTTCAAGTTTTCGTTACTTTTGTATATGAATATGATTTTTAAATAGAAAATTTATAAGTTCAAAAAATCAATTTAATTTTGTCACTCGTTCCTTCGATGAATAAAATTTTACGAACATTGCAATGTGTATCCGATTAAAATTACTTATATAAATTTATCATATATAGATAAACTTCATTTTGTATCAAAGGAGAACAGTATCAATATCGAAATGAATTTCTTCACACCGGTGTCTTAAAAAAATATCGTACCTCTCTCTATCCAAAAATCACCATATAATACGATCAAACACTATATAATAATTCCAAACAAGAAAATAAATCTAAACAAACGGATAAAATAAAGAAGAAAAATAAGAAAATCGAAAAGTTGAAAACGCGCAACTCTCGCAAACGTACTGAATGACCAGATCCAATAACAACCAAAACGAGGGACGTTCCGGGTCATTTCTCTATTCATTCGTACTCGTCGAAATGGTGGCCCACGTAACTGCGTGAATCTGACGGCGTAACTATTCTTCGATCCTATTAAGAAGCGAGAACACCCCTAAAACCAACCCTCCCCATCCCACCACCCCCCGAGGAGCTTGCGCGTGACCGTTTAACGATCCGCGGCCATTTTGGGCACATGGCGTCGGCGTCGCTCGTCACGTCACCCCCAGCCCGTGCGGCTTATCCGGAAACTGCGAAGGAACCCCTCGTTCTTATCACCCATAACAGATGGCGGTGTTGGTTCTTATCCGGTTTTTCCCCCAAAAAAGGTTCGTGCACCGTTATCATCTTCGTTGTTCGATCAACGGTCGAAAGAAAAAAAAAACCCGATCCTCTTCCAACAATTTTTTGATAAAATCGTTTGGATCGTTGTGTTCAGTTTTATCTTTGATATTTTCTGTGAATTTTTGAAAATTTTTTTTTTTGATTTTTAAGAAAGATGAGTATAAGCATGTCTTTACATTTTAGCATTCTTCGTTTAAAGTTGTTTGAAGCAGTTTGAAGCAGTATTGAATAAAAAAGAATTGAGTTGAACGAGATTATTGGTAAAATATAATAAGTCACGGGAAGAAACGAATTTTGAAGGTATTATTGAGAGGGATTTGAAAAATGTATTTAACAAATAATGAAAGTGAAAATGTGGATAGTTTGGATGGAAATATAGCATAATTTTGGAAAGATTTCTTAATTAATAACACGTAATAATACATATATTTATGCAAATTCGTATTTTTATGAACGAAACTATATAAATGGAGATTTGTCTCGTGTATACTGTGTACACCTTTAAATTTTCTATGAATGTATAATAGCATCTAAGTAGTAATTAGCAATAATCTTTATGGGGAATATATTAGATAAAATTTAATGGCTTTGAAAATTAACTTTTAAACGACGTTTAACAATCTTACGTTTGATGGACAATCTTCATGGAATAACTTTCTCTCTGAGATAATAGACTTTTAGTTATCAGCCAAGAACTTAACTTTCACGACTAGAATTTTTTCAACTCGTTTTTTGTCAAAAGATTTTCAATCTCGTGTTTCCATTTAGGAAAAGAAGCTTGCAAAATGACTAAGGTTACGACATTCTAAATTTCATGGAACATCAGTCACGTCACATGTTTCGAGAAATACGCGTTTACGTGTTTTCCAGCAATGTCGTTTAATTTCACGGTGGAAACCAAGTGCTATCTAATTGCTTAATGTTAACATGGACTTCCCAGTGATGAAACGCAACACGCATTGTTTACCTTCCATATACAGTATACATTTAATTTCATTTGTTTCATCACCTTACACCCGCAACACATAAATTATCGAGCTGCCCGGGGGGCTACAGTTCAAGATAAATTCGTTCTAACATTGCAGCCGCAAGGTCGTTCTTCACCGATTTCTTTATCCCATTCTTTCGTAATTTCTTTTATGACAATAATTATTGCAACAACGCACGGCATTCCTCCAAAAGTAATTGCAATTTCAGAAATGTAAATTGCCACGCGATGAATAATTTATTAGGCGTAATACGAAATAAATGCAAAATAATAATAACAACGACAACAACAATAATAATAATAATAATTTAAATTTTTTTATTAACCAAAGTAAACATTGATGAAGCAACAAATTTCAGTCGGATAATATAATTAATAATTTCAATGCCAACGAATAAATATAATTACGAACGTTAAAACGGAAAAATTTTAAATAGGAATTACGAAATATTAAATAGGAAGTGTTTTTAAAAAAAACAATATTCGTTTCTTTCACAATAACCATTATCTCATCTTCCTTTCCAAATATTTCCTTTCAACTATCCTCTTCACGAGAGATTATCTATTGTACCATTGTTTATATACCAAACCATTTCAACAAGTACAGTATATCGAATTAAAATTCCATCAAATAGAATCCTCTTTGCTTTCTTCTCCTCACAACTGAGAAAGAGAAAATCACGCCACATTACGTATCCATCGAAAAATACTCATCCTTCGCAGGATCCCATCCGCTCCGATTATTTCTCGAAAATTACCCGTTACTCGACTAATTTTTTCTACCTTGATAAGTGCACAGCTCGATTACTGCAGAAGCTTGCCGAAGATCGAAAATTACACGAGGAGAGATCGGGCCGCGTTATTAAACGGGATCGATCTTAACGACGGATCGGCAAATTTGGACGGTTCCTCCTGTGTAAAATTGGGACGGAGAGGTGAGTGTATTACTCACGAGCGCACAAAGGGACATCGGCATAAAGGGGGCGTGCTTTATCGATTTAATTGTCGGTGGGTTTAATTGTAGGGGATGAAGGGGCGAGGTTGAGAAGGGCCGACCAAGCCACGTTGAAGCGCACGCGGGCCACTTCCGTGAGAGAAGGTAATTACGAGGAGTGACCTGCCTCAACGAGATTCCCCTTGCCTTGTGAAGAAATCTTCCCTTGATCCAGTTTTCGTTACGCCAGATTTTAAAGAGGCTCTCCGAACGGGAAACATTTATTGGGAAAAATTGCGTGCGAGGGAAAAGTTTTCTAATTTCTTTTTCTTTTTTTTTTCTTTTTCGAATATCCAGGCATTTAACGATAATTGTCCCGTTATCGATGCTGTATATTTATCTGAAGTAAATATTTGTATTGTTGCAATAATTATCGTAAAGATAATTGTTGTCGATAGATGTTCGATTACAAGAATTAATTGGAAAAAAAGTTCATTTGGATAAAAAGACAGATAATAAATATTTAAAATTCTTGAAAATTTTATAAAGTATTAATTGATTTAGATAAATAGTTTTATCGAATTATCGGGCAGAAATTAAATTTCTTATGAATTGAATAATTTTTAAATATAAATATATAAAATAAAGAAAACGAATTAAAAAGATAAATTAATACAAATACGTATAAATTATTCATTTCACGTTCAAATTATTGGAGTAAAGTTTTACAATAAATTTTGTTTATACAGTTTCTTCTTTGTCATAAAGAAATTAGGATAGAAATAATTACTTCTTTCAAACGATATTGAAAAAATTATTTCACCATCCGAATACAATCGAAACAATAATAATTACGTATAATTTAAACTTGCAAATCTGTGAACTCATCCTTATCAAAATCCTCACCGTTTCCAGACACTTAGAAGCCTACATCGAACAGAAGAAAGAAGAAGAATTCCAGAAGAACGAAGCGCTGAAAAAAAAAACGAAAGCTACCCATCAGGTAACCGGCGTGTTTCCTTCGATGGGAAATCCGTGAAAAGTCAGGATTGAATTATCCCATCGTGGCTCCACGACGCAGAGGCAGAGGCAGAGGCAGAGGCAACCGATGTGCCGGTACGCCGCTCGTCGTGGAGAGCACGAAGGAAAAACGGAGTAGGTGGAGTAGGGGAAGGAAACGGCAGGGTGGATGGGTGGCTGGCTGGCTGGTTGGCCTGACACCGGGGGTGGAAAGTAAAACGAGAGAAAATAAAAATACATACCCGGCCATTGGCGCGACTTCGTTTCGTACATTTTATTCGAGCCAATTGGATTTATTTATGCGGCCGGCTGCCGCATTCGTGGTAGGGTGGGGGAGGAGGAGGAGGAGGAGGAGGAGGAGGAGGTTGAAATGTCGCGCAGCCGGTAAAGCAGTTTCGCTTCTTTTCCACCCCCACCACGCCCTTTCGGTGTCCGGAACCGGCCGCTTTTATTGTATATTTAATTCCACGTTGTTTATCCACGTCCCGTTCCAAGGTTTTGGTGGCAGCAAACCTCCAGCCAGATATTTCAACGGGGCTGGAAACGTTACGAGGGGCTGGAAATGGCTGGGAATCTTCGTCGAGAAGAATTTTATTGCCACGACCCGAATTCCAACGATTTCGATATGGATTGCTTTCGTTATTTCTTAAAATTCTCGCGGTAATTTGCGGAAATTTATCATAAAATGAAGTGCAAGGGATAATTGTGAGATTGCATATTCATTTTAGGGTTTGATTTTGTAATAATACATTGTAGAACAAAATGAAGAACGAATTAAAAAAGATTAAGTATTTTTTTCGAAGTTAAATTAACATTCGTTTACTAAAAAGATTCATCCAAATCTTAACGAAGTTAAATTAAGAATTTTAATTTAATTTTCCAAAATTTTTAATTTCGAATCATCGAGATTCCAATCCTGCATTGAATAAAAAAAAATTTGATCGAACATTATGGAATACCAATGACCCTCGAAATTCAACTCTTAAAATTTTGTCCAACAAGAATCTTCTCATCTTCTCACGATTGAAAAAAAAAAAAAGAAAAAAGAATGAAATTGAAATTGCGTGTAGATTTTATTTTGCAAAATTCCATTTCGAAGCAAACGAAGCATTCTAAACGATGCATCCTGTGCATCTGGTAGAAAAAAGAGAGAGAGAATTGATAAAATCGAGTCTCCCGAAAGATCGCGTAAGAAAAAGTCAACGACTATAATTCGACCTCGGCGAAAAGAAAGGGGCATGTTGCGAGGAGGGAGAAGGCGGGGTATTCGCTTACTTCCGGCTCGTCTATTCGCGTCACCATCCGGCACGAGCTGCATTCTCACGCTCATTTGCATACCCGGCTACACATCAATATTCAGGGAGGCCGGAAAACGGGCCCGTTTTGCATACTGGACCCCCCGCTCGTGTCATTCCTTCTCTCGTCCGGATCCCGGTGGGGCATCGCGACTTCGATCCTGAGAAAAAGAATCCGGGCAAAAGGATTCGATAAAATAAATCGATCGATATATTCAAATTCTTCGATGGACCGTGGATGATATATAATTCGATTGGAAGGATGTTTCGTGGGAAAAAGGAGAAATGATAATTTTATTTTTCATAAGATGCGAAATGAATTTTTTAATTTACTTGCTAATTTCTCTGCTAAACAATTGAAATTTAAATATAAATCTAGAACGGAAAAAATTAAAAAAAAAAATTAGGAAAAAGAATTAATACAATATTGAAATTATATATACGAAGAAAACTTGATTTATTTCTTGAAATGAAATACTTCTCACTAATTTTCAGTCATCCGCAAAACATTCGGTAAAATAAAATACTTAAGTAAAATACTTAAAGAGAGTATCGAATAATTTCCTATACATAGATTCATCCACGCGTGAACTACTTTACACAATCGTTTCGAATCATAAATTCTGCAGCCAGGAGAAAAATTCATCTTCGGCAAACGTTTACCTTTAATCCAACCAACATCTTGACCCAGAAACCCGATCGTACCATCCACCTCGCTCGCCAAAAATCTTGTTCCCCCTTCCCCGAACAACATTCCTATCCCTTTCTCCCTGCCACAACAAAAATTACCATAATCGAAAAGATCCACCGTCCGTACATTCCTTCAATATTTTTTTTCCCACACCAAAACCGAACGAAATATCATCATATCACATTATCAACGAATCCAAATAATCTCCTCTTCATCGAATCCTCACCATCCAGCCTTCCCCAATAAATCTCACCCCTTTACCTTCTTTCTCTTCCACCCCTCTTACCCCTCGCGCTTCGTTCACCTCGGCCAAGTATCGCCGGGTTGCATACACAGAGGCGCAAACTCGTCTTGCCGGCGGAAGGAGGGCGGGTTGCGTAATTTAAATAATTCAGCAGTGACCCTGACCCCGGTTAGGCTGACCTGGAGAGCCGGCGATTAAAATCACAATGCGGTTCTCGAGTTCTCAGGGTAAGACAGGTAGCGCGGCCGCATACATTAGATCGAGGCGTTCGTGGTGCGTGCACAAGCGCAGAGGGGTCCCTGTGTAGTATCGCCCTGCTACACACACACACACACACGTACACACGGGTGATTTTATGCAGAAGAAGCTCGGGCGAGAAAAGGGACGACATCTTTTTCCAGCTCTACAGAAGCCGTGGAGCGCGCGTTTAACTGGACCCGGCGAATTAGCATAACGATGTCGAGCGATTTATTTTTCGGTGACTGAAAATCCCACGGTGTGAGCAAGGATCACATCTTCTTCCGTACGATCGAAGGGAATTGCGGCGAGTCGGAAACGGTCGTATATGGAGATTCGTAAGAAGTCGGACGGATCGGATCGGATCGGGTGAATCGGCGTTCTTCGAGGATCGAAACTAGGTCGCGGTTGCCTCTCGAAGGGATTCGCATGGAGAGCGGATTCGTGAGAAGTACGAGGAGAAGAGTGGAGCGATACGGCTGGATGAATGGGGCCAGTCACGGCCTCGCCGATTTACTTCGTGAATTATTAATTGGAGGATCGTGTTGTTACACGGGGATTTCGATTCTACGAGATGTCTCGAGATGGGTTACGGGAGAACGTTTGAAGAAGTTTAACGGGAGAACGTTTCTCGGATTCGATTGATGTCGGGCACGTTTCTTTTGAAATGAAACGTACGATGATGTCGTGAAAGCACGTGAACGAAATTTTCTTGATGGAAGTTTCGAGTATTTGGTTTAAGTGATTGTATAATTTAAGAGACAAGTAAATATATTTTTCTTCTTGAAAATTATTCTCAGAGAAGAATAAAAAATTAAATTTGGATGTATAAATTCGATTTCCATATTTCCAACGAATAATAATAACTATCGTTCCATCATTATGATTCTTAAGGGAATAAAATACATCTATCTAATTGCACGATTAATCAAATCTACATCCTTCCTTTAAGAAAGAATATTTAAATTCATTTTCTCTCTCGCTGATTAAAAAGAGAAAGGAAAAAGTGTCGGAAGAACGCTACGAGGCACTACTTCTTCCGAATCCTTCTTCAGCCCAGACGTGCCTAACCTAACGATGCCCTACCAACGAATCACCACCACCATCCACCCACCCCACAATAGTTTCCTCTTTCCTAAGAACAATGGCGGTCGATACGAAGCTCCGGGTGTTGGTTGTTCCGCCGGTGATCGATGGCAATCGAACGGTTCGGGGAGGATCCGCGGGGATGGAAATTTGCATCCACGATGCTGGAAACCAAACACTCGAAGGGGTTGAAGGCTGGGATGCAGATGAGCCGGCGTGGCCGCCCTCGAAAGCGGATGTTGGCAGTCTGCAGGCTACGTAGACAATGGGGCCAGTTGCCATTATGTCCGTCGAATCCTAAAACCCCATAGAGTCGTTCTTCTCTGTCTATTATCCCGGTGGTGGCAGGCCACATTGTGTATCCGGTCTGCCACGGGACCCCGGCTATTGTCGGCCCACCTAATTATTCGCAAATCTTCCGCTCGTTGCCGGTACACACCCCTCCCACCTCCTCTGTCACTCTTTCCACTCTCTCCACTATATATACTCCCTCTCTCTCTCTCTCTTTCCGTCCAGTTTCATGCCCGAGTTCCCTCTCTCTCTCTCCCCGATGTTCCTCGCTTCCTTCCTCTCGCGAAATTCCGTCTTTGGCCCAAGGGCTCGCTTTCTCGACGTGTAATTCAGCCCTAGTTCGAACTGCCTCTCTGGCTTGCCACCAATTGTCTAGGAAGAGAGACAGAGAGGGAGGAGTTGGTAGAAGACTCTTGCAATTAAATCTTGGGACTCCTCAATTCTTCGAATTCGCGCAATCTGATACGAGATGGCAGCATTTAACAGTATTTCGAATTCTTTTTTTTGTTTGCTCGTCTTGTCTGTTTGGCTTGATCGAAGTTGCGAAGTCAATTTATCGTTTGGTGTTACGATTAATTTGTGCAGAGTTATTACGTTGGAAATATTTTTATGAGGTGAGTTGATTTAGGTAGATAATGGAGAATGGTTGAGGTGAAGTCAAAACTTGAGAGAAGAAAGCGAAATTGTACGAAAAGAATTATAAAAAATTGGGAAAAAAATTTTTGTAAAAGTGTAACATTTGTGGAGTTTTTGGTTCTGGAAGAAACTTTTCTCGAGCAAACATATTTTTTGCATGGATAAAGCTGGATTATTTATATTCGCGAATTTTTTTTTCGTTTTATTATATTTCTCAACAAATTCTGGAATATACTGGTTTCTACTTCATTGCACAATTCTCCAATAAAAATAAAAATTCCTTCGAAGGTATTTCCAGATCGTTGGAGGAACAGTTAAGACAATATTTTTCATGTTGAAATTTATTTTCGTGTACTTACCTCGTGATCCGTTGAATCGGGCCGATGAAAAGCGTAGAGAGTTGCAAGTTTATCGTAGAGATTTACGCGATCGTATAGGTTTTTGAAAGGATTCTTGGTGCTGAAGAAATCCAGATCGATGTCTAAAATGTACGGTGTATCTTTCTCAGGCAGATATTGACGTAAAACAGAGCTAACCGCAAGAAAATCATCTTTCTGGAACATACAAATTTCATCTTCGTTAACGTTAACTTTTATTGAAGGTAAATATTTTAAATTATGATTATAAATCCAACCAAAAATAATCGAAATTCTTAGTACTTAAAAATAGTCAATCAAAAAAGAAATTACTAAATTTTAAATATGATGCTCAAAGATAACAAAATTAAAGATTAAGTAAAATTCATCGTATCATCTCCCAAAAAAACAAATAAAAAAAATATCAATTTTCAGATTAAGAATTCAGTAAATCCAATTATCCAATCTCGATCCTTATTTTGCAAGTCCCAATTTATATCCTTCATTTTATTTTTCCTTCCCTTACGAGATAAAAAAAATTAACAACAAAAAGCCTTCGAATCGATCAGAAACTTAACTTTAACACCCATTTCACGACCTTTTTTTTTTCGCAACTCATTGGTCGCAATTTACAAATCCGTCGTTCCTTTCCCGCAGAGGGGCGAAGGGAAACTCGAAACCCGGTCGGATATTGTTCGAAACGAGGCTAAACGTTGCGGAGGGGAGGGGTGGGCTTTTTGTGACGCGCAAAAAACAATGACTGCACTCGAATTAATCCTGTTAGAATTGATACTCGTCCCAGGACTGGGATCGCAATTTGCATGCGTTCACAACAATGAAACGCGATCGGCGGCTCGCTGCCGCGCACCACGGAGGGTAGTCGCGATTGTCGAGGGGGTGGAGGCCTCGAAAGCAAAGCCAACAACGATCACTATGGTCAGCGGCTCTCAAATGTTTAATACGGGATCTTCGATGGGCCGGCTGTCGTTTTTTTTTTCTCTTTTTTTCTATCCTCGTATCTCGAGTGTTAGCGTAATAAAATTAATTAACGTCTCCGATTTTTTTTTTTCTTTTTGCTTCTGATCGTCGCGTCAAAATTGCGGATGATATTTACGGACGAGAATTCGAACGATGAAATTTTGGAAAGAATGGCAGAGGATTATTGTTATATACGAAAAATGGTTTCGATTATTGATTTTGCGTTCTGCTGCTATTTTGGAATAAATATCGAGTTGCGTGTATATTATATAAGTTCTCGATTTATCGATTCTCGTAAAAATATACTTCTATTGATATATTTTGCGCGATAAATTTGTGAATCTTAGAAAATTTAATTCGTATCGCGATCATTGTAGCACAATGAGTTTGTAAAAAATTCTATTTATTTATCAATTTCAATATTCAACGTGATGCATGTTCATTGTTGAATTTTCTCACCAAAATTGTAATTATCGGCAGGAAATTGACAAGTTAATGTTAGACATACAACCGCACATCATAATATTAGGCGATATTTAATTACAATTGTATCGTCTCGTGGGTTTTGATAATTAATACGAGTACAAAATACATTGTTGATAATATCGTTCACATCACATAGAGAAATTGATTATCGATCGATTATAATTTATACGATATTAAAATAAACCGCGGATAATAAACAAATTAATTTCCAATTGATACGAAAACACAATAATCGTACTCTACCGCCAATTTAACAAATTCCACATTTATTCTCGCAGGATCGCGAAGGACAAAAGATGAAGAGAATAAAAAAGAAACAATTCTTTTTAAAAAAAAAAAAAAAAAAAAAAGCTCACTCGGCAAGCGAGCGTGAGTGACTGACTCCATTCTTCGCCAAATTTTTTCCCAAAAAAGGGAGCCTCTTCTAAACCCATTCCATCCTGCAAAAATCCAAAAAGCATGCACAGCGAAACCGCATCGAGCAAACATTAGAAGTACGCTGTAGAATAGTTCCCTCGTACGGTATTCATTTGCATTCGCCTAACATCAGCTTTTTCGTATCCCCCTCGTTTCTTCTTGCGATGCACGAGTAAAGAGAGAGAGAGAGAGAGAGAGGGAGAGAGAAAATGGTAGAGAGGAGAAGAAAAAGGAACGTTGGAAGTGGTTGGTTGAAGAGAGATCGATTGAAAAAGGTGCACTCGTTTTCTTCTTCTTCTTCTTCTTCCTCCTCCTTTCTTTCTCTCTCTCCTTCCCCCTCTCTCTTTTTCTTCTTTCTCTTTTTTGCTCCGCTTGCCACCGTGACAAAGCACCGTTCTTTTGCGCCGAACTACCAAAGCTCTTTTCTGACTGAAACCCGTTTCCCGTTTATGCGAACCGAACCGGCCAGGGTGTTCCTGACTGGGATCGAGAAAGGACAAAGGACTCTTACGGAATCCCCGTTGCGCTTAAACCAACAGCTATGGCACAACACATAGGCAAACGTCTCTGTCAAGTTCATTCAGAGAGAGGGAGGGGGAGAGAGAGAGAGAGAGGGAGAGAGAGAAAGAGAGAGAGGGAATGCGTGATTTTTAAATATTTTTTTTCTTCTAATCTTTGGACAAAACAAGCATATCGATATCTTTTGTTATAGTTACGTGATGATATTGTTAATAATATTATCATAATGCAAGTAAAAATTGGTGACCAGTTTTGAGAAGATTGAAATGAAATGAAAAGATTGGAAATTGGAATTATGTTATTGTTGAATTTGGTACGAATCCTGCAGCAAAACGATCCTTCAACGATCGAGAAATCTTGAAGAGCGTATTTTCGATTACAATTACACGAATTGATATTACTTGTTAATATTTGTACTAATATTATCGTGAGCAGATTTTGAGAAGAAGATTAAGATGAAAAAGATTGGAAATTGGAATTATCTTATTGTTGTATTTGGTAGGAATCCAGTAGCAAAAGGATTCGAAGAATTTCATCAGGGGATTCTAATTTTACATGATTCCCGCGTGAGAATCCGAAGAAGGTCATTGCACTCTTCTGAATGCGCGATAAAGCGATAAATCGCTTCGATTTTGGCAGATATTTTCGGCCATCGAACACAAAAAAGTGTGGAGCAGAAAGAAGAAGAAGAAGAAGAAGAAGAAGGAAAAGACAGATAGCAGCAATTAAGCGCAAGGAGTATATATGCAAATCGATGCATTGTCTTTGATGGTTGCGACTCCTCTGCCTAATTCCTTTGAACGATTCGACTTCACGCGACA
Organism: Apis mellifera; assembly: GCF_003254395.2. Classification (NCBI taxonomy): domain Eukaryota; kingdom Metazoa; phylum Arthropoda; class Insecta; order Hymenoptera; family Apidae; genus Apis; species Apis mellifera. Next base: position 10,177,821 of record NC_037644.1, on the reverse strand, counting down.
GTGACAGCAGTTGAACAAGAAATGTTTTTATTTTTGTCTTTTTTTTTTTATTTTTCCTTGATTTTAGTTGATTTCTGATCGATGACAATAAACAAAAATGAAAGAAGGTATTATTTAATTTTTAAATTTGATGTTAAGAAGAAAAGGAAAGCTTGATTTTTAAATTGTTTCTTGCATATTCGAGCTAAAACATAAAAAGAAAGGTACATCGTTTCTATTTAAAATTCTTAAATTTCATCATGAAAGAGAAAAATCAAATTTTCGTTCACAATCTATGTTCCATCTCTTTTAATTCTTAGGGAAATCACATCGATTCACAAAAAACCTTGTCAAATTGTCTCGAAGCATAAATTCCATTAATTTCGAAAAAGGGTTAAACATGGGAACGAAGCATCGAATGTACTTGGAACCGGGAAACGAGGCGTATCACCCCCACGACGTTTTATACATCGAAATCATTAAGCGCGCGATTGCGCAACAGCTGTAATCGGCTATCTTTGTCACGCGATTTTTCATTCGCATCGGCCTGTTATCTCGCCGCCACGCACGAGGATCGGCTTCGTTGTTCGTTCAAATAGCGTAGCATTGCTCGATCCTAATGACTCACTCTGGATAGCGTTGAGCAATTCCGGCCGCGCATGCATCATCCGCAGGGTTGGGGAACAAAGGGAAAGCGGCTCGACAAACAATTTGCCTGCGAGCACGTTTTCACGAATAATTTGGAATAAAGACGCGCGACAATCGACTGGCAATCGTCAAGGCGGTCATGAGTCATAGGATTAGCGAAGGTATTTCGCGTATAATTTTATCTGTAACAATGGAATGGTCGTGGGAAAAAAATTTTATAGCCTTTACCGTTTCGAAACGTGAATACGAACTCTCGAATAATTTTAAATTTCATTTAAATTGTTAGAAAGCGGTAACGATTTTTATCTTTTGATTCGACGATATTATATATGTGCGTGCATGTACATATATAAGTGGTAATTGTTGCACGATATGGTCGTGAATTTTATTAAAAATTATAATCAATTTTATCCATTTTTGATATTCTAAGTATAAGTGCAACGCTTGAATGAATAATTGGTGATAATTTGAAATAATAATAATATAAAACGCACGTATCACGTATCACGATGCACGTATCCATGAATATTTATAATCGTATTTGTAGAGTTTTATTTAATTTGTAGAATAATACGCGTGTTACGAAAATGAAAATTTATGTCATCGGTTGAAAGATATCTGGACTAATTCTAAGTAGCTAATTTTAAGTAAAATGGAATGTAATTTAATGAGAAATGATACTATGACACTCTATCCTCTAATCGTTATCGTAGGTAAATAAAATATCGCACGGTAAAAAATATTATGACACGATGAAAAGTGGTTTTAAAAAAATAATTTGAGATAACAAAATTGTCCGTGGCATAAGTGAGAGCGAGATTGGATAAAGTTTATGGTGCTGATTTCTCCTTTGACAAGTTATTTCAATAATAATAATAATAATATAATAATACAAATCTATCGTAAAATCTTTGCTCAGAATTGATCAAAGTATCGTTAATAATTTCCATTGAAATTCTTTATTTAAAAAAAAAAAAAAATTGTTAAATTCTTGAATAAGAATTCAAGATATTCGTAAAATAATAAAAAAAGAAAAAAGAAAGGTAAAATTTAAACTTAATAAATCAGGCAATAAAAATTTCTAAAATCGAAATAACTTTCGATTCGTAATTTTGCAAGGAAGCGAACAAACTCGAAAACAAACAGATACTTATTGAGAGCAAAGATGGGGAGAGAAGGGGAGGGAGTGATCTAGATCGCGGTCTCGCGATTTAGTTCAAAGATCACTCGTTTGTCTTAAATCACAGAGGGGACCGACGTACATCTGCAACAGTGGAATTCGAAGATTGCGCAAGGCGCGAAGAGCTTTTATCGCTATTAAACTGGGGCAGGAAAAAGAGGAGAAAAATTAATCACGGCGCTTCAAAGAACAGCTCATGGCGGCATTCGCGATACACGCAGACGTATTCAATTCGAGAAAGGAGTAGCATCGATGATGGAGTGGTGTTTCAATGAATCTTTGATTGAAAGAAACAATTCTTGGAAGACGGTTATTCGTTTCTGTGAAATTAGAAATTCTAAGAAATAAGAATTTATTCGAAATAGATTTTCTTAACTTGCAAAGAGACTTGTAAAATTATATTAACGTTTTTGTAAAAATACATCGATAATTTTTATTCTCTTAACTTGTTTAAATTTCATTTTAAAAATTATTTGATCGCGAAAAAATTATTATCGAATTGATCAATTAATGTTCAATTATATATATACAATATACAGAAGATGAGGATACGTAGCAATTAGAAAAAAATATTTTTTGCTGAAAAAAATTGAGCTAAACAAATAATTTTGGAATAAGAATTATCATTTTACGTTTACTTTTAATAAAACAAATATTACTAAAAATAAAAGTGACGTTATTCAAAATGGCCAACAATAGTAATGAACAAGTGTTTGATTTGTTGATATACAAATAAAACGTACACACGTTTCGAATCAATTGTTATTATTCAAGTCATCGTATCGCAATTATTTCCAACGAATAATTTCTTTCAAAAGATAAAAATAAGAGAAAACCCAATGATGTTATCATTATGCTCGCGAAAGATCAGCAAAATAATTATCGCCGTTTCATGGAGCAGGATCTCCGAATACCGTCGGCCAACCCCGCTCCCCTCCCATTCGAATTTTAATTCACAGGATGAAGGGGCTTTTTGTTCCTCGAAACTCGTCGACAGATCCGTCGTACGCTGTATTTCAACACCCTTTTTAATATTTCTCGGCTGCGTTTTCGCGCGCGCGCAGCCTATTCGACATTCCATTTTTGCAATCAACGGTGCCGCGCGGAGGCCCGTGTGGAGGTCGTCTGTGCGTGCGACCTATCGCGTGCCAGATGTAACGTCGATCGTGACGTATTGTTCTCGCACAAGGCGAATTAGTTCTACGTATACCCGGCGAGAATTCACGGTTTGTTAATTAAAACAATACGCTCGGATATTGGGAGAAGGCGTGCGCGCGGGAATTCAAATTTCGCGCGCACATGTCGCGCCTCGGCCTTTTCTTCCCCATCACGGCATTGTTGTCCCGCCTCGAGGGTGATCGATCCTTGCTTCGTGTGTCTCTAATTTATATCATTTTTCTCTTGGATGTGGTGATTTGGATGGAGAGCTTTTTTTTTTGTTCTCGTAATTATTTTAAAGTAGCGTCAAGGTTCACGTTGAATGGGTTATATGAAAGTAAAAATGTATGAAAGAGAGAAGAGGAAAGAGAGGAAAAGATTTTGATCGAAAAAACTTGGGTTCTAAAAGCGTTTGGTCTTTTGAATGAAGGAATGATTTTTTGCTCGTGCGATCTATTTCCTTTTTAAACAATTATGTCGTCATTGGAATGAAATAAGAAATATATATAGGTATGTACATTGACTGATGGAGAAATTAAGAAAGGAATTAATTTAATTCATAAATTTCTTTGTATTTTTTTCTTTTATTTTTACCTGATATTTATTATACGAGCATTTCTCGAAAAAAATACTCATTGAATTGTATAAATTTCATATGTTATCGTCCTATCTATTATTTTTAGTTCCAACCTATTATTCTTAGAAGATAAGAAACATAAATAAATAAATATAATTAGTTCCTTAATTATTTGTTAGTAATTCTTTATCAAAAATCGATGTCAATTTCTTCTTCTTCTTTTTTTTTTTTTACTGATTTATAGTTTTTCATAAAACATACTGTACATTAAACGCAGTTCAATCGCAAAAAATGATGATACATATCGAATATGCAACATGTTGCATACATTATACAATTATACTTTTTCGATCAAACCATTACTTTTATAATTTTATTATTACGTTTCAATACACCTCTAATTATCTACTGTACACGACAACGATGACGAACCTTCCACCATGAATGGAAAATATTAATATCGACGAGTTTCACACCGTACGAATCGAAAATTAAACTTTCCTTAACCACGGAACGATTAGATTTCAATTATTCGAATCAGAAGCGAGCGTATTCCCTCTATTTATACGCTCTCCAATGGCCGTGGCGAGCCGGCACGTTTCCTAGCTGGACCTCAGAAGGCTGTTCAGTATGCAAGCTCGGTGTGGGCGCATCCGGTGGACGCCGTAAGCTCAGAAACTCACGTTGCATTATATATCCGGCTGTCGATACGAGGCAGCACGCGTCATCCCGTTGATAAGAATAGAATAATAGAATTTTCTATGAGCCCGTGACGACGTGGCCTGTGGCGGAGGGAGGGAGAGGGCGGCCTCTCCCTCCCGAGGGGGAGGGAGGAGAGGCGGTCGACGTGCGCAAAACGAAGAAAATGCGCGCGGGGCCTTTTCCGGTCTGATGATCGACGACAATCCTCTACGTGTCTTCTGCGTTTCGCGTATATCTTTCCTGTGGATCTTTTTTCAACCTCGGTGCTCGTCTTTTTTCCTCTTCTTTTTTCTCTTCTTTTTCTTTCTCTCTCTTTCGCGTGTTCAAACTCGCCGCGCAGAAATCCTCGCCGATAAAATGGCGTCACACGCAGGACGTGTCGCGACGCAATCTCGTCTCCACCGCAAAACGCAAGGGAGATAATCGTAGCAGCCGATCACCGGTGGTGTTTCCGACCTCTATTCACTGTGTCAATTTGTCGTGAGGGTGATGTTTGAATTTCTTCCTTGTATCCCCGTATCCACGTTTCTTTTTTTTCTTTTTTTTTATCATCTTCGATGTGTATTTGTGTGTATCGAGTGTTGAAAAATTGATAATGCGTTACATCGTGTTTTTTTTTATTTTCTCTCTCTTTCTACTTGGAGAAAGGGAGGTCTGAGATATCTTCGCAGGCGTGCAATGTCAGAGGATGCGTTTGAAGGATATATATATCTGGTTCTACGAGTGAGTACATATGTAAGTAGGTGATGTCGTAGGGATATCTTGTTCGATCGTTCTTCTTGAATATATATATATATTTTTTTAGGAATTACAATAGCGTTTGTTTAGAATGTTGGTTATTCGAATATAGGATGAGTTAATACTATAAATAATAATGATTAGATAATATTTAGAAATGATTGGTTAATTTTTCTTTATAATGCATTTCTCTTATCAGATTATATCATTCTCCTAAAATTAAATTAGTTGTAACAAATCCGAATTATGGAGAATTAAAATATGTTAATTGAATTGAAATCAATATCGTTCAATCGACATTTTAAAATTCAATTCTATATACTTTATCTACAAACTAAAGAAAATTATCTGCATATTATTATTCGCATAATTTTTAAATTAGAAAAATTGCATGGATTTCGAAGTGATATACAGAAATGGAGATGATACATGATACTTCCTATTTCAAAAAATTCCTTCACGTCGTTCAGAAACAGAAAAATATACTACAAAACTTCTACTCTACTACTCTACATATTTCTTCCTCCTAGATTTCACTCCCTATCGTAATCATCGTACCGTGAAACCGAACATGATCGTGCATCGCGAATCGTCTATCTCTTCCTCCTCCTCCCCGCTGATCCCGTCCACGCTGAAAGTAATCCCCGCCGTCATCGGCCTGGATGACGATTGGCAAAAAGTCTGGTTCGTGCCCTCCACCACGTCCAATTAACGAAGAAATCGATAGAAAAGGCGAAGGACCGGTGCGATCCTTTGGATCGCGCGACCGGTAATTACAGGACAATTACGTACGTGGCGCTGACGTATTTACTCGCATGCGGGAAGAGCTCGCCCATTGTTTGTTTGCTCGCCTCGTAATTACGCGTAATGCTCACGAGGAAATTGTCGATGGCCCCCCCTTCGCAGCTGTTGCCTTGCAGCTCTCCCTTGTCTTCGACTTGGTGATCTTCGAACGGCGGTTTCTTTAATCGTTTCGCGTGGTCGAACGAATCCACCGTGGCGGCCGATGAAGAAAAGTGGTATTTAATGAAAAACTGTTGCTTCGTCTATTGAACTGTTTCCTGGCGATAAAATTAATTTGCGATAAATCGTCCAGATAGACCTATTATATATCGTTTCAGAAGAAAACGATATTCCGCGATGCAATACTCTTTGTATTTCATTTTCTGATAGAGATATATAAAAAAGATAATAGTGTTTCATATTTTAAAAATTATTTTTTTAAATGAACTGATCTTATTCTTTATATGTATATACGAATAATTGGATAATGTTGCGATTAATCTGAACATGTTATATCGTTAGAAAAGCAATTATATTGAGCCATTTCTTTTTACTTATCTCTATAAGTATTTTAAGTTATTTATATATATATATTTTTTTTATTCTTCATTTACATGACAAATGAATCAACCTCGGGATCGCAATTCTTTAATAAAAATATACTCGACGTCCAGTATGATATCTCTGAATAAATAGGTTGACGTGGACAATTGTGGATTTTTATTTCGCGATTCTTTGTGCGAAGAATTTGCGATTCTTTTTTCTTCTTCTCTTTTTTTTTTTTTTTTTTTACAATGGAAAGAAACTGCACGAAGTCATTTGCGCGCAAGGTTCTTTGACTTTTTTGGATTTTATTATTTGCCTTTGTTACTAATCGTGTACACGATCAGGATTTAAGATAGCAGCGCTTTGTTTTAAACGATGAGTAACTGCCGAGGTATTAATGAGTAATTGCTGATTGTTTCTTTCATTGTCTCGTGTTGACCAAAACAGAGATAACTTCATTCCAAGTTGATCACAGCCTTTGTTCTCGTTGTACGACCTTCGATAGCGATTAACAAAGAATTCTTAGCTCGTGAATTTAACTAAAAGAAAAAAAAAAAAAAAAAAAAAGAAGAAGAAGAAGAAGAAGAAAAAGAAAAAAAAAATAAAGTACAGATATAGCAATATCTCATTATAAACATACTGAAATAGATTTTTCTTTATTGAAATTGCTTTAGACTTTTATAGTCTATAAATCTAACCGAAGTACTTACATAAAATCACTTTTCATGGTAAGGCTTCATTTACATGCCTATCGATAAATTATATGTATATCTACACTTTTGCATAAAAGTTTTTAAAACGCTTCATAATTATAGGACTTTAATATCTGATAAAATAAAATAGAGATGCTTTCCAATTCCGATCGATATATCTATATCTTTTTAAATAGATTACAGTAAAATGATTAAATAGATTAAAGTAATTCCTTCCTTTCAAGCGGATGGAACAAATATTCTAAAAACGAACACGCTATTTAATGTCGTCGTCACGTGACTGGAAATAATCACAAAACGAAAAACATATGTTTCGAAAAAAACTTTATTGCTCGTTGAAGTCGATTTTTTTTTCTTTACTATACAATAAGAGGCTTTATTACGTGACTAAGAAAAAAAAAAGAAACGAAATGTTAATAATACTTTGACAATTACAAAAACGTATATCCTTCGTTCAAAGACATCTTATATTCTTCCTCACTTGAACAGGAACCAAACGCAATGGTTATTACTAATCAACCAATGAACATGAAAAAAAAAAGAAAAACAAAATGGCGTCATGTCGAAACGAAAGACGATTCGACGATCGAATCGAATGTCTCAACTAGACGAAATCGTTTGTTTGAACGAAGAGCAACTCGCGTTCCCAATGAGTCACCGATAGAGACCGGTTGCCTTGCTCGAACGCAGCTTAGCGCCTTTTAAATCGATGGAAAACACTTGTTAAACGCTTGCCGGCCGAATAAAGCTTGCTCACTGTCCGAACTGGACGTGGATACGTCCCTTATACGCCGTCATCTCATCCACACTCTCTTTAACGAATCTTTCCTTCTTCTTCTTCTTCTTTCCCTCGTATAAAATCGTTTCTCTTACAAATTATAATTCCATTATAAATTTTCTTCCTCTCTTAATTATTCCCTTAATCATAAAAATAGATAGAGAGAAAAAATAAAATTTGAATCGAGAGAAAGAAAAAACGCAAAACGATAATTTCATTTACACTTTCACACTAGACACCTAGATTTTATTAATCCCATTTAACGTTTAATTTTCAGTTGGAGAATTGTCTTGTGACTCCTCTACACGATATGATACACAAAGAGAAAGAGAGGGAGAAGAAAAATTTCGAGAAATCTGAACGAGCAGAGAAGAGATTAATAGGTTAATCGGGCGTTCAATGAAGGTGAAGGTTTCTCCCTTTTCGGGAAACGGGGAATTTTCGAGCAACGAAATCGAATTCTACTCGAAGGCGGCGTCCACTTTACAAACCGCTCTTAATTGGGACGTTCGATGGTCAGAGGGTATCCGGTTTATTTCAAGCCGGATTGGGAAGGCCGATCCTCCGATCGGCGGGGAAAGACACCGCCGTCTTAATTACGCAAACACCGTAATTTCGCTCGTTTAATTGGAACGTTCGGGCTTGGAACGCGACGGATTCCTTGGACGGTTTAATTAGCGGCGCGGATCTCGCGGCAACGCTTCGAAAGAAACCCCGTCCGTGGGGGAAATCGAGGTGTTGAAAGTGTGATCCTCCCGAGAATAATCTCTTTTGATCGATTATGTATGAAAAGGGATGGATGAAAATGATATATCGAAGGAAGAATGAGAGAAAGAGAGAGAGACTCATAAAAAGAATTGTTTGATTTATAAATTTATTTGCGAGATAAAAAATGATAAGAAGAAGAGAAAGAGAAAAATAATTGTTATTGGTCACAGAAACGAGCAACGATGTTATACGATGGATATATCCAGAACACAATGCCTCGAGTATAATCCTGAGAAAAAGAAAAAAATCGGCGGCAATTCAAACGGAAATAATACGTCTGAGAGTCGGTCACGCTCCCCGGTCTAATCTCGCGAGGATCTTCGGTAATCCGATTATCAGCGAGAACGAGGGAGCAAAACAGAGATCGGGCGATTAGATCTCGCGGGAGGTTTCTCGTGTCGTGGACATTTCGATTTTTCCATCGTGGCACAGAGCTACACAGAGTACCGTAAGACGTTTCGAACGAGTCCTCCCCAGCTAGCCTCCTCCCGTTCCTATAAGTTAAGTTAAGATACAGAATACTCTTTTCCTACTTTTATTTCCTTCTTCGAAAATATCTTCGAGAATATGAACGATCAATTCGAAATGTGCAAAAAGAGGTTTCTTTTTATCATTATTACATATAGCACTTACAATTAAACCAAACAATCATCATACAGATATAATACTCCTTTTCCATTTTCCATTTTTTCCAAAAATATCTTCAAAAATATGATAGATTATATTACAATCAATCTCTACATTTTCCAATTGCAATCTACATTCTCCTTCAAAAAGAAAATTTCAAAAAGAAATGTCGAACAATGTAGAACAATATGACACAGGCTTCATCGCATAGATTTTAAATATTCATCCTGTGGCTCCAAAAGCGGGAAAAGGCGCGGTTGGGCGGCGATGATGGGGAGCGATCACACCGCGCGGGAGGAACGGCATTTCATATTTTACGATCGAACCGTGCAAGGAAGGAGGCCAGGCTCACGAACCTGGACACCGCTCCTAGCTTTGATGGGGGACAACAACATCGTCTTCGGCCTCCTCGAGGATCACGATTCGGTGACGTGTGGCCGGCCCGGTATCGGGATAACGTCGTGTACGGCCGCATATAAACGTAAAGTTGGCGACGAGGGAGACCAAGACCGAGACCACGTTCACGAGGGCCGCACACCGTTTCCTAGTAGTTCTGGTAGTCCCGGGATCGGCCGGAACTGGAAAACGGATCGGAAAGCCTTGCTTCGTGGCCCGTGAATCTCGAGATAAATAAACGCGGGCCGAGTTGCTCGTTGCCGGGCAACTGTTCCGCGAAATCTTGCATCGTTTTTGCAAGGGAAGAACGAGCGAAGTGTTTCTGGACCAAAGAAGATTGGTTAAAAGGGTGTTTTATTTCTTGTTGGAATGGAATTGAAGTTGAGGAGGTGCTTCCTTGTTTGATGGATCGATCGATCGATCGATCGAGGGAAGAAGTTGGGAGATAAATGTGGGATGCATAGGTAATTTGAGGATACTTTTTATAATTTCGATGATTCAACTCAAGGAGAATTTTTGGAAAACAAATTTTCTTTCCAGTTCATTCGAAGAACGAGGTACGTCCACGTTGTTAATTACAATTACAGCAATATTTGAAAAGTATGCAATTCCGTGTGAATGAATTAAAGTCATGTTTCTTCTATAGGTTCATAGAAGAAAATATATCTTCGTCGTTAATCTAACGAGTTATACGAATTCATTGACAGCATAACGAATCATAACATCGAAATGAAGAAAGAAAAAAAAACATATATATATATGTATACTGGCCATTTAAACAGAAATTGATGCTTTCCACTTTATTTTCGTAAAAATCCATAAACACTCCAATATATTAAACGTCACTCACAATTGACGTTTATAAATCTTGATCTAAAAGCTGTGACTCTAAGTTAATGTATCATTGACGGTTTTATAATCGCGTATTGCTATCAACCGTGTCAAAATCTTTTCTCTGTATAATATGGAAATGTTGTAACGATATCGACGAGTCATCGTGACATCTCGCTTAAATCGTTTCGAGTCGACAGTTTGCATCGAAAGATACTCGATTGATGTATCGATATATTCTAAATAATCCTAATAGAGAAGAACTCTTTTCAAGAAACTACAATTCTGTATAACGAATTTTATATATCGTTCAAAAATTCTTTTTTTTTTCAATGATAATTTATATTTACCAACTTTTCCAATTTTTCTCCCCTCAACTTAACTTAAAACGACACAAAATGCAAATAGCATAGATTACAAATTGATCGATATCGAACAAGTGGGAAAAGCACGCATAACCAACGCCTGAATGTACATGATTTATTCAACGTTTAAAAAAAAAAAAAAAAAGGAAAAGAATACAAAAAGCAAAAATTTGAAACGCAATGCAGAAGCATGTCATTAAGCATTTTTTCAAAAAAACAATTTTTTCTTCTTCTTCCCTTGGAGATACGGTAATTATAGCAATCTCAGGTATATCGATCAAACGTCGATATATTTTGAATTATCGAATCCGTATTTCGATCCTTTCGATTCGCGTTCATGCGGATCAAGAACACGTTCGCCCAACAACCCATTCCAATCTGACCGATCTGGATTCGTTCTGGCAACGAATCACGATAAGGGGGAATAAAATTCATTCGGGATTTAAGACAACCGCGGAGGAAATTGTTTGCCTTTCTCGAAGCCACTTTATCTCGGTTCTCTCGGTATATTCGCAGAATACCAGCTCGAAACCTTCACTTTCTGCGATCGTAGATAGAGCAGGAGGTTTGAAAACGACACGTCACGACGAGACGAATTATTATGTTCAGAGGCAGCGACGTTTCGATCGAAACGAGTGTTGGCTATTCTTGTTTTTTCTTTTTTTCTTTCTTTTTCGTTCGCATCGAATATCTTTTGTACGTTATTTTTCGTTGTTATTACTTAATCAAAAAAATATTTTGATAAATATTTGTCTTTGATCGAGATTTACATTTTTATTTAATAATCTGGGATTAATTGTTATGGATAATTATGTATTTTTGAAATATTTAGAATTTTCTATATAATTAACGTTTAAAATTATTATTATCCATTTTAAAAGTATTGAAAATAATAATAATATTCGATGATTTTCAAAAAGAATTGTTGAGAATGATTATTGAAATAGAATCATCTTATATGTAATACATAATCAAGTATATTATTATTTCACGTGGAATAATTTAACTCATTCAATTAAAAAAAGAAAAAATTCTGGAGACGCTTCTTCTTCATTATTTTAATTCACTTTATATATTTCTGAAGCAAACATTTAAAATTTCATTCAATCTTAGATTGAATATCGATCTTAGATTGTCTATCGCGGATCATTATCTTGCAAAAACAAAGATGACTCACATCCGAGTAAAAATAACCCTCGAACAAAAATTCTTTAATTACGACGTCTCTCGTGTTTGAAAGATTAACAGTTTAAAAGATTAGCCGCCAATAAAACAGACGCCTTGATTGCTTGATACAAAACAAACGAGGCGAGGCGATCGAAGAGAAAATTGACGAGTGTAATTCTTCGAGCATAAAGAACTCGAAATCTTGGCGTATAGTCGACGATGGGATGTTGGACGTCGAGCGAATTTACCATTCCACGCGACGTACCTCGCTGGTTACTTGGATTTTAATGATCCTCATTTGTAAACGGAGATATCTCCCATGGAAATCGGTAGCTCTCTACGCGTGCGCGTTCGATCGTGATCATTCTATCGATGACAAGTACCGATTTAAATGTCATTCGTGGAGGCACACGAATGGACGTGCCAGGTATTTCAAATCTGGCTATCTTGCGACATAATCGTGGAATTAAGATTCCTGTGCTCCTAATCTTCCAATTTCCAATTTCCTCGATAATATATTCTTTTCTTTCTCTCTCTCGTTTTTTGAAATCTTGTGAATCTCGAGTTTAATACAATATATCATAATTCTGATCCTTTCTTTGTCGAGTAAATTAAAATACCTTCTCTCAGAGATTCTTAGAATGTAATTGTAATACAAGATGAATTACACGTATTTATAGGTATTATATATAATTCAATTTAAAACGACTTTTTGAATTCATTGTTTAAAACATCTACATGTAAAGCGTCTAGATAAACGTCTTCAGCTTCTATTTCCCGGAGATAAGGATTTCTTAAAATGTGAAAAGTAAAATTATATAGAAACAATTGGGCGTGTAGTAAAATCGATGAGCGATTTATTTTACAAGGGTTAACCATTCTATTTACAAAATCTATTTACAAAATTCTTTCCTCAAAAAATAACAACAACCTTTCAATCACCTCTCTCTCTCTGCTTTCACTAAATTTTACTTTTGCCATTATTGAAAGAATCGAAGGGGAAGAAAAGGAAATCTTCGATCGAAGATTCAAACCTTGTTTAATCTCGTTCTCGGTGAAACGGTCCAGCGGTCTCTGGATGGAACGGAGCCCCTGTCCTTTCCTAAGCGTCCGTCATTCCACCGATAACGAGCACCGACTTAAAGTCTTTACGGTGTCATACGGGCTTAATGCCACGGGCACGGCGACGGGACGTGAGCCGAGATAGCGAAGGCGCTATTTAATTAATGATAATAGCCCGGCTTAACAAGAACTCCGCGGCATTTTCTTTTCATTGTCTTTTCCGTGATGCGACACGTCCTGCCTCCCCCTCTAGCCCCACACCTCGTCGTGATGGAGCATGGTAATAACACAGCGACCCGATCTATTCGCGAAATTCACCCATAGACATCGCCATTATTCCAGATTACTCGTCGTATCGTTTAGTATTTGGAATCGGCTCATCCGTGTGACATTAATTCGGCCCTCTTCGTGTACTCTTTGATACGAAATCTTTTATTACCATACAACGACTTGTAACAATGAATTTTTATCACGATGTATATCTGATGTACATCGATCGTCGTTACATGGAATAATTAAGATATATATATGCAACTTCGATTTTTAATGTTGTCTCTTTAGAGAACGTGATTTATTCGTTTCTTCTTCAGTTTCAAAAATTCCACGGATGGATGGAAAGTTTCAATTTTCCATTGGAAAACTTCCTCCTATATTCTAAAAACTTTCCAACAATTTCAACTTCCTAAAATCCTAAAAATCGCTTGGACAGATAGCGATTCCTTTCCAAAAAAAATCCGAAAGCTTTCTCCTGCCCCGAAGAAATCGTGCAAAAATTGCTGCGAGTCCGCTCGACGGAAAAGGCGTTTGGAGGGGCGATGCGCGTTCAAGAGGAGAAAGCTGGCCTCGGAGCACGCGTAAGCGGAACCGTGGACGCGTTGCAGATACGCCGATACTAATTGCGATTTATGCCCGATTGGTGGTGGTGGTCGGTGCACAGGCGACAAAGGGACACGCACCGCGGGCGGCCTTCGTTGCGTTAAAGCGTTTCGCCACGAGAAGGAGAGCCACCGCGGTTCACGCATCGCGCGGCTGTTATTGTTGGCGTTGTCGTTGGCGCCCGTTGCCTTCCAACGTCGCAAACGTTTCACCTGCTTGTCCACGCGAATCGGCTTTACGAGGCCGGCTTTTGTCGGAATCGGCGCCGCGATTCGCGTCCCCGCTGCGATCGACGGCTGTGAAACGCGGACTCGTTCTTGCTCGCCCATCGACGCACTCTGCATGATAAACATGCCGTGGGACACTGGCGTTCGTGCGGCAGCCGAGGGGCTCGTCCTTAAGTGATTTTTCATTCCGTCCCTGATTTCGAATTTGCCGCCGTTCCGCCCCGTCACGGACCAGATATTTATTCGGTTATTTCGATTCTCTCTTTCTTTCTTTCTCTCTTTTCGTTTCCTTTGTTTCGGGAGAGAGAAGGAAGGAGAGGTTCCGTCTACGGGAGAAGAAGCAACTCGAGCGAAACGAACGAGTTTTTTTTCTTTTTTTCCATTTGTCAGTGATACTGGTGGATAGTGGAGTTGTTTTTATCCACGAATTTTTCTCTTTTTTACACGCGAATGCCTTCATCGGTTATTCTGAGAACGAATGTGAGAGAAATGATACGAGTGTGTAATTTTTGGAAAAAAAAAATGAGTTTCCTGTAAGAACGAATCAAAGAAGAATCGAAGAAAAAATCCGGGCTAATTTCGAAGAATTCTTGTTGCTTAAAAAATTTGTTTATCGTGTCCATATTCGATGATACGCTTGTTATATAAGCGCAAAAGTGAAACGAGTTTCGGGGCTGAAATTCACAGGTGGTGCCCGATAATACTGGCCGGGCCGGTGCAATTTTGCATTAGCATTAATTGAATAGATCCGCGCAGGGATTAATGAAATATCAAATATCCCAGGTCGGAATAAACAATGCCGCGAAATCTATTTAAACGATGCTCGATTAAATATCCATTGGCCACCGCTTAACCCCGTTCAACCGGATGGAACGTGTAGCCTATCTCTTCTTACAACAAAGGCCTAATGCATCGCGCTTTGTACGGCAGATTAATACGTGGCGCAATAGCGTTTTGTTCGTTCGGCATGGTTGAACAACACATCACTTCCAACGATGAGAATCATCATCGAATTTTTTTCAGCGAACAGGATGAAGAAACGTGATCTTTCATAATGTTTGATCCTGATATTTCGAGTTTTATCCCCCGTTTCAAATTCGATTTTCACGATAATATATATTGGATTATATAAAAATTAGTTTCAAAAATATTAAGTTTGAAAATTAATATAAGTCGATAGATAAATAATAATTTGCCCCTTTATAAAATAACTTTTATACATACGTCAAACGCAATCTCTTTTTTAAAGTTTGAAAAAACTCGAAAATTTTTGAAATTAATTATTCGTCACATATTTATTATTTCATCTCTTGCAAAATCTACAAGTCTAAAACATTTATGAAATATCCTTATACAAAATCTCTGTAAATCGATGCAAATTTGTCCATTCATTCGAATCTCAAAAATTACAATTACAATTCCCCCCTTTCTCTCTCTCTCTTTCATCCAACAATAAAATTTCCCTCTTTGAAAAATCCATTTCCAAAATTTTCGATCAATCGCAATAATCAATTCCCTCCCTCCACCCATCCCTCCCTCACCCTCACGTCCCTCCTCCGTTTCTCGAACGCCACGAAATGCTTAAACACCGCTCGATAAAGTACAAACGCACAATGGACGTGGAAGCATAGAAACACGTGGCACATAAATCGCGCATTATGTTCGGCTCTTTGTGCGCGACGAGAGTAAATAGGCTGGCGTGCGCGCGCTCTCTCGGCTACCCTTCCCTTTTGGATTTCCTTTCGCTTGGCTCTCGGCTGGTACCCGTTTGTTTGTTGCAGCAGCAGCGATAGACGCGCGGCCATTACGCCGACGCGGCCGCCGTCGTTTTTCGCAACCGATCCGCATCGTGATTTCCTCAAGGTGCAAAGAGGCTCGACGACAGCCACGACAACGTGCGCTGCGCCCAGCCCCAGGAAAGGCTTAAGCCGCATTTAAGACCCCGTGGCCTGGACAGGGGCCCGCGCGACAACGCCTCCTGTCATAAATGCTCGATCACGAGGGATTGCGACACGTGCTCCCTCGTGTTCGGAATAGGTACGTCG
This sequence comes from Apis mellifera, assembly GCF_003254395.2. Classification (NCBI taxonomy): domain Eukaryota; kingdom Metazoa; phylum Arthropoda; class Insecta; order Hymenoptera; family Apidae; genus Apis; species Apis mellifera. The sequence continues at coordinate 10,161,655 of NC_037644.1, read as the reverse complement.
AGGTGTGCGCGTGAGGTGATTTGCAGGATTTTTCCTTTGTTCCTTCGGCTCGAATTGTTTTGTTTCTCCTTTTTTTTCTTTTTTTTTTTGGTGTCGTTGCTTTTTTGTGAATTAGAAAGAGAACTCGAGGCTATTATTTCGCTCTCAAGTTTAGGGGATGAATAGAGAGTTTTTTAAGGAAGGTTATTTTTTATGGAATGATAGGTAGAAAGGGATGCGGAAAATTTGTAAGAATTAAAAGTAAAATTGATCTCGAAAAAAGAATTCTATAGTTCAGTGCAGAAATAGATATTTAATTCCAAACAGTAGAAGTTTCATGAGAGAAGGAAAATATAATGGAAAAATTAGTGATCGACAAGTTTTTAATTTTCAAAAAAAAAAAAAAAAGTGATGGATTATGAAATTAATATCGTATGAGTGAAAAATTGTTTTAGTCATGGTTGTAGGTTATTGCACTTGGCGAGTTACGGCTTTGTGGTTTATTCTCGGAATTTGTCATTTGTAATTCAAGAAGAATACTTAGAGCATTGTGATTAAGAGATCGTTTGAGTGGCCAGGCTCGAATTTATGTGCAACGAACGTCACGGGGAGAAAAAAAAAAAAAAGTAATGCAAAAATGATCAGGTACGTAGGAGCCACCGAGCGTGACGTTTCAAGCTTTTTCAAGATAGTTACACACAATGGTGTGCAATCGTATCTCGAATCGTAACTCGCCACTTATCGCGTTAATTTTGTAATAAAGATAGGAAACACGATATTTCCGGTTTTGGTGAAATATCGTTAATGATACATTATTATCTCGAAACGAATTGTGATGTACACAATGCGATCAAATATTTCTTCTAACCTTGTCGATCTTTTTATTTATATTCAGGGGAAAAATTACGCGAGAGGAACGATATAAGAAAATGATAAAATTCACCCGTTGTTGAAACGTGTTTTTATTGTGTACATCCATAAAGGCTTTTGAAATTCTTATCAAAATTAATTAAAGAGATTTCTAAGTATAGATTATCTGTATGTATCGTTTCTTGCACTTATCAAAGTTTGTAAATGCATTTAGTATCTTTTTTTTTTTTCTCGCGAAGCCTCTCAATTGTTTGCACAAGTTCAACGCGAACCTAATCTAAAATATCAAACACGAAATAAAAATATTAATCTTCTAATTGCAATTAACTGTTATCGCACAAATCTTTGAGCATTTCGAAAATTTCACATTAATTTCAATAATTTTTCTTCTCTTAATCAATAGTAATTTTCAATCAATTTTCAAGTTCATCTGATATTATTACATTTTTATCTTTTAATCGAATGTCACTGTATTGCAATTGAGGATTAAACTATCACTGCACAGACGTTCATCTAAAAATTTACTTTGCAATTATTATTTCTAATTTATCAGTCGAGAAATAAAAAATTACAAATATTGGACTTTGCTCATATCTTATCCATCAGATCTATCAACGATCATCAAAACACACGAATACATGAACTATATATTCACTTGTATCGAAACAAACACGGCATAAAACGTTGTTTTTCGAACTTCTCTCTTTTTTTTTTTCTTTTTTCGAGGATTATGTCTGTGGTTCAACTGGTTTGGTGTAAATGCGGCTTAACGTTGCGGCTGCGCATAAATCGTTGTCATGGTTAGAGATATTTAAAGCGAAGTTCCTTTTCTCCCTTTCTAATGATTTGCTCTATCCTTAATATGGTATTTTTTATTAACTTGGAACTTATTATAACGCGAAATCTCTTTGTTTTTGTTTCTTAAAAAGAAAGGAAGGAAAGGGAAGGAAGAATAAAAAGAGAAGAAAAAACGCAGAGATCTTGATTGACCAAAAGTGACTTCTTTCTCTACCTCACGTCTATTTTTATGATTTTACAAAGTCCAGTGTGATTTTTATGCACAAGTTGTTTATACGAGTTATATTTTGCAAAAATTGTATTTTTTTTTTCTATATTAGATAAGTTTTTTTACATATTCAATTAACTGGTAAATAAAAAAAAGAACATATATGAGATTATACAAAGTGTTAAGATATTCATAGAATATTTTTTCTACAAAAGATTCAAAACAAATATAAAAATATGAGTCGAGACTTATTTACATTATGTTATTATATTATTGAGTTAGCAACTTTGAAACAAGATGGAGACAGATTATGATGTAAGAAAGGTGGAAGTATTTCACTTCCTCTCGTTTCATTTAATGCAAAATTCAATTGTTATATAAAATTAACATTCATGTATTTCAATTTACAATGAATAAGACTGGAGTTTTTTTACATTACAAGATTTATTCTTTCAAGAAAAAAAAAAATTATCGCTTTACATAATTTTTTTACTCAATTTTTATTTCATTTCAACTCATGAAAGAATACATCGTTTCAAAATTTGTCGTGGTTCATATATATATAATAAAATATACGGATAAGCAATAATTCCAAAGTAAGATACATCTTTATCAAACGTACGTCTATAAATCTCGCGTGAAGGTTTCTATAAACGTCAACGTGAGATCTCGCCGCGTAAAATTAAGAAGGAAGAGCGTAGGTGACAAACACGTCGATGATTGTGAATACGTACAGCCTGCTCGTTCTCATGATCGGCTTAGCTCTCTTAAACATCGATTACTCGAAATCTCGTAGGCGTACTCCGCTTTGGAAACGACATAAATCTCCTCTAACTTAACTCGTAACACCTTTTCAAAGAATCAAAGTAAGAAGAAAGTTCCTCGTTTCAGGGCCCTCGTAAAACGTGAGCAATATTCACGTGAGCAAAGTAAAATTAGAAAATCGTGAGAGATGGAATCGAGAACCGGAGAAGAGATATAATTTATTATCTTCACTTGTATTGGATGAAATAAAAAAAAGGAAAGTACATCACACGAGGAAAGAACTTTTTAATACCTAGTAGCCTATTAATAAAGGAGAATTGAATTTAACTTTGGAAATTTAAAAAGAATAATTGCCAATAATAAAATCGACTATTAAGTATTATTTTTCTTTCGATTTCAATTAACTTACTATTTAATAGAATAAAAAGATACATCTATATGAATGTTTAATTTTTTTTAGAAAAATGTTATTATCCCTATGCGAAAGAGAAAGAGAGGATTGGTGATTCGGAATTGAATAAAAGAAATGGCCATTCTCGAAATTAAGATGGAAATAGCGAGAAATGGGTGGATGAATTATAATACATTCGAAAGTTTATTATTAGAAAATGTATTTAGAAATGGGTGAAATAAATCAGTACCTAGTTGCTTACCAATCTCGCACAAAGCAGCATTGTGCAGAAAAGTAAAGTAAATTTGAGTAAAGTATATTTACTGCTTCAAATGAAAGTGATGTAGTACGTCAACTATATAATGGCTCTTAGTTACACGGGAACATTCATCTTGCTAATATTTATGTTTTCGCGGAGAAACTTTATTAATTAGCCTATTGTCGAGTCAAAGTGGTACAAAGACCACGTCTTTGATACTATATTCAGATTTGTTTAATGCTTCCCGCATATATCTCAATTCCCATAAAACACCTTAATGATCCGCCATTCGAATTTGAGTGAAATTAATGCCTAAATTAATGCCTTCCCTTTCATATTCTCCCTTTCTATTTAAACGCGAGAGATATTCGTAATATTACGCTCTATTTTCCAAGAAAGAAAATTAAAGTTTAAATTGGGGATAGATTGTTGAACAAGATCAGTTTTCATACGGTACGAAAGAAATTATAGGGAGAATTGATTCCAACGATACGAATTGCTCGTATATTTTTAAATTCGAGTAAATTCTATCTACGAATTTAACTTAATTCTTCGTTTCATTTTACGGGCGTTGACGCAAATGACGTCAATATTATCGAATAAAATTTAATCAAATCGGATTAAACGATGTTCAGTTTCTAATAATAAATTCTTTGTTTCTAATATTTAACATTCTCTAATATTCAATCTCATAATAATATAAAAAAAAAAATATCTTCGTCAAGAATCAAAGTCGTCCTCCGCAAAAAATCTTTAAAAAAGAAAATTAGAAAGAAATTAAATTATAAATTCCGATCTTTCATAATTAATTCATTTTTGAACACCCTCCCCCCCTTTTTTTAAGAACTCGCTTCGTTTGGGAAATAATGGAAAATGAAAAGCAATTGATCCCAGAGGGGTGCGCGTGTAAGCGCCGCGTTAAAAAAAAAAAAAAAAGTGTGACGAGAACTTAATACCTCGAGATAACTGGATTGTTCCCGGTTGCTGAAACTTACGTAAACAGGTGTACGGTATACTGGGTCAGTCAAACATCGAACTTGTGTTCGCACTTGATTAAATTATGCAAATCGATCGGATCGTACGTGTCCGCGGACCGGAATGTAAATTGCGCCTGGAAATACTACTGTGCCCCCCTAGTTTCGGTGCTGCCTTGTGAAACGGTTTCTTGCTAATTTATTGGCCGATCGATTGTCGAACGACCGTCGAGATCGAGCCGTCGCGCACCTCCATATACGTGTCGTGGAGACACGACATATTCGTTAACCAATCGTAAAGAGTTTATTATTCGCTCCTTTCTTCCCAACCTCTCAACATTTTAATATGATTGTCAGAAGTTGCGTTTGCATTTTTTTTTAGATCACGATTCGTATCCCACGAATCAAGAATTATACGATATATTAATTTGTGATTAATACATTTCCAATTTTCATCGTGCAGACAGATTTTTAATTCGATCCCGTTTCACTTTTCACTTTGTATATAACGAAAGTTATCGTAAGAATTATAAAAAAAATATGATTCAACGATTAATTCAGAATTAAAGATTCCAGAAAGATACGAATCAAGTTCGATGAAATGATACTTATCCCGTACACACATCACACACATCTCTACATCTTCCACGCTGTATATAAGCGTATTTTCAAGTGTACACCTCCTCCTCCTCTTCCTCCTTCTTCTTTTTTTTCCCACAAAGATCTATCATCCATCAAAGATACGTGATTTCAACTAGGCTACCGACGAGACTTGTAACTCGACTTCAAACGAGCGGGCACGAACGACGTGTAGGTCCATGATAAAAAAAAAAAAAAAGAAAAAAAAAGAAGAGAGAAAGAAGGAAGGGAGGAGGGGGAGAGGGAGAGGGAGAGAGGGAAGGTGCCTGATCGTAGACAACGTCTTGGTTCGAAGATCATATTATTATGTACAACGACGGGTATCCCCCGTGGTGCGTTGGTATGCATGGGGAAGCCGATTGGCCGAGAGAAAACGCGCGTACGCACGCACGTACGGCGCAGCTGGTTTGTACGCGAGCTTGCACCGTAGTCAGGGCATATTTATGGATTAGCATACAATGGTGGTGTTTATTAGAGATTCCTCGAAGGTTCCCACCTTCGACGCCGGCCACGATGCTTCTTCTTCTCCTCCACGGTTCCCGGGAACCGTGACGAGAACCCCCCACCCCCACTCTCCCTCCATTCCTCCCTCGAGGCAACGAGTCGAAAAACCACGCTCGAAACCTCGTGCGCGCCCTCCTCTCACTTTACGTAACCGCGTTTCTGACCGCAACATTGACCTTGTTCTCGCGTTACACTTTTGCGAACTGTGGTCCTCTTTGACACAGTGGTGGCGGGGGGACGGGGGGACACAGCCCGGCACCGTTGGCACCGTTTCGGATGATGCGTGGATGGAAGAGCGGTGCCTCTCTCCCTTCCTCGAAAGATCGACGAGAAACGAAGTCGAAGCCGGTCGACATTGCTTCGAGTGGAAAAACGATGGTGGGCTTTTGTGAAATTCTTGTGAATATGAAAGGTTGATGATTTTAAAAAAAGAATCTATTGAAAAAGCTATTTCTATTGGAGAAATATGAAACAGAAGAATGCGATATTGATTTTTGTCTTAAAAATTTGAGACAGAAGAGTAGTGAATATTTAAAAAGATATATTTTAGAAAGATAGGAAAGTAATTGATTTCAATTGAATTAGATTTTTGTGAAACGTATCCTCGTTGAAAAATTTTGTGAGATTAAAAAAGATCGTAAAAATCGTAATATCTTTTGAAATATTTTTTCCATCCTTTCAAAAATTTAAAAAAAAAAAAAAAAGGAGAAATATTTCCTCCATCGAGGGAAAGAGAGGATACCAAGGAATAAAGCGAACCCGTTACCCGCAACATTGTTCTTCCTCGAACTCCACCTCTAACCAGAAACTAGCTTCCCGAGGAAGGAAGGAAAGGAGTGTGGGCATCGTGTGAAGATACTGAAGAGGAGGAGTCCAAAGAAAGTGGCTTCCTCGGAAGCGGGCAGCAAGAAGGAACCGTACGGTATTCCAAGACGAGTGATCCCTAAGAAAAGGGGAGGCATCGGCCGTGCAGCCGTCTCGGATGCCCGTTTTGGTCAGCGGAGCTTCATTCGCATGCAACTTCGTCCGCGGCTCTTACTTGGAAGTACGTGTGACCACGTCGGCAACCGGTAACCGGGCAACGGCCACCGCGGTCCCCGCTTCTTTATTCCTTTCTTGTGAGTGTCGACAAGGTTCATTCAATGGTTTCGGCCTGAATCACGCGGACCAGCGTGGAGGATCGCGCCACGGAGAGAAAAAGACGTTTCTCGTCCTTCCGAGTCGGGGGGGCATCCCATTTTCGATCGTGTTAAAAATGACTTCATATCGGGAGAATGGACGAATTAGTGGAAATAACTTGGTAGTTTGGATAATGTTCCGGACATGGATGGAGATTGGAGAGGAAAATTATTACTTGAGAGTGACTGGTTAATTTATACAAATTTTCCATGGACAAGCTTTAGACGTGTAGTTTTTTAAAGATACGTAAGAAGATTTAATAATGAATAAAATACATTGGAATATTAGAAGAAATATTGAAATATATTATTAATGTACAAATTCAATCTATAATTAAATAAAGGATCCAATAAAATGAATCTGTCGTTATGGAAAGATACCTGAACAAATTAATAAATCTCTCATCGAACGAAAAAAAATAAAGAAACGTACCAATTATATATATATCTTCCATATTATCTTTATTAAATCTCTGTAAAAATTCAAATAATTTGCATCTCGTCGCCGTTTTCATGGTGCGCCATATGCATAACGCGTGGCACATGCGCGCCCCTAAAAATCCGGAGGGCCGTCGAATCGAACACACTTTCTCCTTCCTTCCGCCGCCATTCTCACGATTGCTATGCGAATCGCCTCAATTAAATTCGCATCAAAATCCATTCCACCGGCGCTGATTCATTACCCGCTCACGCTTTAATTTCACTCGGCCACGCGGTATGCGCCACATAATTTACCGCCTCGGCCTTTTAACCTGGCAGCGCCTTCGAGCGCCTTCATTTTGTCTCTAACACCGAGACCAGCGCAACGAGAGGAGGCACTACGTGGGGCGCCCTAACCGATCCGGATTCACGATATCCCCAAATTACCGAGACCCGTTATGTCATCCCAACTTTCCCTCTGCCGTTGTTTTTCTACCCGTCCACGCCTATTTCTCATGACATTATAGGCACGACCTTCCTGGAGAAAAAGAAGAAGGAGGAGGAGGAGGAAGAGATGGAGAGAAAATCAATGTTTCTTTTATCTTCCTTTCCTTTCTGATAAATAGGAGAAGATAGCAGGATGTAAAATGGAATGTAACGAATATATTTCATCGTCGATGAAGAAATCGAAGGATAATAAGAAATAAATTTATTATAATCGAGTGAGATTGGTTATAGATTCCTTTTTTTTTTATTATTTGTTTTCGCAATTACAAGAAATTAAAATATTGATTTTCGATTCGAGATAAACGTATTCATACATCTGCATATCTAATAACTCTCATAATTATTTTCTTAATACTACATTAATTTTATACGTTTAAATATATATTATATATTGATAGTTTTAATGTAGTTGTTTTAATGAGAAAACTTTTAATTTTTTTCCATTATGAGATTATTTCTTCAAAGTGTTCAAGAATTTAATATTTAACTTACGCTTCGAAATAATAATTCCCCTATAATCATAAATCCGATCCCATTTCCTTCAACAACAGAAATTCCTCTAACACCAATTCCTTCTCCACCTCCTCCTTAATCGATCCGCGCAAAACCGATCGATTAATTATTCCGCAAACAGCCGCGGTATCGATAATTAGTCGCGTTAATAACTCGGCTCGATCACGCGTGGGCAAACACGCGTGCTCGCCAAGCCGGTGAATGTCGCTGTAACGGGTGTTCTAAATGTCAGCCACGTTCCACGACGAAATTACGCGGCTGAGATTTTTTTCTAACTTTCAAAACCGTTCGACGCCTGCACACGGCCGACTTTAAGGTCATCCCAGTAATTATACGCCGGCCACCGCGTGGCTCGTTCGATTGGACGATCGAACGTTTGCTCCCTGTGAAGCTTGGAAAGAGAGAGAGACTATATATGTGTGTGTAAGAATGAGAGAGCGAGAAGGATCTAATTGTGCAACGCGATCGAACGGCGGATACCGTCGCTTCAGCTGTCACGGTTTTACCAGCGACGATGAAGAATTTCGTGCCACGATTGCGTGATAGTGGCGGTATAAATCAGTGATACAATGAACTATCAGGGCGACACCGAGCCAACACCAGCTGTTTCGAGTGTACGGTTGAGCCTGTGTGCTGAGAGGGGGAGGGGGGAGAGAATCGACGTATTTCGTATACCGCAGGACCGAGGCTTTGCGCGAAATTGGCCGCCGATGAAGAGGGATTTGTTAAGTGTTGCTTTTCGATCTATATGGGCTTCGATCATACGAAGCGTGAATTACACGGAGGATCTGTTTCTGTGGAGTGGACGGTGAGTTTTCAGACGGTGGAAAAAAGATATTTGCTTTGATATTTTATTTATTTGCATTTCAGAAATTAATATGTGTTTATCGTGTAAACAATTCGGATTTCAAAAGTGATAAAGTGATAAAATCGAACGAATTGTTTCTTTTTATGGAAATTTTTACGAGTTCTATCGTTATTTCATATCGATCTTGGGTTCTCAATGATAATCAAAATTTGATAATTGTTTGCAAAAAGGGTAAGTTGAATGAAGGTACAGAAAGAAATTTTATTTAAAATAAAATTATGTTCAAGCTCATAAATTTCTCTCTGGATCGTCGACACTGTTCCACCATAAATATCGCGAGCGACCATATTCTGAATACGTAAAATAATTTATATCGTTGAATTAAGATATAATTCAGTATAAATAATCAATCAGCCAGAAGTTATAACATAATAACTATAATTTCATGGCATACGTCCCCGTAATAATTTTTATTATCACCGTATTTAATAGGTCCCTTATCTCGAGCAAACAACAAAGTGAAATTTTCCCGTGTTCTTCTATTAAGATTTATCTTAATTATTCAGCCGCGTTTGATAAGTCCTTTCATGTATCCAATCCGCTCGGCAGATAGTTTTTGTCATACACTTTTACCCGGCTCACTCTGACATTTCAACCTTTTCACGCACCATTTGCTCTCTCGTTGGACAGACAAATTGCAATCAAACTGTTTCAATGCAAATTAATCGATTCTTCAAATGAAACGCCAACTCGAACCACGATCCTCGTGCCTTTTGTTCCCATCTTCTAAAAGATTCTCTCGATTGGATCGCACGAGCTAATCGAATTGGCCACGCACGTTCGTTTATTAATCGCACGGATAATGCAAATTACGATTATTACCGTGTAAATAATGATAAAATAAATTTTATTCGAGGTAATAATGTGAAACGTATGAAATGTGTTTGATGACAAATAATGCGTATCTAAATGTATGTATAGTTAAATGATCATAATTAAAGTAAAAATGAAAATTAATAAATGTTTTAGTATAAGATTGGATGTACGAATTACTTACCAATATAATTTATTACTTGTAATAAAATTGTTTTTCTCTAGAGAATTAATAAAACTTTAAATTATCATCAATGTAATAATGTCAAGATATGGAAGATGAAAAATAAGTTTTAAAATACTTTTGCCATTTTTGATTAATAAATTAAATCTTTTTTTTTTGATAATTCTACAATATTTAAGAAATATAAAAATATATGGAATTCTATAGAAAATAATATCTTAAATGAATATTATTAAAAACGTTAGAAGAGGTATTCTCTTATAATAAATATGTTTTTTTCAAATGTAATACACGTAACGTTTCAAGAGCAATATTCAAAAAAGGTTTCACAAAGGAATTGCGCAATATTATAATATTCCAAAAAATGATTATGATCGAGCATATGTTTATATAATACATAAGAAGAAGAGTTAAAACGTTATGAGAAAATTATATAGTTTCTATTGTAAAGAACTTTTAATTAAGAAATCATATAATCTATTATTATCTAGAAGAAAAATACATGTGGAATAGTAACAAATAAAAAATATTGTTACTCGTTATATCTTCCTTTCTTTATCCCAACTAATATCATAAAAATTACAATAAACGTTCATATGTTGAAACACCAAATTCATAAATTTATATAAATAAAAAAAATGTTTCCCTTTTCAATCGATAAATAAGATAAATTAGGAAAGTGTGCGTATATGAGAAAAAAACTCGTTATAATACAATTCCTCCTGTAAAATGTATATTAATTTGTAATGTGAAATATTCTTGAGACGTCCTCAAGATGTTCATAAAAATTTCTAAGATAATCCATAAAATATCTCTTGCGCTGTTTAGGCAAGTTGAACGACGATTCCTACCACAAACAAATCCATAACTGTCCACTAAGAGTGGCAGCGTTAACGACACATCTCTATACAAAGACAGAGACAAGCACGTTCCACGCCGGCATTCGTAACAAACTCCCGTTTCGCGGTTCCCCCGCGAAAAATCCGCCTTTTAGTCCGCGCGGCAGCGACGAGCGTGAACGAGGCGTGCCTTAAGGCAACAGGCCAACGGGGCGATGGAATACAGAGGTGAAATTAGTATCGCTGTCGCCACAAGCGCTCTCTCGCCAGTTACGAGCTGCAATTCTTCTTTTTTTTCTTCTTCTTCTTCCGCCTCCCTTTCTCTCTTTCTCTTTCTCTCTCTCTCTCTCTCTCTCTCCTTCCAGCTCCTTTTCTTGCCTTTATTTCTTTTTTAGCGAGCAACGTCGTGGCAGCCCCGGCCGCGGCGACGATTTCCAGCGAAACCGCCCGTGGAACGAAGAGGAACGAGCGGCCGCCGTTGAATTTATTTGCCGGAGAAAGAAAGGGAGCTTCGAGAGCCGTACCGCGCGCTTCGTACGCAGCATTTTAATTACCGCGCTCCGTCCCATTCTGTGCGCGTTTCGCCGCGGCGCGCATGCGCTCTCGCCTCCCGAGCAACCGTAAAAATGCGCGTGCGCGCAACCGTGCTCGTTTTCTTGCGCCTGCGCGCTCGCGCCGTGTCCGCCGTTTCCTGGAAACCGATGCAGCCGATGACGGCGCGGGTTTAACGAGCCTCGTCGTAGAAATCATCGATCCGATTCATCGATGAAGAATATCGAAATAAATGTTTGGGGCCGAGTTATTCTTTTTTTTTTCTTTTACAGTGTATTGAAAGTGATTTAATGTAATAGAGAATATTAATTCTTAAGTTTAATGGGGAACAAAGAAGGAATTCGATCTTGTGATTATTTTAAAATTTTTAAAAACCGATTAATTTGGGATTTTCGTTATTCGTGTTGAAACAAAGTTAACTTTTTTACGTTTTTAAAGTTAATTTTTTTTACTTCTTCTAGAATAAGAAATAAATATCATAGCGAATAACTATCCAGATCTTCCTATTTTATCACCCTGCAATTACCAAAAATCCTGAAACCTAAAACTTCACGCACCCCTTCCCCAAACTGTGACAGGTGTCATTGAAGTGCGTCGTCGCGGATTTCAGAAGCGCGTTTGCCGACTCGCGCCGAGGATGCGTCAATATTGACGCAGCTCTCGGGAAACACGTACTTCACCGATGCCTTCTTCACTCCACGAGAAGATGTTCGCCATGAGGCGAAGCTACGGGGAAAGAGACGAAACGAACAGTAGCCAGAGTAGGAATGGCAGGATCAAGTGGCAAGCAAACAGACGAGGACAGAAGGGGGTGATTTCTCGAGGGTGGTGTTGAATCGGTGGCGGAGGACACGCGACGATGCGTTCCCCGAAGCGAAGCCTCGAAAGGGCAGCTTTGAGAATACTGTGATCTCTCGTATCAGCTTCGCGTCGATTCACGACCAAAGCTGCTGTTACACGCTGGCTTGGACTGAAGTCTGGCTTAACGTGTCCACCTACTTGATTTCGACGAGCTTTCTCTGCCGATGTGCGTTCCGATTGTGCCGAGAATCATGAATCGCCTCGCGAAATGGGAACCGGGAGTAATTGTCGTCCACGGTAAAGCGTTGTAAGGTGAATACTTGAATCGATCGTTGCTCGATTAGATGGCGTGTTTAGAGAAGAGGTAGGCCATTACTCGTTCAATTCCCGGACCGATCGATGTGATTCCGAGGGAATCGGATCGAATCGTTTAATTGTGAAGCGTTCCTCGTATGGAACGAGATTCTTGAGATTCTTTCGTTTTACGCGTGGTATTATCTTTATTCAAGAATTATTTACGATTTCGTGAATGCATGTCGAAAAAATTCAAACAGGACAGGTTGTCTTTTGTTTTAATTTAGAAAAATTGTAGAAATAATGTTAAATTTTTATAGAAATAGTAATTCTTTTTTTTTTTTTAGAAAATCACTCGATTCAATTCATTCACTTCGCATTCAACTTTCTCTTATTTAGAATTGCAATTTTCATTCTGCTCGTACGTAAATCTTTCTAATTTTTGCCTCCTTTGACTTCTCGCCGATATTTCAATATACCATTACCATTCCCTTGTAAACCATTTTCAGTTACACTTTCTTATATTACAATCATACTTAACTCTTAGTTTATCAAGGCGAAACTATTTTACGTTCACACCATATAATACGTTGCAATTTACGCGTGCTAAAAAATATTGTTATTATTATTCGCAACGATCATTCGAGATTATTATACTTCGTCCCACCGTATACGTTGTCCGTTTCAATTTCTCGTATATCACGCACTTTACAGTTTCGAGTTACGTTCAGGATGGTAACATCGAAAAATCCTTGTCGTTGTAAATCGTGTTATTATTTATATTAAAACGCGGTAAACGATATATACGGACACGGTTTGAAAAATATTACACCATTCTTGGGATTATACAATTTTCGTCCGAGCCAATAATAGAATAGGTAAATGGTGTTGCGCATTTATCCGATACTTATCACGAGTAATGGCTTATCACGGCGTGGCGTATGCATAGCAGTTACCGCAGCGCCGCGTGCGGTCGAGAATTGAAATTTTCTGTTGGCAAATAAGGGAAAGGCTCGAAATCTTCGAACACGTGTGACTTTCTACTCCGTCCATGATTCAAACCCCTACACTTTTTCCTCCGATATATCGAGGATTATTATTGCCAAGATTTATTATTCGTGCAAGTAAGAGAACAGTAGTGGATTTTTCATCGAAAATATCGCGTGTAATGTAAAATCACGAAAACGAATTCTGTGCAAATACATATGATGTGATATTAAAATTTAATGATTTATATTACGTGCGAATTCGTTTCTTATGCTACAGGCACGATTCTACAAATTTTCTGTTCGAACAAGAATATAAGATGTGATCGATATTTAAAGCAAATACATATCGCATTTTATAGATAACTATAATGAGTATACCAACTCTAGAAAGATCAAAGAGAAGAGCTTCTTCTTTAATTACATTAAAGAATCTTTTTCAAAAATTTCCCAAAAAGTTATCGTCCCTTCTAATTTCGCTGAGAAATCGAAACGCGTATATTTCTTTCCATTTTTCCTGCTTCCTAGGATTAGGAGTCCTAATCCTAGGTCTTCCTAGGATTAACACCCTCCTCTCTTCGATTTTTTCCAATTCCCTTTCCGAATCCACGGAGAGAAAAAATTCGAAAAAAAGAGAGGGGAGAGAGAGAGAGAGAGAGAGAACAGGAGATCGAGGAACACGTACAGGGATCTACGGAGGAGAAATTTCTCTGCGTCGTTGCCCATTATCGTATCGAGTATCGACCGCACGCCGCAATTTCTGCCCACCGGGTCACGTCCAGCCGCGAAATCGGTATGCGGAAGAGAAAATATCGATGTTTATCGCGATGCGGACGTCGGTGCCCCGGAGAACCTAATCTCCCCCAAAGACGCTTCTAACGGTGCGCTTGCAACGTCCGACCACTGTTCCTTCCTTCCTTCCTTCCTCCGTTTTTTCGTCACCCCATGGGACGACCGGGAAGGGGGGGGAAACACCACAGAGAATCTGAATTGAAATGACGAATGCTATGGGAAGGGAGGGTTCTGTCCATTTCTGTTCGAATCGAGATTCCCTGCAGGGGAACCGTTTACGTTGATGGCAAAACGTAAATGGAAAAATTGAAATTGTGCGTTTGTTGGTTTTTTTTTCTTTCTTATTTCTTCCAGTAGATGGAAGATAACTCGAATCTACAATAATTTGCAATAAATAGTTTTTAATCGGTGGAATTAATTCTTTCTTTCAGATTTCTTTAGATCGTTTATTTTTGGTAAAATTGATATAACAGATATAACAGCGAAGAGAAGAACATTTGATTTCTTAAAAATAAAAGCGTAAATATTATCCTACTATTTTACTTGACGATGATTTGTTAAGTTTGTTATTATTATTCATAACGTTCGATGCAAATTACTTCCCTCATAAAAAAACAACTGCTAAACGTAATTACTATTGCTAATATTCCGTAGAAAAAAAAATCACTCGAGTACACCATCCATTATCGATGATAATCGAGCGCACAACTCTTACAAGGATCGAAAAAGGGTTGCATGAATTATTAAACGCATCTACAAATAACGACATAAGCTTCCCTCCTTTTTTCGAAGCCGTCCAACATTACATTCCTCTACATACGATTCTACCATTGGAACTCGAAGTGGAGCTGTTCTACGTTCAGGTCTCGTAGCAAGGAATTACGTACGTCGATGCGCATGGATCCCATGTCCAGCCTCTAAACCCGCGTATCGCGGTTATTCTTTCCTCGATCCGCATACGGGGAATCGTGTACGGAGCCGCATTAATTTTTCTTATCTCTAGCGCCGAAGGAGGTCGATCGGTCAATTAATTACACGTGATCACTGGATAATTAATGCCGCGGCCGGCTTATTCTCGAAACGTTCCACTCGAACGCTGGGTGGCCTGCCCCTGACCATTATATGGTTATATATACGCCCGTTTCGAGCAGAAAATCCGGGCGTGGATCTTTTTCATGTAAGAAATGCAATTATATAGCGTATATTATACGAGAGTGCAAGCGAGTCTCCTGCGAGCTCGAATGCATTGCCGCCGCCAACCTTGACGAAACTTTCGAGAGCATCGAGAACACGGGGATACGTGTTTTTTTTCTTGCGATTCCTTGCGCGGATTGTTGAAGAAAAGAAAGCTACTGGAATATAACATTCGATAAGTGGTCAATTAGATGAAATTGATGATAAAAGTCGAGTTAAGGATTATTTAAAAAATATTTACATAGAATTTTATAAATTATGCGAAGCATATTAAAAAATTAAGCGAAGAAGAATTATCGTCAAGATAATCAAAGATAATCGAATGGTTATTCTTTTCAAATTTGTAAGGTAAATAGAAATATAAATATATATTTTTTCTTTTTTTTCTCGAAATTTCCAGGAAATCTACCATCCAAGCCAAACATCTTCCAATTTTTGTGGCCATGGTTTCGTAAAACATCGGTATAACAATTCGTTAGACTTCTTTCCACCGTCTTGCTCGGCGGATGCTAACCTCGCGGCGACAAACGAAAAAACCGATCGCTGGATTTTCGATGCAGCGCGCTGCTAATCATTAATTAGCCGTTTCTTCGACGAGGGATCGCCTCTTGCCCTTTTCGACGGTTCTTGCTCCTTGGGGACGACAAGCAGCGGTTACACGAGGGAGGAGGGGGGCGGAGGGGATGGTAAGGGAGACAAGGACACGCGAGCGTGGTGAACGTCGAAGGTGGAATGTCGAGGAACAGCCACCCTGTAAACGTTCGATTAATTTTTCGTGTCGGTGACATCGGTCGTTCGATCGTCCCTGTTTTTCAATCCAACCCAGCCTCAATGAAGATCGACGAAACACGGATCTTGCTTATGGTGCTCGTGCAGGAATCGTGTTAACTGGGGATCGATGGTTTCATAGGTAACAACTAGAAGATCTATTTCATTGCTCGTTATTTGCTGAGAAGATCGACGCCAATTTGACGAAACTGATGATAGAGCATTTGTTAAATACGAATTCTAATTATTAAGTATATAAATTATACTTTAAATAATTTTTAGTGTCATTATGTTTTAAATATCTATTACTAACTCACTTTACTATCAGAATTTGTTCATTTTTTTCTAAAAAGAAGAAAAAAAAATAAAATTTATAATGAAATTCATTCAACAGTTACAGGCTTTAGAAAGAATCACTATCCTCTTCAAACATCTCAACTTTTCCTAATCTCTAAAAAAATCCTCCTATCAACCATGACTTCCATTCCTCCCCTCATCTTTCAACCGATACAATTTCCTACATTTCCTTTCAATCTACCATATCACAGATCGACACAACTGTTCTCTGGCCGACCACCTATTCTAAAGATATTTTACGATCAGGATCGTTTATTTCTACCGTCCTCCAGAGAAAGAGAGACGTGGGTTCGCTCGATCCTGTGCGTGGACATCCTATGCTATCTTCGCGGATATCAAGTTCGAGCTATAAAGTCGTCTCACAATTACGAGGCGTCTGACAGGTGTATAGCGCGAGGAGAAACGTTAAGAGGTTTGGCTGGTCGTGGAACAAGAGGCCGAGAGGGGCGAGAAAGCGAAGGAAGGAAATCAAGAAAGAGGGAAAGAGAGCAGGAGGAAAGGAGAAAAAAGAAAAAAAGAAAAGAAAAATAAGTTGACGTAGAGTCGCCGCGTGGAAATGCGAAACACGCGGAAGATCGTCATCTCTCCTCTTGAAATCAAATCTTGGAAACGGGAAGGAATCGTGCAAGCTTGATGATCGTTGCAACACGATGTTACAGAGCAACGCTCTCGATTAGAAATTATCGCTTTGTGCTACGATGCAGGATCTGGAGGTTGTAAGATTGAGGTGGTGCGGATGATGTGCGCATATTTTTGGATCTTGTGCCAGAGTGTCTTGTTTATTTATGAGTGGATGGTGTAGCATTGGGTGTTTGCACGAACACTTTCTGAATTATTTTTGGTTGGGTAATAAGTTGAAACGGGAATTCTTCTGTTAATTTTATCATGTTTCATGTAGTATATATATATATATATATATATATATATATATATATATATTTATTTATTTAATTATAAATACGCGTTATAATTCAATTTACAAACATAAAAAAGATTTCTACCAATTTCAATTTTTTTTAATCTCTTCGATTATTTTTAAATAATCCGAATTTCATTCGATCCATGCGAAAGACAAAGACCCACAAAAGCTATTATAAATATATCTCTTAACGTGAAACTCGTGAAACTTTCTTCGAAATCGGAATTTTCGTATTATGAAAGACGGGTTATAAAATCATGTTCGAGGGAAAAAAATCGTGGGATCAAGAATAACCCCGTTATAGACGAGCATTGGATCGAGGGAAAGGGCGTGAAAGTCCAGCATCGACGAAAAAAGGTGCGAGGAATCATGGGCGGGTGCGCGACGACGAGGACGAAGAAAAGTAGGGAGGGAGAGAGAGAGAGAAAGTGAATGATGAGCAGAGAGAGAGGAGGTCGGCGACCCGCACGGAAATAGGATCAAAACCTTAGGTAAACGTAACTTTTCCTGCGGGAAGGGGTGTTGGGGGAGCGTGAGAGTGAGGGGGTTCGGCTGATTCGGCGCGTTTGGAAATCCGCCAAAGAAATCCAGGAACGGCGCTCGGCGTCGTGGCGATTTCCCTCGCGGCTCGCCACGACGACGTGCCATGCTTCTCGATCCATTAGCACGAATTGCGCTGCCGGCTAAGGTAATTGGACAGCTTCGAGGAATAATAATACGCGATATGTATCACCGAGCAGGCAGGCCCACGATGTCTTGGCTAAACGTAACGGCTCGTAGCTGGCACGATTGACTTTATGGATCGTGAAACTGTTTACCTCGGATAACGATTGCGATCGGGAAATGGGGAAGTTTTGGAGGAGCTCGAATACCAAGACGAGGGATCGTTGGATGATTGGATCAGAGATTGCGATTTTTAAACAAAATCAGATAAATGTAACTTCAAAATGTTAAGATCTTCTAAATAAAACAAACTTCTTTAAATATTGCGGAAGCCAACTTCTCTCTGATACACGTGAAAAAGCTTATTATATACATTTCGAAAAAGATTGTGGATATTTATGCATTTCTGGAAAATTTAAATTTCTGAAAACGTGTAGAATATAACGTGGCGTGCATAAAGACATAAAACGTCTAAAATAAAGTATATAATACTCTTTATACAACATTCAAGAAAGAAATCTTTATTCCCATTTCTTTAATTGTATCGATAAAAATGTAAATTTGCATAAATATCTGCCTTAAAAAAGAAAGAAAAAGAAAAAGAAAAAACCCCTCAAATTCCATCCTTCTCTCTCTCTCTCTCTCTCTCTCTCTCTCTCTCTTTCTCTCTATCTTTCTTCGAAGCCCAATCACGACCAGCCGAAGCGATACAACGACATCAGAAGCAGAAACGAGAGCGTATCAAGGAGCAGGTTGCAGCATGGTAACAGCTTATCTCACGTTTGGTATCTCGTTGTACGGAGAGATGCTCCACGGAGCAATCTACATGGTCCAGGAAGGACACGAAGTTGTGGTACGAGTCTCCATACCCGTGTACGACACAAAAGTAGAAAGTCTTTCTCGTTCGATGACCCGTAGCCACCGTCTCTTTGTCCAGGAGGATCCTGATGGCGTGGCCGAGATCACTCGTGTAATATAGAAGTCGAACATCGGCCATTCTATGGCCACTGGTGTTTATTCAGGAAGAGTTCCCCGTTGCTCGTAGATAACCGTGTCCACGGACGGTAACGAAGTCCATAAGTTTTCAGCTCTATACGCGCCACACCGATGAACAGGACGAGGAACATTCTGAGACCGTTCAGAAAGTCAAGATTTGCATGAACATTCGGCCATGATACCGGTATTTCTTATTACTTTTCACCAATTCTGCAATCGAGTATTTGTTTGAAGATTCGTCATTTTTTTCTTTCGTTTAAAATTATCGATATATTGTTATAATTCTGTTGATTATCATTCTATATTTCTTTAGTTCGTATATCTCATTCTCAATTTTATAGAAAAACTTTTAAATTAAATTGAGCTCGAGAACCAATATTGGCTTTTTTATTTCAGTTAGTTTACTTGCATATACTTGGAGAAAATTTAAAAGAGAAAAAAAATTACGAAAAAAATGTGATTTATACTTTTAATTATTACTACTTTTAATATAATTCGATTCGAGTAAATACCATTCATTTCAATTATTAGAATTATTACTGAATTATTAAATAACTTTTAATTGTTATTTCTTTAAAATTAATCAATCATCTGAAATCATCTAATTCGTCAAAATAGTAGTATTTGAAAATCAATTAAATATATATATATATATATATATATATATATATATATATATATATATATAAGCAAGCATGATACAAAGGAACTTCTCTCCAGTCAAAGTCTCTGCGTGGAATCGATGGAAACTATATTTGGATGCCGAGGAATAAATTGTAATCACTAGAAACGTGGAACGGATCGCGGAAGGTCGACCTAGCTCGACATTTATGTGACATTCTTAGAGGCGAGATTTATGGGACGGCGAAGACTGTATTGGTCTCTCTTTCTCTCTCTCTCTCTCTTTCGTGAAAATTAAATCGGATACAGAGAAAGAGAGGAAGAGAAAGAGAGAAAGATTGGACGGTTTTATGGCGCCCTCTTCGAGGATACACGTAACGCCGACGCGACGCTTCTTCCGGTCTGCTCACGATTTTTTCTTAGGATTTGCTTTGGGATTCTTGTGCGTACGATGACGTTTCCTTTCTTGGATTATTCGTAGGTTCCGTTATTCTACGTTTTAGAATGGAAGTAAACTTTGATGGATGATAGTTTTTTTTTGTATAAGGAAGCTTTGAACGTATGTTATGTTTTGATAATTTGATTTATATCGCTTTTTTTCTGAAATATGTATTTTTTTCGTGCTGCATATTTTGAATAAATTATGAATTGCGAATATAAGATGATGTTATCAATGAATTATTGAAGAAATTTATTAACTTATAATCGTACGTATATTATTTTTTATTTTATTAATCAAATATTGTTTCAAGAAATATTAGGATATTATTTATGATATTAAATATCATATTCAATGTATTTTTCTTTTTTAAATTTATATTCTATTATCCAATCATCATATGAAATTTGATAAGATGCTGAAACTTATTAATTTCACGTCTTTGAAGAAATTTACCTTTCAAACAAAAAAATTTACTCTAGACAAACTTTCATTCAAATCAAACAAAATTAGACGAATTTCTCCGTAAAATATCAAGTCACCATATCAGGTATCGAATAAATTTTTTCTTATTTCCATTCTGAATACGTACGTAACAACTCGCCTATCTCTTTTTCTGCAATACAATCAAACGATGATATTTAAAAAAGAACGGAACGAAATTGCATCACGTTTCACCGAAGCAACGTTTCCTCTTCTGGCTACTTGTTCCACAAATAGCGATATTTGCATAAAGCGAGAGGTTAACGCTTGCTTATGATAGATGGATACGAAGTACCCTTGTGTTTCTCGTAACACGACGAGTGGAAAGTTCGTTAATAAATTCGCCGTGATAGAAATACCACGTCCTCCCCCTCCTCCCCCTCTTCCTCCTCCTCCTCCTCCCTCGTGAACAAGGGAATCCTCGAAATGCGAGACACGTTCGCGCAAAATGCGCGAAAAAGGAAATCGATGTTGAATGGCCAATGCAAATTTGCATTGCACTTCTTTCCCGCCGATAGATCGGCACCGATATTTCGTAAGTAAGTGAGAAGATGTTGATTCGAGGCATTTAGAATCGGTTGAATGACACTTGACTATCGACATTATTAGTAAGTAA
The DNA here is from genome assembly GCF_003254395.2 of Apis mellifera. Classification (NCBI taxonomy): domain Eukaryota; kingdom Metazoa; phylum Arthropoda; class Insecta; order Hymenoptera; family Apidae; genus Apis; species Apis mellifera. The sequence continues at coordinate 10,140,465 of NC_037644.1, read as the reverse complement.
ATAAGGCAATGTTTCGTTTGCGTCGAAGTGCGCGTACGAGTGAGGTTAATGATTGAACGAGCCGGCTATTTATGTGATATTCTTCGTCTTTGCATTTGTCGTCTGTTTGTAGCCTGTCGAAGAAAAATAAAAGTAAGAGAATCGAAGAGGAAGGGGAAAGATATATTTATAAAAAATTACTGTATGTAAATATATACACAATATTTTCGTGAATTTATGAAAATATAAATTCTATGAAAGAAAAAGAAAGGAAAAATTTGAATCAATCTTTTGCTCTAATCTTTTTTTGAATCAAGAAAAAATTAAAAAAATTAATTACAATTTTTATTACAGTGGAATGACCAGTGTCACCGTTTTTAAATTTAACTAGTTGTTGTGATAAAGTATCCTAAAAAATGGTTATATTAATTAGTTATTTAAAAACTATCTCATACTCCTAATTTTCTTCTAGAAAACTATAAATATCTCCCTTTACAATATTCTTTCCCCACTGCTCCCCAAAAAATCTCACAAGTTACAAACCCATCCATAAATCCTTTCAAAAAAAAAAAAAAAAAGAAAAAAAAAGCAGCAGGTGCTAAAACCACTCGAAGCTAGCCATAAAATTAAATAACGAAATCCTCGCACGTACCATCCACCGTCCAATGAAAATTCCCATCGAGATACACCTCTCGAGTTTTCTCGAACCAAACTTTCCTTTCCTCTATTACCATTACAAACACTTCCTCGACCGCTCGAGGAAGCTACTTGAGATACGTCTGGCAATCGACGTACTTGCCATCGAATACCATCGAGCGACATCGTTCGAAGAGGAGAAAAAAAAAAAGAAAGAAAAAAAGAAAAACAAGAAAAAAAGAAAGAAGAAAAAAGAGAAGAAGAAGAAGAAGAAGAAGAAGAATAGAGATGACGTCGATTTCTCGGGGAGGTGGAAGCAACCAGAGAGACGTGATATCTGCGCGAATCGGATGATCGATGGTCGATCGTCCAAGCCATCGATCACCAGCGATCTCGCGTCATCGCGCATCGATGGCTGCGGTCTCGCTTCCGGTATCTGAACGGAGACATTCTCGAGACACCGAATGGTTTCCACGATGGAGGAACGCAAATACTTTAATGATGCTGTTGGTGAGTTACGTTTAATCGTTGTTTTGAGATCTCCTTTTCTTGGAATATTATAAAAATATTATTATTACCTTTTTTTTATTATTAGTTATTGAACATTCAAATATTTATTGAAGGTAAGAGAAAGAAATTGATAAGGTATCGTTTCAAGATAAGTGCTTAATGATGGTGAAAAATTGTATCAATATTAGTTTTTTTTATATTTTATAGTATATAATATATATATAAAATAGAATATTAGATATCAAAGTGATGATTTTTCAATCAATCGAATTCATGATATCTGGAAAGAAATCTTGTCTACATTACATTATTAATAAGAGGAAAAATTAACTCATATGTTCCCCATGATTGAAATTCATACATAAATATATATATATTAATCTTTCAATTACTATTCGCATTACCATTCACAGTACCATTTTTTCCATGGGATACGTACACGTATCTATCTCGTTTATCGAGCGAATGCTTTCGATACATTTTTCCGAAATAACCCTTCAAACATTCAACCGTTCAACCAGTCTTTCTACTTTCTGATATATTTCCTTTATCGCGGGCAAGAAACAGAAATTGATACGCTAGAAGGAAGGTGGTGCAACACGGCTGCAGCCGACCCACTTTAACGGCTTCTATATCGGCGAAGAAACAAGGCGGAATGCTACCAATGCTACGGGGACTTTCACTCGGAAGGCTCGTGAGCCAAGTTGGGACCAAGGCAATCGATTGTTTTCGAAAGGTCGCCGCCCGGTCCACCATTAGCGGTTTCCCATTAGTGCTTAACCTCCTCCCTTTGGGAATTGTTTAAAGGTCACGTCGTGGACCGTGGATTATTCGTCATTTTTAGAAAAAAAAAATATCGTCGTCATCGTTGATAATCTCTCCTCTCTCTAAATGGAAAAAAAAAAAAACGTAAATGGAAAAGAGGAGGAGGATGGAGAATGAATTATTATAACAGGATGGAATTTCATTCGTTGAAATTTTTAGATTTAATGTCTCGAGTTAAATTTTACTATTTATTGTATTTTATTAAAAATTGTGTATCTTTATGCAAGATCAAATTTCTCAAATATCGTAATGCGAATTATATTTTGTATCTATTCAAATTTTGTTTCTTCTTCTCATAACTAAAAGAAAAAATTTCGTTCGAAAACAGATTAACAGATTCTACACATTTTCTCCCCATAATTTCCGATAAAATTCTTCACTTTCTTCAATAAATTCCGATTCTGCTATTTAATCTAAACCCGTTACTCCAAAGATCTATCTCTTGACAATCGCCACTCATCCCTATTTAATTCTATTTCGTAATTACTTAAAGATTACTGCATTCCTTTCGAGATTTCAAGATCGATTGTAATTTCCAAAAAAAGTATCATAGTCAATAAGCCCTAAGCCCTCCACCTTCTGGTCTGGGATAAACGCCAGGATAAAGAGACAAAGAGGGTGAAGGAGAGAGGAGGAGGAGGAGGAGGAGGAAATCGGAGGGGACAGGAACAGACAGGGCAGACGGACGGAAAATATTTACGTTTCATTACGTGTTCCGTAGAAGCCAATTAGCGCGAGTCGCCAACGCGAAAAACGTGAAAGGGAGCTCTTTGTGTCCCTTCGTTTCCAGCCGACTCGTGGAGAGGAGGGGAAGGACACCCCGGCACGATTCGTGAAGATTGCGCAATCCCGTAGGAACGATTGGAAATGGAATCCTTCTCGTTGGACCATAAAAGTCTTGATTGTTTCGGATTTTCGAAGACTCCGAAATTTCCAGGTTTCCAAGGTTTCATGACATTCGTGAAAGGGTTGAGTGGACAGAGTATACGATCGACGAAAATATATCGGCAATATATATAAAAATTTTTCCAAATTTTTTTTACATTTTGTTTGCAGCGCACATATTTATTCAAAAAATTTTAGAAAATTTATTTTCTAATTTTACTAACAATTTGCTTTTCTTTCATAGTATTACTTTATTAACGTTAATATAGGAAAGAAGTATAGAATAATAAATAAACTATTTAAAATATTCAAAATTATTATAACTTTAACTTTTTTATAATATGAAATGTAATGTAAACTTCGATGTTTAATTATGCAATTCCGAAAATGTTTAAAAACCTACAAATATATACCACTGTATATATAACAATATTCTTTTTCCATTTAAATACAATAATAATTTACCTAACCAGATATATATATTTCCAGAAACCTTTCTCCTCACTTCCTCTCATCATTTAATTCACATGAATTACAATGCTACAATGAAATGAATAAAAAATAAATAAAATAATATTTCGTGAAAATAATTTGACGAAATAGCCAACAAAAATTAAAACACGCGTAGATTAAGTATGCAGATTCTCCTGCGAAAGTAGAAACCTCTCCTCGTCTCTCCTCGTCTCTCCCGGACTCTCCCCGTCTCTCCCGGTCTCTTCTCATCTCCTACTCATTTCTCCCGGTTACTCCCCGTCTCTCCCGGTCTCTTCCCGATCTCTTCTCGTCTCTCCTCGTCTCTCCGCGTCTCTCCCCGTCTCTCCCCGTCTTTCCCAGTCTCTCCCCGTCTCTCCTCGTCTCTCCCCGGCTTTCCCAGTCTCTCCGGTCTCTCCCCGTCTCTCCCCGGCTTTCCCAGTCTCTCCCCGTCTCTCCCCATCTCTCCCCGTCTCTCCCCGTCTCTCCCGGTCTCTCCCCGTCTCTCCCGGTCTCTCCCCGTCTCTCCCCGGCTTTCCCGGTCTCTCTCTGTCTCTCCCGGCCTCTTCCTGTCTCTTCTGGTCTCTCGCCGTCTCTCCCGAGCTCACCCCCTCTCTCCCGGTCTCTCCCCGTCTCTCCCCGGCTTTCCCGGTCTCTCCCCGTCTCTCCCGGTCTCTCCCTGTCTCTCCCGGCCTCTCCCGGTCTTTCCTCGTCTTTCTCCGTCTCTCCACGTCTCTCCCGGTCTCTCCCCGTCTCTCCCCGTCTTTCCCGGTCTCTCCCCGTCTCTCCGGTCTCTCCCCGTCTCTCCCCGGCTTTCCCAGTCTCTCCCCGTCTCTCCCAATCTCTCCCCGTCTCTCCCCGTCTCTCCCGGTCTCTCCCCGTCTCTCCCGGTCTCTCCCCGTCTCTCGCGGTCTCTTCCTGTCTCTCCCGGTCTCTCCCCGTCTCTCGCCGTCTCTCCCCGTCTCTCCAGGTCTCTCCCGGTCTCTCCCCGTCTTTCCCAGTCTCTCCCCGTCTTTCCCAGTCTCTCCCGGTCTCTCCCCGTCTCTCCGGTCTCTCCCCGTCTCTCCCCGGCTTTCCCAGTCTCTCCCCGTCTCTCCCCGTCTTTCCCGGTCTCTCCCCGTCTCTCCCGGTCTCTCCCCGTCTCTCCCCGTCTCTCCCCGGCTTTCCCAGTCTCTCCGGTCTCTCCCCGTCTCTCCCCGGCTTTCCCAGTCTCTCCCCGTCTCTCCCGGTCTCTCCCCATCTCTCCGATCTCTCCCCGTCTCTCCCCGGCTTTCCCAGTCTCTCCCCGTCTCTCCCCGTCTCTCCCCGTCTCTCCCGGTCTCTCCCCATCTCTCCCCGGCTTTCCCGGTCTCTCCCCGTCTCTCCCGGTCTCTCCCGGTCTCTCCCCGTCTCTCCCCGTCTTTCCCTGTCTCTCCTTGTCTCTCCCGGTCTCTCCCCGTCTCTCCAGGTCTCTCCTGGTCTCTCCGGTCTCTCCCCGTCTCTCCCCGTCTTTCCCAGTCTCTCCCCGTCTCTCCCGGTCTCTCCCCGTCTCTCCGGTCTCTCCCCGTCTCTCCGGTCTCTCCCCGTCTCTCCCCGGCTTTCCCAGTCTCTCCCCGTCTCTCCCCATCTCTCCCCGTCTCTCCCGGTCTCTCCCGGTCTCTCCGGTCTCTCCCCGTCTCTCCCCGTCTTTCCCAGTCTCTCCCCGTCTCTCTCCGGGTTTCCCAGTCTCTCCCTGTCTCTCCCCATCTCTTCCCGTCTCTCCTGGTCTCTCCCCGTCTTTCCTTGTCTGTCTTTGTCTGTCCTCGTCTGTCCTCGTCTAGCCTCGACTCTTGTCTGTCCTCGTCTTTCCTCGTCTTTCTTCGTCTCTCCTCGTCTCTCCCTCCCCCCATCTTCTCTCTTATCCCGCGAACCAACTCGAGGAATCGTCTCGCGGGACATTTTCGCCATTCGTCCAGCAAAACATCCGTCACCGATCGCTTACCGATCGTTCCATAAATCTTGAAGAACGTTCGGTCTCCACCGCAAGAAACTGAACGCCGGGTCACCGGATATCGTTTAGATGCTCGGATGGATGGAGCACGGAATAAGAAAGAAAACGGTGCGTTCGCTCGTACGTCACTTGGAAGCGGATTGAAAAAGATGGCCGGGACGAAAGTTGAGAGGATCGCGGTCGGGATATTATGCGAATTCATTAACAAACGTGTCATGCAATCAAACTGCTATTTACCAATCGATTAATTCAACGATCGAATCGATTTACGATTGGCGTAGCTGAGCTCGTGATCCCGCTACGAGGATCTACTTTTCTTTCTTTCTTTCTTTTTCTTCTCCTTTCTCCTTTTATTTTTTCTCGTTCATTTCTTATCTTTTGCGAGTTCTCGAAGTCTTCGACGAGTGTTTACATCGACGGTCAAGTTGACAAGAAGTTGTGGGAGCAAGGATAATAATTCGCGATCATTCAACACGTAAACGGTTGATCGAGCAAACTGTTCTTAAATTCGATCACAGATGGATTATCTCGTGTATCGATGGACGATATTCCCTTTGCGAATTGAATCACGTCGATGATTGAATCGATTCTGCTTTTTCTATTTTTGATATTTTATTTGGAATTTTTTTATTTTTCGATAAAGATTATTATATTTTTTTAAACGTTAGTAGTGAAGTTTTGAGGGATGTAAATTTCGTTTCTTTTCTTCTCAACATTTTACTTATGCTTTGAAATGATAGTTAGAATTAAAAAGAATATTTTCTTACTTCTCGAAAGAGAATGAATTAGAATAATTAAAATTATCCAATGATTCTTTGAAATCTTTCCTCAAAATCATCAACGGAAGAAATCAATCACACCTTATAAATTCTTATGAAAATATCATCTCGATGCGTCGAATCGAGATGTAAATATTATAAATGTCGATCGATTCTCGATTATGAAAAAGGAATGATCCTTATTGTAGAGAGAGACGTCCTCTTATTATCATTATCCGAATTATGTGTATCGTCGTTAACTAGGCTTCACTGCTTCGAAATAGGACCGGATAACGTTCTTGGTTGAACGAAAGGCGTGGAATCGAATGATTTCGGAGTGAAGAGGATTATATTGATGGGCATTGCATGGTATAATGTGGAAACTAATTCATTCGTTTCGTCGTGAATGGTATGGTATTAACTTATTGGAAAATGTCCATTGTCGGTTGTGATCACAGTGTTTAGAAATATTTTGTATCACAAAACAACACGTATTAGTTGAGATTATTAGTTTTTATTTTTGAAGATAAATTTCCCCAAGGAGGAGGATATCTTCGTGGAAGATTAAAAATTTTTTATCGACTAATATAAATTGTCAATAATCTGTTAAAGCTGTGGTTAAAGGTAATCGAAATCTCGTGAATCTTCTTAGCTATCTAGGCAAAGTATTATACGAATTTTTTGCAATATGATTTTTAAAATATGTAGATTGTTTATAAAAATTCTATAAACGGATAAATGTTTCAGATTTTTTAGACAGAAGAGAGATGAAAGGATTGTGACATGTTAAATTTTTAAACCTCAGACATTAGATCTTTTAGATAATGGATTGAGTGTATTGTATATGGATATTACAGATATGTTACAGATAAAAAAAAAAAAAATAGTCGAATTTATATCAGATTGGACTTGAATATAATTTGTGTATGTTATTATTTTCATTTTTTAAATTGATTGAATACGTCATTCGACAGCGATAAGAATATGTAAAGTGCCAGTATGAATTCTAACGTTTGTACCAAGAACAAACGTATAAGAGGAATTACCGGCTAAACGCAGTAAATTAAATTTAATACCTACCTATAAATTATCTAAATATAACTTCTTCTATGTACGTGAAACGACAAACCTTACTTGATTTATTACCACGTTGATCAATTATTCACTTTCAAAACGTTTAAAAGAGATAAATATTGATCACTCAACGTCAAACTAATAGCGACAAAAACAAGACATCAAATATTATATTTTACGATGCTATTTTTCATATTTTTGATATGAAACTACCCACATTTATTGTAATATCTAATATTATTTAACTACTGTTATTATTTCTCATTTCTAATATCTCTCATATCTTGTTTTATGATATTACCACGATTTTTTACTGTTGCACACCTTCACGAGGGCAGGTTTTATTATAATAACAAAAATAATAAATCGATGAATCGAGCGTGGTAAATTTAAAACGAGCTTACTGCATATAAAATCAATGCAACACACGAAACATCCTACGATGTATTATTTTCATAAACTTCGTTACAACGTTATTAATAATTTTTACGATTCCATTTACGAATGTTCACGCAATTTTATTCCTAAAAAAGAAATTCACAAACTCTTACGACATTACATTCTATTACTATTTTTGATCACATTCGTTGCAACTTTCGTTATAATTTTGCGCGCACATTCACGAAGCCTTCACTTCACCACCTTTTCGTTTCCAAAGAAAATCAAATCATTGAATTTAAAATTAAATGAGGTAACATAGAATGTCGAGCAAAGACCGAAAAAGTATCGTCGGTCAAAAATAGATCTCAGATATTGAAACGGATATCTCTGAAATCCGGTTTTCCAGTTTATTTCTAGCCGCTGTGGAAACGTTAAACCCCCTAAACCTCCGTAGCAAAACGCGCGTTTCAAGGGACATCGACGTTTCCACGTCTCGATTTCACGGACTGAGGTTATCAACACCCCGACGATCGTTTCCGGTCGATCGTTCCGTCGATATTATCGAGAATAAATGTTACGTTCCGCGCAACCGAACCACTTTCGTCCTTTCGCGCAACGTTTATTTGAATTTTTACGACGTACCGGGATATTTTCGATTTCACCGTAATGGCGTCCCCGGCTGGGATGCCTTGGCAACGCGTCGTTGCATCATCGATATCTTCTACACGTCGATCGTTTCCGCGGGATATACACGTGTGTATATGTGTATGTGTGTATGTGCCAAGCCGTGACTAGTTTTCAAAGAATTTTTTCCTCGAGATGCACCAGCAGCGGAGGAGAAATGATGCAACCAGCAGGCCAGTTGATTTTACGATCGATGGTTTGGTCTCTAATGACGAATTTGAGAATTCAACATTTCGACTAAACTCGGTGTTTCTGGAAGGGATAGATTCAGATGTGGTTTCATATGTTCAATTGTGACAATCCTCGTGAATGAAATCATTTGTAAATTAAATTTTCAAATTTTTCTTTTTTATAAATGTTCTTTTATATAAATGTATCGAGTGTTGTTACTAGTTTCTAGGAATTTTGGTTATTATTTATCGTTTCATTATTTCATTACAGACAATTGAAATTACATAGAATATCGATCACGATTTCGGAGTAAATATTATTGATAAATATCATTTTTCGTTATTATGGAGATATTGTAATATCAACATCTTGTATATATTCCAGAATGTGTTTGGAGAAACAAATTTTTTTTTAATTAAAGTTAAAATTTTCTACATTTTATATTTATTTTTCTTACGCTATCGTTAAAATTTTTTATTGTATTTTAATGAGAAAGGAAAAGAGACTTACGAATTCGGTGATAATTAACACTTTCTCTTAAAGGCAAGCAAAATAAATATTATACGTAAAGGATACATATTTAACGGGACTTATTTAAGCAGTTTCAAAACAGATTCATAAATATCCCGACACAATGCATAAATTTGTCGTAAAAACGTGAGAACAAATAAGCGAATCGCGACACGATTCCTACCAACATTAACGAGAATCATAAAAAAAGAAGAAAAAAAAAAAAATGATTCTCGCCACGAAAAAGCTTCGACATCTACAACCAACGAAGATTATCTCCTCCACCAACACTCTTCCCACACTCTTTCTCAATTCTCCTTCGAACCGTATCAAACTCACGTTTAAACGTTCTCGAGTCGAGATAAACTCAACGATCGATCTCTCTGCACAAATCATACAAGTCGGAGGATCGACGATACATCCCACAACATTTTGTCGATCACCGCCCACCAGATGTAACCGACATAAATCAATCTCTAATACACCATCGACGAGCAACAACCGAAAGGAAGAAAGAAGGAGAAAAGAAGGAAGGAAGAGTCGATCCAAAGATCCAAAAACGTTTCGTGCTTCTCGAGAAGCCGCGCGTTTATCGATCAACATCATCAATGTTCGCCGTTCTTCAGCCTTCGCCCGAAGACGATCCAGTTCACTCTCGCCGTTTCTCTCGGATCGATGGAAGGAAGCCAGGAAGGCAACCGGTTGGCGCCATTCCGTCGAGCAATCTCGAGACAAACGGAATCGACTCTCTCTCTCTCTTTCCCTCTCTCAGCAGGGGGTTCTCCGGCCACGTTACGCGGCCATTTAGCACACAATACGCGATTACCGGTTCGCGAGCGGATAATGAAACGATTTCCGCGATACGCGAATAATAACTCTGGGATCCTCTTTATTCCGCTTTATTCCCGAACTCGTGATCATCTCCTTTTCGAGAATTGTTATCGAATTTTTCCCTTTCCTTTCCTCGATTCTTCTTTGCATCGCCTTTATTATTTTAAATTTAATTCAAGTTTAATAATTTATTTTCATTTCTGTGTTCAAGAAGAAGGAAATTAGAAAAAAATCTTCTCTCGTTTCCCATTGTTATATTTCACGAATTGTATTGATAAAAAATTATATATATATATATATATATATATATATATATATATATATAGAGTTGCTAGAATAAGAAAGAAATTATATATATATATATAGTTGCTAGAATAAGAAAGAAATTATCAAATCCTTGCACGAGAATACAATCCTTAATCTCCGTAATAAAACACCTTCGTTACCAAAATCTCGCAAGGAAGCCAAAGGCAAAGATAGTATGCGCAATCGAAAGGGCGCGTCGTGCATCCATCGTTCGAAGAGGGGATGGGCTCTTCAAAGGTGGACAGTGCGTCGCGGATAAAAAAAGAGAAAAAAAGAAATGCTCGCGTGCATTTTTATCGGTAATTTATATGGCCATCCCTGCGCGCCATACCTGCCACATCCAAGTATTATTGTACTTACGACTGAGAGCTACTAATGGAAACTCCGTGTCCGACTAAAGCATCGCGGATTAGACGCGAGATAGAGGGAAGCGAGTTTGCCACCAGGGTTCACCGATAAACCGAAATAGGTGTTTCTAAGTGGGTAAGCGCGAAATCTAGCCGCGACGAGGCGAGTCTAATTTTAACGAGTTTCACTTTTTTACAAGCGGAGTAATCGGGCTTGCTCGTTAATGGCCACCGTTCGGATGCCGTTACACAGATTTTTCTACGTTTCATTCCTTCGCAACGGGAGGCCGTTTGGCCTGCTTTTAATTGCGTAATTACCTTTAAAGGAGAATAGTGGGCCCCGGCCGTTTCCTTTTATCACGAACAGATATTTGATATTTTCCCGCTCGGCGAAAAGGGGCGAAAACAAGTCAAGTGTTAGGAATTTGGATTCTCTTCGCTATCGTCGTGTATCATGTTCGATTATTCATTGGAATATTATTTATAAAAAGACGCAAGAAGAAAATTTTTGGAGAATAAAGGAAGTTGCCGTTGAATTCCTTTTAATACAGATTGCGATTTAGTGACATACGTTTTTTCCCTAGAAATGCGTACTATACCTGTCTCTAGAGATTGGAGTATTATTTATAAGAAGAAAGTTTTTGGAAAATAAAGGAAACCGTTGCTGTTGAATTTATTTAACAGAGATTGCAATCTAGTGACATGCGTTTTTTCCCTAGAAATGCGTACTATCTCTCTTTCTCTAAGAATCTTTCTTTATTAGGTTCTTTTTCAAGAATTCGTCACTTATCTGGAATCTGGAATAGGTTCGAACGAGAGTTAAGAGACAAGAACAGGAATGTTAATAAAAATTATTCTTTTACACGATGATATTTCGAGAATCGAAAGTCGTATCGGGATGAATCGGAAAGCGTTTCAAAGGACAAGGTTCAGCGCTTTTAATGCTCTCTCATCCGTTCATCGGGAGTCATTAACTTTTGAATTATAGCGGTTCAAAGATTTCCTAATTTTAATAGGATTTAATCAAGATTTATACGATTAAAAATTATCCTTTTCTTTGTACGATTATATCTCGGGAATGGTAAATCGTATCGGAATAAATCAAGAGGCATTTTAAAGGGAAAAATTCTGCAATTTTAACGATCGTTCATTCGTCGACCGAAAATCATTACATTCAGAGTTGTAGAAGTTATTCAAAAGTTACTTTTTAAGGTAAATTACGTGATAAATGTATTTATTTCTGAACCAACATTGCTTATAACGATCTTTCTAGTACTATATTGGAGAGATGTTTGTTGACTTGAAAAGTTTCGTGATCGAAGTAATTTGGATCCATCCGATTGTTTTAGATTTAATTATGTCGATTGGTCGAAAGGACCAATCATTTGGAATCAAAGAAATAACTTATCTAGTTACCAGTTATTTATACGAAAGAAAAATTTTCTTCCAACTCTTTAAACCATAATCGTAAAATATTACGACTCGTTTCTAATAGAAAACAATAATTGTTTTCGCGTAAAGAGCACGATTGCGCATTGATTATTTGTTCTTCTGACTTTACCTTCATGTAAACAATACGCGTTCCTGGTTTGAAATAACAGCCATCAATTGTAAACCCGCCAGTTCGAACACACCTTTCTCCAGTCAACTATAATATAACCTTACCTGCCAAAGGTTCCAAGTCTCGTGAAAACAACCATAATATTCGACTATCTTTCCAGTTTACAATCAGTCATAAAAGTTATTCTAAATCTTACAAGTCTCGTTAGTTTTCGTCGACCGACTGAATTGTCTTATAAAAACACAACAACAATTTTGTTTCGCTTAAAAATTACAACAATTCCAATCCTCCATCTCAAATACCAAACTTCAATTATTTCATATATAAAATTTCACATCGCGACAATTTACAACACGTAACTTAACATTTTAAACTTTTCAATTTCGCGATGATTAACCCTCGCTCTTATTCTCCTTGAACAAAACTCTCTTCGATGCCTCTCCCCAAAAAAGATAAAAAAAAAAAAAAAAAAAAGAACAAAGCCAACCTCGAGCAACGCTTTCAAACATATATGAACATTACGAGCCTTCTCCCCTTCCCCTCCTCTTTTTCCATCGCGTAGCTCGCGCGACTCCGCTCGAGATATTAAATTTTCATACCCCCGCACGGACGACGGGGGCATCGTAATTCAAAATTCAATTACCAGAACTGTCCCTCCCCTACCCCCTCCCCATCCCGATCCAACGCAGCGGCGCGTCACGCCCGTTTTTCCATCCGAGTTAACATCGCGGCCGCCACGACCCGGGTTAATGAGAGGTAAGCACACTTGCGATCGGTGTAATGAAATGGCCGCGGCGATACGAAAAATAATATAAATCCAAGCCTCGTCGGGGGGCTCCTCCTGTATTAATACACCGTAAGGATTTAGACGATTAAGTGTAATACGACGTCCGAGCGGGTAATTGCAGCCCAACAACCTAACCGAGCTTGGTCAGGAAGGGGCCCCTCCCTCCTCCTCCTCCTCCTCCTCTGTCGACGCCCCAGTGTTTAATGACATTTAATAATCTCGCGATTCGCGGCACGGTAAACGCGACTGTTTTGCCTGTAATTACAACGTACAAGAGGCTCTTCGTCTCCTTCGCCCATTGTTGGGCGCAACTCCTGCGCCGCTCCCCCTCCGAGCGCGTGTAGTTCGTGGATTCGTTCGGGGGCTCGAAATTAAGCCCGGCAGGCAGGTAATGGCCACCCAATGGGGCGTAAAAAAGTTGGCCGAGGACTTTTGTTTTACGCTCGCCACCTTGAAATGCCCGCACCACGTTAAATTCCGGGGGCCGACTTTTTGGACCCCCGGTTTAATTTCGGTTTGGCCACCGCGCAAACTTTCCGGCCCGGCCAGCGCACAGATGTTACGATATCATTTTCGAAGGCGGCTTCCACTCTCTTTAATGAGAGGTTTGTGTGTGTTTCTTCGGGGGTAATTTTGTTTTTTCACCTCGGGTGAACGGGTGCCGTGGCATCCGTTTGGGGGGAAGGAGGGATGAGGGGGATGAGGTGCGGGTAACGTTGGATGGAAATTTTTGTCTTTCTCCGATTCTCTGTTGTTTCCTTTAGAAATGGTATTAAATCTTTTTCTACTAGCGGAAGGGGAGAACGTTTCTTCTTCCGGCGAAGTTTTTGGGTAAGTTTAATCTTAAGGTTAAGTTTATATAAAAATATCGAGTTAACACGTGATCATGTAGTTCTTCTATTCCTTTTTTTCTCTTGTAAGTATACAGGCGTCGTTAAATACGAGATACTGATACATTTTGTAGATATTTTCTATAAAAGTAATATATTATCAAGATAAATCTAAATTACCTCAAAAAGGGAGGTATAACTGGAAGGAATAACTGTGCACATTTCATATATAAGATAAAGATAAAAATTAATAAATGACAGATCAGAAAGTTTATAATTAACTATCTAACGTAATTAAATTTAGTTTTATAATTATTTCGTTATTTAATGGTGAATCAGGAGAAAAAAGGATTTCATTATTTGAATTATTCATACGTTATATTAAATATTAATTCAGATGATTATGATAAACTATTTTATTTAATTAAAAGAGACAGATAAAAGAAATGAATGTGAATAAGTATATTTGTTTCTACATTTTTTTTCCTTTTTTCTTTTTTTCTTAATTGGAAATATTCGCATATTTTCTTATAATTGGCCTAATTATATCCTGTACCAGACGAATCATCGTAATTCTAAATAACTAAAAAGATTTTCCATATAAATTTCTAATTCAATCTTGCGCAAAAGTTTCTTCAAATTTCTTCGAAATCTCACCGAATATTTCTTTTCAACTCTCTTAATAATTCTATTTTATTAAAAATATTCTCTCCTATTACTAGTTGAAATATTTTATATATAAATTTGATACTTGATACTTTTCTCTATGAAAAAAATAACATTTCATTTATCAGGCTTGAACAAAGAGTGTGGAAAGGAACGTTCTCGCATAAAAATGTCCCGAAGAAAAATCGTGTTCATTTCTATTTAAAATATTATTCGAAGAAGACATTAATCTCGAATGCTAAATATACAATACTCATTGTAAAAGGGAGCGGTGAAATTTACGCTGTACCTGTCGGTACAAGCGGTGGTTGCACAACGAGTCGGGCTTTACGCTTTATTTACTATAACCCGGAGATATAGCTGCCATAAGGCTACCGACTCTCGTAAATAAAAGCTGCGAAGCTTAAAAGGCCGATCGTTGCGCGATCGAATCCTTCATTAATTCTCGAGCCGGCCGGCGCAACGTGACGAATTTAACGACATTCCGTGGCCAATCAGATTTACACATAATTCCTTTGTCAGTGGACGTGCGCATTGGCGACGATAACGGTTCAGGGCTCGCGGTTGTACGTTGCGCGTATGATACTCGTGGCGCATAACATTATAGCCGCGGCTCAAACGCATGGCGCATTTGCATACGCAATCTTCGACGCTCTTTGCGCGTGCGGTTTCGTACATTGTTGCTTCGTATAATGAATGTTTTGTAACGGCTGTGGCCAACAACTCATGCATACCTCTTTGCGATAATTTTCTTCTCACTTTGAAGAACAAGTGTTTTTATTGGCTGCCAGTGAAGTGGCATTTTACCGTGATAATATTCGCGCCTCGTGGATCGTTCGTGACGGCATCTATCGAATTAAAATATTAACGAGTTTCTTCTTTTTCTTCTTTTTGCGCAAGGTGCCTTATCTTTCAAGGACGAAACTTGTAAAATTTCTCACTCGTTTATACCCGTCTCATATGCTTTCCTTCTTCTAAAATTCCGTGAAACGTTCGTCGATTTATTTTCTAAGTATCTAAGAAGAAATTTTTATTATTCATTTCAAGCTGGTACAGTAAATTGTGGAAAGAAAAATTCGAAATGCGATTCTCTCGCTCTCCAATCAACAAAATTACGCTTCTAACATCAATTATAAACCGAGACAAACAACCAAATAAGCCAATTTCCTTCGACTTCCTTCTCTTTCTTAGACTTCGTTCGTTCGTTCGACAAATACGTTCGACAAGTTGGAATTCAAAGCAGAAGCAAACCGATCTGTATATAAACGATCCCGGTTTGTATCCGGTTATATACTTAACAAGCCTCTCGTCGCCGAGAGGCGAACTGGTTTGTCAACAATGTTCCGCGATATTACACGCGGAAACGAAAAAGTATTCATTAATATATCGGCTCCCTGATCGAAACTGTATCCGCGTAATCGCGAGATACAATGTTGTCGAACTGGATTTTGCGGATAAATTTTAAAATATTCCCGTGCTGTAAATTTACCTTGGTGTGTGAGTATTATTATTATTCGGCATATTCATGGAGGAAGAAGGAAACGAGATTACTTGAATAGGGACAAGAAAACGAAATGGTGGCACGATTTAACTGTTGTTGAATCGAGATAGAAGAGAGACGTTGGAGGAATTGAGAGATATCTTGTTCGATGTCTTCGATCAGAGAAGATACAATATAGCTGAATTATTCGAAAATTTGTTTAAATTCTTTCAAATATTACATTGTAAATAATTTTAATGGATATCTATGAAATATTAAATATATTTATACAAATTTTATTTTTCATATTTTTTTCGTAGCTCTTTCTTTTCATTCGAGAGTACAGAGGAATGGTGAAAAATCTTTTTTTTTTTTTTTTTAAACTGTATTTGAATTTAAAACTTGGAAAAGTTATATGGTTTTGCGTTTAAAACACGACGGGTGACGGAAAGGTTGGAAAAATATCTGTAAAACCAGAATTAGAACGGATTTTCAGATAAATTTTACGTAGAAAATATCATTTTTCTTCATTCGATGATTTTGCACAAACAAAATAAAATATTGTAGACGCTGGAAAAAAAATGTTAAATCTTTCATCATGAAAGTATTCGTTGCGTATCGTCTTTTTCTTCCCGATTTAACAGCGAATCGTTAATCGTTAATGTCGCCCAATACACCATCCCAGAAGAATACAAAAAGCACACAATAGCCGAATCGAATCGCGATAACTCTGTACCACCCACCGTATGAATATGAATAAGAAGAGGGAGATGCGTTATCCCCGTCGTACATCCTCGTATTAATTATCCATCGATACAAAGAAATATAACAGCGATACACCATCCTGAATCGGCGATTACGCTTAAATTACACAACATCGGTATCGAACGCGCGTGAAAAATGTTCCCTTAATTACTACCTTCCAAGGATCAATTTAACACCCCATTAGTCTTCGATAAAGCCGGCAATTAAACCAAACTCGTACAATCGCGTCCCGCGATCATCACGCACCTTCGAATCACCGTTGCCAACGGTATCTCATATCACGACTTGCGAAAAAGAAAAAAATAAATTTGCCTTCGAATAACGCATTGCATGTATTACAGTGGAAAATATCAACTGGAAACAAAGAATTTGTATTTGTACTTAGAATTATATATCCTCAAAAATATTGAATTAATGCAAGAGATTATCATATTAAGAGTATATTTTCGCAATTTCGCGAAATTAAAGTGATGGAATGGATCGTTGAATATACTTATTTAAATATATTCACGCAAAGAAATAATAATTTCGACAAAATTTCCACAAAATTTTACAAAGCGTTGTCCCATTCTTATGGAAAATACTCCAATCGAAATTATATTCGATAATACGAAGGGATAATGAAATATCGGGAATAAATTTCATCCTTCCCTCAAACAAATTATTACAATTACTGTGCAATCGATCGCGTACGCTCTCCACAGAATCCATCTTACGATCGGGATTTTCGAATTATCGCAAGTGTTTCGATCCAAAACTCGTTTCCTCCTTCTTCACCCGTCCTCTCTCATTCTCTTCGAGGGAGGGAGAGACACGCGGCCGTTATGCAGCGAGAGAGGATCTTTCTCCCTTTGCTACGAGCTCGCGTCGCGCGACGTTAATGCGAAATCTGAACTTATCGCGCCACTAAGGACGATATTTACGGTTATCGGGGGCCGGTGCACCGGCTGCTAAACGCTGTAGATCTTGCTCAACGCTTCGGGCCCGAGAGAAACTTCCCGTATCTGAAGTCGTAAGTGTTGGCGATCGTGGTTATTAAGTCGCGGAAAATATGGTTTCGAACGATCGGAGGAGGAATCGATCGGAGGATCGGACGAATTAACGAGGATTTGTGAGATGTGGCCCTGCTCGAGGGGGCGTTAACCCTTTTCGTTAAGTATCGTGGAGCGTATTAAAGTCTCTTGCTCTTTAATTTTTATTTTTTTTTTTTTGAAGAGAATGTTTATTATTTTGAGGAAGTTTAAGGGATGTAATTTTAATGGATTCGATTGAAAGAGGTCGTCTGTTAATTGCATATTTGTGAAGTAAGTAATGCGTTAATTTCTTGTTAATTTTTTGGAGAGGAAATATTTGTTCAGAATATAGTTTAATTGATTGGATTGAAGTATTAAATATATTAATCTTATATTTGATGTGAAATATTGAGTTAAGTAACATTCCCTTCGAATTTTTTCCAGTAACAAAAAAAAAAATATAAAGATTTTCATCCATTATAAGTTCATCTAAATATTATCTAAGAACTTGCCGATACATCTAAAAGTAAACGTTAATTGAACGTTAATTTAAACGATAAAAATTGGACAAAAGCAAAAACGGATAATAAAATTCTATTTATATTTAAATGTACAATGATACAATTATCAAAATACAATTTATCAAAATTCCAAAAAAAATATGAATCAAAATCTTTCGACAAAATTAATCTACGTATCGCTTCAAAAATCTCTCCAATTTCTATTCTCATCGATACAGTTAATTTCGAATCGTCTTTTACAACGTTGTTATAATGAACAGATGACGCGCACGCGGAGAAGACATGGTGTCGTGGTTATGGCTCACGTGACTGCCGACAGTTATTCTTTTTCTTTTTCTTTTTCTTTTCGCGAAAACCGAATAAATTGCTGACGAACCGCTGCACGATAACGACGTTTAAGATAAGTGTCTCTCGGTTTCGAGTCGGTGATAAGGGAAACCGGTTGACTCGATGCCAGGCTAACGGTGAAACGGTACGCGGCCCTGAAAGAATTCGAGTTCATTAAAACGCGTATCGGTCCTACCGTGGAAACACTTTCGTATTTACGCGGCTGTCCACCGCTTATTACAGTCCCTGTTTACACGTACTTAATCGGAAATTTGTATATACCGGTGTGCTAATTACGTGTAATTTCCCCGTATATATTTATGGCCGTCGATTGTCGAGCCGGAAAATTACGCCTCGTTTATTTTCCATGATGAGAGTAGCCCTCGATGATCGATGAAGATGAGGGGAAAATTTGGGAAAAAGAATGTAGGGTTAAGTTATCGATCATGTGAAATGATTAATTTTTAACAAATCATTTCATGATTATATTTGTCTTTTAACCAAAGTTCTATTAATGTTTTATGACAATTTTTTTATATGTCATTTCATTCAATATAGTTTATTACAGTAAATTGTACTTTGATATTAAATTCGAGAATGAGAATTTAGAATGTAAAAAAATTTGTTGTTGGTAGAACTTAAAGGACAAAGATATAATTTATGAAAAAAACTATTAATTGAATTAATATTGCAGTAAATGTAAATTTCGATCAACAACGTATTGAATGTTGTTTTCAATAGAATTATAGACTAATCGGTCTAATAAATGATTCAAAGTATGGAAATTACGAAATGAAAATTCAAATCCAAAAAATTAGATCGCATCTTTGTTCGTTTCCTCAAATGTAACGATAATCGATACGAAAGGAAAAGGTATCTTTGATTTCAATTCAGTTATTTATAGGATTGTTTGTAATTAGAAAGACGATATGCGCGAAAAGCGTGAAAACTTGTGTTTGTAAGTACGTATTGAAAATTCGAATGGTAGAGGTTCAGGTGTACTTAGCGGGTATTCGAAGTTGAAAGCTCTTAGAGGAAGTTGGTAAGTAGATTATGAAGTTGAATTGGATTATTTGGTTATAGGCTACTTAGCGATGATTCTATTCGATTTTATTACCGGTGCCGGGTGTTTTATGGGTATTTCTTAAAAACAAAAATTTTTTCCTTGAAGTTTGATAATAAAAATATCGATAGTTTTCGAAATTTGAAATTTGCAAGAAACGGAAAATTATTATATCGATCAACTATAACGATAGATTTTTCACGATTCTTCTTTTAATTAAAAGATTTTTGGTTTTACGTAAAATAGATTTTTCATTTATAAATAAATAAATTCAAGATTAAATATATAAAATTTCTTATTGCAACTCGACGATTATAATCTTACAATGATTGCACGTTAAATCTGTTTAGATAGACAATATTTTTTTTTTTTTCAAATAGTCTCGATTTATTCCAATTCTATATGTATTCAAAAACACATATCTACAATTCTAGCAAAAAAAAAAATTTTCAATAAATCCTTGAACATTTTAATCAAATTTCCAGACCTATTTTCTCAATATCCTGGCAATATTACAACATTGTTCGCCAATATCAAAGGGTGTAAAATCGGTGGAAAGAGCGAGTCAATGTAAATTACCAGCATCGACATTAAACACAAGCAGTCACCAACTCGCGCCATTTTGATTTACGGCTAATTGCCCGATGTTTTTCCGGGCTTCTTAATGCCGTTTGCATTTCATGAATGACAAATGGCATTATTTTCTCGATTGACATTGCGTGTTTAAAATTCATTCGTGAAATAAAAGATGGAGAATACGTCCATTCACCGAATCATTTGAAGAATTACACTGGATACATCTGAATTCGATAAATCAAACAGAGACACTTGTTTAATATACCTCGTCTTGTAAAACTTTGAAAAATATCGTATAATCTCTTTATTATTCATCAATAAAAATAAAATTGTAAAATTTAAAATTACAAAAAATTAAATACATAAAATAAAATTCAAATTCTCGAGAAACCTTTCTAAATTGTTTATCGATCTCAAAGATTCAACCAAAAAAATAAATACGGTACAGCAACTGAAAATAAATTCATCATATACTATAATCGGTTGATGCATAATTCCAGAGTTTACCGGTTCACTAATATTCAATTTTTTTAATCAGAGAGAAAGAGAGAGAGAGAGAGAGAGAGAGGAGAGAAGAGGAGAGGGGACTTTTCGCTTCGGACTGGTATCCAGTGAACCACTAATCGTTATCGAGACAACTTCTATTTTGCACATTAATCGGTCCGCGTTTTTATCGATGCACTTTATTGCTCGTGCAGTATCGTTTATATCGCCGGCGACAGACATAACTCGTTAGCGCGCGCGTGTTCACCCACTCGTGCACAGTCTTGGCCACCGTGTAACACGCGAATTTATTCGACACGATGGCCACTGTTCAAGACGCACACGCGAGTTGGAATTCGAGCTCGTTCTCTCGGATCATCGTGGATTTTTACTTTTCTTTTTTCTTCATTGGTCGAGAGAACTTTGAAGCACACCCGGTATATTAAAATTCTTGGTTATTCAATCCGAATAATCTTGCGTTTATTATAGGACATTGTATATTTTGTCGTTCAATTAGAAATATGAAATTATGATACATTCGAGTTTTAAAATTGGATAATTTTTAAATAGTTTGCTAATGGTATGATTAAACGAGGGAAAAAACGAGATTGAGCAGTTCGTTGAATAATTTAAAAGATAGATCATTTTCTTTTGTAAGTTCGTTCGATTTGTTTTTTTTTTTTTTTTCGAGGATGAAAAAGTTTATGGAAATGAGATTGTATATATTCATATCCATATTCAATTATCACAAGTGTAAGAATAGTTTCCTCGAATATTTCTTTTGATTAAATAATTGCTCAAAGTGCAAATGTCAATGAATGGAAATAATATTAATTTCCATTGTAAAGGTAGACACGAGAAAGTAAACATATCAAATAAAATTTACAGTGAAAAATATTGTACATAAAATATTTGGAAGAAAATAATCAAATTATATATATATAGATATAATTAAATTCATTTAAATGAAATAATTAATACATTACAAAAAATGAATATGAATTCAATGTGAATTTTATTTTATTTGTCAAAATTAGTATTTAAAGAAAGGATACGTTTAAAATGTGAACGAAAAAGAAGTTAGAAATAAAAATAACGAGATATGATACACTTTTATGCGAAAATAAGAAAAGGAAAGGACAAGATTTCGTCGTTCGGAATCGTAAAAAGAAAAAAAAAAAAATGTCTTTTGTCATCGTCGAGTCATCGTACTCCGAAAGAGAAAATAAATCGTCGGTGTGTATGTCAGAAAAATGTAGAATGTGTTGTCAGAGCGTCGATCTTTGCACTCTATGCGGGCATCATATATCACTTTTCGCGTTTTAAACCTAGGTAAAAGTTTCTACGACGTGACCTATAGGAAGCAACGTGAAAAATATCGTGAATAAATGAAATAATAACATTCTTCCTTCATTGTTCCTTACTTCAAATTTTAATTGCGATTATTTTCCATTTCTTCTTTGACAAATTTTATTAAGCACT
The DNA here is from genome assembly GCF_003254395.2 of Apis mellifera. Lineage (NCBI taxonomy): Eukaryota > Metazoa > Arthropoda > Insecta > Hymenoptera > Apidae > Apis > Apis mellifera. The sequence goes on along the minus strand of NC_037644.1, from coordinate 10,118,574 downwards.
ATATATATATTAAGAATAATTCTTGCTCTAAAAAAAAATGGATTAAATTAATAAATTAATATAAGAGAAGTACTTAGAATCTCTACGAATTTTTTTAAATTTAATTACAATATTCACATACTCATTCGAATACTTTCAACGTTTTATAGTTATTACAATTTTTAATATATAATCACCATTCTAAAATAAAATAACAAGTATACACGTTATAAAAATTAACATCGACTTTTTCTAAAAAAAAAAGAATGTACAAGATATCTAATATAGTTCCATAATTAGCATAGAAGCTAATTGCACACCAATTATTATTATCGCTAAAAATTTTCATTTTCAACAACATCAAGAATTCATCTCATCCTTCCTTTCGGGGAGAATTCTCTTAAAAAAAAAAAAGAAAAAAGAAAAAAGAAAAAAAACTCTAATGCATCGGCCTCTCGATACTCGTGCGTTACGTTAATTACAACAGCACTTTCAGGCCAAACACGCATACTTTCATCCTCAACAGTTGTATTCACGGTTCGAATACTTTCGCGAGCGAGCCACCGTGCACACTCGGCCCCCAACTTATTTAAAATTCTCCTCAGCTCTGGACGAGCATAGTCTTCGATTCCTGGCCGCGCAAAAAACGCGCGGCTTATTAAAATTTCAAACGTTCGCGATGTCGTCGTACGTTCCGCGCGCTATCTAGCGGAATCATTATCCGTCGAAACCGCAGCCTGCCTCGGCGTAATCTCCTCGTTTCTCGCGAGGAGAGCACGAAGAGAGAGAGAGAAAGAGAGAGAGAGAGAGAGAGAAATGTTCGGCCACTCCGCTCCGGAGAATAATTTGTTTACCAAATCTGTGGTCTGTGTACGTGAGCGATACCCCGCTGGAAAAAGAGGAGAGAAAGACGAAGGCAGCGAACGTTTATCGCGGTGAACCGCGACGATTTATCGGTGTCGCCATTCCTATCTCGTCCGGCTTGATTTGAACTCTGACCAACGCACGCGAGTGCGCCTGTTGAAACGGCGAAATCGCGGAATTATTTTTGTTACTCGTATTGATCGATTGATGGAAAGAAGAAAACGTCGATCTCTAGACGTTGATCTAAAAGTTTTCACAATCTAATTTGCATCTAATATTATTAATATTATTAATATTGATACTTTGTTGAGAAGAGAAGGTAAGATCCGGATTTAATCGAAGCTAAGCAGAAATATAAATGATCTAAAATCTTAGATCAATGCAACCTATTCTTAATTCTAAGTAAATTATTCAAATACAAATTAGTAAATCTAATTATAAACTTGGATCTAGATATTAAGATATTATTAATGTATCTAATGGTATATCATTTCCAAGGAATCTTGGTTGGAAAAAAGAGATAAGTCGTGAGAAGTCGATGACCCATTGGTATACTTTACAAATATGTAGAGTCTGGGAAAAAAAAAAAAAAAAAAAAAGAAAGAAAAAATTCGTTTCTGGTAATCGTTTATGTGGCTAGTGTCTTCTCTAAGAATACAATGGTTAAACTTCAAATAACATAGCTGGCACCTCATTACCTTGTTAAAAGAATAATATTACAATGCTGCAAATAGTCTCGAATTGTTTGCAATTTTTTGTTCTGATGAAGTGTTACAATGAGAACAAAAGGCAATCCTTTTGGATGGGCTTTTAATATTCATTGGCACGTTACTTCTCTTTCAACGGTGATGAATATATATTGTTGTTGCAAGTGCGTCAAACCGCGCATGATTTATCAAGCATTGACCCCTCACGAATATCGGGAAGTGTGTTGTGCAAGCATGCAACCGCAGAATATTTTTACGGGTATCGAAATTCCACGCACGTTACCAGGAATTCGAAAAACGTCCGTTGCCTCGTAACATTGTGCAACAAATCTTGCAAATAAGAATTCCTCCAATTTCACAATTTCTCTATAAAATTAACCAAACAGCGAGCCGTTCTGTAAACGAGTATAACGAGTATGAATCTAATTTCGTTTAGATGTTGTTGACGAGCTAGGCTAGTAATACTTGAAAATATTTAGAGGATGATCGAGCAAGTGCGTCGTTGCTTTCGCTGGAAAAATCCCGGTCAGTGTCATTGGATGAGTCTAATTTCGCTTGGACATCGTTGAAACGAAGTCCTTCGTTGCGTAGTTTCAAAATATCGTGCGGCCAAATTGCGTTCTTCTTCCATTGGAAAAATCCCGGTCGTTGAAACGTCTAACTTGGCAGAAATAGTATAACAACATTGGCACGTATGTAGTTTAATCTTTCTTCGATCCAAGCAGATTTTATGAAATAGAAATGATCGTATTAAATAAAAGGTATAAAATTTCAAAATATATTTCTTTAATTATATTTATCTTTGTCTTTTTCACGTTCATGGATATATATCTTACGATTTCAAACTAGAGAATGCATTCATTCCTTCCTCTGATTTTATAACATATAAATTCATCCCTTAAGAGATTAAGTTAAGTTTGCATGGCTGAGAAAGGCTTCGAGACGTTACTTAAGAGCGCCCTCTGTGACTTGTATCGTATATTATTGGAAATATTACAAGTGCTAATTTAGAAACAAGAATGTTCGATTAGTTAATTTTCACAGCGATCGATAAAGTTTTCTTTTTTTTTTTGATAACAAATAATCATTTAAATAATAACTCATGTAGTTTAACGTTGATGGTGATTAATAGATAAATGTAATCGATGGTTTTGCAATATCATCAGTATTAGCAAAAAATCTGTTTCAATTTCAATAAAATATACGCTTAAAAAAAAATAATATTTAGTCTACGTAAATCGTGAATTAATTTTAGGTTATCACGCGATTACCAAGTTCAAAATAAAAATTATGCTTACATTTTATTCGCTTGGTATATATCATAACCTCTTCTGTGCATGATGTCATTACGCTGGTACAGATTTTCTTGTTGCTAATAGAAAAACATATGATAATTTTTATTTGCCACGTACATATGTTATTTAGTTAATTAAATTTGAAATTACAAATTAAATTGCAAATTTTCTCACTCCTTTGATTTGTAATTTGCAATTATATGCAATTTTATGCGATTCTCGTCTCGGATTTTCATGTTCCCTACCATGATTTATACGTACAAGCAAATACGATTTCTTGTATTTAATCTGCACGTGTCTCTATAATCCCGCAAGAATAATAAGAATCAAATATTTTAATATCATTTTTCGAATACCGATTCGCGAAGAATGCCAAACACTTCAACGAAGAAAATATTAATACATCGTTCAATCGCGAATAAATTAAAAAAAAAGGCTGTCACAATGGCAAAAAGAAGAAGAAGAAAAAAATTCAAACGCAAACACCAATCGTATCAAAAACATTTTTCCAATTAATCCAAATAACAACCTTTCACTTTCCCATTAAAAAATATAATTATGATCGATGGCGAAATTGATCATCTTTGACTACCGATTTCACAATGTATCACAGAAGTGAGTGGTAAGTAAATTTAAATATACACACACACATACACACACATTCTAAAATCATCTAACCGGCGTTAACTATTACTCAGCAATTTCTCAGCGTAACTCGGCGGACTCGTTCCTCTTATTTTTTATTTTTTTTTTATTTTTTCCTTCCTCCTCTCGAAATCGCGTTAATCGCGGCATAAATCATCGAACGCTTCCCTCCCCTTCTCCCCCCCGATCGTAGAAAACAAACGTTCGAAACGAAACATCCATTACAGGCGTCCAAGCGAAATAGAATTTCAATCAATTCCCCATCAACGTTAAGTGCCGGCCTCGTTCACTGTCAAGAGATCGTTCCTCGACTTCCGCCGCCGATTATCGTCATCGTCTGAACGTTCGTCACTCGTTTCGTTTCGAACAGTTTCCTCCTCGGATCGCAGACGAGAGAAGAATCCGGCTCGGAAATGCCGTTGACAAATAATCTCGGAACGTTCACGCTTTCGAAGATTGCTTCCTCGACAGACAATTGCGGAAACGTCCAGCTTTAAGATGAACAATTCGTTTGCGGAGATACATTATGGGAGAAAAATTTCGCGATTCGAAACGCGATTTCTGAAAATTGGGTGGGAAAGAAGAAGTAACCGATTTCCAGATGGTTCATTCGAGATAAAAACTTGTACGAGGGAAATTTTGGATTAAGCATGGCATCTTTCGTTATCTGAATTATTAGATTTAATAATAATTAATTTTAAAATTGTAAAATTATTCGAATATAAAGAATTCAAAAGATTCGTATAGATATACGAAGATATTCAGTGTTATTAAGTTAATTATGAAATTGTTAGAAAATAGAAATCGAAAAAAAAGAATGTGATATCTTTACTTTCGTTTTCCAATTAGGAATTAGGAACAATCGAGAATATCCTTTCATCTTGACAGTTAAACGAAAGATATTCTTCGAAGAACTGGTTTCTTCCCGAATCCCTCAAATCTGTCGAACGGAAGAAATCCAATCCCAAAACTATTATACTCCGTCTCTTATTAATTTACACATATTACACGTGTTATCATCTAAAATCTCTAATCTCTTCATAACACAACGATAAATATACTCGTGTAATATATCAACCGTACATATGTTTCTTCCGATCTTCGAATTTATCTCGGTAAAATCGCATGGATCCCGATCCTGGCTCGAAGCCAAAGGAAATTCCACCAATACGCGTGATACGTAATACGGCAAAATAATCAAATCCAAATACCGGATCAATTAACGAGAACCAAAACCGTCTCTCTCTTTCTCTTTCTCTCTCTCTCTCTCTCTCTCTCTCTCGATTATCATAATTTCAAAGATTAAGAAAATGACGTCGAAATGAACGAGGAGCCAACCATTTCGATTTTTCTACTTCTACTTGGCATCGAATAGACGGAGGGGAGGGGGTAGGGGGAAAGAGGTTGTTTGGGATCCACATTCGTGCGTACGAATGAAATTATCGTTATAAAATAAGGAAAATATTGCATCGGTGGCTACATATTTTGAAACTTCTTCGAGCGGGGAGGCTAAGTTTACGGCATCGATTACTGTCAACCGGTATCTAAATTGGCATGGCGTCATGCACTTACAGATAAACAGGAGCTGACCGCGAGATTATAACGAGGCTCGCGCGGCCCGTTCCACTTTTCTACCTCCGTGTATGATTAAGATAACTAACTTCCTATAAATTAAACTGACTCTTGAGCGTTCTTATTTATTCTTTTTTTTTTCCTTTTTCTTCTTTTTTTAGTTTCTTCTCTAAGTAATATTTTCTTGGTTTATTTCATTTCTGTGGAATATCTTGGAGCGTAGGTTTTTTTTTTCCTTCTTTTTTCTCTCTTTGTGAATTAATCTACTTTAGCAATGGGGAAATCTCTGGTGCAGTGAGATAAAAAACTTAGCGTTTGAAGTTGTATGGAATGATAAAAATAAAAAGAGAAGAATGTAGATATTATGGGGCTTAAGGTAAGTTGATTTTTTTTTTTTCTTCTTTTTACGATCTTCGTTTACACGTGAGAAAAATATCCAATAATAAACGATACGTTTTGCTCGTTAATTATTTAAAGAGAAATAATTGAATGGAGTATAATCGTTGATCCAAACATTTTTATTTAGCCGATTTCTTAATTATGATCGTATAAATGCATATTGTGCAAAGAAGAATTTTCAAATTTGATTCTTAATGAAACCAATTTCAAAATTAAAAAATCGTTTTTCAATCGAATATTCCAATAATTGTTCAATTACATTTCTTCTGTCTCTACTTTTTTTTATATTTAATATAATTTACATACAATTTAATATACGAATTAAAATTTTAAAATTAAAAATATAATTTAAATTGTAAAAAAAAAAATTCATCCAAGAGTTGCCAACACTCTAAAGCAAAAGAAGAATTCTTCTTATAAAGTATTTTGTCACAGTTTATTTATTTCGATGTCGTCGATCAGTTTATGTTATTAGTCTGATTGGCCAATCTTTTGACCTATACTTAACCATCGAAGAAGGTGAAAGGGAAAAAATGAAAGGGAAAATGGAAAGAGAATGGTAATTACTTTTCCAACACTGCGACACAAAACTTTTCGAAAGTGTCCACGATTTATGGAAGACCTTGTCTCCAAGAAAAAAATACATAAAATCCCGATAGATTTAAACCAAGTTACTCGAATTATACCAAGTACCTTGTTCTATCAGATCAAAATAAATTTTTCTTTTTTTTCATACAATGAAAAATCTTCAAAACAAATTTACTTAACTTATAGCATATGTATAAATTTCAATTTTCCTTTCATAAAAAGTAACAAGTCTAGGTACACGCCCAGATATTACATTTCTCGATTTACCACTTAACCATTTCCAATATTCAAAGTACAGTATATTTACGTATATACGTTCCATCTTTCATCTCGATGAAAGCAAGCGCGATCGTGGAACGGAATCGTGGCGCAAAACACGGGGGGAGCAAATTGATTTACGAACATCGCGTATTACGTACTCGCGTGATTCAGCAACATCTTCCGTAGGTCGGCCTAAAATCGCTGACGACCATGCTGACCCACGAGGCCGGAGTAACCAAATACCTGGCTAACAGCCGCCGGGTCATCCGTGCTCATTATCCCGACACTTAATTCCCCGTAACAGCTCTCGCGTAATCGCGTGACACTCCTCGATGACAGCAGACTTACGCCAGACAGACACACCATAATATATAAATAAAAAGATAGATTCCTTTTTTTCTTCCTCCTCTCTTTCTCTCGAATAATCTAATCCATTTCATCTACCAGTTTTTATCATCTCCTCTTTACTCTTTATTCTTTTTCTCGATTCAATTCTCAATCATTCGTAAAAAAAAAAAGAAAAAAAGAAGGAAAATCAGAAAGGATATTACTTGTTATTATTATGATCATTTATTTATTCAATAACTTGAATCTTGACTTGTCTCGAATCAAAAAGGAAGGAGAATCAAACCTATCTACACTTCTTGATGATTGCATCCTGTTCGATTTCATCGAAGAGAAAGAAGAAGAATCGAAGAAAATTCGAAGACGAAATCTACATACACGCATAGGGGGGACTGGCTAAGCCGGTGTTCGCTCGTGCGGGGAATTCGTGGTGGAAAAAAAAGGAAGGGTGAGGTATGCGCAGGTGTACGTGGCGGACGTAAATGCGTCCGGCCAAGATCCTTCCGTCATTATGTTTCTTTTCCGACATGCCCGGTTTTCTCATCGACCAAACATGTCCCGATGTGAGTGTTGACCTCGCGGTTACTGGGAACCCATCGAGATACGAACGTGGACGTCGCTAGACATCTATCTATGGTGTTGCAGGACGGTTTTTAGGCACGGGAAGAATTGACGCTTAACCCAGGTTGGGAAAGTTGAGTGGTCGTCATCGGGCAGGCAGAAAACATAGTGGACTCTCGCGTGTACTACACTAATGTAATTCGCTTTTTTATCTGAGCCACGGCCATAGCCGTGCGATACACCGGCGAAACCACCGACTGCTTTTTCCTCCCTTCCTTCAACAAAAGGAGAGCAACAAAGGGTATTTCAAAAATGAATTTAGTAATACGTAGATATGATTTAGAGAATAATATTTTAAGCAGTTTTTAATAGTATATTGATAGAAAAATTTGTGATTCTACTTGAAGTTTAGCAAACAAATTTTTCTGTATTAGAAAAAAATCGAATTTTCTTTCAATATTCTTTACAAATATTAATCTAATTGCTTTTTCTCTTGATATTCCATCAAGAACAAATAATAAATTGTAATAAGGAAAAAAGATTAAAGAAGATCGAAGAATTTTTAATAATTTTTATTAAACTCTTTCAAAAAATTTTCCAAATCTAGGTTCGAATATTATAACTTGGAAACCACTGCTTTTATCTTCCAAAAAATTACAAACTTATAGCGATATGGAACCGAATAAATCATTCGAGTAAAAAAAAGTGCCATTTCTATTTTCTGTGGATGGTTCGGATCCAATTAGACAATATTCGAAGGCAACGAAGCAAGCGAGCGGTTGATCCGATCGTGCAACCGATCGCGAGAGGTCCTGTTTTCTACCCGATCAAGGCCCGATCGAGAGACCGAATGAGAGAAAAGAGCAAGAACACGGCCAAGCAGCAGCAGCAGCAGCCGCTTTTGCGCAATTTTCCCCGTTGCCGTGCAAACGGCCACGTTAATAAGGTGTTAGGCCGAGCCCGCGAGGAACACGAGGCATAAGATACGACACAGGTTGCAACAAAGCAGCAGTGACTGTTACGGACGAGCCATATCCGGGACGTCGGCCAATAAAATTAATCGCTTTTGCTACATTGCTTGAATAATTTATGCCTGCTGCGCCGTGTTTTAGGAATTGCTTGATCATAGCTCGAGGCCGTGTTCCTTCGTGGTTTACACGCTTCTTCATCGAAAGGCATCGTTTCGTATTCGCCTCGAAAAATCGGCTAACGATCGGTTGGATCCCGCATTTTTCCAACTTCCATCACTTTTAGTGGGGAGTTTTCCACACTAGTTTTCCACACTAGTGGGGGCTGAAGTGATCGTAAGTGATTACTTAAGAATCGAGAATGTCGAAGTGTAAGGTTTGAATTTCCGTGTGTATCTTTGCAACGGTTTGAGAATTGAGTGGAAAATTTTATTATTTTTTGGCATATTTTTTTTTTTAAAGATGAAGTAAAAATAAATAATATATTCGTATAATAATGATTTAGTCGATTTGACAACTTTCTTTTTTCTTTTTTTTTTTTTAGAAAAAATGCGGAAATTAAAATATAGAGAAGGATAAGGAATGATCGATGATCATACAGAAATAAAGCAGAAGTATTAGCGTTTGAGGTTAAATTTCAAGCCGTTGACGTATTTAACTAAATAACCACTCCCGCTCTTCTGTCTTCTTGCGCAAAGGTTCTCAGAATTTCCGAAGAGGCCGCAAAGATCCATTGCCGTTTCCACAGATCAATCACTTTGAGCCGAGCTGTCTTTTCCACCACTGAAAATATCGCGACGTCTGCGTGTCGTTGGCTCGTGAAAGCTGTCTACGTGCCAATTGGAAGATGCTTCCGTTTAGCGTCTTCGTTCTTCGGACAACAATGCTTCCCTCGTCCGTGGTATGCATTATTCAACGCATCCGGAAAACTGCTTCTGGATTTGAAGAGATTGACTCTTCTTCCTTCAATTCGTCTCTAGTTTTTCTTTTTTTTTTTTTCGCAGTTTCTTTGCTAAACTTATTCGATCGAGGATACAAAGTAAAAAAAATGGTACCGTTTTTCGTTTCGTTTGGAGAAAGAATGTTGGAAATGTTGCTCTCTTTCCGATGAGTAAAAAATTTTTATCGTCGAAATGAGTTAAAATAAAATTGTACAAGAGAGGGAAAAAGATATAGAGTTATTGTGAGTTATTAATTTACACACATTATTAATTTCAGTGATAAAAAAAAAATCGAATTCATCATATACATAATTTTTACATAATTTCTTGATAGATATAAAATAAATATAAAATATTTGAAAGTTATTTATATATATTATTATATGGAATATAATTCCATAGGTAAACGGAGAATCAGAGAATTAGTTATAAATTTAAGGAATTTATGACTTTAAATTTTTATTCTTATATTTATTATTTTTAGTTTTGATCGTTAATAAGAATTATATTAAAATATATATAATTTCGTTTTCCAATTTCAAATATCTTCGATTTAAATTCTTTTGTACGGAATATAGTATCGATGAATATCAATGAAATAAATTTTAAGACTGTAAAAATCATTATACATGCGAATTCCTGGAAGATTACAAATCTGCAATACGATAAAATCAGAAATAATTTCCGCGTATTCTAGTATCAATAAGAATAAACTCGTAATATTCAGTGTATCATATAACACCAATCATAACATCCACCACATTTCACCAAGCATAACAACAAATATTTTTAAATCAACTTGAACATACTTTCTATTTGCTTCAATCATGATTCTTATCCTCATACAGTTATGTATAAAATCTATTTTTGTTGTTAGTTATACTTTCTTATAACATTTATTATAGAAGTATATATATTATTTATTAAATAAATTAGAATTAACAAAAAAAAAATAAAACTTCTTAAACTATGGTAAAATTATCAAAATCATTAAATTATCCCAGTTATCCAAAAACTCGATATTTCAACTCAAATTTTAAAAATTTAGAAATCATCTCGTTATGATTGGAATTCGCGAATTCCATTAGATCGTTTATGAATATATTTAACGTCGCGTAGCCACTTGGGTCACCGAAGGCTCGTAAATAATCCCGTCGAAACACACGTTGAACCATCCCGAAGCGTAACAGTTGAGGATCATCGACGTAGGTCGTTCGAGGTATAAAATTCAATTAACACGGGTGCAAGCGTGTAATTTCACGGACGTCCCTCCTTTTGTTCCAAACGCTTTTACACCTACGGTCTATCCAATCTTTTCTTACTCTATCCGGTTCTCTGGATCGGATCGAGGCGTGTTTCGAATCGGTCGAGTATTACAAACACCTGGCATGATTCACTCGCCGATGATGATGCTTCTCAATATCGATTATCGATGACGAAGAATCGTGGCATGTGATTGGCAATCACATTGGCGTGATTCTGATTATCGAGAAGACAAAAATAAAGCTCGAGGATAAGGGTTATGGGTCTAACAATGTTTCATACAAAAAATTTTGCCTTAAAGTAACAATTAGTTGTTTGATCTTCTACCTTCCTTTAAAATCCGAAATCTCTGAATTCCCTCGATCAATGTTTCTCTGTTATCGAAAAAAATTTGTACACGAAGTTAATTTTAGATCGATATAACGTAGTTTCAAAATTTTATTCAAAAATAACTGTTATTCGATTTTCCATCTCCCCTTCAAAAATCACAATTTTTAAATCGAAATCAAATTTCCTTGGATAGCAAACGAAAACATTCCTTTCTGTTCAAGTAACATCTTCCTACAAAAATTTTTAATCCACCTCTCTTGGAAATCTCAATTTCCAAGCTCAAAATATCACTTCAACCCCTCCCCACATACCCTCTCTGAGTAAACTCGATGGGGGAGGGAAGGGGGAAAGAAGAAATCGCTTGAAATCGCCCGGCCTCTCATAGCTACGATTCGTACGTGGCGATCCGTTTCAACGTCATCATCGTCGGAACAAGCGTTTCGCGGTTGAAGCACGAAGAGAAAACCGGTTCCCCCATTATTTCACACACGAAGTTCTCGTCACGAAGTTGCGATCTCGGGCACGAAGTCGGGATGAATTATCGCATCGGTGGTGGTAATTATAACATTAGCCGGGGGATTTAGACGAGGATCGGTAGTGGCCGCTTGTTAAGAAGGCCGTCGCACTTTGATACAGACTTGACGCGTGTTTACCCGGTTAACCTTTCGCGGGTTTATATACACCAGTTTGACGCGTGGTAGCTCGTTCCAATGCGGAGAGGATCGTGTTTTACCGAGCCTGTGCCAGCGTACGAATGTCTTCATTATCGTTGACGAATCTCGATCGCGTCCTGAAATTTGCCCTTAATCAGTTTTTTCCAACGATTCTTTTCTTTTTTTTTTTCTTTTTTTTTTTAGTTTTTCAGTTTCGTTTCTTCTTGTATATTCTTCTATTCACAAGAAAGGATAAATTTTCATCGATTTTTTTCGTCTCCCTTTTTTTTTTTATAAAATTGGAAAATCTTTTATTCATAAAAATATATATGAAAGATAATTGATTATGATTATTCTATTTCTTTCTATTTTAGGTGCACGTACGAAGTTTAATTTTCTCTTGTGAAAATTTCAATAAATAAAAAATAATAAGTTAAACTTAAATAAGATTCTTAAATTAGATGTACTGATGATTTATATTAATAATAATGAATACAGGGAAGGGGGAAAAAATAGCTGATGAATGGGTTCGAATTTCCAATTTTTTTCCAATATAGTCTATAACCATTACTTACGGGGTGGTGCAACCCGTGAGTTTTCGAGTGTAACCTTGCGCTACTCGGTAGCCATTACGAGCAGGATTAGCGGTTAAAGAGGCGGCGCATTCATAAATCACTTGGAAGCGACAAGCAATTATAATAACTATCGTTGGCTATAGACGCATAAATAAAATAGTAGAACCCCTGGGCCAGGTAATGAGGCGTACGAAGCGAGGGATGCGAACCAGTTTCTCGACTCGTTGATCGCGACACGGGCAAACAGAGAAAGGAGTACTTTTTTCATGGAAATGAAAACGCAACGAACGAATATTATCTTTTCTTTTTTCTTTTTTTTTTTTTGGATGCGATCAACGTACTTGGTCCATTGAAACGTCAAGTGTCTCCTCCATAATCGGTTCCATCGTGGATGATTCCTCAGCTTTGCGGAACGATTGTTAAGCGACATGGCTGGTTTAAAGCCTCGACTTTACTATTTGTATAATTTAGTTTTCAGTAGGCAAAGCCTCAAGCTACAATTCTGCTGATTTCTCACAAGTTTGTCCCGAGCATAGCTGGCAACTGTTAAACACCACCAGCTTAAAGTCTCAAATCCGACTCAAGTCTGAATTTGCTGTTTGTTTTCATAGTTTTCCATAGTTCCAGACTGAAGTTTCTAATCTCCACTCGGTTATTTTTGTCGCTCACAGTTTTCCCGTTATCATTATCACAAAAATGATAAATTGAATAGCAATTGATTTAGAGGGAGAAGATAGAGAGAAATGTTTTAAATATCGAAAAAGTTGCAGCGTAGACGGAAATAATATGAAATAGATTTTCTACGAGAATCGAGAAATTATTGACAATTCTATTAAGAAATTTAACCTGGATCTTTTATAAATTGAGATAATTTTTCCTATACAGTTCCTTTCGATGTCTTAAATTATTTAAACATTATTCCCATTTGGATCTGGTAAAATAAATTTTTGAAATACTGTACATTAAAAAGTGTCACTGACAGATGCAGAGGTTATCAATTTAATTCAAAGCTACCATTAATCGTTTATTATAAAAAGAAAAAAAATTAGACTATTTTTGAACCATTACTTTTCTATCTGGAGATTTATATTCAATCCACGTCTCGAAGGAAACTATTTCGATCAATTCATTTCGAAATGCAAAATGGTAATCACTCTCGATGCATGATAGTTTTTACGGCACAGTTGTGTCGTCACTCATGAAAGGATGCCTTCAGTTTTTAACACGTACGTTGCGTGGTGATTGGCAGATCGATTCAATATGAAATTGAAGACAATATTTTATCGGAGCCCTGTTTCTCTTTCTCTAAAGATACGTTATTGCTTCATAAACGATGATTCCTGATCTTTAAGTCTGTTCCCGCAATCATTGGAAGTGCAACCCGGTGTTATTTACAGACCACATAAATGCCAATTACGTATCAAGCTTTATAATGTACGTGGCCTGGTAAAAATTCGATTCATCTTTGTGCGTTTGTAAAAAGGTTATAGCAGTGATTCTCAACCGAATGTGATGAATTACAGTACATGAATAATTCGTAATTCGTTTAATTCATTGTTTTATTAAAATTTATTTTTAATCCTTGTGCATGTGTTTCAATTTTAAATAAATAGAAAATAGTTAAAAAAAAAAAGAGGAGCTTTCTCTGAAATTAACGAGAAGAAACCTCGTTATATATATATTTATTAATATTAATATTTAATTTTCAAATTTTTCATCTCAATTGAATCCAAATAGAATATTATATCCAATGTTCAATAATAACAAAACATTTGAATATTAAAATATTAAGATAACAAGTGAATTGAAACAATGAAACGTTTACACAATGAAAGTTCACATAATACGATCTTGCTATATCGATAAAGATATAAACACACCCATTTCATCATACTCGTAAATGATTTGAATTCGCATCGATAAATCAAGAATCTTTCTGCCAAAGTGGCCGAGATAACGTATTATACGTATCAAAATTATTTATGATTTATTATCAACAATTTATTCTTTATCATTTATTCAGACGAAGTGAATAATGAATAATGAAAGATGGATCGTTATAAAAATTATCCGGTATCTCAAGATGTGTCCAAACAACTTAAAAATACCAACACGCTTTATAAATCATTTTGAATCAAAATTCGGAGCACTTATTTTTCATTTATTTAAAAAATTAATTCAAATCAACTCCGAAATTAACTTCTCTTATAATCTAATTCGAAAAATATTGCGATTCAAGAAACTATTATTTAATTTCGTTCCATAAATAGATCAAAGTCGAAAATAAAATTGCAAATAAAAGTCTAAAGTATGACAGAAACTTGCAACAAATAACGTTCCAATATTTAGAATTTCAATTCTTTTGATCGTATAATAAAATTACTATAAAATTCAAGGATGAAATTCAACTTTCGATGACATCACCAAATTCACACATTGATAATCCACATAATGAAAAAAAAAAATGAAGAAATGCTTCTCGATTTGGAACAATCCGAGAAACGATACTCTTATCGATCGGTCGTGCACAAATTGCCACCGATCGATCTCGAGAATAACACGATTACTAGGCAGGAACACGTGTCATCGAATGTTTGCCAGGGAGCCATCGCGAGGTAAGGATCGTTGCCCCGTCAGCCCTTGTTATATGGCGCGAGATTAACGATAACGTGACTACGTTCTGCCACCTAGAGCGCAAAGACCGGCCGAGTTCCCGGAACGTTGCCCCATGTAGTACTTCGTTCCAGGTAAAAACGCATTAATTAGATTTCCACTTAAGCTGTCCTTCCTACGCAGCTATCCAAAGCGAAGCCTCTAAAGCCTCAAGGTCGCGGATACCTCATCGACGCTGGAATTCGAGACGAGTTTCGTATTTCGAAGCGGAATGAATGCGAGTGGCTCGTCCGTTCAAGGAAAGAAGTGAAAGAAAAGAGGGGGAGGAAGAAGAAGAAGAAGAAGAAGGAGGAGTGAACAAGAGTGAAATATGACAGTGGGGATAATGTTGGAACAAGTAGTAGATGAGTGAAGAAGAAAAATAAAATGGTGGAGAATTGGAAAAGTGAAGGAAAGAAGAATGAAATGAAATAATGAAACGAAAGGTGACGTATTCATTGGAAAGGGGAAAATGTGAAAAAGAATTTTACCAAGAAAAAGGAAAATGTATAAAACAGTGAAACACAATAAAAGAATATGGAGAAGAAATAACAGAATCAAAGAGAGGGAGGGAGAGAGAGAGAGAGAGAGAGAGAGGCAGAAGTAATTGGATAGATTTCATACCCGTTTCCAAGAAGACGGTTTAAAAAGAAGAAGTTTTAAAAAAAATAAAAGAAGCGAAGGAGAAGAGAAGTGGTCAATTAAGGATATAAAACGATCCTTCGCGAATACAAAGTAGCGAGTGAAGAAATATTAAAGCCAAAGATACGAGACCGCGAAATAAACGAGAAAGAGAGAAGGGGGGAGAAGGGAGAGAGAAACGAAGAAGCGGAGAAGTGCCAGGAATTCCAGATAAAAGGGGCAAAAACATGGAAAGAAGTCCTGGGAGAATCTTAAAAAAAATAAAAATAAAAACGAAAGGATTGAAAGAGATACGAAGATACATGGGAAAGAAAGAAGGAAGCGAAAGCGTGGCAAGAAACGAACGATGTAGAGGGAAAGGAACGAAACGAAAGCAAAAAACTTAAATTCACGAAGAAATAAAGAAACTACAAGAATGAAGCACGGTGGAGGAAGCACGAGAACTCAAAACGATAAGAAGAAGAAGAAGAAGAGAAAGAAAAAGAAGTGGAAAAAGTGAAAAAGAAGAAAAATAAGAAACGGCGGAACAAAGACTAGCGAAGATAAGAAATAAATAACTTCTGATCGAGTACAAGAAGTACAAGAAGTGAAAAATACCGAGATAATATAAAATGAAGAAGAAAGAAAAAAAAACAATTATCTAAAATAAAACACGAGAAATTGACACGACATTGTTGATAGAGAAAAACACTTTCGAAGAATCTTCGAAAAGAGACAAAAAGTTTTTCGAAAAATGAAAAAAAAAAAGAGAAAAATGAAACGACAAGCAAAATGACAAAGATAAAAGAGAAACTTCGTGAAACAAACGTGATATTTTATTTCAAAATCTCACTCCAACATATTCGTTCCGCGAATATATTAACACCCTGTACAGCGAGGAAAATAAAATAAAAAAGAAGAAAAAAAAAAGAACAGCGAGGAAAAAGAGGATCGCTAGAGTGTACGTAAGTGGGGCCAAAAGTACATCGTGCGGCTCTCGCGGATCGCCATAACCTTTTATCAGTTATCTAATTAGCCGTTGCATTTAATTAGCGACCCGGAGGAGAGAGCGCAGAGAGATAGGGCGCGAGAGACCGACGTACGGTTCTCTGCGCGGTGGTAATTTTAATCGGTGCTCACGTCAGATAACGAAGGGTCGACGGATGAACCGGCATCCGCCGCACGGCTTGCAATTAGCCGTGTTTTTATTTATTCGAGTATCTGTTTCTTATTGCGCCGCGCGCCACCGACCTCCGGAAAGAGAATCGGACACGAGGGGGGAGAAGGGGGAGGGGAAGGCTCTCCTCTTTCATTTTTCAAAGGAGCGCGAGAACCTGCACGCTCGAGAATTTTTTTTTTCCCTTTTTTTTTCTTTTTTTTCATCCTTCTTTCTATCTCAGATTCTTCGATTGCTTTGTCTACAAGGAGAAAGATTGCTCGATAGGATAACGTCGATTAATCGAAAATAAAATATTAGGATAATTGTTTCTTTCGAGATTTAACATACAGAAAAGAAATTCTAATTCTGATAAAGTATATTCTATAGTCAGTCTATAGAGTTTGAATAAGAAGTTGCATTATATAAATTGGATTAGAATATAATAGTTTATAGAATGATCAGGTTTTAATAATAAACATTTAAGGATTGATTTCTATCAAAAAAGGAATCGTTTTACGTATAAAATTGTTATAAGTTATACGAAAATCAGAATTTAGTGAATTTTCTTTATAAGATGATAGGAATAAAAGATTTTGCGATCGGCTATAATTTATCGATTTATCATTCCAAGAGATTTTGATATTATTTGCGGATGAAAATAATATAAATAATGGAATGGATTCGTCGTTGTTCGAAACGATTTCCGCCCGATCGAAGAGAACGAGAATTTTATTCATAACGGTATGCGCCTACCTTCGTTGGATCCTCGATGAAACTGCCAATGGTCATCACGTGTAGAGTGATCTCACGTGTGTTCTCCAATTCCTCGAGACCGGTGTAGAGGCCCTCGCTGACGAAATAAGGCTCCGGGCACGTGAGTCTGCAAGAGATTAGCAAATTAGATAATGAACAGGAATGTTCGAGTTGCATGTTCATCGATGATGAAACTATGGCTAAACTCTTCTCTCTAGAAGCCGGAATGTACGTAAGTACGTACTTTGGGATTCAAAGTTTGAATCAACTTAAACTGACATTATGCAATGCGATCGTTAATCATCGGTTTAATACTTGTGAGTTTTTAATAGTATTTTTATTTATAAAAATTTGTAAAAGTTATTTCATTATGGTGAAGAATCGTGAAGAATTCTGTGGAGTAAATTTAATTAAAGTAAGTGGCTCGTAAAAATTGTAAAATCCTTCGTGGACGATTTTTATTGGAAATATATTTTCGTCTAATTTTAAGACGATTAATATCCCCAGACACAACGTACGTATTCTTAGAATTCAGAACGTCCGACGATACGTGAAGTCACAATAGAGAGCTTTCTATAAGGGATAAGTATCACTGTGTCTCTTTATATGTCTAATACACGGCCTCTAGCCATTCAAATTCCTGGCAATACGGCTTACACGTTAAAGCCTCTAACAGTTTTAACGTTTGAACAGCAAGGAACTCTATTTATTCCCCACGGACGACACAAGTAATCCAATTTGACACAGTAGCTCTAGAATAACTAGAGCATAACTTGCTTACTTCTATATGGAAAAAAATACAACGAGAATTAACGTTAACATTACATGTAACATTATCTCTATCACTAGAATAATTCAAAATCATTAACCAAAATATCAATATTCGTAGATGGACGCTATTCTCACTGCTTATGTATATAAACAAATTCAATTGGCACGTGAACAAACATAATATGTAAATAAAGTATCATCGACTTGAAAAAACTTTAACTTTGTAAATTAATTTTAAAGAAAGATCGATTAAATGTCAATCAGAATCGACATTAATTTTAAACGTGTCTTTCTAAAAAATAATTTGCGTACAATGAGTTATAAATACAGCAATGCCATAAATCATTTAAGATCGAACCACGACACGGCTATTCACACACCAAAAATGGAACGACTTCAGAGTTGATTACACGTAAAATTTATTTGTCATTTTTACAAAAAAAAATATTTGTCTCATCGCTCCATGAACACAGATTGATTAAAGAAAAAATATAATACAGTGTAAAATTCGAAAAAGAGGAAGCGTTGAAGTTTTCAATCTCAACGATCATCATCCTCGACGACACGCGTGATCAATCGTCCTGGGGAGGGGGAGGGAGGTATTAAGTCATCGCGAGGAGTAACGAGGATAAAGGGAGATGAATCTCGACAAAATATCCTATTTACGAGGCCGTAACCAATAAAGTATGGCGCGGGGGTCACGGGCGGCCGTATAATAAATACGTTCACGCGGCGTTCGAGTGTCGGAAAAGGGGGATGGCGAGAAATATCGAGAGCAGAAGCTCTCGAGTGGCCCGGGGAGATCGCGTGGCCGGTCAACATCAATTTTGAAGGTGATTCCCGCCGCTTGTCGGAAGAGCCTCGAAAATTTCCAATGGCCGAGTAATCGGAGGGAGGAGGAGGAGGAGGAGGAGGAGGAAGATGACTCTACCTCCCCTTTCTCCGCCATCTCTCTTCTTATTTTTCTTGCTTCCAACCGATTAATGATACCCACACGGCTCTTTCGATAATATTGATGGCCCCCTCGTGTACCTTTGCAAGAATATCTCGGGGATACGAGAGGGAAAAACGAGAGGGGGAGAGAGAAGTATGGGACTTTTATGTAATGGACCCCTCGTGGAAGAGTTGTCGTAGTTACGTTTGGTTAAGATCGATTCTTGAAATACTCCATATTATTGGATGGGATTTTTTTGTCAAAATCTATTATACGAAATTTGTCCTCATATTATTGAAAAATATTTATCTTCTTATCCAATATGAGATATTCAAATTCGAAGCAATGGCAATATTTATCTTCATACACGGTATCGATTGAAAATTCAATCAAATTTATCCAATCAATAATATATTTTCCTCTCAGAATTGTTACACTTGTTAATAATCCTACGAGAAACAGAAATTATAATCTAAGACGCATATCAACACATCGAACTAATAATTTGTAACTAAACAGTAATCGAAACAATTAAATTTTCGATGTGATAATCAGCCCGCTACTAATAATTCCGTTAATAAGTAACCCTTAAACACCCAACACCGACAATTAACCCTTCGAGTGTTCTTAATACGATCCCATTGGAAAATTTACGGCTGTTAACAAAGGCCCACAAATCGAACGGTTTATTAACAAGCGGTTAGGTCGTTAAGTCGTTCAAGATTGGCCGTTAAAGCGATAAATCAACAAAAGGCGAGGCCAATAATGCCAAAACGGGGAGGAGGGGGGGGGAAGGGGGCGAGGAGAGAGGGAGAGGGCGAACGTTTTTGCCGGGAGGATTTTTTTAAAACGCGATCACCCGTTTTTCAATTAACGGCCACTGGGTGTTACTGGTGGCGAGCAAACAAACGCACCGTCTCTCCTAGGCGGCCGCCACGATCCTTTTCAATTAGAAACGGGGTGTGAAAATTAA
The DNA here is from genome assembly GCF_003254395.2 of Apis mellifera. Classification (NCBI taxonomy): domain Eukaryota; kingdom Metazoa; phylum Arthropoda; class Insecta; order Hymenoptera; family Apidae; genus Apis; species Apis mellifera. The sequence goes on along the minus strand of NC_037644.1, from coordinate 10,098,765 downwards.
TTACCATTCGGGCCGAAAACCGGTCCAGCCACGAAATGCTCCCACGCGATCTTTACAAGCCGCACGGTTCCGTATAATTAACAATTTATACGACGGTGGCCTTTCGCGTGCCAGGCCACGTAACGAATAGATCCCCTCGATCCGAGGATCGATCAATCGCCCACGTGGCTCTCTCGCGGTGAAATCGAGACCGCTTTTAAATATCAAGACCTACGAATGGGTTTTTTTTCAATTGTGTGCTTTTTCTTTTTTTCTTCTTCCTCTTCTTTTCTTTTCTTTTCTTTTCTTCTCCTTTTCTTCGAGATAAGTTCGACATATTATTTCTATATTTTTATATATATATATATATTTTTTTTTAAGAATGACGAAAGAAGATAGAATCGAGAATAGAATTTTTGATGTAGATCGTTTTTGAAATTGTGAAAAATGTAAGAAACGATCGAGAAGAAAATTGACATTATTGAATTAAAATTCTTGTGAACGTGTAATTCTGTAGCTTTAAATTATAGATAGATTCAAAAGTGTATCGATGAATTTTCTCATAATTAATAAAATATACAGTATTTTGTATTTCATGATTATATTACATTTTTGATAGTCTCAATAGCCTATATCCTTTCACTTGTAAGATTGAATATCGTCTCACTAATACATTTTAATTTAGATCTACTATTATTGCGTTAGATTTTAAAATTCTTCAACTTCATTGAACGAAGAGTTATTGTAATCAATAATTGAATGATGTTAAAATTTTAAGTATAAACATAAGGATATAAAATTTTTATAAATTAAGAACAACTCCTTGCTTTGATAAAGGAGAATTTCATTACATAAAGAAAAATTTGATCGAGCAATAATTATCCCAAGAATTCTTTGGTTTATTGAATTCAATCTTTCCGATGATACGCCTGTAATTTTCATTATTGAAATTCGTTAACATTAACATTCCGGTTATCCTGTTATTCGATCGATTTTATAGTCGATGTATCTATAATTAAATTAGAAATTGATATCACGATTTTTACACGGTCATTAATTAAAAAACTGGCGGAATTAATTACAAGAGTAATACGCCGATCGTAAAACGAGTCTGAGGAATAAAATGTTCCGGGGAATGATAATGTTTCTCAAACCCTCATGCCATTGAAATTAATTTCATCGGCTGAAAATTATTAATCGAACATGTAAACCGTGCAATCGTTTATTTTTCTTTCAAATTTTATCCCTTCTTCGTTAATCGAGACTTATATATTTTTTCTTAAAACTACCGCAGATATTAATAAGATTTTCCTTCATTAAAGTAGACGATATTTAAAAATTAATTACGTAGATATAAAATTTCTTAAATGAGAACGAGATCATCAAAGTTTTTGCAACTTAGATTATTGAAACATTTTTCTATTTTGCATAATTAAATAGTGCTTTAATAAATAAAAGTAATTCAGAGAAATGGAAATAGGGAAATGGAATTTATCTAATATTTCTCCAATAATATAAATCTCTTTTCTACAACCTATAAATTTAAATATTAATTCCATTTAAAAGAAACATTCGATATCTTTCTCGAAACTTATCCCTAAAAATGTTTGAATTTTAAATAATCGATTTCTACATAATTTAATTCAATTCGAGAGAAAGGAATCATATCTACAATTGTTTCGAGAACAAATTGTACCCACACGTATCCTATATTCCACACGTAATTTCGATTAGAAAAAGAAAACTTATCCCCGTGATAAAGCGTCTAATAAATATCGCTTAACTCACGCTTATATTTCTCAGTCTACAGTAAACATTTATAGACTGCGAGATTAATTCACGAATGAGCCTCGAGACTGTTCACATTCATCGCGACTACGGAAAACGCGTATTTTACTAACGATCGCATCTCGATGGCTCATTAATTTATTCGCTGCGTTTCCATGAATCATCACCTTGCCCGTGTGCTCGATCGTCGCTTACTAATGTCGATCCTATGAAAAATATTTTGCGATCATTTTTCTCCTGTAATTGAATACGACGTGGATCATTTTATGGAAAATTTTTCAATGGAAATCTCGATTTATTTTAAATTTCAATCGATATAAGATTGTTTATAGAATAAAATGATGGATGGTCTCATTTCTTCAAAGGAAAAGAAGAAATCGAATCCGAAAATTCATTATTTTCTCAAAATCATCATTTTTTGAAAAGAAAAAAGTATTTGGAAGATATTGGAATAATATTCTAAAATTATTCCATAATTTTTACCAGAAGAATTGCAATAAAATATATTATATTTCGATTCTAAGAATTCTATTTTTTTTCTAAAAATTCTTTTTGGAAATCTCTTTGATCAAGTGCGTTTTTTAAGACGGTTGTATTCTATCGTGTACATGCAATTACACGTATCTATTTACATATCGTGGGTAAATCACGCAGAATTCTTCCAGTCCTTATTTATTAAATATTTCAGTCATTATACCGGGTTAAAGAACTCCTATTTCTACAGGCCAATAATAATAATGATACTTGAAATCCAGGCAAGAATGTACAAATGACCACAAATCTGTAATTTATTTACCGAGATAAAAGGTTAGGCGTTGCAATATTGTGAAACAACGTATGCGTAATCATATACGTTGAAAAAGCACTGGATCCGTGCTTTATATATACTGGTATTAATAAAATGGATACTTCATATTTTATACGCATAGAATATTTCATATTTTATCAAGAACATTTAATTCTTTGAAATATTTCTTTAAAAAAAAAGAAAAAATATTCTTAATAAAATAATTTCGATAATAATTCAATAAGGGAAGTGATATTATATTGAACAAATTATATTGTTCAATGAATAAATAAATAAATAGATATTATTAAAATTAATCAAAATATTCGAGCCATACAATAATATATCAAATGGAATATACGATATTAAAATTAATAAATTATCGATAATTATAATAGTTTCAACGAGTGGAGAATACATAACATTACAATTGATACAATTTAATATTAAAAACGAGTATGTAATGTATAAAATATATGATATTAAATATTAAAGAATAGCGTATCAATGATTAAAATCCGTTGCGATCAATAAAATATTGATATCAAGATAATTTCGACAAGTGAAATAATCAAAAAATTAAAATTTTCAAGATATTATTAAAATGTTTTAAAAAATTTTCTTTACAAAGATCGGTTTCTCTAATTTTATGAAAACAACTTATTGAATAATCTCATCGTGAAAACACTTTATTACCATCAATTAATATTTCAAAATATTTCATTTTACAACGGATTGCCTCACGTTATCACGATTTCTAATTTCTTGAAAACGTGCAAGCATACTCTTGAAAAAAATCCTTCATAAAATTGAAGATGGAACAAGATTGCTGCACGCTGTGCATCTATTGCTTTACAACGTGATAAACAACCGATAGCTGCCAACAATAATTTAATAATACCATTCAGGTTGAATAACAAAATATTAAATTTCAACGCAAGGAAGGTACCATGAGTAATTGCCTCTTGTGCAATTTAATTGCTCTTCGGTTATTGAGCTTAAAGACAGCAAAATGACGCAGTAAAATATTACGTGAAGCAATTAAGGAAATTCTGAATGACAAAAATATGAAATAATATATGAATACTCCAATTTCTTAGAAACCCTTTCTTATCTTCACATTCTTATATTCAAATGTTAAAAGTACAAGAGAATTCAAAAATTCGATAGTTTCATAACGATTGTTTAATCGAAATATTCGATTTCTCAAATATTTATGTGTCGCAGAGAACTCGATCCAATTTAATCCAATATTTTCGAATTTTTATGGATTTTTTTTCTTTTTTTTTTAATAAGCATTGCAACGAAACATCTTTATTAGAAAAATATCGAAAAGTCTCTTTGGACGCAAAAATCCTAATCGTTCAATTCGTAATAAATTTCAAGCGAAACCGCGATTTGCACGCACCAGCACCAACAACACGAGATCACAGGGAAAGCATGTGGGCGCCTCTATCAAGCATACATATGCATGGAACGAACTGGTTTCTTCGATGACATAACGTAAAATTTCGTGACTTTTGTGAATGGCGGCCTATTTATTTCTCGCCAAGCCTCCTTCCACGAGGAATATATTTTCGAGACGTTTGCTAATTAGAAAAATTCGACGGGAACATTATAGAAATGTAGATTCTAATAACATAACATTGTATGCGTAATAAATAATCTGAGCTATGTTGGAGAGGATGAATACTTGTTTCGAAATTTCTCAGTGTGTAAATACAGTTATTTCTAAAAATATTCGGATATTCCGTATAATTTACGATAAAGTAGAGAAAAATTCATTCTGCAAGAATGTTTCGTTATAACATAATATAAATTTATTTTATCGAGTTGAAATAAAGAATTTTTTTTTCTTTTTTTTTTACAAATTCGCGTGAATTGAAATGAATCGTAAAAAAAAAGAATGGTTGATAAAAAAAAAAATACGAAATTGACAAAAAGTAATTTTTGATATTTAAAAAAAAAAGTCACTTAGAATATATTATCGATCAAAAAAGGATATCGAATCAGATATACTTTTGCTATAAAAAATTGTTATGATAAATAGTTTTTTTTTTTGATATAAAAAACTTGCGATATAAAAATTCAATTTTACTCGACATTTCCTTTTAGACAGTCGTTCCTTTCTAAAAAAATTTTTTATTCTTTGATATATATTCTTTTATACGTTGCTTTGTACAATTTTATACATTGATTTTATTAACATATTAATGCTTTCGATATTTAGATTTTTCATTTATTTTAAACACAAAATATAAAATTCACAAATATTCATAAATAATATTTAACAGATCATTATTAAAAGTATTCTCAAGGTATTTTTACAGCATAAATCGAAATTTCAATTTTATTATCTTCGTATAAATTTTTTTAATTATATATTTTAAGCAAGAATATTAATAGTAATGGTTATTCAGGGAATCGGAGAATAGAAAGTTCGGTTATTCAGATTGGATCTAAATATAACAGAGAGGCGATTAACATAACGATTTGTTTTGAAGAAAACGCGGACGTTTGGAGAAAGTGTACACTTCGTTTCGGATATGATACGTCGCTAATTTGGAAATAAATGTGTTTGCGCGGTGAGTTAATGTAAGATCAGTGTCGTAAATCTTTTCGATGTTGGTGCTTCATCACTTTAATCGCGGCTATCTTTCAAATTACTTACCAGCAAAATTATTCCAGCTTCTTATCCTAAAATTTGATCGTATTTATCGAAGCTATTATTATTACAAAATTTAAAATATTCTTTCTCGGATAAAATCCGACGTGTCACCGCTTTCTGAATCGCACAAAAATCGCAATAATTCTAACGACAAAATCCCTATAAAATCAAAATTAAAAAATCCAAAGGTAATTGCAAAAATTCATCAAATTCTTGCAAAAATCCTTCAAAAAATAAAAATAAAAATTCTTCTTACTTAAAACTATCGTTTTAATTTTCTTGAAATCACGATCCATCTAATCATTTATAAAAATTCTTCAGCAAAAAAAAAAAATAAGCGACATCCATATTGCATCGCCACATTTAATTTCCACATGGATATGGAAAATAAATATTCTTTCAATCGTGCATGTGATATAATAAAGATCCGGCAAACACAGATATCAAATCTGACGACGTTGAGCGCACGTGACTCGGCGGGCCCCGAGAAGAGCGTGGGCCCGATGCGCGCGCACGCACCGCGTGTGCACGTTTCGAATTAAACGAACTTTTGCCCGCCGCGTTACCATTAATCTTCGTGGCCGCGGCGGCGAAGGGGCAGGGGGTTGTGGTTCCCGATAATTCGTTAATCGTCACTTAATTACGCCGTCGATCGGGTTAACGATTCACGCGTGCCGGGGCCTGGAAACGATTCCGGGCCTCCTTCGAATCGAATCACCGTGGCCGGCCGGTTAATTACGAAATCGTTCCGCGTTCACCTCTTTATCAATCTTTCCTTTCCTTCTTTCCCCCTCCCCCTCCACGTCGATTTTCATCTTTCCTTCTCCGACACGTGTTGGAACACGCACGATCGCCATAAGATCGATAAGAATGATTAATGAGACTTTCAGAAAGTCGGTTGAATTTTTCAATCATTTTTCGGATTATCGGGCGAAAATTTTTTTTCGTCAAAGAGATAATTATATTTTGTATCGGTAACACGATCGATTCCTTCGTATCAATAATAATTATTATGCGAAGAAGTAAGTCGTTGTCATAAATGAAGATGAAGAATAAGCGAGTTTGTCGCTTTAATATATCGCCTTATTGACTCTCGATGTAATTCTATATTGATATTCGATACGTTCGATGACAATTTTTTTTTTAAGTATTTTTAAGAATATGTTCCTTCTTGTGTAAATTCTCTATTATTGTACATTATATATATGTTAAACAAATTAAAGAAACACAGAAGTCGGATAAATCGTCGACAATTCGTTCCTTTCGATATTACGACGAATGATGAATCAATTTTTATCTTTTCGTTCCATCCAAGTACATCTAAATATTTAAATCATCGCGTTGGCCAGAAGTCGTGATGCGGGTTAAATTACGAGATCAATTTGCCAAATGGACACACACGGGGGCGGAGGAAGCCTGGAGAAAAATGTCGGGCGGACGGAGGCGGAGGGAAAGACGCGAAGAAACGCGAAATAGGAAGGACAGGGACGACGGGGTGAGGAAGGGGGAAGGGGACAACACGTGGCCGCACCCTGATTTCATGCATGCGACGACTCGTGCAGAGGAGGAAACCGAACGTGTGGAGTTGCTGCCTTGCCTGACCACGCGCGCACGTGAAACGCTGCGGCTATGCGGTCAGGAGACTGATTCATAGGCTCTCCTCTCTCGCGTCACCCTAAAGCTTCTCGTGCCTCGTTTTATTAACGCGACGATGAGCCCTTAAATCGAGGTTACGACTTTGTTTTGAAAGGAAAAAGAGAAAAAAAAGAAGAAGAAGAAGAAGAAGAAAAAGAAAGGAAACAAAAATCGAACGAAGCTTGAAGAAAGGTTAAATTATATCCCTGTTTTGAAAAGAAAGAAAGAACGATGGATAGAAATCGATAACCGTTGAAGTTTGGAAAAAAAGAAAAAGTTACATGTTTCGAAGAAAACTTTTTGCGAAGTTTGTTCGATAGTGATTTTAATTAAAAAAATTTTCAAAGGTCTCCTGCCAATTTTTCGAAAGAGATTTCGTTCGAAACTTGGAAAGAAGTTGCACGAGATATTTTCATGCGAGAAACCACAGAATTTATAAACTCTAAAAATATTCAATACAATAAATATTGAAATTATTATGAAGAATTGTATATTGAACAAAGATATTAAAAAAAAATATATTCATATTTTAATTTTTCAATAAGAGACAATTTCATTATGCGCAACCGCGACAATTTCAATATTAAGATCGGGGGAGAGAAGGGGAGAGCGCGAGTAATCCAATTAGTTATCTCGATCGTCTTCCAAGCAAAGCTTAAGACTCCATTATTCCCACCCAGACAACCGTGTAACCAATTCGTTTCCTCCCCGCGTGGCTCTCCCCGTGTTCGTACACCCGCTAATTGTCCACGTACGTTGAGCAGAATCACGCGTGCACACACGCGTGTATCCCCTATCGGCCAAGAAGCTCGCCGATATTAGGCACGAACGCCCCGGGTCGTCTACCGGGTGGTCCGTGAGACGGATCTCTCGCGAAGCGAAATGTCCAGCCCTCGATCTTCCTGGACAATCGATCATTTTAGGTTGCATCACTAGGTGGCGTGGTACAGGCGTGACGCAAACGACACTCGTGTAAGTGTCGATCGACTTGTGGATAATTTCGATCGTTGAAACAGATTTCTTTTTCCCGGGCGGTCAACTGGTATAATTGATAGCGCGTCGGTTAGTTTTAATGAAAGATGGTTGAAAGATGCACGTGACAAGAGGAATGCGCTAGATGCGGAGAACCTGTATTATGTTCGTTAACGACGAATTCTTCCATATTGGAAAAGGAGTATATTTATATTTTTTTAATGATGGAAGAAAAAAAGAGTTACGTATGCATGTATCAAGTTTCAATTTCGTTATTCGAATTATTCTCTCCAGTTTTATTCTGAGAAATTAATTTTAGAAATATGTCTATAACGAAAGAAAAATAATGATGAAAATTCCACTCCTCGATCTTCTATTATTTTTTTTCCCCCAAATCGATCAATTGTAAAAATAATATGCAACAAATACGAGTTATATAAGAATCACATTTTTTTGTTCATGCCACCTTGTAGATGACAATAAATCGTATCATAAATTCAACTCGCAATGATTATTATGAATCGAATACAAATTGCCTGATAACACGTATTATCGATTCACGTCAGTTTCGATGGCGATCGATCGATGATAATGCTCTCGTCGATGGCGCCGCGTCGATCTTCTTGGCCAGCCGCCATTTCCGTGACACGTTTCCCCGGCCATTTTGTTCGTTCGCGCAACCTGAAACTTTTAACGTTCTCGTTAAACAAACATGACGCGCGTTAAGCTGTGAATTAGCATTTTTATTATGCCTCGCGGCCTCCCATTGGCCTTTATTGCTCCTCATCCAAGTAGTTATCCTTGAGTAAAATTTAGTTTTCGAGAAAAGCAAAAGAAGCAAACAAAAATGTATATCACGAGGCGGGCTCGTTTTGAGTATGCGTCAAACTTAATCAGATATTCTGAATTTAAAAAAGATATTATTTGTAAAAATTTATTTATAAAAAAAAAAAAACGTGCAATGATTTAATATTTCTCTTTGATACAATATCCTTGATAATAAATTATTTCTTTTTTGTAAAGATTCTATGGATATATTTTATTCGAAGCTGCAAAATTATTAAAGTTTGCGCTGGGAGATAATTAGGCTTGTAATTACAAACAGCCTTAACATAACTTTATAATAAATGTATATTAATAGGAATAACAAGGAAATATTTAGTGTTATTTAAATTTTATTAACAAGATTAAAATTTTAATAAGCGATAATTTCAAAGTATCATGATCGTAGCATCGTACTCTGGCTACGAGATACAAGAAATGATAATAATAACACAACAAAGAGAAACAAGAAAGATACTATTGAATGGAGAAAAGAAAATATGTAAAAAGGAAAATTCTAGGGAAAAGCCTAAGGGAATAATAAAATTGATTATCGAGAAGAAATCGTTAAATTTTATTATTTATCGTTATATCGTATCATAATTATTATACATAATTTAAAATATGTCTATAATTTAATTAAGAATTTTAAGATCTTTATCTCGATCATCTTCAATGAGATATCTTAATCGTAGAAAGTTCTTGTACGTTAAATCATGGTGCACCATAAATTTAACGTTTTTACATATCATTAAATAATTGAAATTACTTAATAAAAGAAGAAAAATTTTACTATCATGGTGTATTTTACTTTACTAGAAAAAAAAAGATAAATTCTAACAATAATTAACGAAGAAGTCTACGATAAATAGAGAATTCTACGAGCTCTATTCTTCCATTATTTTACTGATTATGTATGATATTTCATGATTATAACACGAAAAAAAAAAGATAGTTTAAATATGTGTAAATGAAATGTAGTGGAATTGAAAATGATTATATGAGATAATTTACTGTATAGATTTTGACATTTAAACGGTTGCGTAAATTTAAACGAGATTGGAAACTATATTTTAGCCAGGAGAGATTTATATTATTATTATCGACGAGATAGAATCACGATGAATATAGTAGTTATAATTAATAAACGCATTAGCCGCAATGATTTTCCTGAATGGATCAACGCAGTCATCGATGCAATGATCTTTGTTCATTTTAATTTTAATTAAACGTTACCAGTGAATTATAATATTGATACTGACTTCGAGTGTTTGTGATATCAGCAATAGAGTTTTTTTCTTTTTTTTTTCTTTTTTTTTTTTTTACAAAAGACTTCAATGATCTTGATTAATCAGTTAAAAATAATTTATATCCGTGATAAAATTTAACGATAACGATTAATTCTTACAAGATTCCAATATACGAGACGGTAAATTTATGATATTATATTACGATGGTGAATTTTGCAGATTTTTTATGATGAAATTATTATCTACTACTTTATCGTCGAATGTTGCTCACCTTTAAAATATATCAATAATTTTATTACGAAAAATTCACAGATTTCATCGTCAGATCTCCTACACGATAATTCCATAAACGGTATTCCAATTATTCATCACTATGTAAACATATGTAAAACATATATTAAATTATATAGCTTTTCATAACGCTAGAATAAATCATTACATTCACACGAAAAAAGATCACAAATAAAATTTCATGTTAAAAATAAAAAAAAAGAATTAAAAATTTTGTCATTTAAATATATACAGGAAACAGAGAAAGCCATACCGTTAAAATTCCTTTTTGTTTTATCCCGATATCTCAATCGGTCGCCGAGATATAAGGATTCAAAGTATACGTGACGCTTAAAGGATTATGAATAGGACCGCGACCTACATTTCTTCCTGGAATTGTTTACTACGTCCTTCTAAGAATTTAGCTACTACTTTTTCCAGGAATCGCGTCTGCCGTTTGTCTGTAATTTGGGATAGGTCAGTGAGGCAGGTGCGAGCGAGAGGTCCGAGTAAGCGATAAGGATGGAAATAGTAAACGATTAAAACCCTTTCCTTTACACGACGATATCTCGGGAACCAGAAATCGTATCGCGATAAATAAAAAAGCATTTTAAAGAGGAAGGTTTCGTATTTCTAATGATTTTTTACTCGTTGTTTAAAAGTTATTATCTTCGGAATTATAGCGGTTCAAAGTTTTCATAATACGGTTTAGTCAGATTTAAGATATACGATTAAAAATCATCCTTTTCTTTAAATGATTATATTTCATGAACCGGAACTCGTATCGGAATAAATTAAAAAGGGTTTTAAAGGGGAAGGTTCCGCATTTTCAATAATCTTCGATCTGTTGATTAAAAATCATTATCTTCGGAATTATAGCGATTCAAAGTTTGCCTAATTTTAATACGTTTTTCATCGAGACACATAAGGCCAATAATTGTTCGTGTTATAAAAATTGTCTACTCATCGCTTTCAATCCTAATCAATATTAATCACCGTTTATACATGACGTTGTTTATTATAAAAGCTCGAATGGAGTGAATTTTTTTCTCTTTGAGGGAAAAGGTTCCGCAAAAATATCCAGGTATCCGTGTCAACGGAGCGACATTTCCTGAAAAACGCGACACCGGTATAGAGCAAAGGTTACCATTAGCCTACAGGCACTCGTTATAGCGCGCTAATGTCAAAGTCGATCGAAGCGGATTAGTTAGAGCGGATTATTGTTGCACGCGCACTCTTTTCCCTGCTCGCTCGCTCGCTCGTTCTTAACGAGTACAATTTATACGGTCGTTCATTATAGTTATTTAATAATTGGCGGTTCGTAGCCGTGCTTGGAATCGAATCGAGCGCCAACATTAATTACGCCGAGTTAGCAAATACCAATAAAGATTCTTTGCATCGACTTGTGGGTGTAACGAAATTGGCTATTATTTTTCAGTGTATCGGTTTCGAATGAATGCGTGGACGGAACATGCATAAACCATTCCTGTTCCTTTAAATTTTAAATTTATGATTTTAGAAATTATTAATGATAAAAATTGCATTAGAAAAGGGTAAAATTTTACGAGAGTACCTTATCGATACTCGTTCTTCACTGTCGATTCGTATTACAAAATAATCGTATAAGATTAATTAAGTGTTACAACACGAAAATTTTTTTAAATAAAGTTACATTATAGTTTGCTTGTTCCTCGCGAGAGAGAAAATAATTTACAAAACGTATAGATACGAATGGAGAGGAAAGCTATACACGATCTACAAAATTTTTAATTTCTTTCTCATACCAAAACGTAAATCGTTAATCATTGATCACGTCACAACTTATCTTAAGGAAAAACAAATTCTAAAACTCACCATCACGGAAATAAAGAATGACGAGGTCGTCGAAATGATGGCACCGTGGGTTGTCAACCGAGCCCAGGACCAACCCATAACAAGGACACGCCCTCCACGCCAACCTAACCTAACCTAGCCTAATCTAATCAACGAAAGGGCTAATAAACACACTTTGGTCACACTTTGCAAGTCGGGCGAAACGCGAATTAACCTTGGTACCGCGTAACACCCTCGCGAACATTATCGTCTCCCTGCCTCCTCGTAGGCTTGTTTACGGCCGGCCGTGGCTAATGGGCATCCTATTAGTCGCCTAGAAAAGTCCTCCGGCGTCCCTCCTAATGCGCCTCCGCTCTAATAGAATAATTCTCGTGGCGCATTAGTCAGGCCGCGACTCTAATCGCGATTGCGGCAGGCCACGGGATGAAAAAAGCAGCGAGGAGAGAGAGAGAGAGAGAGGGAGAGCGAAGGAGGAGAAGAGGCGTGGAAAAACGCGGTATGATAATAATTGAATTAAGCGAACGTCGCTTAATGACAGTCGTTACATTACCGATGCCCGGGTCGCAGGAGAAGCCTCCCGATGCAATCGTGATGATCCCACGTGTAACGCGATGGCGATGGTGAGGACGATGCATTTTGCATTAGCGGCAAATGATTTTGATTAAAATTAAAGAGAGAGAATTTTTTTTACGAATGCATGAAATTTTCGCGGATATATGATTACAGATATGGAATTTAAACGGAGGATCGTTTTAAAAATTACAACCTGTGCTGTCGTTTCGATATTTTGTCCCGCGAAAGATGCAGAAACATCTGCAGTACAGTTATAATATTATACAGTATATATAGACACGCGAATTGAATTTTGCATTAGCAGAGAGGATGCTCGATTCTGGTTATAATTGAAGTACAAATTTTTATACGAAATCAAATTTATTCATCATAGATTATAAACATCTGCTATATAACGTTTCATAATCTTTTATAATCTTGCGTTCTCAATGTTTAAGCGACACTTGGAACTACTAGTATCTAATAATTTGAAACAATTATTTTACAATCATTGACAATTATATATAATAGATGAAAAGTTAAAATTATCAATCTATTTGTCCACTTACGTTATTATTACTATTCAAGAAGAACTGAAAATTATTCTTCTCCCGATTAAAAAAAAATGTATCGTCGAAAGAACAGGGGAAAAACGGACAAACTACTTTAACAACTCAATTTACACCCGGGCACGATCGTTCTCGTCCCACGGAAGAAAATCATCCTTCGTAGCGAAGGATCATCGTTCGCGGCTGGCCTAAAAAGTCGCTACGAGCGACTTTCAGCCTCGTCCAACGGCCGAAAGACAAGGGAACGGGCGCGTAAATAGCGGTAATCGCGCGGCTGGATACTTGGAAGTGCAGAGAACCGGCAAGAAGAGGAGGAAACGCTAGAGCGAACGGCTAGAGAAGGCCCGGAGGAGGAAAAGAGGCTCCCTCGAAGGGAGCGGCGGGAAGAAGGCACGGAGGCGCGGAGACGAGTCCGTGAATGAATGGACAAAGCCGTGAGGCGAGCAGAAATCACAGGAATTAGCGTGTCGCTGGCCAGCGAATGGGCAATCTCTGGCTAATGGCGAGCATTTCCACCACTGGTAAACGATACGAGCATAAATGGAAGATCGGCAAGCTTTTGCTTGTTCGTTAGAAGACCAGTACCAATCTACGAAGCTTGGCCTAGCATTTAAACGATATTAATTGTGTTTTCTCAAGAATTTTGGTAGCCATCGACCAAGTTTTATAGTCACTAAGCTGTACAATCAGTTATAGGTTTGGTTGAATTCAAGGAACCGAACTTGTCTCTTAAATTTTTGTTCTGGAAACTGATACAAGAATCAGTTGATCGTGTTTCGATAGGAAATTATTCGTATCTAGTTGAATTATAATAAAATGAGAATGTAATACTATTTCTGTTAGATATCTTATTAGATGCCTGAATTAGGGCATGGATCGATTCTCTCCTATCTAATGTAAAGATGGTTCTGATTTTTATAAAACTTAAGGTTAAAGATTCTAATTAGATGAATCACAAGTGTAAATAGATTTCATTGATTGATCCTTCGATATCAATCAATAAAAGAGTGTCTAATTTACAATTTGTACAAAAAATCTTTATGTTATTTGTATAAGTAACAGATTCTAATTATGTTATATTATAATTATATAAGATTATTCCTAATATTCATAATCTTCATTGCATTAATAAATATTCTTAACAAAAATATTTTCTATCCATTGAATTTTACACGTTTAAATCTCCAAAAAGTCCATCCATCAATCTGGCCCCAACCCTTATGACGCAAATTACGCGGGATTCCTTAAATACTTTCGAAAAATAATCAACGCCGCGCAATAATCATTCAAATTACTCACATCACCTCTATCTCATCCAATTAATCCGTATTAGACGGTGCAAAAGGATTTTTCATCGATATAAATTGAGACGTTAAGAGCATAAATTGGAAATTTATCCAGTATACACGGTGCTATGCATGCACGGTAAATTGCACCGATTTATCGGTCGCAACTAATCAACCACCTGTCCGATCCCGACCCGATCCGATCGTCCCAGTTTAATAATATATTTTAATATCGCATTAAAATTTTTACCCGATCTCCTCCTTATCGATCGGGCTGCACTGTAATTTCACCTTTTTTTCGTTTTTATCCAATCAACTTACCGTTCGATCGATCCAAAAAAAAAAAAGACGATCGTTTCATTCGTTAACTTGTCCTAACGGCAACCGATGGATGATAATAAGAAGAGGAGAGACGCGGATTTCCTCTTGTTTTCGCGATGCGGAATCTCAGATAGAACGAGGCCAGCGCGTTGTTTGTCCCGGGGCACGGTGACTTGATTAATCCCATGAACGGAGATCAACGCCAAAAATACGGGACACAATCGGAGGACGAAAAAAAAGCATTGTTTGACGATGAATCTGGATGCCCTTCCTTGTTGAGAAGAAGAATTATTTTTAAAATGTACAATCTTAGATTACGTTTAACTAAGAACGGAATATAAAGTAGTGTAAAATATTCAATAGAAATTTAATGGAAAATAGGATGGTTCCATTTTTCAATTAAATGGTTTAATTTGTAACAAACTTGAAATTATATTATAGGGAAGAAAGCATGTGAAGGATCATCATTTAAATATATTTATCAAATTCTTCTTCAACAAACATCTCTATTCTAGCAGTCCAATCGATATTTCATAAAACTTTATTCAAAAACGCCAAAACATTCACGAATACCAACGTGGTTATCACGATGGTAGATACGCATTCAATCCGCGGCACAAAAAGGCGAAAGCTAAGAGAAGAAAGCGAAGAAGAAGAGGAGATATGTACGAGAAAACTTGAGGTATTAAAGTTGGCGAACTTGATAGCCGACGTATCCACCCCCTCGCCCCTGTTTCCACGCGTTCTCTGGCAGGATATTGCGATAAAAGAATTACTCGTTCGTGTGAGAACGTCTACGCTTGACGAGTGTGAAAGAAAACTCGTGATATTAAACTGAATCCTGAGGCTGTCTTTTCTGTCTGTCGGATGCCTACGTCTCCGGAAACTGCTTCAAAGATGCTTCAAAGAGCGTACTCTCTCCCTTCCACTTCGACCGTTGCTTTCTTTTTTTCTTTCCTTTCATTCGTTCCGAAGGAAAATTCAAATAGTGTTACAATTAAGGATTTTTGATTATTCTTGCTTATTGCGTATATACATTGAGATTAATGCTAATTTTTAGAAAGAATTCATTTTAATGGAGAAAGATTGGCTGTCGAATGGAAAAACGAAAAAATCTCTAATTAAGAAGTTTCTTTTTTTTTCTTTTTAAGGTATCAAATACATTTTTCTAAAGTTCCTCATTATCGAAAATTGAATTAAATTTTAAACTACTCGTTGCTCTTATTATATCAAAAAAAATAATCCATTTATCATTTATTATTCATCATAGAAGAAACACGTTCTACACGCTTCCAATCCATCCCTGTATCAACAATCATTAATCGCGAACGGAACAGAAAATCGCAATTCGAAGAAGACTACCATACCCCCTCATCACCCCCTTTTCCGCCATACGACACGCCAACCGTGGACGCAAAGAACAACACGTTCGCAAAAAAGGGGGGGAATAAGAAGAAAGAGGCGAACAAACCGACGAAGACTAGACGCCAGGAAGAAAGAGGCCGATGTCAGCGTTGGAGAGAGAGAGGGGTACGGAAAGAAGCGAGGGCCCGCCGCTTCAAAGGACTATAAAAGGCTTAATCCTGGCGGCAGGAGTTATGTACGCTTAGAAGGGACGTAGATAGAATTGCGGTGGTTTATAGACGCCGTGCCCTCCGGTATATTGCAATGTGGTTAGCGTCCTCCTCATCCTCCTTCCTTCCATCCACCTCTTTCCTCCTCCCCCTCCTCCTCCTCCTCCTCCTCCTCCTCCCTTCCCTCCCCGTCCCGTGGGGTGCGCCGACAATGTGACATGCAATATGGTAATCACCGTGGAACGCTTCGGGGCCCTATGTGGATGCTGGACGCCGTGGCGCGGCCTCTGAATAGACTTCCCGGGGCTCACGGGAAAGGAAGTACGACAGGCCAACGACATACGTCCCCCCTCCACGCGTGGCGCGCGCGGCGCATGAATCACTGCGCATTTTTTCGCGAAACCGAATTGCTTTCCTTCGCTATTCGGAGGGGAACCTCGTTTCGAAAGGGTTCGAACGCGGACGTGGAAAAGGAGAAGTCGCTTTCGATTCGACTCGAGGATGGATTTTCTCAGACGACAAAGAAAATTTTTCATAGCGAAGGCGAATTGCTTTCCTTTCGGGGACTTCGAAAGGAGAAGTTGCTTTGGATTCGACTCGAGGATTTTGTCAGATGAGAAAGAAAATTTTTTAATAGCATTCGAAGGCGAATTACTTTCCTTTGAGAGTGGATTTGTGAAATAGGTGAAGAGAATTTTTGCTAGCATTTTTTCACGAAGAATTGTTTTCCTTTTCGGAGGGAAGAAAAGAATCTCGTTTCGAAAGGATTCGAATGTGGAAAAGGAGAAGTTGCTTTGGATTCGATTCGAGAATTTTGTCAGATGAGAAAGAAAATTTTTTAATAGCATTCGAAGGCGAATTACTTTCCTAGAATGAATTTGTGGAATAAGTGAAGAGAATTTTTGGTAGCTTTGGTAATTTTTTCACGAAGAATTGTTTTCCTTTTCGGAGGGAAGAGAGGAATCTCGAAAGGATTCGAATGTGGAAAAGGAGAAGTTGCTTTGGATTCGACTCGAGGATGGATTTTGTCAAACAATGAAAATTTTTGATAGCTTTTCTTTGGAAGGGGTTTCGAAAGGGTTCGAATCCGAATAGACATGGATCCAATGATGGATTTGTGACAAAGAAAATTTTTGATAGTATTGAATTGCTTTTCTTTGAAAGAGTCTGAATGAACATTGAAAAGAAGAAGCTTGCTTTCGATTCGACTCGAGACGACAAAATTTTTAATAATATTTCTTCCGCGAAGGCGAATTGCTTTCCTTTGGGATCCGATTTAAGGATGGATTTGCGATGACAAAGAAAATTATTGCTAGCACTTATTACCATACAGAGTTTCGCGAAAAAGAAAAGAAACGTTGGAGCGCGTGTCCCTAGTCTTCCTTATACGAAATTTCTATTTGCCACGGAAATGGTAGCCGGTCGAGGAATGGGCGAGCATGTAAATTTCCCATATTAGTGGTGGGGGCACGGGTTGCACGCGACCAAGCATTGATCGGCCTCGTTCGAAAGGCCGAGCCGCACGTTCCTTTGTCCGTTTTCGCAGACCGCAAAGGAGGTAGGCGATATCGGCCGCCATTAGTCCTTTTACAGCACAATCGGGCGCGGAAATTGAAAGGAAGCCTCTTAATCCGTGTACCGCAATTTTTCGCGGGGACGGCGAGGTAGAACAAACAATCGCGTATCCGGTAACGCCGCCAAGGGACGACAATGGGAAGGCGTTCCTGGAAACCCGTGGAAAGCAAGCACGCGACACACACGGTGTAAGCGAGTACACGTTCGTACTTGTACGTTGGTGGATACACGTGGCGCGTGAATCACGGGACATTTGTACCCGCCAACGTGTTACGGAGACAATGAGAGGGAGAATCTTGGAATGTGGATATTTTGATCGGTATTATTCCGTGTATAATGGAATCGTTATTTTTTTTCTTTTTTTTTTTTTTATATATATAAATAGAATTATATGTTACGTTATTTCACTTTGGCAGAGTTAATTGTGCAAGAAAATTTGCATATTTCTCTTGTCTTTGGCCCTAAGAAGAAGATTGATGCACTACGTTTTTATTATTATTATATTCTTTTCTAGCTTTAAAGTTTTTATTAATCGTAAGGCTATATTTCTCTACATTTAATATTTATAATTTAATTTACGATACTCTTAAACCTTTAGTACCGTTCTTTCATAACATTCTTACATTTAAAAGAATTTATTAATGTCAGAGGATCGACAATTTACACGTAACAAGATCGAGTAAAATCATCATAAATAGATCAGTTAGTGAAAATGAAGGAACTGGAAATTCCTTTAATGCGTCATTTACAAATGATCAATTTATTAACTCGCTAAAAATTCTTTGTAACGGAACGATCTGTGTAATCTGGAAGAGAAAGAAAAGAAAAAAAAGAATAACTTTGGTTTCAAGTTGCGATTGTTCGCATAGCGGAATATCACGCGATGAATCGTTTTCTAAGATGTTGCCGCGATGGATGGCGCAATGGCGGATTTGCCTCATCCACCGGCACGACATTTAGATCGAAAGTCCATCGGATGATCTCGTCTCTGAAAGATTAATTCGACTTATTACCGGTGAGTAATCACTATTATTATCCACGTCTTCGATTTTGTTCGCCCACGATCGAAACGAACGCAATAGTGTCCATAGAGAAAAACAATTTTTGTGAAATCGATCGGGAGGAACTAGCCTTTCACGAGTATTTGCCGGCCGAACGATATTCGATCGACTGTCTTACGTCTGATTTGAACGTTACTTAATTGTTGGGCCATCATCAATCGAGTATCTAAGGAGGAAACGTTCCAAGTTATGCTCTTCAATTGTCGTAATTAGACACAACGATTATTTACATATCGAATAGGAAGAGTATTTGTAAAATTTAAAATACGCATCATTTCTGTAAAAATGACGAACATTTGAGAAAAAAAAAGTTTCCCTTTTGATTTGAAAAGTGTTTCAACGAAAATGATTGTGATTAAGAAAGAAGAAAAAAAGAATTTTTTAATTTATCGAGTTAAAATATGACAAACTTGCAATAATATATATAGCTATATTGTAATAGAAATATGAAAAAAAAACTTTTGAACAATTTCCATTACCATCTTCTAGAAAAAAAAAAATTTCTGATAACAATATATACAATTCTCAACCAATCCATGATTAATCTACCCTTTGATAATTAAATCGATAGAAAAAATGAATATGATTCATATATTATGATTGCTTCATTATTAAACACAATATTACATAAATATTGAAATTGTTTTTCAACATTACGATATGTTATACACGAGTCGATAATTCCCCAGGAGGGTGCAATCATCCGAAGGATGATTATTCCGCGTTTCACAATAGTCTTTCGAGACCCGTCACATTCGGCCACGTGCGTGAATTTATTTGCTTCTGTTCATTGTACGTTACGTACGAAAACAAATGATTGTCATTATAGGTGTAGAATTGCTTTATTGTCTTTGAGCGAGGAAAAAAAAAGGGGGGGAGGGGATTGATGGGCTAAGAGTTGATCTCTGATCTCCGGTTTGTTGAATAATCACTCTATTAGCTGGATCTATCCGTTTACGATCCATCCATTGTTCCATATGATGGAATGATGCGGTTATTCGAACAGGTATTATTTTTCAATAATGGAATAACATTTGGAAATATGTGTATCCTATTAGCAATTAATTATTTTTTTTTATCTTGTCCTTGCATTTTCTTTAAAAAACATCCAACATGTATACATATTTTTTTTTTAATCATACTTTATCATTATTCAAGGTGTAAATATTCTTGACAAGTTTCATAACAGATTCGTCGCAACTTCACAATTTGATTGAATTTGATAACGTTATAAATAATACTTGTAACACTCGTTTAACGAACATTTGTACATGGAAATAGAATGAAAGTTTAAATTTATCAAAGATAACATTTTCCATTTAATTTTAGAAAGGAAAAAAATTCCGAATCGATCGATCAATACGCATATTTACTTCTATTATTGTTTGTATCGTAATTTTACGATTTTCGCATCGTAATCAATTCCCTTCATACATCTTCGACAACAAATCCATCAATCTTTCCAGAAACAATAAATCCAGGAAGAAACGTGAAACGAAGCCTCTTAGAGAGACCACCAATTCTTGTGGTGTCGACGATCGACGAAATTCCCCAGATAACATCAGTGTCCATCCAGAGGAACGCGCACAAAGTGCAGGAGTCCCGTTCGCAGCGCGTATGTCCTTGAAGCGTAGTTAGAATAACAGAGCACAAGGGTCAGAAGCACTTAGGGGAGCGTGACTGGAGATGAATTTATAATGACCTTGCGACATGCAACAAGAGGCATCGCTTCCGCAGAAATTCGCCAACAGAGATTATCCAACTCCTCCCCCCGAATGCAACAAGATCAAACATCGGCCAACCAGGTTGAAATCGTATATACATCCGATTCTTTCTCTCTTGGACACGGTCGCGGAAGTAGGGAACATCTCTTGAAGAAGAAGAAGAAAAGGAAAAAGAAGAAGAAGAAGAAGAAAACAAGAAAGGAAGAAAGAAAGGATTCGTGGACGATCGAATCGCGCGAGAGCCATCCAACCGTTGCATCGTCGTCGAGGGTCCACGATCGAAGATGAATTTATAATGACTCGATTCGAACGAGTAGCAAGGACTGAAAGCAGAGGAATCGTTCCTCAGAATGCACGACGATGATTCCCGAGTCTTTTTCCTTTTAACTTATTGCAACTCTGGACCATTTATGATATTCAATTGGGATAATGTTTGAACAGATAGATGCGGTAGAATTTCAAGCTTTTGTTTTGTTAGTTTATTGATTACGATATCGTCTTTGGCATCGAGAATTGGACAATTATTATGCACCAATGATTTAAGGTTTCAAGTTGTTCTCTTAGTTAGTTAATTCCATTGCCTGTAGTTTTATTCTCAGCATTGTTTGCTAAGCTAATTCTTTGTCCTCTGATCGAAACTAAAAATTTCAATACCTTGTTATTTCCATAGTTTTATTCTTTAGTCTGAAATTTCGAAGCCCAAATCTACCTTATTCAATAATGCTTTGAATTAAAAGAAATTCCATTTCTTTATTTTCGCTGTCCTCCATTCTCATCGTTCTCATTGGTTGAGGAACGAAGTCAAGACAATCTGCGAAGTTATTCTAAAGTGAATTTGATCTATAAATATTTTAAAATGGCGCAAACAATTTATCAATCATTATTTTTTATTAATTTTTATAAATTTTCCTTCCACGATTTATTCCACGTTTAATTTTTGACATTTCAAAAATAATGAGAATTAGATATTGTTAATGATTTTAATTACCTGGAACTTGGTAAAGTGGTAATTACGGTCTTTAGTGTCAAAAGGGTTAACGAGAAACCTGTTCACGTGGCTGATCATAAGTACATATGATGGATCGGATATTTATCAGCTTTTTACGCGGATTATTATGATCCTGTTTTTTTAATGCAAAGATCGTGACTGATCTCTGCACCTCGTTGGTAACTAAAGATTATTAATTGCGCCAGGGGTTAGAGGAGATGATACTCTAAGAAGAATCCTTCGTACAGGAGCAATTCTTCAGTGTTAAAATTTTTCTCAATGTCTTTTTAAAAATAACATTATACATTTATATATATATATATTGTAACCATGTTAATCCAATCCAAGACGATCTTGAAGAAAAATTTGTACCAATTTAATTAATCCATTAATTACAAATATCTTACGTACAAAAATATGCAATAACTCGAAAATAACAACATATACCACAAATAATATATTTTTAATACATTCCAACGCGTTAAAAATTCCTCGAATTAAAAGAGAAGAAGAAGAGAGGAGAGAAAAAAATGAATTTACGAATTTACAAAATTCGAAAATTGGCAAAATCGTGGCTCTCCTCCTCTCCTCTCTTCAGGCAGAGCCGAGCGTGGATTCGATTTTCGAAGGGGCGTACTCGGCCAGCGTTCCCTCCCCCCCTTCTCTTTCCCCTCGCATGCACTCTCTTAGCGCTTCTATATATACGTATATAATTGCGGCAGGACACGAAGGCGTGATGGATCGAGCGAAACGTAGGAGCGTGTAATGTAGCGTGAGCCGCGTGGCCTTTTACATGCCAGCCAACTTGGCCCGTTGCAGGCGAGCTTGAAGAATGGCCCCTCCGCGCCAAGGTGTTGGTTTGTTTCTGCGAAATTTCCACGTTTGATTAATAGGGCCGCGGGTGTTTCTGAAAGGACGATGATACCACCGGCGGGTAGAACGGGTTCCACCAAACGACGATGGTTCGAACACATCCGCGTGTATTCTAATAGCCTCGTTTATGGCGGTGTTGTTAAGTTATCGCCGTCACCGCCGATACTCTCCTCCATCGGCGAAATGTGAAGGACTTCGACGAGAGAGCGAGCGAGCGAGCGAAGTGAACACGATCACAGGTGAAAAAGGCGAGAGGGACGAAGAAGATCCTGGATCCTGGATCTTCCACGTTTCTCTTTTCCTTTTTTTCTCGGAGGATGGCGTCGAGAGGACGTCACGGAGCTTTCTACAGGGTGTCCTTTATCGTTTTGAGATAAAGGAGTTGCGAGGAAAGTTGTGTTGCTTTTTTTTCCCTCCCTCCTCGGATATTTATTTCGAGATTTCTTTCTTCTTCGATTTTGTGATATTATTATTTATTTATTTAACGTGTGTGAAATTTAATAATTGTGTGAAATTATTCGACAGAGATTTAATTGGTTACAAATATTCTTTTGGGATGATCATCTTTCTACAAAGAGTCTTCTACGATTTCAAAGTGAAGTTTTTAAAGTGTGATATTTTGATCTTTCTACTTCAATTTCTGTTTAAATTTTTATATTTATATTATCCGGTGTTCAAAACGCAGAGAAGAAAGAAAAAAGTAATAAGAACGTGACGATTCAGATATTAGAAGTGAAACAATAGTCGAATGATCAACGATCACAGTAATCAGCTTTAATAATTTCGTTAAAGCCTATTCACGAGATAAACGGCAACGAAACGATTTCACAATCCACGAGGATTACGAGGATCTTATTAGAAACCGGCCGTCGTGATATCCGTTCCACGTAGACGTGGATTGATCGTTCGATCCACCTTCTGCACTTTTCTAAAATAATGACCGGTTCCCTCCTTTTTGCCCAACAGGTTATCGCGGTCATCGCGATGTTCTTTTCGCATTAATCAGAAGCCGATTAATCCTCATCCTCCACGATGAGAAATAACGATTTCACGATTAATCAACCGTTTGACGAATCATTTATATTTCTCTCGTTATATCTCGTTTCTTTTTTTTACAACTGTCGTGATTACGAAACAAATCGAGCCAAGCATTTTTTTTATTCCAATAATAAAAAAAGAAATAGTACTTGATATTGTTCGTATCTCGAGGAGGTATTTTTATTGTTTTTTGATTTTGATCGTGTCTTAATTATTATCTAGAATTATAATTAGTTGATAAGATAAGAACGAAAACAATATGAATTGAAATCAAAAAAATTATATTGAATCTCCATTATTTTGTAAAATGTTTTTTAATTTTATTTTTCTCCTCGATCCATAATCCCGACAATCTTATCGTTAACAAATCAATCCCTACGAGAAAAAAAAATTTACAAGCGAAATTCAAGTTTCACTCGAGTGGTCGCCCACTCGCGGCTAAATTTAGCCCAAGTGAAATGGAAGAAAAGAAGAAAAGGAAAGGAAAGGAAAGGAAAGAAAAAAAATAATGAAAAAAAAAAAGAGAAGATCTTAACAACTGTCCAACGAAATAATCGTAATTTATCCGAGGAGTTAGTTTCTGTCCGGGGTCTCATTCAAACGGGCGAAATCATGAAAATTCATAACCGTTGCTATCGTCATAATCCGACGATACCCGACGAGATGTCACCGTTCATTTCGCAGTAATCGTGGTGCTCGTTATCATCGGCCCTTTATTCGCGTCTGTCAGTGAACCGACTCGTCGAGAGGCATCGTCCCCCGTTGAATCTACGAGCAAGTTTCGTAAAACTCCTTCGCTCCTTCGAGGAGTTCCTTCACGGCTACGCGTCCAAAGTTAGTAAAATATCGACGAATGAACGAATAAACGTCTTGGGATGTTAAACGTTTGCAATTTGATTCACAAGGAAACGTTATGTCGAGTTTAGGACTTGTTATGTTGGAGATTAAAAAATGATATGTAAATTTTACGATGTTTAGTTAAATTATAAGATGGTCTATTCAGTTTTAACACTCTTCGAGATTCTTCAATTAAGTCTTAGGATCTGAAACTTCTATCTAAATATAATAAAGATCTAAGGTTAGTCAGGAATATTCAACACAGGATTTTTTATTGAAGTATCTAGTTGTTAAGGTAATATTGGTAAGATATTAATTTTATGATTATTGTTTCTTTCTGAGAGATGATTATTTTTTCCTTAAATTGCATAAACATTACGATCTTACTGCACTAAGTTTTACTTATTAAATTTATGTATTTGAAAAATAAAAAAAATAATTGTGAAACTCGAAAAGAGGAAAAAATTAAAAAATTAAGACTCGATATCTCAGGTGCGATTAAAAATGGGATTTAGAATTTAATCGCAAGATCGATAATTTTGAATAATTTTTTTAATTAACAGAAGAGAAAAGAATTTTGCACGAGAAATGATTTCTTTCTTGATTACCAAAGATACGATTTTTAAAAATATTCAAAAGTAATTTTTACTTAATTTTCTTTCCATATTAATGTAATGATATCGTATTGCTGCTCAACTCAGTTTCCAAAGTTACCTTCAATCTTTTATGCAAAGTATAATTCTATAATCTTTTCATGACCTCCAAAGTAATGACATTTAATTCTTTCAAGTAAGTTTCCAGTCACCTTCCTTTTATACACCTATAATTCTATAATCCTTTCATGACCTTCAAAAGTAATGACATTTATTTTTTTTTCTTTTTTTTTCTTTTTTCTTTTTTTTCTCTCTATATCTTTCTCTCGACCAAGTTTCCAAAGTCACCTTCAATCTTTTCATAACTTCCAGAAGTAATGACATTTAATTTTTTTTTTTTTCCTACACTTTTCACTCAAGTAAGTTTCCAAAGTGCCTTCAACTTTTTATAACTCTATAATTTTTTCACAACATTCTAATGACCAATATATATTTTCTTCTTCTTTTCTTTTTTTTTTTTTTTTTATTAAACGAAACATCAAACGCAAAAGAATTTGAACGATACAACAATTAAATCTAGACACAGATCTGAAAGGGTTTAGAATAGGTCCCAAGTATCACTATTGGGAATAAATGAACGTGTGCCTCGTTGGCCTATTTGTTGGGTAATCTCAGACTGTCTAAGTAAGTAACCATGATTGCTTTATTTCATTTCGACTGGAATATCTCCTGCATTGCTCGTTTCGACCGATCAATCTTCCCTCACGATTTAGATTCCAAAGTAGTTTGTAGTTTCCGATGGAAATTTGCATCGGATAATTTTGTAATGAATTTCGATACGAAACTATCTTCCGTATCATTCGATACGAAAACTACTAGGAATTATCTCTCGTATCGAGGAGAGAAAGGAGGAGAAAAGCAAACGAAACGAATTAAGGTAATTCATATTCTTCAAACATTCTCCTCCTCTCCTTCTCCAGAGAAAGAGAAGCGTGTGTGTGTGTGTGTTCAACGAAGAAGAGAGATTGAGAAGGGGAATCTTTGCATCGACAATATTATTTGCGATATTATTGCCATTTTTCCCATCTCGCTGCTTGATCTCGAGGAATTGGAATTTCGTAATAGGAAATTTTTCCAAATGGACAAAGCGTTAAATATGATTCGAATCGATTTGAGAAATAACAATAGTCTCTATATTTATATTAGATATTCAATCGAAACGATCGTGAAAAAATCATTATTTCATAACAAGCGATACGAATAATTTCGACGAAACAATGGAGAAGAAAATGGAAGAATTATTCAGAGATGAACTTTCAAAAAAAAAAAAAAAAAGAAATTAGAAATTTCTATCATTATTACAATCAATCAGTTTTTAATAATATACGATTTTCCAATAAAAATTTTCCCTTGCAACGCAAACAATTCGAACTTTACTCACTCATCTCTTGCAACTATTGCTCCAAAACTCTGCTCAACACTTGTGTCCCTTAGATCGAAACGAATTGGAGGCCCGAAACGCGAACATTTAACTCCTTCCATCCGCATTCCACGGCTAATTTTATTCTCTCGTAAGCGGGTGTTCAAGACTGTATGATACCGTCTCAGGAACCGTGAAATTCACGCTCTCTAGACTCTCTCTCCCTTCCCCTCTTTCTCTCTCTCTCTGATACTCGCCACCATAAAATTTCCGCGATCGCAGAGAGGAAGAGGTCTCGCCAGCGGACGACAATCGTTCAGAACCGGCTATTCTCACGCCGCTCCACCACTCTGTTCACCGTCTGTGCGCGAACTATCTCGAGAGTGGCGACTAATGAATACAAAACATGTCAACAACCGTGGGAAGTCGACGAGGAGAGGTTTCGGGCAAGCGTGTGCGCTTTTAATCGAGCAGCCTGACGAGGACGAAGAGAAGAAGAAGAGGGACGAGATGTCACTTGCAAAATATATGGATTTATTTGTCCAGTGAAGTTCAAATATTTTTGGAAAAAGATTTAGCTTTTTTTGAATCAATGACATGTGTAATATATCTATTATTAAAAAATCGAAGTTATTCTCCCTATTTGAAGAGAAACTAATTAATTTTACGATTCGACTTGATTTCGATTTTTAAATTTCGTATCTCGTTTATAATCCGTTTGGAAGAAGTAAATTAAAAAGATGAGGATAATTACGAGAATTTCTGTTGAAAAAGAGGGGGAGGAAAAAAAAAAGTAATGATTGTATTTTGAAAGAGGCATTCTTGCCTTTAATTGCCGCTCGGTGGATTAGAATTATCTACGTGCAGTGGTCTATTCATGGTGCAACCCGCAGCCAACTTCACAGTATATTCACCTCCTGGTTTATTTGCCGATGTAATTGCCATCGAGGCGCGCCATTCTCCACACCTGGTGGAGTGGCCCATACCTTTGATACCTCCGCGGCCCCGGCCCCGCACACCGAGACTTCGACCCACACGAATTTAGCGTACGATCCACGGAAGCACGTGGAGAATTGCTGTACACAATGTTTAATCTCGACCTCTTCTCTTCTGGCTACCTTTCAAATTCCCTATCCGTCTCGATAAATATCGGGTTGAGAAATAATTTCTCGAAGGAAAACGTTAATATGTGTCGTTCCTTGTTTCTACTTCTCCTTGTATTCGATACACTTTTTTACTTATTATCTTGTCCTAATTAAGTAACTTTTCTCTCAGCCTGTATTTCTTTTTAAAATTTAATCCAATTATATTGTTCATATTGTGTCATATCCTTGTGTAAAAACGTTATTTGAAATTGCGAATAAAAATATTCAACTATTTTCTTACATTCTATTTTCAATATTAAAATTGAAATAATCTCAATTCAAGTTTGTACACATCTTAAAGAATTGTTATCTCAATTATAAATATTTCGATATATTTATATCCTAAAATAAATTTTCAAATATTATTTTCCAACAAAATTATTGATAATTTCCACCTAAGAAAATATATATCCAGCATATATATGTAGCAATCGAAATTTTTTCTTTTACAAAACTTGCAATTTTCAAATTTTTTTCACGTTTCAACAATAATCGTACCCTGTACAATCGAGTATAATATTTTAATAAACCGTGGAGAAGAACCATCGTCATTTTCTAAGCGTGGAAAAAGAAGGGAGGGAAAGAAAGCGAGCATAAACGTGTTATTCAAATCGCACGATATACCGATATACCGCAAGGATCTAGGATCTAGAATGCGCGACCGCACAAATGTCGCAAGAGATTCGACGCGGCCGTGCTCTTATATTCACACGTCGTAAATCCAAAGAATAGAGTAGCCCGCGCATATCCCAAGCGCAGCCGGTCATCTGGAAGTTCGTAAGTCACTTCAATCAGCTGGTATCGGCGGACATATCGCGGAGGCAGCTTCGTTAAGCACAATGCATACGAATGCAAGAAATATCAACCACTGTAGCCCCGATGGTGCTCAGTCATGCGATAAATTTTCAAGCCGTGGCAAACGTAAAAGCGTTCGCGGGAGAAATATACCGAGGGAATCGCCTACGAGCAGCGAGCGGACATAAGCGGGCTTTAAATGGTTTATGGCGAGCCTTTTTTGCCGTATTTTCTTTGAAAAAAAAAAAAAAAACAGAAATACCGATGAGACGCTTCCTTATTCTTTAAAAGTGTTTTTATTTTTATTTTTTTTTTTTTTTAACGATCGATTTATCCGAATTTGAAACGAATCGCGTAATAAATGGATTCTTGTGTACCACCGTATATCGACGGAATAATAAATTATAATTTTGATTTATGAATATTTCCAATTACAAAGACGCATAAGAACGGGAGGTGAGTATTTATAAAATTCTGGGTAATAAAAAATATAGGTGAAGATTGTTCTCTTTATGTTACGATAATTAAAACTTCTTCCTGATCGTTCGAAAAGTCGTTTACCTAAATAGATTTATCTCTATTAGTTCGGGTGTAATTGTATTGTCACTGTTACTTTCCTGATTCGCAACACACGTATATTTAATATTTAATAAGTAACCGTGTTGTTTACTAGAAATCCATAGAACTTTTATTGTACACTAAAGTAATTATATTCCTCGTTCATAATTAACCATCTTTTTCTTTCTTTTTTTCCTTTTTTTTAAACATTCTGAAAAATTAATAAAAATTTATGGATCTCCGTAAATTTTCAATACGTACTTACGTACACGTAAAAAAAAACGTGTATATAGAATTAATTCGAAGATGAGTCGCCAACAATCGTTAAAAATCTATATCAAACAAAAATCAAATAAAAAATATATTTATATCACACTTGTTTAAACTTGTTCAAACAAATAAATTCGAAAAGCTAGCAACTTTAAATCTTTGAAAATCATTAGCTCGTAAAGAAAAAGAAATATAAATTTCTCTAACTCGTTATATTTCTCTTCGTCCTTCTAACCACGGCTACCACCGTGCAGATATAGACATTAAACGTAAGTATAGGCATCGGGAATAAGTTGTCGTGAGCGCATCGGTCAGAGGAAGATTATAGTGTCGTGCGAGCAATAAAATAGCTTTTGCGCATGGACACGCACCAGGTTCCATATGTACGGTTGGTAAAGTCTTCCGGGTCATCGGTCGGCGGGGACGAACTCGCATGGGGAAGCCGGTCCACGAAGAGACAGTGAAACGTAACAAGTGGCTGACATAAGGCTCATTCGCCGTTCTGGATGGTGAATACCGATTTGGATTCTCGACACATTCGATCGGAGAATAATTTGTCCAGACGGATTTACTTCTACTCCCCTCTTCCGCAATTGAGTTTAGCAGTCTAGTAATGGAAAAGTGGAGTTTGTTTGCTCTACCGTTGTTGAAGGAGAATTTATCAAGGCCAATTTGTAAATTGGGGGATCGATATTAAAAAATTGTAAAAAAGAAAATTGTGAAAATTGTGAAAAATTAAATTTTGGAAGGTAGTCTTCAAGAAATCACAGGAGAAAGAACGGTGTAGTAATCAATAACCATCATATTTTTCTTAACCACAAACCGAGTTTCCAATCTCGATAACCCCTCGCAGAATCAGAATCCGGTTAAACATCGGCTACCTATGCAATAATCTCCCTAATTGCATCCATTCTCGCAGCCTCTCAAGTTTCCACGAACGCTGGATACCTGGATTTCTGTATCGCCAGTCATAAAGCATGATCCCAACCGGCGATAACCGGCCACTACTATTCAATAATCTTGGAGGCGCGGATCGGCCTCGCGAGTCGCAAGATTAAAGCGGACAGTGATTTTACGTCTCTATGAAGCGGCGATAATTTCGAGTGGTGGCAAGTTGATGCTTCGACCAACAACGGATTATTAAAGAAAAAGAAAAGAAAAAGAAAAACACAAAGAGGAGGAAGAGAAAGAAGAAGGAGAAGAGGGAGAAGGTTCATTCAAGGCTCCCCAAGGCTCGATTATCCCTGCAATCGAGATGACCCCTTGGGTACCTCGACGACGACCGTAACGATCAACCTGGATACGCTTCCTGCAACCTCGGCAGGGAGGTGGAAGGCAAGGTTCGCAGAGGCAGAGATAACTGATTGCTTTTGCCTCGCGGATGAGACCTAACGGGACGAACAATCTCCCTTGGACCTGGCAACGTGTGTTTCCATGGAAGAGAAAGGGAAGAGGCACGGCTTGCGTGGCCGAGATCTCGTACTCGGGAAGAGGGAAAGAGAGTTGTGGTATCGAGTTGCAGCATGAAAATTGGAAGATCCGCGTCACGCGTGTTGACAAGCGGTAATTTGCCGATATTAGCGAGCTGCCTACGAAAGTTGTCGAAATGTCGTGAACTACGGCCCAGAGGAATGTACACCTTGGACGAATCGAATGTACGTGTGATAATGAGTCGAAAAGATGGCGATAATTTTTTCAGTTTGAAAAATGGATGAGGAGAAATTGCAAGGATGATCGATAATAATGGAAGAAGGAATTTTGACAATTGATATTATGTATCTATAAATTGAATCGACTATTGTTTTAAAGAAAAGTTCGTTAAAATACGATTTTTGCACATTTGATGTATATCGTTCAATATACGAGAAATATACGAAGATATACACGGTTTAAATAACACGGGTTTTTTCGAAAATGGCATTTCACGTCGTGTTCAAGCAGGCGCAACGTGGGATTAGGGCAAGCCAACGATAAACGATGTTGATACGTCAATCCGTTTACCGAAATCAACAATGGTTGTTGCAGTAACCAATTCCTGATCCTCCTTTCTCTATCGAGATCTATCGATACAACGAGATAGCCTGGTAACCAAACGAGCATCGTGTATCGAGATAAACTCGTTCGAGCCATTGCAAAGCGGGAATAACAAGGTTTCGCGATCGGTTTCCCCGAGCCTGAAACCATCCGCGATGTTGATGTTACAACTACGAATTTCGTTCACGGAACGCTCGATACACGTAGCTTCTATTTACTAATAAGCATTGTCCAAATGTCAAGTTAAATATTTTCTAGATTGGATCGTCGAATAATTATTATTATCTTTGATCCTCCAGGAAGGAATAAATAAATGTCGAATATTTCTCTCAAAAGTCTTATTAGCTCTTCAAAACTTCACGAATTACAAATTTAATTATGTGCCCCATAAACAGAGAAGGATAAAAATTGTACAGAATAAAAGATTAAACCTTTCTCTATCTTCTAGTTACAATTAAAAAGACACTGCTCCATTTCACTATTCTTCGATTGCAAAAATGAGACAAAATTAACAAAATTCGCTCGTTCCTCGATTTCGCGTATCGAATTGCATTTTGCTCGCCAAAGCAACGACTTATTTTTCTCCTTTTCTTCTTCTTCTTCTTCTTTTCTTTTCTCGACTTTCCCCACCCACGCTCGAATCCAGCGTGTAAACAGCGCCGACGATAATCCTCCCCCTCGCCCCTCCCCCGTTGTCCTTATCGGATTCGTATCGGCTAAACAGAGGCGGAATTTCGTAAATATTTCGCGGTACGTGGCAACTTTTCTCGGAACAACAAAGGCCGCGCCGGTGTTTGTCTATTTATCCATGGGCTGTTTGCGAGCCCGCATGCTGCAACGATGCAACCACACGAGAGTCACACGCGTAACAGGCATGGAACAGCACGCGAGTTCACGCTCGTGTTTGTCCCGAGAAGCACGGAGAGTTGAGGCCAGCCAACGGCATTACGGCCAACGTGCATTGCAACATCCAGGTGTGTGTTTTGCAACAAGCGGCTCGATAGTCGATACGCCGTCCGCCTTCTTATCGGGGTGTCTAAAACCGCATTCAGGGGCCGTGTAAACACGGCCGTAAGAACGTCACCTGGGCATTCTGGGTCTTTGGTCCAACGTCAAAACCTTGGAGTATTATAATATATGTTTATCTTTGTCGTGCACGGAGGATATCGTTCTTTTGTTACTCGTAAAAGAAGCTGAAATTCGAGAAAAGGAAGAAGATGATACGATTTAAAAATTAGAACAATGTAACAATGTTACATTTAATGAACTCGAAAGTGAATTAAACACGAGCATTTATAAGAAATTGATCGAGAATAAAATTTAAGTGGTGATAATTCTTCTCAAACGATTCAAGTCCATTCCTCTTCTAAAATCTTGTAAAATTTTCCTCAATTATTTATCTTATCCATCACGAGATGATTACAACACGAAAGTGCCTTACGTTCGTAAACAGCGATAAATAATGGTGCTAAAAAAATGGTCACTTTTATTTTGTAATAAAATCGTAAGATGAATTTCAAGTATGTATAGACGAAGGTGAAGAGAAGTGATGGGCCAGGGAATAAACGTTCGAGCGCGATGTGTCGCTCGCAGTTAACCTATCATGCAGTTAAGTTGAGAAATTAATACGGGGCACCGGTGAACGATGATTGACGTGCGCCGCAATTCCTCCCGAACGTACGATAATGTAATGCAATGCAAACAAGATAGGATACCATTAGCCTAGGGAGAAACATTACAAACAATTGCGACACACACGTACGCACACGTACACACACATACACACGTCAGAAATTCAACATCGAGCCATTATATATTTGACTGAAAACGTTCCATCGATGGACCGTTTGCAATCACGTTTTTCCTGTTCCACAGACATTTACACAGGGTTTGCCAACACCGTTTGCGTATACCGAAACGGCGGAGATGAAAATTCCGTTCAACAAGGAAATCGTGTACCAATGCGAGGTAACGATCGAACCGGTGAACGTGTACCGTTCGACGGTACAAGTAAATGTAGGAGGAAACGTTGAGGTTGAAATTTTTCTTTTTTTTTCTTCAACAACAAATCTGACACGACCGATCTACATACCTTTTTCTTCTCTCTCTTTCTTTCTTTTCACAAATTTAGGAGGATATAAGAATGAAGAAGAAGATAAATGAAACTCCATGAACACTTGGATACTTGTATTAAGTCTATTATATTCATGCTTATTCCGTCATATTTGTAAGTCGTGGAATAAAATTAGAAAAACGATCGAGAGACGCTTATTCGTAACGAGGCGCCTGTATCGCGAATATTTCAACGAAAGAGGAGAGGATTAACCTTCGCACCGATAAATCGAATCCCCATTAATAGCTGTTACAAGTGACTATCTCCAGTGACTAATGCATAATAGGCTCGTGTGTATACGAATCCCGTATAGATACGATCTTTCGCGTGTAACTTCCCTCTCTCTCTCTTTCTTCTTCCCATTATCTTGATCTCCGTTCGCCAAACGGCGTACGACACTTTTCACTATGGATAGAGTCGTTAGAGCGTGGTTAATAAATAGGCGTAACACACGGGATGAATTTGCAAGGCTGATGGAAGAATATCATCGTAAATTAGATTGAACGGTGTTTTTTCAATGTGTTTTTTTTTTTAAGTGATTGAATCGAGTGGTATGGTTGTGAAGATTAAGGAATTAATCATTTCTAAACAGATTATTGGATTGTAAAGAAAAGGATTTTGAACATCGTGTATGTTGTGTGGAAATATAGTTGCCTAGACGAATGAATAGGAAAAAATATTATATACGTTTGATTGGTAACTAAGGAAGTTGTAATTGGAAAAGGATAAAATAGATAAATACCAAAAAAAAAAAGAAAAAATGAGAAAATCTAGAAAGACTAATCCCGAAAAGTGTCACGAGTAAGGTTTGTTTGTATTTCACGTCTCCAAGTTTCCATTTTTGTACGTTTCAATTTATAAAAGATCAACCTCTTGTTAATGCTCCATAATGCAATAATGTTATTTTTACTATTATTATTATTATTGTTGTTGTTATTATTATTGTTATTATTGTTACTATTATTGTTATTGTTGTTATTATTATTATTATACCCCCGTCAATTTCTTTCTTGGCCATTTGCCAAGCCACTTTTATCACTTGGGCATTACAGAATTTTAATAAATCCCCGGTGATATTTTATCCGCCGTAATCATCAAGTCCAATTACCTTTACGACCGAATAACACCAAATAAATAACCGACCAGGGTGGGCAACACCTTCGGAAGCTATTACGACGCGTTAGATGGGCGCCCACCAGTGTGTCCATGCTGGCTAGCTTCCTACTAGCAGCGTTACCACTGGGCCGCAATTTATGCGCATAATTACGCCACAGTAATGGTTTAGATTACACCACTTATTGCGCGATTAATAATTCCGTCGCGTTACAGCGCCACAAGCTGTGATTTCGCGCGAGCGTTCCCCGTTTTCCAGAATGGCGGCGGTGCCAAAAAATCCGTAATGGATCTTTCGCGCTTATCCTTACCCACCACGCATTATCACCATTATCGTCTCGCGACTGAATCGGCAAATCGATCGAATCTTTTTCCTTTCTCGAGAATTTTCTTCTTCTTCTTCTTCTTCTTCTTCCTCTTCCTCTTCTTCTTCTTCTTGTTGCAAGAGTAAGAGTCCATTTGAGAATGATTCAAGAGTCGTTCCTCGCTCTTTCGAAGTGACATTTACTTCCAACGGGATGCACATTCGCTGAAAATATTCTTCCGAGAATCGTAAATCTCGAAAATTGTATATTGTAAATCACGCTTGGAATTATTAAATTTTTGGAAAATATCTAAAATTGTAAAATTTAAAACTTTTTTAAAATCACAATTCAAATTTAAATAACGATTATTTTCTATATAATTGAATAACTCTTAACCTTTTAAAATTTTCTCTTATCAATTGTATTTTCATTCTTCTTCAGATCGCTAATCTATATTTCTCACGTAACGAAATTTTTAAGAATTACTTTCAACAATTACTCTAAACACGGACTCTACTTTCAATATATACCCGCATGCCAATTCTTGGAACCATTTTCTTACAGCGGCCTGTGTAAAGATAGCTCATGTTTTCTCCTCGAGGGCGATTAGCAGCAGAGACAGTCAGGTGCAGAAACGATGGCGCCTCGATCGTAGGCACACCTTCCGCACACTTATCCACGTTTTGAAAACAAAACGAAACTGCCTCTCGTTTCCTCCCTCTTTTCGCGATCTTCCTTTCCCCTCTTCCTTTCCTCCTCTCCTTCCTTTTTCCCCGTGGTTCCCGTGGCCATCTGCAGTTGCTACACGTGTGCATTATACGCGTGATGCACCGCGAGAAGGCGGAGTGAAGGGATCGTATCTCATCTGCTTCCCTTCTGGCCCTCTCCCGTTCCATAGATATCGCCCTCATACATTTTCATTCGGTCTTGGCGCTCGCCAACGGGGAAGCGAGACGATAATCGGGATGGAACAGAGATGGAGAAGGATGAAGAAGAAGAAGAAGAAGAAGAAGAAAGAGAGGAGCCACCTAGCCTAGAAGGGAGGGAGGCAGTGAGAACCGTTCTCCACGAGTTTCTCCTAATAAGGGTCCTCCCCTCCCTCCGTCTTATCGCCCCTGCTAATCGGCCTGCCCTTACTAGGACAAGAAATAGACTCTCCGAAACCCATCCCCCCCCCCCTCTTTCGAGTTCAATTTGTTGTTTCGCGGGGAACGATGCGATCGAAGGATGGATGGAGTGACGCTTGAATGTACGCTTTGCGCGTACTTGTAAATAGAGATGGACAAGATTAATCGAGACGGATTGGAAGGTATATGCAAAAGTATCCCGGTGAATAATTTTGATCGAACGAGATGGACGAATCGGTTGTTAGAAAAATTGGGAAGCAAAAGATACTAAGAAAATGAAATAATTTTGCGATTTAATCAGGTATAAAAGTAAGTTGAATTATTGAATCAATTAGTGTTGAAACAAATTCGATAAATTTAATTCTAAACGTTTAAATAAATTGTTTTTATTAATAATTTCTACGAAGTACGATTTAAGACAAAAAGAAAAAAATATTTATTAGCAATTCGAATTTCTTTCAAACGATACATGCTGCACACGAGCCATTATCAAACTCGGTCGTACCGAGAACCTAAATACATACTTTATACAACTACTCGACAACTATCGACCCGCATAACGTGTATATCTGTCAGGTATTTTCGCGACACATATTAAAAATCGCAAGATAGCATAAAAAGAAAAAAAGAACGTAATCAACATAATTATATACCAACCAATTTTTAGAACTTACACTTTGAAAAAGAGGAATGATACTGATATCCGTGGTACACCGTGGCTCTCTTCGCTGCGAGAGCAACGAATGACGAAGCTCCCCTCTCCAGAAAAAAAAATATTAAAGAAGAGAGAGAAAGGATCTCTAGGTTGTTCCAAGACGAGTTAAGACATAGTCCAAATTTATCTTGTCAGTTGTACGGGACGCGTCGCGGGATGCGGCGATGGTGGAAGATGGCCGGTCGATGATCGAAAAGTTACTCTCCATCGGAGGGAGATGGGTTCGAAAACCGGTAGGCTGGCCCGTGAACAACCGGCCGGGCGTGATCATAATAAATCACGGGGTAATACCCCCGGCCATCTTCTCTCTGCAAACACACTCTTATCGGAAGAGTTGGGTAGGTACGGAGAGCCGGCCAGCAAGAGAGGAACAAGCGATTCGGCAGCGTCACGACTGTCTGTCGTGACATCAAAGCCGGCTCGAGGCCACCAGCCACCACCAAAGAGTCTGACACGCGTGTCAACGATGATAAATCGCCGGCCTGGCTCCGGAAACCTCTCTCTCTCTCTCTCTCTCTCTCTCTCTCTCAGCGGCCATCGCCGCCACTCACGTTCGCAACCCCCCGTGACCGGCCAGTCCTCCTCGGATGTCGAGACGTTCCAGGCCGGTGGAAAATTCAGGGAACGCGGGATATCGCGATTCTTCGTACCAGTTTCGCACGTATCTCGAGATTCCGCGAAAGATCGTAGAATAAATTTTCACGCCGCTGTGTCCAGGTTGATCTATCGTCTAAAGCGCGCGTATTTTTCCTCCTCCTCCTCCTCCTCCTCGTCCTCTTTCCAATGCGCCTCCTCATTGACAATGCCAAGCGTTTACGCGCCGGTCCAACTGGTCGTCTCGAGCGAGAGCCGCCGCGTTAAATTCAACTTTACGATCGTCTATGCGTCACTTCTCGAGCTTTCCTCGCCACGTGTAAACAAACGTGGCGAGTTGGGACGGGTTTGAACGACGGCGTAATACTTTCATGAGCAGTTCTAAAACGAGAGAGAGAAGGGCAAAGAGAGAGAGAGAGAGAGAGAGAGGCGAGGTTTGCAACTCGCGGCGATGACATCAGGGGTCACGCGGCTACTTGACCCTTCCTGTTTTCCATAATATGGTCAATTAGTGGAAGACGGAGCTAGTGTCGACGAGGAGGAGGAGCCGGCAACTTCAGCTTTCGTACCGTTTTCTATGGGAATGAATTTATCGCGGAATGCGTGCGGTTCTTAATTTGTGCTTAATTCGCGGTCGCGTACGACGTTGTTGATCGTTATAGGAAAGGATATTCGGGCGGATCGTTTCAATTTATACGGGTATTTTATAGGTTACGTTGTTCGAATTATCATTTAATAATAATAATTGTGAAAAGATGTTTGTAAAAGAAAATATGTGCAGCGAGAAGAGAATATAAATGGAAGTAATCCTTGAGAATCTTTATGTTTCGGATTATTTTAGATTATTATATTATGCGAAGAAACATTATGTGAAAAACATTTTCTATAATATAAATAATTAGTTGAATTAGAAAAAAGAACTCGATTGAACAAAAATCTTCGTATATTATCTTCAAGAAAATTCGTTTAATCTAAGATTTGTTTCCAATAATAATTTTTCTTCAAAATTGAAAACTTGAAAACAAAAGTAAAAGATCTTCCAATGAAATTGCTCCATAATTCAAGATCAAAAAACGAAACGACTTTAGTCGAATTTATTCCATCGATCCGCAGCGATAGAAAAAAATCAATCACACGATTCGAGGAGAGATTCATCAGAATGAATTAACGAGTGAATTAACATTTCGCCGTTAACGAGCCACTCACGTTACACGTTCCCTCGATTATACGATCCCTCGATCCGCCTCTATCGAAACGAGCGACACGTGACAACGTTTACAACGTTTAAAAACCCGCGAAATGAATTATCCCCCGTGGCGGAGGATACGGTACGCTAATGAGACTCTCGTTAAGATAGCTTTGGAATCCGCGCATAAACACTGACATTTGCGAATAGCCACATAGGAAACAGACATCGATGCGACGTGGCATTAACGAGCCATTAATACGTCATCGTTAACGATCCGAGGCGCAACCCTCTTCGCGATTCGAGCGGAGACGAGAACAGATTTTGATTTTATCCTCTATTCAAAGAGCGGTGATTTATCGCCGATTGCATGTTTCGTCAACTTGTCAAATTGATAATCCACTATGGAATAGCACAGAAGAGGAATTATTACGACGAAAGAAATTAAACTTTACCTCGAGTCGAATTACTGACATTCGAATAAAAATATTTCCAATTTTTTAAATTCCACGAATGATAAATCCTCGAAGAATATATTTCCCAAGAAAATTTCCCTTTGCATTATGCGCAAACGTGGGACAAACACTTCTCGCCAGATTCAGATTCGTTGTGAGACGTGAACGAAGACGAGGAGAGAATTCGACCGATAATTAGACACGAAAGAGGCCTCTCGGTTTGAGACTTTGGCTACCACGCGGAGACACCTCGAGACACGTAGGTTATACGGGGCGGTAATGCGTATGGACAATTTGACATTTGCAAATAGGGGATAGGTTGTATTCACCGGTCGCATGGGCGAGAGCAGCCAGCGTACGTGCAAATTACTCGTGGCCGCGTGGGCGGAACAACGGGTTGATGCAACGTGAAACGCGAAAGTGAGGTGATCGCTGCGGATGGAATCGGAATGAAAACGGCCCTCTTCGATCTTCTACGTGCTACGGGTAAATATTGAACGTTTAAGAAATTAAGGATTTTGTATAATCGAATATCTTCCCCAATTTTCACTTTAAAAATTGTTAAGATACTAATAATAATCTTTTAATCTTTCCAAGTTAAAATTATATAAGATAATCATTTACTAGGTTACTTCAATTACATGTTTTCATCGTCAGAAGAAATTTCACGAGATGAGGGAGCGTGGATTGATTTTTCAATGGTTCAGAGGCAGAGCAGATATATCCAGTATCGGCGAAATATTTCGCCGTTACCGAACGTGGGCAAGATTGGTAGCGAGAGCCTGTCCCGTGGGGGCTTATCGAAAGTTATTTATGTCGCGCACAGTAGCTAACTCCGCGTGTGCACGCGGCAGACTGCACGCGTGCACGTGCTACCGAAAATTCCGTCAACACCCACGCGCGGCCCAGAAGCACCTGGCCGACGCGATAAAAACACACCGAGGAAAGAGAGCGAGCGGCCGGATCTTGATAAACCCGCAGACATCGCGGCCACTCTGATAAATCTGCTGGAGAACAAGCTCGCGAAAAACTGTTGTCTCGCGTGTCTCATCTCCGATTCTAGTCTTTACTCGATTTAATTTTTCGATCTCTCGTTGTACTTTGTAAAAAAAAAAAAGATATTTAAAAAGATGAAAGAAAGACAGGAAGATGTGTTCGTTGTTGTCGCATTTCTTTCATTTTTACTTGGAAAAAGAAATCTTGTTGAGTTTATTTGAAGAAAAAAAAGTAATAGACAAGTATAGAATTATTTGATTTGATATTTGTACTTCTATTTCGAAATGTGATTTTACACAGAGTTGAGAATTTAATTGCTTTGACTTTTCTGAGAAGATGAATGCATTAATAGATCTACATAAAATATTCAATATAAATGGAAAATTATAACGAAATATTGTAATATAACTTTTGACTAACCATATTTTTCTTAGATAAAACTATTTACTTTCGTCTATTTAATAATTTAAATTTGAAATGTAAAATGGAAAAGCGAAATAAATAAGAAAGTAATAATCAATCTGACATAGGAAGAGATATCTTGCTTGAAGATAACAACTACTAAAAAACGCTTTCAAAACGCATTGCTTCGATCACAAAAAGAAAAAAAAGAAAAAAATTCTACAGATAAAATCTACATCCAATCAAGTTACACATACCTACACCTTCAACATTCCTCTTCAAAAATAATCGTCGTCCTTCCATCAGCCTTTCACGACGCGAAACTCAATCACATTCGAAAAAAAAATCCACGAAAATCCACGGTGGAATTACCTGAAAAAAAATTCCCCAAGTATGGGGGAATCTCGTCGTAGTGGGAATCACCAACAATCATCGATACCTACGAAAGGTCGAAAGGGTGCGCGATTCCCGACGACTTCTCGTCGCGTTGAATCTCGTATTTACGCGACACCCGCGTTCCTCCGGGTCTCGATTTTACGACGACGAGTGTCCACTCTTTTCCATTGAAAAGATTTAGAAGGAAGAGATAGAAGGGGGAAGAATAAGTCCGACGAGGAGGAGGAGGAGGAGGAAGAGGTTGGTTCGAGGCGAGTAATGGAACAGGCCTGGTGTTGGCTATCTAGCCGCACCCGCCACTAAATCACGAGATATTACCGGCATTGTGCTCACAATCAGTCGTAATACCCACCACCGACACGATACGACCCCGTGTCGAGAATATACCACGGCTATCCGCCGTCGGTTACCGCCGATTTCCGATTATTATTCGTGTGGCGCGGCCGATCGCCGAGCCACGACCACGAGGTCCCCCCAATTGCGAACGCCGCTCGTTCGACCATCCGTAAATCCGTACCGGTTTTCGCGGAAGAAACGGGGACAGGGACAGAAGAAAGACGGGCGTTTGGGGTTGGATCCGTTTCGAAAATAAAAAGCACGGCCGTGCAGTTTGTTGGTAAAGTTGTTCGAAGACCTGTTTCTACGGCCAGCTGGGGCGGTGTGCATTTTTTCGATCCTGTTTTACTAATTGCGCGGAAAAATTTGTTTTATTGGCTGCGAGGTCGATCCCGGATTGTTAAATTCGTGGACGAATCGTTTTTTTTTCTTTTGCCAGGCAAAATTAATATTTGTGCATCGGTGGAGTTTGTGTTCGGTATATTGGTCATCTTTGGTTCAGATTTTTAAAAATTTTAAAGTTAGGTTTTACTTGGGATTATTGGGCTAGTCGAGAACAAATGTTAGAAAGAGAAGAGGATTGGTGTCTACGATAGTGACTGTTTGAGTATTTGCATAATTTTTTAAGATATTGTTTATTGAACACCAATTATCAAGGAAAATTTTGGAGGCAAATGTACTGTAAAGTTAATACTACAAATAAAATATTACATTACGTGAAATAACACTACACTAATATATAGTATAATTTTCAGACAAATTAATCACACGTATATTTCAAAGAGAATCGTAAAATAATATATGAAATAACAATAATTAATTATAAATTATATACTTATATATTAGCCTATAAGAAATTATTATACGGAATGACTATGTATATTACGAAGAAAATCATAAAATATTAATTTCCATTACAAATTTATCCATTAAGCATATATTTATATATATATATGTGTGTTGCTTCAAAACTACCAAAAAAAAGAAAAAATTGCTACACATTGAAAAATTTCAACAACATCTGCATACGTTTTTCGTAGAAAATTCGCATACGGCATTTTACACCATCGTCGAGAATGAAATGCGCTATAAAATGGTAACGAGGATGAGCATCCCGATAATTAACCAAGCGAGAAATAAAAAAAAAAAAAAAGCGAAAGTAAAAAGTTTAACGAGCGAGGTGACGCAGTTTATCGGCATAGTACGAAGTTCGTCGCAATGAAATTCATGGAATTCAGGAGGTCACGCCCAAAAAGTCTGCGAATGGCGTGGCGTTTCGGCATTCTGTTGATAGCGGAGCGCGGCAGCTGCGCTGATAACGCGGTGTGATAAATAGGCGCATTCGGAGCACGTGACTGCCTGCTAATAAATTCGTTTTCCGTGTGGTCGCTGTTCAATGGCCGTTGAAAATATTAAAAAAAAAAAAAAAAAAGAAAGAAAGAAAAAGAAAGAAAAAGCGAGAAAGAGAAACGGCGAAAATGAAAATGAAAAGGAGATGGGGGAAATATTGGCGGCATTCGGCAAACTATCGGGGAAAAAGCGTTTCGTGAAATGAATATGGTTAACGTTAATTTTACATTTTCCAACGAGATTACGAGGAAAGGTGGTGTACCAACGATTGTACCAAACAAACTTTTTATCTTCGTCTACGTTGCAGTGATAAGTGTTATCAGGAGGCCGCGTGGATGACAACGGCCAGACAGAAGAGGAGAAAATATCTAAGTACACGTATAGGGTGTTCCGTAAATATGACTAGCTTATCTTCTTAAAAGTGTAATAAAACCATTTTGTTGTAGAATATACTTTTTCTTTCGGTCCAATTGTTATGTACAATATTATATATCGCAAGGATATTTTGCAAATTACTACACAATTTTCTCGAATAATATATTAATGAATATTTAAACATTGTTTCGATTGCATAAAAATCAGTCACATATCTCTATAATAATTTTCTAGTAAAATTTAAAGATTTCATCACTTCTCTACTACCATCTTCTTAACACTACATCGACCGATGCGCGACACTAGCGCCACGTGATTATCAACTCCAGGTACTTTCATACGTGACACGAGCATATTAAATTAGCACCTATTAATAAATTCACTTATACGTTTCTTTAATTACTTGCTACTTTCCCATACTAATTTCAAATACTTGATTTATCATCGCTTCGCAAACACGGAGGGGGAAAAAAAAAAAAACGTCATTTTATTAATTCTCGACACGCTTCAAACTAACCGGTTGCCGCATTATTATTAATTATAAATCTTAATCAATTTTAAGAGAACATCTAACTCGTCACAACTCCTCTCCTATTCCTCGTTCCAGATAATTCTGAAGGAGGAAAAAAAGGAAGAAAAAAAAAAAAAAAAAAAAGAAAGAAAGAAAGAAAAAAACGAAGAACACGAGGAGCGCAACAAGCCATCCAAGTCTTCTTTCAAAATTACCACGAACACCGTGTGATTACCTTGACACGATTGAATATTCATAAGCAGGTAGGTAACAGGTATATACGTCGAGTTGCCGGTCGAGTTTGCCCGTCGAATTAATTGCGTGTATCGCAAGCCAAGGGGGAGCAGTTCTTTTTTTTTCTTTTTTTCCATCGTTATTAGAAAAAGGCGCGCTTTTCCGGCGTTTCCAGCTTAATAAAAAGCCGCCTTATTAGCTGCACCCCTGACACTCGCGAGGATACTCCTCGCGAGGAGAAGACTCGCGAGAGGCGGGGCGAGGCGAGGCGGGGCGAGGCGAGGCGAGGCGAGGCGAAGCAAATTTATTGTGCTCGGACTTATATTGTCCCGCAAGAACAAAGAGAGGCAACACGGACAAAGAGTAACGTCCTACGGGGACCGAGGAAAGGATCTCTCGAGAAGACAGGAGACAAAGGAGGAATATATTATTATACATCGGTGCCACGAGGAAATTAGGCGAGAGTTTCGAGCTGCATCCCGAATGGGTTCTACTTACGAGGATGACGTGCAACAACGACTTTGTCGAAATGATTTGTAGCGAATGAATTATGCTTTTCCTTCTTCAAAAACTGATACTTACGAATATTACGTACTTAAATATACTGTTATAACACGAATTAAATATTTTCAAGTTTTAATTCCATTTTCTCGCATTCACTCGAAATATCGAATAATTATATGTTTTCGAAAAAAGTAATTCTTTTTTTTTAATACTGAATATTACATTCTTATCCCCTCTCTTTTTTCAAAGTCTCGTTCATCTGATCGATTAATCAATCAATTTTCTGATGGAAATTTTTCCAAATCCACAATTCTTCGCTGTATAATTTCGAAGTTGGAAGAGAATTGAATTGAATTCTCGAGAGTTTGTTTGTCGAACGCATAACGTTGAAG
Source organism: Apis mellifera (assembly GCF_003254395.2). Classification (NCBI taxonomy): domain Eukaryota; kingdom Metazoa; phylum Arthropoda; class Insecta; order Hymenoptera; family Apidae; genus Apis; species Apis mellifera. The sequence goes on along the minus strand of NC_037644.1, from coordinate 10,054,444 downwards.
ATCGGGGGCACGTTCTCTCCGATAGAAAATAAAACTCCTTTGGAGGAGAGTAAACTAATACCGGTTGCACAAGCCGATACGCTCGTTACGACCGCAACGAAATCCTGTTGCGCGTTATTCAGACGAATAATTACGACACATCGCGCGACCTTAATTCCATTATAATTGGAGTACGCAAAGTCTGCGGTTCTGCTCGCTCCTAGTCGCTCCGAGTGCGAACGACCTCGAGACTCGTCTCTGACGCCATGACGTCTATCCAGCTGCTATTATTATTAATGCAACAATCCTGATTCGACAGAAATTAGACGGATCAAATGTTTAGCAATTTTTTTTTTCTTTTATAAATTATAAAATTCTCACAATTATATACACGTTATATAACGAATATGTTACGACGATTATTGAATTATTGAAAATTAAGAGAACACTTATTACGCAATATTTCTTGATTATTCCGTTTGCTATTCGAAAAAAGAATTTCACGGTTTTATTATTAACAAAATGATAAATGTGTTATACGTGCACGAGAATGATATATAATAATAATAATAATAATAATAAGGTAAAATCACTGATCAAGATACTCGCAAACGAAACCAACAAAATTATTTATAATTATGATTAACCGTCATCTTCAGAAGACGGTAGGTAGCAGTTCGGTTTGTATTTCCTCGCCAAACGAGATTATAACGCCGGTCATCAGCCTTTGAGGAGATGGGATAATAACGCGGCGTGGATCCTCATTCCGTGGATTTATAAGTCACGATCTCAGATTCGAAATAATTGATAGAAGGAAACCGCGATGAAACGAAACGGAATGGGATATCGGGCAGTGGCCGTTCAAAGGGGGAGAGGGTGGGTGGGTGTACAGGGTGGCTATTCGATTAGTTTCCGCCTCGCCCAACCGCCTTATCCGCTCGCAACGATTTACGAACGCGAAAACCGTCAGGCCGCGTTATAAACCATCGAAATACCGATACTCGACAACGGTTATAGGATCTGGACGTGCGATAATTAACAGCCGGACTCGACATGATCGCGAGATACCTCATCCGTCGAAGACGACGCTGTTTGCCGTTTCCTGCGCCTTCAACTTCCGTTTCTCGAGAAGATACGCCTCGAGAGATTTAGACCCGCTCGTTTCTCATTTGTTTAAAAAATATTTAAACGCCCGGCTCTCTCTTCCTTATTGTTTTTTAGATTTATAGTCAATGCAACGTGGTACATTCTGCCGAGGAATGTAAATTGTGTCCGCTAAGATAAGAGGATACGTGGTGTACAGGTAAGCGGAAAAACCAATAAATGTGATATATGATATAAATTGATGAAACACTCTTGTAATATCTTGGGAAATAAAAAAAAAATTTTCTCCTTAAACGTCTCATTACATCTTTTCTTAATACAGAAATACGAATTCGTAAAATTATTACTATTTTCCTTTCCTCTTCTTAATATATGTATATATTAATCAATATTGATCATGGTATTAATAAAAATATTCTCTTTAAATATCTTATTACATCTTTTTTTAACCAGGAATTCATAAAATTATACTTTCCTTTCCTCTTCTTAATATATATTAATCAATATTGATCATGATATTAATAAAAATATTCTCCTTAAATATCTTATTACATCTTTTATCTACAAATTCATAAAATGTATAAAATTATTACACTTTCCTTCCCTTTTCTTAATACACATATATATATTAATATTGATCACGGTTATTATCGTTAAGATAGCACTTAAAATTGCGTTTCTTCCGATCCAATTAAAATGATTAATTACGATTATCCACGAGGAGGAAGCGCGAAAACTAGTTCTAGGGTGTACTTCTCCTCTACAACGTACGCGTATCACCGATTTCCTGCGACCGCGTGCCGTTTCCGGTGTCGTTGCTCGACGAATTCTCGCCTCGAGTCACCGGATGCGCCGATCGCCTCTCGATACCGGCCGAGCTCGGGTTCCCGGCGGAATGAAATCGGCAGCTGGGAGCGCAGGAGGATGTACGGCGGGTATACACGCCTCGCGAGAAGATTAAAGCATCGGGCAAGATAGGAGGCGGTAATTGTTATCGCTGCTGGTGTCACTCAGATTACTGGGAATCGGAGAAATTACAGTGCTCGCTCGGCTCGGAATGTTCCGTGTACTCGGAAGGTTACGAGAATTGATTCGAGGAATATGCGGAGGGGAAAACGAGGAGGAAGGAGAGCTGATCGTTGGTGCTTCGACGAGTTATTTTTAATGGTTTATAGAAGAGAGGGGAAGATATGTATTTTAGATTATTTTGTTGAATTGAATTGAATTTTGTGCTTTTCGAAATTTTAAGAGATTGTTTTTAAGAAGGAATTAGGAATAATACAAGTTGAAAAGGTTAATATTATCGTATTGTTGAATTATCGTTGAAGAATATTTCGGTTCAATATTTGCAGTGTTTGAAAAGTGGAAAAGGGAATTATATTATAAGGCGACGGAGGAGCTTAACCTTTTACAAGTTACAAGAGCGATCTCAGGAGCGAACAAGTGTTCTCCACGGGGCGACCCCTTTCACGGATGGCCGTTCCCTTAACTTCCGCCGTGGCGTGGAGCACTTTATATCCAAGACTAAATAATAATTCCATAGTGGTACGGGACAAGCAAAATACACCATCGATGCGGTAAATTCTCTCTTCACTTGTATTTCTCATAAATCTCAATTTTTAACTATGATCTTCGTTTATCCAATAATTTATTCAAATTAATTTGAAAGATTCTTTTTTGATGATTCATCTCACTTAAAATCTTCGTTTATCTTTTATAATAATTAATCCAATTGTTAAAAGCCATCATTAATGATCCAATGCGTTGCTTATTTCTATTTCAACCTTCTGTTAATTTCTTTTCAATAATTGATCGTTGAAAAGTTGACTAACGTCTCCAATGATTTTTCAAATTGAAATTTCCATCGAAAAGTTTCTTCGATAATGATCAAAAATACGTAAGAATGACGTCACTTTGAGAGTGAAATTTCGCTTGCGCCCGAACCGACTCAAGGCCCACACCACCAAAGGTTAAAAAACACGACGATCGTCATGTTCACTTGACACCAAAGTGTTCGCATACGATCCGTTTTACGTTCCGTATACAGCCATGTATCCACACGCGTCACGGCCGTGTGCGTTGGCCAGATGCTGGCTGGCCCTACACGGATGGAGATTGCGTGCGGTTTCGCGTGGATCGTCTACTGATTGACGTGAGCCGAGACCGCAAAAATGCTCGCTGTACACGTTTAAACTGCAGTTATTTCGTACACAGAAAGTACAGTACGCGTATTCCTTCTTCCTTTGTCCGGTATAATATATTATACCAAGTTAAAATAAAGGAAGAAAATATTATACATTTGGTAGAAAGAGAAATATCGTATATAATTTAACAACAAATAAAAAATATTAAATTTCCATCATCATAAACTTAAATAATTCACGAAAAAAAAAATATATATAGATAGATAGACAGATAGATAGAAAACTATAATAGATTCCTGCGAAATAAAAAATTTTACGTACATCGTAAACTTAAATAAGACGTCCGTTCCCGCTCATCAAATTTACCTTATCTACCGTAGAAACGCAATTGGCCGGTGAGAAATTGGCGGTAAATTCAAATACGCTCGCGTACGAAAACCTTATCCCCCCGTATCCTCTACGCCGATAGAGGAAAAACCACGAGGATCCACTTAATCAAACTTAGGCCGCGATATCAGGGCCACGGAATATAAACGGTACGGTCTTCTTTCCGTGAATATATTCATACGATCGTTTAATAAATACAGATCGTAAAACGAAGAAACGGAGCTGCTGATAACACAATGTAGCTGTAAAAGTTATCAACGTGCAACGTTCCAATAAATTTTCTCTCGTTATTATCATCCCCTCGAAGCCAAGCCCACGCACGAATATTCCCCGTTTTTCAACCGGATGAAATATCCTCCTCCACGATGAGAGGAGGAACACAGTCACTCGATTTTGTCCCGAAGCGAGAAAAACTTTTTGGAATTTTCACCGAAGGGAAACGCATAAGCGCGCTCCACGTCCGGGAATAAGCGGCATTACGCCGTTATCTGGCGATAAACAGTTGATACCGACAGATGGCAGATAAAGCGGTACGCGTGGATCTCCGGCAGACGATGTGAATGCACCCTTATCTCCCCTCCTGCGACATCGTTTACAGCCACCCACTCGTGCAACCCGATTGCAATAGCCTTGAAGTTTGCAGCATGGAGAACCAAGGTCGCTATTTACAGCGGAGGGAGCACACAATCACTTTCGAATTGAGCGAATATTCCGCTCGTTACATCTACTGGGTGACCGAAAGGAAAAATCCAACGGCAACGATCGACGGGGTTCGAGGAATGAATCGAATAGGGGACACGTTAGTCGCGACATTTCCAATCGAATTTTGTTCGTTTCCTTGGCAACAATCGGTTTCGCTCGAAGCAAAATTTGTTTTAATCCTATCTTTCGTTTTCTCCATAGACTACTTCTGTATCGTGTATTCGATTATATACATGGAAAAATTAAATGATCGTTCGATTGATAAAATGTTCGTTAGAATTTTCTTTTCCTTCGAATTACTTCCTTTTTAGACAGAATATTAAAAAAAGAAAAACGCTTTCTTTTTAACGATCCACGAACAATTTAATGTAAAAGTATTATTAAAAATACAAGAAAAGTATAAAACACAGTACAATAAAAATCTTTGTATTCTGTAAGTTTAAGTAAGTTTGAAAGATTGTATCCACGTTAACTAGTTTCATAAATCAACCTGTATTCTCACGTGTATATTTCCTTTGCCGTTGTAAAATGGAAAATGTAATACGTAAGTATATATAAGGTTAATTTTACTCGGATCACTGCGTACAGTTTGTCGACCGGTATTTGCACGATCGTTCGCCACGCGATCACAGTTTGTCCCTCGTTGCAACTATCAATTTTAGCAAATTGTTGCAATTGGCTTACAACATTACTCTCGAATAAAGTCATTTACTTATCCGCCTATATACCTATCTATCTCTTTGTTTGCACACATTTATTACACGTTCCTCGAATCATCAAACAATATTTTATTGAATCGTATAAAATTTATTAATATACAACCGTCTGGACGAAATTTGCCATTCTTATTCGATATAAATTGATCGACACACCGATAATTAATAGAAATTTAATCGAATTACAAAAAAATTTATTCCAGTCTAAAATTTATTTTTCAAAATCGAATATTAAAATATAAATAAACCGATATATCGATTATATTCTATTAAAAATTATTCCTACAAAATTGTTTCCCAGATTTTTCTTTCTCTACATTTTAAACCCTCCTAATTTCCATACGAATTAACGAATCTAAATAACAAATTTAACTTCATCATTGCAAAAAATAGAATAGCAAAGACCATCGTACCAACTCGAAACGAACATTTTTACGATGCACACAAACACAAATCTTCTTATCCTCCTCCGATCACTATTCTTCCATACGAACAATTAAATCTCGAGAAAACAAACAACTGTGAAATATCGAAAGAAAAAAAAAAAAAAAAAGAATCGCATCAGCCTCATCCTCGCCCATCCGATATCCTTTCCCTTCCATCCCGTTTAATCATTTGCTATCGGCCATCGTAATTTCCAAGCCTTGCCCTGGCTTAGAAAGAGAGCGGCGCGAGTCGGTTGCACGTTCTCTCCCGCGGCCGCCTCACTCGTGTGCATTGTATTAATATCTCGTTGTCAACGATGACTGGCTGGCTGGCGGGTCTGGACTGATATACCGCCGACACACCCGTCACATTGCGATACAGGGAGATACAGAGGCTGCGAGGCCGTGTGTTCCACACGATAGAACGCTCTCTCTCTCTCTCTCTCTCTCTGTCAGCCTGTCCTCGCCGTTGAATGTGCAACACACGACGGATGGAAGGGCACATCACGTTGGTCCGCGGTTGATACTCTCTCGTGATCGCTTCTTCTTCTTCTTCTTCCTCTTCTTCTTCTTCTTCTCGAACGGCCGATGGTGGCGAGAAGAGGGAATTATCATGGAAAATGCGGGGGAAGGAAGCAGGTGCGACGAGGAGGATTGAACGATGGGCGAGTGGAGGAATGGGAGAAAATCGTTTGCAATTTATGATAGCCTACAGGACAATGTTGTTGCTGTTGCTTGTTGGTGAGGCAAGGAAGGGGGCGTAATGCGGCTACTGGAAGTGCGAAGTGAGTCTAGATGAAGGGTTTGAAGTTTCCTTTTTTCTTTCGAAGTGTTCGGGAAGTTGGTTGAGTTAAATTTCTGTGTTTAATTTTTTTTCTTTCTTTTTTTTTATCGAATATATACATAATCTTCTGCGAGGAAAATTGTGTATTTACGAGGTAGAATTGTTTTACGAGGAGTTTAGAATTATTGTTTTCGCTTTTTAATTAAATCAAACGTCGAAAAGAATGAATTATAGTTCATTTTTTTTTTTTAATGAATATCTTTATAGAACGTTTTCTTCTTCGACGAATATATTTTTTTAATTTATTCCCAAGATTTATTTTTGGAACAGTTGACTATTCAAGTTACAAATTTATAAATTCACGTTGAAAAATATCTGACATCTTAATCAAGATAAAATTCGAGTCGCGAGGGAAATAATTGTTAATAATTTCAGTTTGATTCCACTTGCTTCGATTTTAATCACGGATTTAATACGTCGACGTAACCGACGCTCGTCGGCCAACGTGATCGCGTTGTTTACATCGATGTAAAATCATCGTCGAGACGAGCGAGCAGAGTGGGCGCGACAAGCTGTTAATTATTAAGAAGGGAACGATAGGCGAAGGGCGTCGTCGCGACGACGAGCCCATTCCAAAAAGGAAAGGGTATGCACAATGGAATGCAAAAGGGTGGAAGAAGTTGGACAGTGGTTGACGTGACGCGAGAACGATCGATCAACGACTCTCGCCGATTTGAAGGCTATCGGACTAGAATCGAAGCGAGCTTCTTCTTCTTCTTCTTCTTCTTAAGAAATACGGCTCGATGATGAAATATTGGCGCTAGAAAGAGAGAAAGAGAATGGACCAGATCCGAGAGATGATTCTATGATTACAAGAAACGAACGTACGAGGCCTTGCCAGTGAACGTCTCTTCCCTTCGCTCCTTGATCCCGGGAAAAAAGGTGCAGCAACTTGAGTGGAGAGACTTGAATTACGGCAATATCGTGAGTTTATCTGTCTTACGTGATGTTATGGTTAAATATAAATATAGCGGGGAATGCGAGGAAAATCTTTACGATCGTGCATAGCTTTTCTGTGCGCGTAAAAAAAAAAAAAAAAAGTAATTACAGTCGAAGATGTTTTAATAATTTCGCGTTATGGAATTTGCGAGATTCCTCGAATAGCGTGTGAAGAGAAGAGAAATTATGAAAATGTGTTTTTTTTTTCTTTATATATCAATTTAAGAGAAATTTAAATTTTGCTTGCTCTGAATTTATAAAGTCTGTGTATTTTAAATTGAATGTATGAAATATAAGTGAAAGAAAGATGGATATTTTTCCAACGTAGTTCCATTCCAAGATAGTTTCCTGTCTTCCTTTCATAAAATTCTTACGACAACGAGTTGTAACTATTGTTACAATTCGTTCAAGAATGTTAGTGGCCATGAAAAATGCTCAAAATATTTATTGTATTTTTACGTTATTTAGTGAAGCTTTTATAACCATAAAAATTTAATAATACGAGAATAAAAAGGAATAAATGTATATAAAAATATCTTTTACGATTATTTGCACGTGTAAATTTTTAATTCAAGAATTATTGTTATGCATTAAAAAACAATTATCTTCTTTTTATCGCGATAAATACATTCTAGAAGAAAATCAAAAAATTCAATTCTTCACGAACAAATCAATAAAACTATCTTATAATATTTTGCTCCATCCTTGATATCACAAACGATCTAAGAAAAAAAAAACGTTTCATAATTTCACACATTGCACACATTTTCAAGGAACTGCATCGATCGTGATTAAAGAAGACGTTAAGAGAATCGTTTTCGAGTTTTCACTTCAATAACGGCCGATAATAATTATCGTGAAACGACGACGATGTTTGTTTCTTTCTTTCTTTCTTTTTTTTTTTTTAACAAATGAAACCACGTAATCGTAATGGGCGACTTCCACCTTTGCCCGGCTCTCCTACCTTGGCCGAATTCCATCGAACGCCCACTTCCTGTCGAGCCTCTGAACACGATCTATCGCGTTTGCGTGCGCCGCGTTGCGTCCCTCGCCTCGTCTCGCTCTGCCTCGACGTTATTTCGTTATCGGCCGTCTCTTTCCCGCGCGCTTTGAAACACGGTAGAAAACCTTTCACGCGTATCGTCCGTTGCACACACGGACCGGACCGAGTATCCACGATTTTTCTATTTATTTTTATCTTTCCTTTCTTTTATTATGGAAGTTTGGAAAATCTAATTTTCCAGAGTTTGGGGAAATGGAGGGAAAAACGAATTGGAACTGGAACCTTTCAAAAGAAGTTTCGATCGCGCGTATACAAATATATACAATTCGGGGAATATTGATATCTGGAAACGATGCTGAATTAAAAAAATCGTTACTTCTTTTTTTATCCACAATATGGGAATATTAATATACGATCATCTCAATGATTGGAGTAATATTCAATATCATTTCGATTAAATTAACTTGCATAAACAGAATTTCAGGAAAAAACATTAACATCATATTCGATCACAATTCCTCAAACTTCGAAATTAGAGAACATTGTTGGCAGAGGTCATTAATTCAACAATGGAGCTCGTTAAACAATGCATTTCCATATTCTTTGCACTTTATTCTAAATCGTGAATTGATAATTAATACGATTCCAAACACTTTCTTCTTTCGTAAAAAGGGGTAGGGGAGGGAAGAGGACAGGAATCGAGCGATGTCCTTCAGGAGAGGAGGGAGGGAAAAGGCATGAGCGTAAGTCAGAGGGAAGAGAAGAAAGGTTGTCGAGAAAACGTTTCTTCCCACGACGTGGCCCCCAGACATTTGGTCCAATAATAACATTAATTTCGTCCACCGAGGAAACCTATTGTTCGGTTGATGCGTCCCGCAGCGGATGCAGCCCCTTCTTCTTCTTTTTTTTTTTTTTTTTTATTCTATGTCGCTATGCGCTATACCTGTTACACTGCGGGAAACGCGTAAAACGCATGTCGGTTCCACGAACGGTTCACCTGTCTCCTTCCTTTCCTTCCCCCCCTCTTTTCTTTGTCGCACGCGTTCTATTCGATTTCACTCGAAAAACGCTGTTGGATGGATCTTCTTCAGTGCTTACTTCAGCAGATTGGAGAGAGATAAATATCATTGGCTTCGAAATGATTGAAAATATTTGAGCGTATTGGATCTGCGTATTTTTTTCAATAACGAGAACTGATATTGACAAAATCAAGAGAATGGAGTTTAGCAAATTAGATAGATGGGATATTTGATTACTTTTAAAAATTCCTCTTCTTTGCATTAAATCGGTAAAAAGATTAAATTGAAAACATAATTAATAATGCGAGGAATAGAATTACTTTTGTCGAAAGGAATTTTGATTACTTTTGAGAAATTTTACACGATTCTAAATTTTAATACGAAAGCGTTGTAAGTGACAAGTTTATAGCTAGTTGGATAAATGTGGATAATCAACGCACAATGTTGGTCGATGATTTTCATCTCGTGAGAGAAAAATATTATTGATTGAGAACGAAACCGGATCTCTACCACGTGTACGTTACTTAATCAAATATTTCTGAAACTGAGAAGAAATTTTTATTAGAAATAATGGTAACAGATCATTACCTTATCAACTTCAATAAACGTACAATCACAAACTTATTTATCACAATCGTGAAGTGTCAAGTACTCGCTTATCAAAACTTCACGGTTCAGCAAACTCATGTAGTAAGGCCTAGCTACATAAAGCAAAGTAAAAATTGTAACGAATTATCAATTACATATTCTTACAATGAACTTTCACACTGAACTTTCACACATCGACAACTGCCCAATATTTTAATTTAAAAAAAAAAAAAGACTTCAACCATCGAGAAATTAAATAACAAATATTCTTTAATTATCTTGAATAAATCGGAGTGACGAAATTATTTTTGATTACTAAAGAAATTGATAAAAATCCAAAGAAAACAGGAAAAGAAATAACGATCTCGAAATCGGTCAATAAATCGGAATGACGAGATTATTTTTGATTACTGAAGAAATATTCATAAAAAAAAAAATTGATAAAAAGAAAACAGGGAAGAAAATAACGATCTCGAAATCGGTCAATAAATCGGAATGACGAGATTATTTTTACTAAAGAAATATTCATAAAAAAAAAAAAAGAAAAATTGAAATAAAAATCCGAAGAAAACAGGGAAGGAAGTAACGGCGTTACGATCTCGAAATCGGGCGAAATGCCGGCAATAAATCGGAATGGCGAGAGTTTCCGCGAGGAACGAACGATTGCACAACGGACAAGCGGTTCAACGACTCGCGAGCCCAACATCATTCCCTCCCACCATCTTTCACCTCTTTCTCCACGGCCCTAATCCATTCTCTTTCACACCGCCGGGGAAGTTTATCCCTGTCTCGGGACTCGGATCTAGATAACGACGAACAAGACGACGAAAATGGGAGGAACGGGTTCGCGTGAAAAAGCTTGCCCGTTATCATCCTCGACATCTGGCTGCGCCTTAATTATTTTCTCGAATGGGATCGCGGCCTCGAGAAACACCGGAAGCAGGGACGAAAGCATAATTCCGCTTTGTCGCCGAAACACCGGAATGCACTTTTCAGCCGTGTTTGCGCGTTTCTCGCTTCTTCTTCTTCTGTTGGATCGAAGAACGGAGAAGGAGAATTGTTTCATGGAGTGGAAGACCCCTTTGTTTCGCTCGTCGCTTTCCCGTTTTTCGGACTTTTACGCGGATCAGTAAGTTTTCCTTTCCTTGAGTTCAACGAATATCAGATTCAATGAAAATTTTGACAAAAAATCGGTAGTCAGTTCGAGTTTATTTTCAAACATACCGTGATTCATCGGTTCAAAAGAACATTTTCCTGATTTAATAAAATGAGACAGAATTATTACAGGTTTGACTTGCAATCTAATCTCTGAATCATTCGATCTAACCATTCCATTTCTAAGGATTAGGCCAATCTGAAGTTATATATAATATATTATATATTATATATATATAATATATATATTGAAGGTATAAAATAACCAACAAAGAATTGCACATACATGCAAGAGGAAACGAACAAGAAATCAATATACATCCGCCTCTTGCAAATTGACAAAAACGAAATTGCGAGCAGAGAACTTTCATCAACCACAACTTGCATCACACCACGTGAAAAAAATACCTCTATCCATAAGCATAACGATTCACAGAATTGAATTTAAATAATTTCATCTCGGCTTCTTCGTAAGATCTTCGACGAGAAAGTTTCCCTCGTCCTCGATCCTCCCATTCTCCCCATAAGAGAATCGAGTCAATCCCTGAAAGAAAGCGAATCACGCGCAATTTCACAGAGAGATTCGCACTCTCCGCGTACGAATGCGCACGAATCCCGAGGATCGAGGCAAAACGGCACCAGGAGGCCACCGTCGAATCGATCTCCTCCTCGTAATAGCTCACGAGGGGTTAACGCGCCACTTCGGAATCGCCGCTTCTTAGCTCTTCTTAGCACCGGTGAAACGCACCTCTCGAATCACAGAGTACCGGACGAATTACAGATTCCATATACGTGCAACGGCAATCGAGTTCCTCCTCCTTTTTTCTCTCTCTCTCTCTTTCTCTTTCTCTCTCTCTCTCTCTCTCTGTCTGCATGCTTATCGTTCGACCGCGTGCAAAAACACGAAAACGTCGAGGCACGGGATCCCTGTGCGAATAGCGAGGCGAAACCGTACCCTAATGACTACCTGCATCAACTCCCTCCCTGTAACACGAATATAAAACGCTTCTAAGCTTCTAAGTCACTGAACGAGTCTTAATATTATTTTCGTTTTATACCCCTTGAACTGAAGGGATGCGTTAGACAAGGATCCGTCGTCTTTCTTTTACTCTTCTCCTTTGTCTTTGTTTTCGCGACAAAGTTCAGGATAGATCGATGATCGGTGTTCTCTATATGGTTTCCGGTTTTATTTATGTTTTCATTTTGACCGCAGCCACGGCGGTATTATTCGAATAATAATTTCCTATCGCGTGTGTAAGATGGAATTTGTTGGAGCCTCTCGCCTCTGTTGCGATGAGTGTGTTTGTGTTTGTTGTGTTTTTAATGGGAAATTGATGGGCAGAGAACGTAACGATGAGACGGTTAGTTTCGTTTTCTTCCTCTCCTTTTCTCTCTCTCGACGTTGTGATGAGAGATTTATATGGTCGGAAGGGGAGGGAATTTAAATTGAGAAAAATCAGTCGGTCGAGATGGGAGATCGATGAAATCGACTTCCTTGTCGTGATTAATATTTCGAGAGAGAAATTTCGAAAGGAAGGGGAGTCGAAAATTGTAAGGGTTTTAATTAAATTTACATCGAAAGTTAATTTGTATTTATTTCTTGAATTTTTTTCTATAGAAATAAAAATATATACCAATGAAGTAAATTTTATAAAAATTAGAAAGAATTTAAATCGCTATGATATAGCAAGAATAATGATTCTCGATCAACGAGGAATCTTATCCTTCAAAATCCTTTTTCATTTATTTCCAATACGACTTTCGATTCTAGAGAATATTGTCCTCTAGAGAAAGAGACAATTTTTAATCATTTACTATTCTTCGTTATTCCTTTCCCAGAAAAATGCATTTCCAGGAAAAAATACGAGTCAATGGAAACTTTGAATCTTTGATTTGAAACTTTGAATTGAAAAATTATTTTTTCTTACTGTTCTTTATACGAATCGAAGCGAGTTTTCTTCTGATCTTATCTCGATCTGTCATAAAGCAAGAGATGTCACAATATCAAAATAAGAGATACTCTCAAAGTACAGAGATCGAGGAAAAAACCTTTTGGATAACGTTTTGCCGTAATAAAATTATATCCCATAGATATTCGAATCATTACATTATTCAATTGCAGGAAGTCGGATAACCGGCCGGATAATTTTACGACTTCTCACGAATCAATTCTAAGTATTCATAAAGCATTTCTTCCGTTGGGCTCTGTTAATAGATGCGCGTGTTTTTCGAGGAACACACCATATACGGCTGTCGCCTCTCCCCTCCCCTTCCCCGAGGATTTTATCCTTTTATCGCCAGCACCGCCACGCGTATTTCACTTAGTTGCGGCTTCTTATGCTGATGATTATCCCGGCAATTTATTCGCCCTAACTATCGCCCGTAATCGTTCATTCAATTACCATTGGTTATCGTCTTTATGCTTTTTCCGCGAACGCGACCGGCGTGTTTCACCTCCCCTTAATGGGAAACCAACGCCTCTTTATGGCTTCCGTTTTGTCTCGCGTATGCTCCTTATATATGCTGCTTATACGTATCCGCTCGCGCCTTCCTCGAAAAATGGCGACGGGACGCATGCTCGTTTTATTGGATACTTAATTTTTTAATATCTTAAAAAATTGAAATTTAAAGTTTTTCCATCGCATATACACTTTCCGATGTACTACCGGTTTCTACTGGTACGCTGTTTATCTTTCTGTTCAAACAAGTCTCTTTTAGAAAATATTTCACGAAAAATTCTCGTTCCAACGAATTCTCTCGAAGAAGACGAAGGGTTAAAATTACTTTATAATCTTTCAACCAACGTGAAAAAATTAATTTCGTCGTAATGTGAAGAAGTTGAAGATTTTTAATTACCAAGATAGAATTGCTTAATATTATCGGTGTATACAATTGTTAACGATTATAGGTGGCCTTCATCTCGTCAAAGAAATGCAGGTGTACGGTCCGTGAGGGAAGAAAAATCGTGGTGTACGATCGATAGATAGGTCGTATCGGGAAAAGATCGAGGTACGGGAAAGGAAACGTGATCGAGGAGGTTTCGTGATCGTAAGACGCGATATATGAGCACCATATTCCGGCTTTTGCCTTCTCTTTGTTTCTCCGTCTATCATCGTATCGGGGACTCGGCATTTCATCCTTTATCTACGATCTTCGATCCCGATCCCGGCTTTATAATAAAATATAATAGTAAACTCACTCGGCTCGCACTGTCATCCTCTTGAGTAATTTCTTCCTGCCGATCGTAGATAACGGATATCATCGTTTTGTAGATGGAGGACCTCTTCTGGCCCGAGTCTGGCAAGCCATGTTTTGACCAATAGCCGATAGCTACCGATCAGTTTATGTGAAAATGAATCCTCTCTTCCTTTCTCCTTCTCCTATTTATTCATAACGGTGATCGGTGTCCTGCACGTTGTACTTCGCAGATTACGATGAGAATATTTAACGCGATTGTCTATATTTATTTTATTTCACGCGACAGCGTTATTACTTTCATGGAACACGTTTATGGAAATTTCTTTTTTTCCAAGACGTGACTAGACTTTTTATTATATAGTCAGGTAATCCTATAAATTGAGAAAATGAATATTTAATAGGGTAAAGTAAGGGGAAATTATTTTTCAATTCTTTCAACGAAGAAAGAATTCGAAATTATAAATTTTGATAAAATTTAAAATCGAATGTATATATCCATTCTTCTTTCAACGAAACGGTTCTATTTACATCTCGCTTAAATATAGCTATCTTTATCTCGTTTCACCACGTGAATATAATATAAACTTTAATTATTCTAACTTAATTTAATACATAATACATAAACCTTATTTACTTATCAAAGGTATTATCCCATTAATATTTATATCCCGCGTATAGAGAAGGTATCTCCAAGTATATATATATATAAATTTATCCTGGATGGACATTTGATCCTTTCTTGAGCCCGACGAAATCATCTGCACGTATATACGTTAATTAATCCACGTTAATTATCCGAATGGAACAATCTTGAAAAATAATTAATCGAATCAAAAATCGAAAATTATTTTTAAGAATTCACGAATTCGAACCAGTTTTTCTCATCTTCATCATCTCGTTCCCACCTACGTGAACAAGAAGGGAGGTTGCGTGGCGCGTATCCTATTCCAATTTCGCCCGTATCTCATTATCGTTGATTCCACAGATGCTATCGCAAAGAGGGAAAAGGAGAGAGAGAGAGAGAGAGGGAGGGAGAAGAGGGAGAGGGTTGGATCGGCGGCTTATGCAAACGGAGTAAGATCGTGCGACGCCTTTCCACGGCCTCTCCCTTTCGGGAGAGCCACCTCCCGTGAAACGTGTCCACGCATTTAATGCCGTTGCACACGCACTGGATGGACTCTATGCACAGATCCTGCCAGGCGGCTCGTCCATTTCCTGCTAATTAAATTAATGTATCGGCCACTGTCCACTGTCGTGCTCGTTCAACTCCTCTTCTCTCTCCTCCCTCTCCCCTCTCTTTCCCTCCATTTCCATCTGTCTTTGGCTTTCGAGAGTTTAACGACCCCTTTTCGCCTCCTTTTCGCAACCATCTTCATCAATGTTGGCCGCCCGATTCCCAGGAGCCTCGTATCGTAGACGCGGCTGTTGTACTCATTAGGATAAAACATTGCCGACGAGCTGATCTAAGGGATCCTCGGGATAATAGCAGATAGTGTCGACGTTTTGACGAAACGGCGCGCCTCGTCCGCCTTTGATTGCGTGCGCGCAATTCTACGTGCATGGTGACGACAGACAATGGAATTGGTGTATGAATAATTTTTGGAAATATGAATTAATGAACGATGATTGAATTAATGATTTTGTGAATAATGTTATAAATCGTATTGATTAATAATGTGAATAATTTTTAGATCGAAGGAATGGTAAAAATCAGTATATGAATAATTTTGGAAATATTGACGATGGATTAATCGATAATTTTGTGAATAATATTATAAATGGTATCGATGGATTAATAATGCGAATGATTTTAGGAATATCGAAGGAATGGTGAGGTGTAATCTTGGAAGATCGAAATTTAAATAATCTTGATGAGAAATAATTTTGCAAAGATGTCTTTTGACATTTGGTGATGAATTATTTATCGATAATGGTGATACAGTGGAATTGATATATGAATAATTTTGGAAATATTGATGATGGATTAATCAATGATTTGATTAATGATTTTATAAATAATATTATAAATAGTATCGATGGATTAACAATGAAAATGATTTTAAGAATATCGAAGGAATGATAAGGTGTAGTCTTGGAAAATCGAAATTCAAGTAATCTTGATGAGTACTAGGAATAAAAATAAAAAATAAAATATTACAATAAAAAATTTAGATGACTAATATTCAGTCTGGTGAATATCTGACGAAGTGATAACGAATTTATCGTAGATCAACTGTATCTAACCTTTGATAGAATTCAGAAAAATTATAAATGACGTGATCCGATCGTACAGTGATGATGATTTATAACAATCTCGATAGTAAAGATTGATCTCGACGAAGATATCGTCGAGGAATGCGCAAGGAGAATAAGAGAGAATACGAAAATAAAATAGGAAGTGAAGCGTAAATCGGATTACCGGATGTGTTAGGGCGGCCACGTCGCCGGGGGTCAGGATTTATAAGTAAAAGGCTTCGTTGACGTGAAATGAAGAAGGAAAGTTCGAGCATTAGCTCTTCATGGAATCACATCACCAGGGTTTTTAGAACCAAGAAACGCAACGATCGATCGTTACATTTTTCCTAACAACAACTACTATCACTTCCATAACAAAATACTCCCAATCTGAAATATCCAATCTCCAATTAAAATCTCCACTAAAAAAGATATATTTAAAGTACACTTAATGTATAAATTTATCGAATAATTTGCATTATTGTAAAAATATATAAAAACAAGTTCGTTCTCTATCTTTATCCACGATGCCTAATAATTATTAACGCAGCCCACACTTTGAGCGAAGAAGAACCGAGCTACTTAACCTCAATTCTTTCAATAGAAAATTAATCCTTCAATAACTTAATTATTTAAATCCATCGAAACGTTGAATATTTCATTTCCATCTGAACAAATACACCATCCATTCCCCTAAACCAATTCCCGTGTATATTCTCGCGATACACCATCATCGAACTCCAGATCATCCACAGCTGTGTCGCGTGGCGTACGACACAAATAGGCGAAAATTGGCGATATTTCTCCATTATCTCCTCCAAACGACCGCGTTACGTTATCGCGTTACGAATCTCGAATGCACCGCCGTGAGTTGGCGAGGGGAGGGGAGGGGAGGGAAACGGGGCTTGGCACACCGGAAGTCGCCAAGTAGGGAAAACTCGGCGCACCGGCCGAATATAATGCGAGCGGGGCCTGGTGACAAGTATGGTAATGCGACGCGGGTACATACGTGCCTGGATTTCAAGTTCGAGAGTCCTGCAGCGAGTCGACGAGCCTAGTCCCTGTCCCCCTCCTCCGCCCGCCACAATTCTTCGCGCGTACGAATTTTCAACGAAACTTAATTGGATGATTGCTCACTCCCCTCGCGAGAGCGGAGTGTGTCCCCATGCCTGTTCATAAATTCTTGCATAATCGATTCCGGAGCGGAGTGGAGGGTGGAGGCGCACGCTGGTTTTTTTCGATAATTGGGAGAGGACTCTGATCGATGGTAATAATCGATTCAGTTGCAGGAAGGGGGGAGAGAGTGTTTCTTCTGCGAATGTAATTAGTGCGTGTAAAGGTAAATTGGTTCGGGTAATTTTCGTTTTCCTTTCTCGGTGGTGGATCGAGCGAAGGGTAGTGGTTCGATGATGGCTAATTGCTTGGTATATCTTTGGGCTGCGTTTATTAGGATTTCGATAGGATTTAATTATAAAACTTGTTAGATAGAACTTTGAGATCTTGCAACTGTATATAATAGCAATTCATCGTTTAAGAAAAATTTTTCTTTCGAATAGGAAATATCTATTGTTACAATTTTTAACAAATCTTTTGTTAAATTATAAAACATAATCGTAGCAGAGAGACATCATAACAAAAAAAAAAAAATGTTACATTCGTAAGGACGAAAAATTTAAATCTGCAAAAAAGATTAATGTACAAGAATATTCTATAACTAATGGACTAATGGAATTCGTATCTCGAAAGCGCATTACATAATTCAGAATATAATAAATTATATATGCGCGCTTGCCTGATTAAACCTGATTATTACGAGCCCAGGAAATTATTACACGCGGGAAACTCGATACAGGATAAAGGGAATGGGCGATCTTCTCGCGAGGGAACATTAAACGTCTTCGATTCCGTCCATTTATAACGATATATCCCACAATTCAAGCATAATCGATATCTGAACCAACCCTTCGAGCTATTAGCTTGGTATAAACGAGTGGACACGAGTGAGGAGAGTATCTTCCGATAAATCTAACCACCAGTTCCACCATAAATGGGGAGCATCTAGTCTAAATCACCGCTCCTATCAAAAATTGAACAACCACTCTCACGCAGGACGCAATTCCCCTTTATATACGCCTTTATAACATTCACTTTATCACGTTCACCTTATCAGCGATGACTCGGTCGAATAGGAATGATACATTAATCACCGGTAACAATCTAATAAATTAACGGTGTCCGCGTAAACACCTCGCGTCGTTACAATTAATAAGAACACCGTCCTTGCACACCTCAGACCTACCGTTATCCGTTAAACATTCAACAGCTTTCCAACACCTATTAAAACGTAATTTACGACCAGATTTATCCGCGTTCTCCATTTTAAAGAGGAGGGGAAGAAAAAGAAAGAGAAAGAGAAAGAAAAGGAGACGAAAAAAAAAAAATAAAAAATAAAAAATAAAAAAGAAAACTCACGACAACCGTGTTTCTCCGTTTACGAACACGAACGATGATTTTTCTTTCTATCCATTCTGATCCATTGGCCGGACAGTGTATTTATCGATACGTGTAATTAGCATGACAATAGGGTAAATGGGTAAGGAAACCGTGTTTTACACGGGTACGATAAAAGAGGCCGGAACGTTTGAGAGGATAGATCTTAGGGCTTGGGCTTATCTGGCTTATCCACCAGGTCGGAATTCGAAATAAATCTTTTCCGCGTTTCTCGCCGATAAAACCTGCGGGCTGAAAGCCCAGCCGGGGTGAAAGACAACCGGTCGGATTTATTCCAATTCGTAGAGACCCCGTGGCCGCTAATGATATTCCGACCCACGCCTCGACACGCGCGTTAATTACACGCTCGTGACGCTCGTGAACAATGTAAGGCGCAAATTGGCCGGGTAATATCGGTCGTAAAACGATGTAAGGACCAGCACGTGGCCGATCGAGGAGTGAGGAAAGGATCAAACGGAGGAAATTTTTTTTTTTTGATGTATTTCGAACACTTAGTTAAGTGGAAATATTAAATATTTAAATGGAAAATTATACCATATATCATTCATTATAAAAGCAATTTTTTGAATAATTTCTCTCCTCTGCTCTCTAAAAGAAATAACTTCGATTCTTCTTCCACCCTAATATAGAAAGATGCATACACGCACGAAAGGATATCGATTATTGATAGCTTCATAATGCTCGGTCTCTTTCTGCCACCAGGTGATATTCTAACGGACGAGGGCGAAAGAGAGAGAGAGAGAGAGAGGAACGAACGATTCTTGGATTCGAGTGGAGCGAAAACTTTGGGGGAAGGGAAGGGGAAATCGGGCGGCTGGTTTTGGTTTACGGCGTGGCGATGTTTGACTAATGCTCCGCAATTTTGGCTTTTGTCGGTGAACGGGTCGCCCGCTGAGCTCGGCCAAATACGAAAGAGGCTCGGTTAACCGAACCCTTCGGCTCTCGGGAAGAGCCACCCTGATCGACGACCCGCTGCGAACCATGTTTAGGAAGCGTCGATCATGTTATGGGGTATACGATTTTTTTTTACGCGTAATCGTCGACTCGATGGGTTTTCATTCATGTTCGAGGCGTAATCGTAAAATCGGTTAGGAGTTTGAACGACGTTTAAACGATGTTATGAGAGTAAAGATATTCGAGGATTCTGTAAAATTAATTTTCGTGATGTCACGAAAGAAGTTTGAAGTTTTGCTTTTATAATATTTCTTTCTTACTTCTGAATACTTTAAAAGGAATACGTAAAATACGATGTTAAAATATTGATAAAAAATTGTTTAGGAATTGGCTAGGAATTGTGTTATAATTTATACGATATTATATGTGATCTAACATCTACAAATCTGATCTATATCACTGATAAGTGAAGGCAATGAACACAGAGTTAAGGCGATTACTTAGATGACATTCGTGATTGACTTTGTAATTGAATCCCCTGCTATATATTTGAGCAAATCAAATCGAAGAGATTCCAATACGTATTTGTCAAGTTATCACATTCGCTCTGTATATGCATATATTCCGAGGATTTGATGTATTGCAACAGATAATCACTATGTCTCGTTACATTATCCTCCAAGATCTAATCCATCGTTAGCTTCCTGCTAACCAAACTATACCCCCATATATTTATTTCTCTATTATTATTAATAAACCTAAGATCTACAATAATCACATATATATATATATTACACTCTCGAATTTTTAATATTTTTCTAAAATATACTGTTCGAATGAAAAGCCTTCAACTTTTCCAAATAATTCCATAATACAAGAAACACAATCATATCATTCCAACCATTCCAACTATTTTCACAATACGCAGAAGACATTCAATAAATTTCAGACATATTAAAAAACAAGTTCTTCCTCTACCTAGAAGATTCCAATCCAACCAAAAATGATTTAAACATTCCACCAATCCTCCACTTCCACCAATTTCTCCCCATAATCCCTGCCTCAAATCAACAAAAATTAGATTACAGCGAACCTACGATCCCAAACGATTCCACTCCACAGTGCAACAAGCACGCGGTCCAAATCTCTGACGGCCTCGCCAGAGAAGCGTGACGATCGCGCTCGCCTCCCCGGATCGTCGACGAGATTAGAGACGCGCGGATGGAAAAAAAAAAGGAAAAAAAGTGAGTGAGAGAGAGAGAGAGAGGGGGGGAAAAGACGGAGAGCGGACAATCACCGGATGCCGCGCGAGCGCAGGTGTGCCACCGCTTATACGGCGAGCGCCACGACACCGGTATTAACGTGCCGCCATATCGATATCGTTATAATATGCAAATGCGGTGGTGCACGCACACGTGGGGCGAGCCGGCGAGCAGCACCGTGCGCAACAACACACCCGTGAGCAACACGTGTTGCTCCGGCAGAGGCCGGCGGAGGCACCGGGAAAGGAGAGATCATCGATCGCGATCCGTCCAACTCACCGTCGACTTCTGTTTCCGATCCGAAGATCTCTATTCCGAGGCAGGGCCCGCCGTTATTTTCCTCGCGTGCCTCGCGCTTCCACCACCGTGCTTCGCCACGCGTCCTTATTCCTCTCTCTCTCTCTCTCTCTTTCACGCGCGTGTGCGTGTGGTTCTCTCGAGAGATCGAAATGAAATCGGCGAGTTGAATGGAGAGGGTGTGAATCTTTGCATTGCGATAGATAGTCTAATAAGAGATAAGAGATTTAGTGACAACCCTTTGAGTATTAATGAGACGAAGAAATATAATTCAATTGAGGTTCAATTATTCGTAAAATATATATTTTGGTATCACTTTATTTTAAGCTTCCAATGTTTCATGTGTTTCACTGAAAATATTGTTATTTTATTATTTTTTATTATTATTATTCTGTAAGATAAGTCAAAAGTAGATATTTTTTAGTCGAATTGAAAGTATCTATTATTCTATTTTATTTTTGTCAAAATTATTTATTTAAGGGAAGAATTGATGTGATTGCTTATTCTCTAAGATAAGTAAAGAGGGTAGATATTTTTTTCCTTACTTGAAAAAAAAAAAGAAAGAAAGAAAATGTAAAAACGAGCTACATTCCGCTAACCTTATTTCACCTGTTCGTTCACGGCAACATCACCTTCGAAATGTCATACATTCCTCTCACCAATTCCCAAAGCCCAGCTTCCCAAGCTGGTCGTGGAAAAAAAAAAGGAGCCGTGACTCGTTAACAGCATTACTCGTGCTATTCCCCGCTCTCAAAATCTGGAGTTGTATCTTCGAAACGAACAATCCCGTGTGTATGTACTTTACGTACAATCTAAACTGCCGATCAAAAGTTTGGAATAACTTGTTCCGTAAAATTTAATATCAAACGTAAGAGAAAGTCGGATTAGAATTCTAGAGAAGAAGATGAAAAAGAGAACAGAACTAAGTTGTTCTATTATAATTAGACTATAATACAAATCTAGGGACAATTATTGCTTGATAATAATCCAATTATATTATATTATAAAGGAATGCAATTGGAGCAGTTGAGATAATAGAAACTTAAATGGAGTGCAAATAATAAGTAGCAGATCCTCATTTGTTCGAACTGTTATTTCAATTACCTATATGAATCTCATGCTACAATAAAATTAATAATTTACAAAATACACCGAACTATTACTTTTAACAGAATATTCGTATAAATTGATTTTCACTGTAATAAAAATTTTAATTCGTGAAACACCATCTCGTAATTTACGTTTCCAAGTATCGATTTTTAAATTGTCAATTTCAAATTGAACAACGCCATAATTTTGCTCGATAGTGTACCCGTTGTATCGTACTCTTGCTCTCACGGTATCTTTATTTTCAATCGTTATCTTAATGTTCATTAAACGTCCAGTTATCGCGGGAGTGGGACCGGGATCACAATGGGGAACAGCCGAACGCAAGCCCAGGAGGCAGGTAACAACGATCGAAACGCGCGCAGAAAAAGAGAGAAAAAAGAGAAAAGACAGAGAGAGAGAGAGAGAGAGAGAGAAAGAGAGAGAGAGATAGCGGTTTACTCGATATTTAAAAGAAACAGACCTGTTCTGGTTTAACCGAGGCACCTGGATATATAGCAGATCATCGATCGCGATATCGTTGTTCAGCCTCCTTCGTATTTATTTCTTTATTTACCGTCGATAGATCACACGCTTCCAATTCGCGGCTTGTACCTCATAATTCAAACGAGTCGTTACAGCATATTTAATAATACCTCGAGTACTCTCTTCCGATATCGCATCGCTTTTGCTGGTAAGAAGAAGAAGAAGAAGAAGAAGAAGAGAAAGAAGAAAATAAAAGAAGGAATTCTTGCCTTACAACGGATTGCCACGTGGCAGCTTTCCGAGAACCTTGTCACCTGGTCTTGAGATATGGTTTCGAGAGGTCCAATTAACCGTGAGAATAAAGAAAATTTTTATTATTTCTTTAATATTCTTCGTTTTGTGAACGCGTTTAAATGTCGTTCGTGTCCCATTTCTGGTTTGTGATGATGAAAAGAAGGGAAAGAGACATCGAGGTGTCAAGAATTGAACTGTAAGTGGTATGGCGATCAGTGAGGCGACACTAGCGCCACGTCGTCGTAACTACTCTGTAACAATATATATTTATGCAGTTCTTCATTTATTATCTCTATCTATTCACTGTTAGATTCTTTATCGAGAAATCATTTTTGAATTTTTTAAATATTATTCGAAATTATTGAAACAATTTATTATAAAAGTTTTTGGATACATACTGTGTAGTATATAGGATTTAGAATTCGATGTTATTATCAGTTTGTACGTACACCTTCCGTTCGACTATTCTACTAATCCGGATGCTAGACCATCTGCATATTATCGCTAATTCTGCGGCTGCTGTTGCTATTAAAGGGTTTCAGTCGTTATTACGAAATCGCTGTTTCCCGCGAGTTCCACGGCTAATCGTCGATCCATTTGAATAGAATCG
This sequence comes from Apis mellifera, assembly GCF_003254395.2. NCBI lineage: Eukaryota > Metazoa > Arthropoda > Insecta > Hymenoptera > Apidae > Apis > Apis mellifera. The sequence continues at coordinate 10,030,566 of NC_037644.1, read as the reverse complement.
TCTTTCCTAATGCATATTTCCCTGTCTGAAGAGAATTAATAAGCAATCTTAGCGAGGGATTTAAATTTCAATTCAAAACAACACCATCCTTTTTGATATCTTCGTTCTGTTCCATCAATTTCTTTTCTAAATCTACGTATAATTTCTCGTACGACTTTTCAAACAAATAAAATAAAATAAAACTCCCTTCTTTTACAATCCCATCGATTTTCAAAAATCATTATTTTTATGTGCAAATAAAAATAAAATATTATAATATTTTAATAAAAGCAGCAATCGAGAATATGTGGAAATGAAAATGATATTAGAAATTTGAAGAAACATAATCCTAAACAAATTACAAATTCTCCTCCATTCGATCCATTTCGAATAAAAGGCAAGAAGAAAATGCACGAATCTTCCACAAAGCGAGCACGATTGAAATGGGTCGAGAATCGAAACACGCTCGTGGATCTCGATCGCCTTGTCACCCCGACATATACTTTGTCGGCGAGGCGACCTTTGCTCGACATCGTGATAAATATATTAAAACCGGAGGCGAGTTCGTGAGCGACGATGACTCAGTTGGTTCGCGGGCCCGATTGTCGGGCCCCCTCCCCTCCCCTCCGCGTACACCCGTGATTACTTTTCTCTGCCTTCTTTCTCGCCCCGCTCGCCGCTCGCAGAGGAAAAAGCACGGCGACCGATCGGCCGCTAACATACATTTGCTTTCAAGCAACACGTGTTGTTTCTGGCCGCCGATCGTGATTCATCTGGTCGCCGCTAATCGACTTCCGTTAAATCAAACACGTCCCTCTGTTCGCGATTCAGCCGCGCAATTGGCCAATACCTGACCGACACACGACGACGTTGAGCGCTAATATCTCGAGCGGAAAAGGCGAGCTTGTGATCTCGAGATCGAGAGTCGTGTTTCACGTATTTATTGACGTTTCGTTTCTTCTTTTTCTTTTTAATTATTCTTCTGGTGAGTAAGATAGGAAAGTATAGGCATTGAATTGAAAAGTGAAATGAATCTGTAAATTGAGAAGTTATTATAATTTATCAAACCTTGAAGAAGAAACGGTCTCAAACAGATGTTGATCAGATGGAGTACCCCATGATCGGTTCTTCTGGAAGGCTTACCTGGAACAGGAAGAGATTAAAGTAGTTTTTAACGAATGAAGATTATTATTATATGATTGATTAAAAATTTGTATATTTTTGTAACGTAATTAAAAATTATTTAATCCATTTTATTTTTTAAAAAGGGATACACTGATAGATTAAATGAAAATCTATCTTATATATCATTAATGCTTGTCGAATATAATTTTTAAAATAGTAGCACTTAGAAATATTGAGAGAATACGAGAGTAGACACACTTAGAATGTATACCCATACGTCATTAAGAACACGTCTAAAACAGGTACGAACCCGATATATATATATACCTTTCAATGTATATATGAAGTCTGTCAATTAAATCTCAAGTTAAACATTACTTCTGCAAATAAACCTGAGCCTCATTTAGACCCATCAAATCAAAGTCAATTTATCATACCTTCATCACTTAACGGCACACGGTATATATCATTAATTTAAACATCAAATTTTAGATATGCAAATATGTATTTACTAAATCAATATAATTTGGAATAGCTGCATAATGAAACGAGTTCCAATGCGAAATTGTTTTTCAGAAATGAAAAACAAATACAAATTTAAAATATCTCTATTCCTACATATTTGTAAATGGAAATCTTTACACCGAATTTCTTGCTGATAATTTCATTTTTCAATTACACTTCATGTATACATGTTTAAAACGTATGTAGCATATTTTTATAATCTCCGTTCTCTTTTTTAACCCAGGATCAATGTGAAATATCAATGATAATCTTCCTCGCATTTGCAGATATTTTTTAATTAAAAAATTGCACAAAATTTTCCAACTTCCGGATTCTAAATTCTTTAATACCGTTTGAATCACCAGTCGAACGATCCACCACTTACAATCTTAATCTTACTAGTCTGAAATCAAATCAAACCCCGGATCCATTAAGCCAAACACAATTAATCATCCCTAATCACCTCCCAATTCCTCCAAAATCAAATTCCACTCCACCTAAACAACTAAAACAACACGCAGCCCTCGACAAAATCATCAATTATCCTTGAAAACGAAGCAAGAATAAATCAGAAGAAGCAAGAAAGAGAAAGAGAGAGAGAGAGAGAGAGGGAAAAAGATAGAGAAGACGAGGGAAAATCTGGCGCCCCCTTTTCCCCACCACCGTTTCGTTCCATCAGCGTTTTTAAATAATTGAACGAGGCCGTGGCAGAGATCGTGGCATAGTCATTTGCATACACCGGGGGCCCGATCGAAGCCGCTCCGTTAATTAATTAATACTAATTAATCATGGATGACGATGGGTCGACGATAAAGCCTACGGCCGCGGAGCCATCGGGTGTCGCGAGGTGCCGATCTCTCTCTCTCTCTCTCTCTCTCTTCTTCTCTCGCCTTCTATGATTCCTTTTCGTTCCCCTTTCCCTTTCTTTTCACCGCGTAAAACTAATTACCCGAGCGATCATCGTCTCGTCGCGGGGAAACAGGAAACGAGAAAGAAACGAGGTGAAAGACGAGAAACGTTCGAACGACTAATTATCCGTGGACCCAACAGCGTTTTTCGAATGCTCGTTTATCCGAATCCGGTAATATCCGTGCACTGTTACCGCTACCTGCCTTGGGATTACACGGGCGTGAATATACAGGGTGTCCTGTTATTCACGGGTGCAGTTAGACAGGGATCCTCCTGTGACAAACAGAGAGAATTAAATTCTCCTCTCCATTCGATCTCGAGTGAAATTATAGATCTCGAACTTGAAAAGCGTGTAATTATAGATAATATATAATTATATAGGGTGTCCTGTTATTTATACTTCAATTAGATTAGAAGAAGGAAACCTCGAGAAAACGAAACAACGGGAGAAAGAATTAAATTTTTCCATTCGAAGCTTTGTAAAATATGTTCTTATAATTCTATTCTATAATTATATTGAATATATATTTTGTTTAAAAATTAATTTTCGGGAATATTGTATATGAGATTTCTTCGATTGTAAAGATTTATTCACTGGTTTAACTCTTATATATAGTCTCTTATATTGAAAATCGAGAATTAGTCAATTTGATTCGATTGAAAATGACGAAAAATTCTTATTCGTCTCTTGACCGGTTACTGTTTCACGGATAACAGGACACCCTGTACACGCTCGGAGGAGGACACGCACGCGAAATTTCGTTCGTTCGTTTGTTGCACCGTATAAACCGTAATACAGGTGTACGAGAATAGGCTTTCGAGACGACGCCTCGCCACTAATTAGCGCCGCCAATTAACGAACGAGCTCTCTCTCTCTCTCTTTCTCCATCCTTCTCCATTTCCATCTTGTTTCCTTGCCATTTCCATCTCGTTTCAGGCAACGTCACTCCTCGAATAATTCCGTTCAGCCTCGTCCACGAGCTTTTCCCACCCGTTTTATCCATCGATCCCTCCACCCCCTCGCAGTGGCCGCGCGTTTTTCGATCCTCCACCCCTCCGTTCACCCGGCCATTTTCATTTTGCGGATTTTAATTTTCACCTTTTTCCATTAAAACCGAAATGAAAGGGATCGCGCTATATTTTCGCGCTCGTTCAACGTCCTCTCTGTTTCCTTGCACCCCGCGCTCGACGCGGGACACCATCAGCACCCGGTAATCCGTTTCGAATAGCCCCTTGGTCCAGAGACGCTTTTTCTTTTCTCTCTCTCTTTTCTTTTCTCTCGTCGTACGATTCTTGTTCTTCGTTTCGTCGAATAGAAGGGACAAATTTGTATCAGATTCGAGAGGGGAAATATTGTTTTTAGGTTGATGGTTGAAGGAATGATTATGGGATGAAGAGTGATTTTTTTAATAAAGTTAATAGAAATTAATGGCTGCATTATTACACGTTTATCTATTTATATTGTTTCAAAGGGGATTCAATAAATATATTGGATATATATTGGGAAGAAAGAATTCATTTTACGAAATTTGAACAAAGTTAATGTTAAATGCTTCTAATCGAGAGTGTGATGAAATAACGTTGAAGCTTTGGAATTTGGAATTTTAATGCTTGAATATTTCGAATGTTTGAATTTTTTAATGTCAGTATATATATATATATGTATCGATTTTATAAAAATCGAATGATTAGTATTGATGGAGTCGATCAATTCGGCTTTTGAACGGCGCAAATACACTTTCCTGAGTTGCATACGGATATAACATTCAATAATAGAAACAGATCGTCCGTCGCATAAAGGGGGACATAAATAAATGGAAAACACTAGGATAGGAACATACGGGGGCATCGAGGAAAAGTTGCAGGGCATAAAACTGCATAATACTCTTCAATCTCCACAAATCAACTCTGTCAGAATGAGAAATCACCATTTTTTTTTTTTTTTTTTTTTTGGGTTCCCTTCGACGAGCATCGCCCATCTTTCTAACCCTGAACCCCCATCTATATCGCGAAATACAACGGGCCGAATATTCGACACGCGAATACACTTAAAATTTATCCGAAAAAAAAAAGAGGCTTAAAAGTAAAACGAAATAATATGAATAGAGCGAAGATTAAAAACGGAAATTAATTTAATCATAAATGTGCCGGCCGAGTTGAGATATCGGCGGCATCTAAATCACGTATGTGACCGGCTTAATCCTTAATTGATGTAGTGGATTTGCGTCGCATAATTATGGAGGATCAAAGCGACTCGACACTATCCAATAGCGTATTGTATATTGGATATGAGTGTAATTAAGCTAAACTCGCAATCAATACACTGCTTACGTTAACAGTAGAATTAAGCTTAGAAGTGATCGAAATTAATGACTCGTTATTTAACAACAAAAGCATCGATACGAAAAATATTAAAATAGGTCGAAATTTAAGTTTTATAGAAGGAAAAAAAAAATAAAGATATTTTAAAAAATCTCGAAATTTTTGAAAATTTTAAAATTTATTCTTAACATTTCTAAAATTCCTCGATTCATTCTCAGATTAATAATAATAGCTCTCCAAAAATAATTAAATTTTATCTTCCTCTTGAGATGAATCTAAAAATCTAAAATTTCAAGAACTGGTAACTTTCTTTCAGTTTCAAATATCTTATTCCTAAAAGAATACAATTGCTGGTCAATCCTATTTGCCAATTATCGATAAATTAAAAAAGAAACTTAAAAAATAAATAAAAAAAGCAAAAGGAACGGACAAGTCAAAAGGACAGCTGCAAACCAAGTGAAAACGTCGTGAAAACCAGAAGGCGTTCCGCATACGTATTTAAACGTAATTTCCATGAAGCCTGCCCGGTATAATTACGCCATTAGGACCTCTTTAGAGTCCATTTAAAGTCATAATCACTCAACAAGCGGCTTGCTTTCTCGCGGCGATTTCACCCATAAACCCTTCCTCCTCCCCTTTCCCCCTCCGCTCTCCAACTCTTCTCCTCGTCCTTCGCCGTTATGGTCTCGTGGTTTCGTACCCACCACGAGGACGAGGAGCGGAGACAACGTTGCCAGAAATCTTGGCACGATAATAGGACGGGCGTAAATCATCGGACAATGGCAGAGTAGGCAGCAGGTATCCCTTTTCCTCGCCCCTTTATCCTGTCGTTCAGAGTTTAAGCGAACGGGGCATAAATCAAACGTTAAGGTATCGTGGAACACCGCTGCGAGAGGATCCCGCCCCAAACCTCTTCCATTTCGGCGTCACGTCGATGAGGACGCGTCGAGGACAAGAATTGTCACCTCTTTACGAAGCGGGGAAACTCTCTCTTCGCGGGGAGTCAATATTTGGATCGATCGATATCGATTTAAGAGGGAAATAGGGTAATAGAACGAGAGGAAAAGGTGTTTCTGTATGCGAGTAATAAATTATAGAAGGAAATTTATTCGATGATCCTGGTTTTAATACTTATGGCGACACTAGCGCCACGTGACCATTAACTCACCAGTGCTTAATGTATTTATTCGTTTGGGTGAATATTGTTTTTCCACGAACAACAATGAAAATTCTTTCTAAAAACGAAAATGTATATATTAATTTAGAAGCAAAGGTGACAATCAAAATTTAAATACTTATTTAATAATATATATATTGTATATCGTTTATTATTTTTTAGTTTTATTTAATCTTTAAAAATAAGCTATTACATTTCAGTTTCAGAAGTCTGTATATACATTTACGTACGAAATGAATTGAGTATAATTTCAATTAATTGTGATAAATATAAGTATAAGAAAAAAGAGGAAAAAGAGAAAAATTCGAGGCAGCAATTAGAGAAGGAATAAACTGCAACGAGAATAAGGAAAATGACACAGACACAGGGAGGAAACAAAAGAGGAAAATATAAGAGTAAAGAAAAATAGGAAGAAAAAGAAGAAAAAGTCAGTGACATCGGAATTTTATTTCCCTTCTCCTGGCTGAATTGCGCATTTAACCGTGTTATTTCAGCAGTGTCCTGTTTACATCGTATTTCCATCTTAATTCTGCCAGCCAAAATATCTACACAACAGATACACCGCCTGTCATAAAATTCAAACAATTTTGATCCATTGTAAAAAGACTTAAAAACAATTAAACAATTCCACGAATTATTTTTGATCAAACATAGACAAAATTCATTAAAAGTGACCGAAATTAAATTATATCTTATCTAAAATTTCACAGAATCTAAGCTTCTTTTTTTTATTCTTTTTAACAAATTCTTGAATAATAAGGGATTTTTAATTTCTAAAAAATCATTTCAACGAAAAATTTGTCAAATTTTTATATTTTCTCTTTATCATGATATTCTTATTCAAATTTATCTTGATCATCTCAAAGCTCTGATCCCAAGAGTACTTTCAAAAAATAATCAGAGTTTCTACTTACTTGAAGCTTTCATTCATTCGTACACTTAAAAAAAAAAAAAGAAAAAAACAAATCCTCTTTCCAAATCATTTTTCAAAGCACGATACGATACGATTGCAAAAGCGCATCCTCGTAATCCAAGTCCGGTTAAATCTCGATGACCAGGCGAGATAGAATAACGGAAAGCGCGCGATATGGCCTGTCTAATGGCGAATCAACGTCCTTCGCATAACTCCGTGATCATCGTGGATAGTGATGGATCGCCAGAGATGCACGTGGACGTGGGTCCACGGCCCGTTACGATTTCTCGCGGCATTTCGCGCGATGAAGGGTCAACTCGAAGAGCAGAAAATATAATTACGTGTGGGGGAAGAGAAGATTTGAATTATTCGATGCATAACGAGCGATCGCTCTCTTAAGCCACGTGTACAAGCGCATATATCTGCTTAATGTCATCGTGACGTAAACCCAACGTTGCGTTTTCAAATGCATTCGCGTTTCACACGATTGTTCGCGGAGCTGTGGGTAATTAGACGGTGGAAACCTTGGTTATGGATCTCTCTTTATCGCGATTTCGACACTTGGAAACGAAACAGGGGACGCGATAATATTTATTATTAAACGAGAGATTAGATTCGATCATTTTAAATAACAACGGGCTGAAAAAAAATTCGAAAAGTTCTGGTTTCTATCTTTAATCTTTAATGTGGTCGTTAAATTTTTAAGTAAAAATAAATATGAGAGAATATTCTAAAAATTTTGCTTTTGACGAAACGAAGAAATGATTAATAATTTTAACTTTAAATATAAATATTTATTAAAATGAATTCACAATATCATTTAAACGAAATTTCATCCTACAAAAAAGATTGAAAAAAAAATATATATATATAAATGGAGATTACCCTTATTGTAAAATTATATATAAACAATATATGAACGACATATTTTATTATGAATTCTGTTCGTCTGCTCAAAGAAGCAACATCAAGTCCCGATTGACAAGCTCATTATTCGGCCATTTACAAATTATCCTCGGGCAAATTTCAATTAAAATTTTTCATCGACGGTACGAAAGCGAGTGGCTACCGAGGCATACTCGCCCACGGCGTTATTTTCATTGCATCATTTTCAAGAATTATTTCATATCCCATAAAAAATTCAATGGCGACTGGGAATGGCAACTGCATACAGATGCATTTTGCGATACCGTTTCGTCATACGATTATCATTTTTCGAATATGCGATTCCGTTTCACTCCCCTCCCTCCCCGGCCCCCTTTCGTTTCGTTCAAACGATCCGTGCCCTTCTGTGAAATAATTAATCGTGTATATTTCGTGGAAATCACGTAAGCACGTGAGACGTGGAAGGAAAGATTCGATGAAATTGATCCTTTCCGTGTAAATGATTATAATTGAGGAACGTGAGATTAATACGATATAATAATAAAGATTAAGTTAAGAAAAAAATTATATACATTGTGCGAGTTGTTAGAGTTATAGATATATTGATAAAAAAAAAAGAAAAACAAGAAAATTTATACATTTATATATAATAAATTACAAAAATAAATTGTATACTTTATTGTTCATTTAACAAAGTGATGAAGTTTATTATCGTGGAAATATACATTCTTTTTCTAATTAATGTTAAGTATTTAACTTTACAGACGATTCTTTTCACTTACTTTGAAATTAATTAATTAATTAATTTAAGTTGCAAGATATTTGTCCTCGATTGTAAAAGTCACAAATATCCCCAGATGGAGGAATTTTGCAAGGAGGGGGAAATTTCTCGATAAATTCTCTTCAATAAATGAATCGTGATAAATCGATTGATTGAGGATAAACGGGAGAAGATATTAAATCTTCGATAAGGTGTATAATAATCGAATATCACCTCGCCCACGTAACCAGAACTTTATCAGATACCCGTGTATTGTATTCTCGTAACGATAATAATCATAGACAGAAGATACATGGAAATGTTGCATGCATTCATTATTCATTTCCGCTTGGGAGTTGGGTGTTTGATTTTGAATTAATGGCGCGCTACTATTCGTAGTTACGAAATTATTTTGATTCGATCGAATTCTGGTCGATTCACTTCGCAGACAATCGAATTCAATCTTCCCCCAGATTGATGATTCTTGCGTTGATTTAATCAGAATCGTTTCCCCTAATTTCTGTTAAATTAAAACCTGAATTCTCTGATTTATAAATTCATAAATTCAAAGTTGTATAAAAATCGAAGCGTAGAAAATTTCCTCGAATTAAATCGATATCCAGGAATAATTATTAATACGCGAAATAAAATTTTATCAATCAATTTTCACGCGTTTCGATCGATCAATGGAGGGAGCAAAATATCATCCACGTTCCAAGAACGATGGAGAGGAATCCGTAGGCTGATCCTCGATGAAGATGGCAAATCTTCCTCGAGATGTATGATAATCAGGGATCATACGGCAGCGTCTATGCAGCCGTGCATCTTATCTGATGTCTCGTATTGTGTTCTTACAGCGGCGATAACCTTTCTCGAACAACGCGTGTCTATTGTTTATTTTTCGCGGGAGGGCCGATTCATAACGCGGTGTAATAAAGTTCTTTGCTTCTTATCTGATAGCCAATGTCGTTGTCGCGGCGTTCGTTTCATTGTTCGAGTTTCGCCAACGAAATACGAAAAAGTAAAAATCAAATAACCGATACACGTTGAGTTAAGCGTTCGATGGTCGAGAAAAGGATTCTTCTCGAGAACGATTTTATTTTCTTTCGTTCTTTCATTTCTTCGAAATTCAAAACTTGTGTTTGAATTTCTTCTGAATGAAATTAAATTTCAATAATTGTTCCATAAATTTTGGATCTATCTTTTTCGAATATTTTATATACAATGTTTAATCAGTTCTTTTCTACATTCGACAAAAATGCAAAGAAAAACTCTGAACATTCATCGAGCAATAATTGAATTAAATTTCGATATTGCTGTTCCATAAATTTCAGTATTTGCAATATTTTTCATTTCGCAATTAAATTTCGATTCCATTTCTCGATTCTCGTGCATCCTTCATTAATGACACAGTTATTTCCAATTATTTTTCACGCCATTTCTTCTTTTTAAAATTCGAATCGATTCGAATCTTGCCCGCATAATCTTAAGGGACACGTTCTGAAAAAAAGTCACTGAACCGATTGTAGGTAGGCTATAATTATGAGGAACGATACGTGGCAATTGCCTTACTCGCGATATTTACCACGAAGTTAAACTGTTGCAAGGCTGCTGGCACTTGAACTCGTTAATCGACGTCGTCGGCGTCATTACAAGTGCCGATTGCAGATTAAAGATAATCGAAGCTTCCGCATCCAAGAATTGGATCGATTGGATCGATCAGATGGAGAAATGTGTGTGTATGTATTATTTGGCCAACCAATTAAGAGCCAAGCGATGAAATAAAGCAATTTTTACACGTATAATCATTTATTATTTGTTAATTAATGGTAAGTTCAGTATATGATATTCGATTATTCGATATTGATTTTTTTTTGTTCGAATACTTCATTTAATTAATGCAAATTTTAAACTTTTCTAAACATCACGTCTTAAATGAATATTTTACCAATTTTTCTGATATTATTAATAAGAGAGTAATTCTATTAGAAATACGATTATAAAAGATATTATTAAAAAGAACGATCTAACCGGTTAATCAACTTCAAATTCCTTCCTCGTCATTTAAAAAAAATACATAATACTTCTCTGAAAAACTTTTCCATCATAATCGAGAAAAACTTGAAGGTAAATCATCGAAGCTCGCAAAGAGGATAAAATAATCGCGGCTCGGGATCCAGAGGCGTCTATCGTTGGTCGATTTTAGTAACGTTTCATAGGTCGGGCAAACGTAAAACGCGCACAGACTCGTAAAACGTTGCGTGCAAGTATCGAATGTGTGCGAGCTCGAAACACCGAAAGCTCGTCGCAATCGGCAATGAGATCTCTGACAATCGGTGACTTCGCGCTAGGCAATTCATTTCGACTTATCTGATATTCCACAACACCTCCCCCCCTCCCTCTCCCTCTCTCTTTCTCTCTCCTTCTCACTTTCGGTTTCCTCTTGGTTCGAGTACTTGAGTTCTACTACGCTATTTGCTAGCTGCGTTTCGCGCAGATAACTCTCGGCTCACGATCGTTTTTTCCAGCAATTTACGATCGTGCAAAAGCTGCGTGGCGATACTCAATAAAATCCGCGCGCGGATCAACGCATAGACACCATTTCTACCGTCTCCCTTGTTACTTTTTCCTCCCTTTTATTATTTTTACCTTTTATTATTTACTCCTCGACGAAATTTATCTCGTGCCCCTCTCTGACTGAGGAACTAAGAATTATCGTCCATTATCACAGATCTAAGTAACAACGATCGTTCGATCGTAGGTGTTGGTCATCATAGCTTGGCGGTGGTCCTCGTTGGAAATCGAAAAGATCGGGATAATTCGTTAATGATTCGTGATTAGATAAGAAGGATTGAAATAGAAATTCTTTGATGTGATGTTGATCGCGCGTGAGTGAAGGCAAGGGAAGGGGGGAGGGAGGGCGTGATTTAGAGAGAGTTAATATTACTCGGCCGTTGTTAGGCGGCTCAGCTAAATTGATCGGACTGGGTGCAGTGTGGGGTGGACTGGCTTGATTAACTTCGTAATAATTTAGTGGAATGCGTTTGCCCGCTTGGTATTTGCATTTGTATCACGTAAATGTTGTGCTCGTGAACTGAAACGTATTTGAGATTGATAGTGGATTGATAGTTATGAGAGGTGATAAGAGCGCGATAGGTGAACCTGTCCAATCTCTGTATATTGCGTTTAAAACTCGTCGTCGAGAAAAATCTTCGTCAAGGGGATTGGAATTCTAAATTCAAAATTTCGATTATAAAAAAATTCCATTTTTCTACTATAATCTTCTATATAATCTTGTGTATATACTGTACTTCATACAAATTGGATTATTTCGTTAAAGGTAAAATTTTATATCGAAAAAGAAAATTTCAAGAAAGAAGAAGAGAAATAAATAAAACGAAATTAATCGAAATCCTCGAAAAGATGGATAAAACAATCCGCAATAAAATCAATCTTCCACCCGATCACCCTGCTTCAAATCTGAATGCAAATGTTACTGCACGCGAAACAATATCAATCACCGTCGAAACGTCGAAACGTCAATCGATACGCGCGCTGAAAATCCATGCGCACAACATGGGCCGAACAACACCGTTAAAATAAATCCATCGAGACGATATATATATGTATATATTTATACCGATAATTAGATCAACGATCCACGTTGTAACGGCAATTAGAACACGGAACCGGCCTGTTTGCCAATAACTTCGATTTTCGCGTACATGTATAATCGGTGTGTCCACGGGAACCTGGCTAATTTACCGAGCCAGGATATCCTGTTGATCGGCATCCGGCCGGCCGTTCGATCGGCCAATCTTCGCCAGGAATCAAATGACGAGGCGAAAGCCGGGCAGAACGCGCGACGCCATAAAACATGTCGCGCTAATTAACGATTAACCATGACCAGGATTCCGGGGCTGGCGGTGGCTGTTGCTCACTCGCGTTACGCCTACTACGCGTCACCCGCGAATTAAACCTGGAATCAGTGCGTGGTGATTAGAATGGGCGCCATGTTTTAGTGTTTCCACCGGTTTTTCTTTTTTTTTTCTGTTGCAACCTGTCGTTTCGTGAGGTGGAGGAGAGATTTGACAAAGAAATAAGAAGAAAGTCGATGTATGCTTGCCTTTTTCTATTGGCAAATTGGTATGAGAAAGTGTTTGTATAGTGAGAGGAGAGGAGAAAGATGTTTGTATTTATTATAAGTGATTTTGAATTTTGAAGGTGTAATTCGAAAGTGTAAAATTTGATGACTTTTTTTTGTCGAGAAGCTTAAGAGAAAAGTTTAAGAATCTTGATTTTTTTTCCTTTAAAAATTACAGTTGATAAAAGAAAATTTTTTGCAACAATTTAATTATGTGTTAATTATTGCACTTTTCGCTTACATTGTGACAAGCAAATAATTGTATGAATTACAATCTTTAGTTTGTACAATATTGTTTAAAAAAGATTGGATAGAAAAGTAAAATGATTTTTCTAAAATCTACAGATTAATCAATAATCTTAAAGAGTTAGAAATCTTTTTCACTGTCGTTAAAAATAATAATACCAACGCTACCCTCTTCAATTAAAACTTGAGTATATCAATTCTTATTCGTTGAACGAAGAGAAAGCAAGTAAAGATAAATTAGCCAAACGTGTTGGATATATACAGCTATAAATAGCTAATTGATCGTAGTTAATCCGTTGAAAAATCTTGGACAAATTTCTCGAGGATGGCGCAAATAAGTGGGTTTCGCCACTTTTATGGGTGAAATCAGAGAGACGAAAATCTCTCAACACGTGCGCCAGCCACTGAGAGGCCATCGAGAATTTACCCAGCGATCGGTGGCCTGTAATCAAGCATCAACGTTAATTGAATACCGATTATGAATTATACGATAGGATGATGAACCGTAATTATTGACGGATTCCGCGTTTTCGATCCGCCTCGATATTGTAGCGGGATGCTGTGCAATCGTCTCGAGCGGATATACTTTACGGATATGGAATAATCCGTAGCCAGGAGTCTTTGAATTTAATATCGTTCTGCGATAATTGATCGCGCTTTCACGAAGAATCGATTGATCATCTTAGAGAACAAAGTTTTATAAACGAAGATCAATGGTTGTAATAACGAATGAGTATAAAATTTCTTTCATCAACGGATAAATAAATTTTTTAATTGTAATTTAATTTGAAAATTTTGTTATTTTTATTAATTTTAGACACATGTATATATTGAGATTTATTTAAAATTTGTCTTATTTCTTGTTTACCAGTTAGTTCAAAATGATTGAACTGATCCACGAAGGAGTATAAAAATAATTCGTTAAATGCAATAAACAATTATTAAGCTTGCAAAATTGTTTCCAAATTCGCAGAGAGAATTGAAAATCGAAATTTGTGAACTCTTGTCAAATGAGCAAAAAAAAAAAAAAACAAAAATTACATGATATAATAGATATAAATGGATTTCAATTATAATATAAATAACGTAATTACGCAAGAACTTGTGCTCCTCCCCTCGCATGTTCATAAACTACTGATCAATCCATTCAAACTGCTTTATATATACGTATAAATAAAAAAAGAAAAAAAGGAAAAAAAGAAAAGGAAAAAAAGAAGTAGACGTAAAAACGTATAAATTAAACTTCTCGTTAAATCACATAACATAAAAAGAGGCAATCGTAAGAGGCAAGTTCTTACTTTTCACTACTTGGCTCCGAGCTAATCGCTTGTTCGCAATTAAATTTTACTGTCGTCTAGATATTTTTATTACACGTTTAATGCACGATCGCAGAACGGCGATCGAGAAATAATATCGAAACGGTATAGAAACGATTAACGTCGTCAAGATTAAAAAAGAAGAAAGAAAGAAAGAGAGAAAACGAAAAAGGAAGGAAAAAAAAAAAAAATAAAAAGCACGGAGCAAAGCGTGTGTATTGCACCTGCATCGACGAACTCGTGTACAAGGCGAAAACGGTCGACGTGGCGAGTGGTTGGTAGTCCTGTTTTGACAGATCATAATTTATCGTGCGCTCGTAAAACCGATTCCACCAACTCCTTTCCCTCTTTCTTTCTTCCACCCAGTAAGATTGGCTTCCAGTTAACCGTACGAAAAGTCGCTCGAAGGGGCAGTTTTTTGCGCGATCTTCATCCCGATCTGTTTCCAATAAGCTAACATCCGCGAATCTTTCGATTTTTGTTTGCGTTCGATGATGGTGGATGGTTTTGATATAGGATAGAATCTTTTGTTTCGTTGAATTTGGACTTTTATTGAAATTTATTTGAATATGTATTATTACTATATTTTATATCAGAAGTTTATATGTGGCGAGAATTAAAAAAAACTTCTTATAGTATACGTAAGACTTATTTAAAATTTTTAATACTGATAATTACGATCTATTCTTCCCTAAAACTTATTACTTATGATTTGGAATTTTAGCTGTTATTAATTAATTTAAAATGTTAAAATGCTAATTATTTCAAGCTGGCTTTAATTAGTGACTACTTATCAAATCATTTTAAGCTTCGAAGACTTGATTAATTTAAAATTTCAAAAATAGATATTTACATACAATAGATTTACGATAATTTAAATATTTAAAATTCACGGTTTAATCATAATGTATATATTTATTATAATTATAATTTAAAATTTGGCCGTGGTAAAATCACTAGTTCGAAAATTTTTACTCGCAATTAGATGAAATTTACATATCTTCGTGAAACATCATCCTATAATATAATACGTAGCTATGAACAAATTTCTTTTTAATCGATTTATATATAAAATAATTATCACGTGTGAAAAAGATAAAATTTTCGAAATGTAAAAAATAATCTTGGAAACTGTTCAATTATCACGCACTTTTTGCACGAATAAGTTATACATTTCAACGCGATTTTTCCAATTTTTTCCCCCCCTCCCGGTTACAACGTTTTTCCTTATAAAGAGCAAAAACCTCGGCGATCATTTTCATTTTTAACTGCAACGCGTAGCGCTTACCGACTGTGAACGCGTTTTTCTCGTCATCTCGCGACACGAGAATGGGGCGAGCCTTACAATGCAGCCGTTGGCCAACGATTCTTGCAGCAAAAAAGGGGGTCACAGAGTTGTATCATCCACGCTACGCTCCAGACTTGGCTCCGGCGCACTATTTTCTCCTCTCCCTTGCTTAAATTAAGGTTGAAAGGCAGACACTTTATGGACGCTTCCGAAATTCAACAAACCGTGAAGATGGCGCTCATCGCGATCACGCTCCACGCGTTTTCCTCGCCCGTTAATACACACCTCGTGATCACGGCGTACGCTTTGTATCGATAAAAATTTAATTCAACAATATATGTATGTAAGCTATATCATATAATTTCTTTTAAACAATTTTCTCATATCGTAAATTTTTATTTATCAGAAATGATTCGTGCGAATCATTTTTGTGAAGTTAATTGAATTTGGAATCGTGATTGGAAAAATTCGAGAGGATTTATAGAGTGAACACTTCTCGCTATTTATATCTCATTAATAAAAAAATTGATAGAAAAAGAAAAACAAATTTAAAATATGAACGTTTGAATAATTCTTAAAATAAACATATCCGCAATGAGCAAAAAACTACGATGTTAATCTACGGTCGATTTTTCGTTGCTGCAAGAAAAAATTCACGTCATCGACCACATTTCCATACACATACATATATATATCAAGCGCGATAAGAAACGTTATAAACACACTCGATCGAGAAGCTTATCCTTAACACAAATCTGTCACGATCTTTTTCAAACTCTTTAGCCAATGAATATATACCGTTCACCTATAGTTAATTCTCAGGCGGAATGCATCTCATAACCGGGAACCTCGACGATTTTACGATCGCCATTTCGGTCGTTGTTGTTTTATAACCATACGTGCGGATTACACGAAGCCAAAACAGCATCGGAACGATGGCGTCACGTACGCGTGTTAAATTTTTACGTTTCAATTAGAAACGTAACTTACGTGGCTGTTAACTGGGCATTTTTAAGTTACCCGAGACGGGTCCCCCGTTGAGTCGCTTAAGAACAACGTTTCTCTCGTCCTCTTCCTCTTCCTCTTCGCTTGTACGAACGCCTGTTTTTAAGCTCCGTTTACATTAGGCAACTTTTCCCTCGGGGCAATATAATTGAGCGTATCAATCACCCTGAATCGAATTTTTTTTCCCCCGATTTTCGAGTCATCGTTTAAGGTTTTTCTATCGAGATTATTTTAATTTAATTATTGTTTTCGTTGTCAGGATTATTAATCTGAAATTTAAAAATGTACGAAAAAGGATGCAAACGACGTGATGTGCAAAAAAAGATTTTGATATTTTTAAAGTATAAATCTTTCTTTCTTTATGTTGAATAAAAATTTGATTTTGAGTGAAAATCATAATTATCGGAACGAAGAATGTATTACAGGAGAAAGCGACAATTTTTATTTTAACAAATTATAATAAATTAATATAATTTAACACGTTTCCATTTAATGGAGAAAATTTGAATATAAAAAGTTGCGTAATTCACATATTAATCAGGTTGAAATTGACATTCGATTCTTCATTCAAAAGTAATCCATTCATCCATTTTTCGATCAAAAAAGTTGCTTAACGTAAACGTTATTCCCTCTTTCCCTCTCTCTCTCTTTCTCTGAATCGACTATTATCTTTCAATATTATTTTTTCCTTCTTTCTTTTTCTCTCTCTCTCTTCTCATTTGCAAACTCGACAATCGAAAGATGAGAATCCGGTCGCGATTTCTCGCGAGCAATGTAAATTTTTACGTTCTAATTATACGGCACGTACGCCCCTGGAATTCGTAAGGGCGCTGTCCGGACTCGAGATGGATGGCCTCAGTTTTTTGCGGCACGGTGAACGACCAGCGCCAAGGAGGAGGAGGCCTCTGGAGCGCGAGCTGACTTATGCTCGGACGATGATCCCGGTCGCGTGCATGTAAAAGCTTCCCTGTCGATCTTATATTGGCCGGACGTCTAGATTAAATTTATTGGAAGGATTATTTTTTTTTATTTCCCTCTCCTTCCCTTTCCTTTCCTTTCCTTTCCTTCCCTCTTTTTTCAAATTCCAGAATTCTTACTCAAAATTGAAAAATTTCAAGGGGGGATCGAATAAGATTCAAATATTATTTTAACTTGTTAAATCGTTAATCCACCGATATTACGATTCTCTTCACAAAGTTTTTCAATAATTCGTATTCGAAAGTACGGATATATTATCGTAAATTTATATTTTTTCTCTCTCTCTCTCTCCACGCTTACAATTAATTTATTTAAAAATAAGAGCACGTCCATTATCCGTTTCATACAATTCGATGTTCGAATTTAATATAATGTAAAAAGGAAAAAAAGAATCTGTAACGCAGAATTTTAGAAGCGATATTTAATAACGTAACTTCGATCGATTCGTGCCATTATTGTTAATTAGTAATTTATTTAACGGGCCGTGTTTAATTTGCGGCCATTTTCAGAGAATAATACTTTTTTGAAATCCCTGGTGGATTAATTTAACGCGGATCAAAGAAGGGGGAGGAGGGGGAGGACGATTATTTTTCCGTGTTACGATACATTAACGAAAATACGCGGCTCAGACGTCGTAATTGCAAATGGTCCCTTCTATTGTGAACTGTCCATCGCATAAATCATGCTCGCAACGCAATTCCGCTTTTTATGAAGCTCGTATTTCATCGAATCTCGCGAAATGGATTCCTCTCGTAAAGAAAGAAGATTCGTAAATCAAAGATATATATATATATAAAAGATGAACGCCACTCGTAATAACACATCCTTCGTTCACAACTTAATCGAGCAATGCTTTCGATAATTTTTGACAATGAACCTCTCTTTAAGATTTCTTTTCTTCGAAATACCTCTTCAATAATAATCAACGTATTTTAAAGACTAATTTTAAGATATTTTTTTTAAGGATCGACAAAATATAATCAAAAGACATTGATAAGAATGTAACACATTTTCTACAATCCATACAATTATTTACCAATTAGAATTCTAGAATAGATAGATCATCGAATCGTAATCAAATATCTCATTTTGTCTAGAATATTCATAATAATTCCATCCCATTTACGTATTATCCATCAAACTCACGAATGAATTGATTCGAACAATACTTCTTCAGTTGGAATTCACACAGCTTGGCCAGAGCCGATTGATTCCGCGAAAACTGAGTTCGCAACTGTACAAATATAGAATTCCATAGTGTATTTTACGCGCGGATCTACACTCTTCTCGCGCTAATTCAAACAATAGAGGGAGGGATTTCGAAAAGATTTCCCTCCTCTGATAAATAGAACTTGGAAACGTAAAAACGGAAATTGGACCGCACAACGAGCGCGAATTCTCGCGCGGTTTACGAACCACCGCCCTTTAGCGGCCGTAAATATCCGTGCACGCGGATAACCGGCAAAACTGTCTCCGTGGGGGCCCCCGAGGCGCGAGTTGGCGCGCGGGGGCCCCCCGTGAAAGACGCTGTGGCCGGGACGATCGGACCACCAACGCTCGCAAAAAACTTAATCGCGGCTGGTTCGAAGCTCGGGCGTCCTGGCGCGAATAAACTTTAAACGCGGCCCGTGATTTATCGCGCGTACGCCCTTATAATGCTAACGTATTTTCCCTGGCGCGCGAGAAACGGGGGGGGAGGGGGAGGGGGATTCGAGGAAAAGACGGGGACACCGATTTGTAAGAGGGCAGAGATGGTGATTGGTGACGAGAACCTCGTCCAAATCGTGTGAATTATTATTATTATTATTATATTGACTGAGATAAACGAGAGACGTTGGAATTTGGGAGAGCAATAGTTTTTTTTTAGTTGAGAATTGATTCTCTGAGAGGTGGAAGTTTGGATGCGTTTCGATTTCTGTTTATAAGTAATATAAATAAATAATAGAATTGTTTTCTTGAGGATAATAGAATTATATATATATAATAATAGATAATATGTAGAATAATAAATAATAATAGAATTGTCTTCTTGGAAGTAGTAAGAGTAGGAAGTAGTAAAGTTTCTAGGAAATTTTGTAACGAGAAGGATGAGGAGGATTTTCTTCTTTCTTTTTCTTGATTCTAATTTAAAGTTTGTTTAAGCTTAGTCCAATCGAATTTGGAAATTTGGTAAAATAATTAATCTCGGAAAATCTGTTACGAATAACAAAATTTCTAACGGGTTTGAAATATTTCACGAGTGGCGGCGAGTACGAATGTGTGAACGTTGAGGAAGCGGCGGACGTACGTGGTATTTGAATTTATTTCCAATTGGGGATAACTCATTTGAATTCGTTTGCGGCTCGCATGACAATTCAATTTCTCGAACGAGTGGCATTCACGAGCCTCCCTCCGCGCAAAAAGCGTCGGTCAGAAATGGACCAAGCAGGGAGAGGGGGGAGGGGGATATACACGGGCAACACGCCTTCTGACAGCAATTATTGATATTTATATGTACCCGTAAACTGTCGACCCGGGATTATTTACGATGAAGAGTCTGTGGCGAACACTAAAATATGTTTTACTGTCGCAACTCGTCGACAGTACGCTGAGAAATTGTGGGTGTCGCGACGCGTCCAACTCTCGAAAGAAAGATATTATTATTTTGAGGTTAAATCAAATGTGAAAAATGGCACAACCATCACAATGGTTAAAGAAACGACGTTAACGTTAATTATTCTTCGAAAAATATTTTTCTTGACAAGATGTGATCTTAGGATTTAGATTAGATTCGTGCACCAGAAGAGAAGAAACTATTGTACCAATAATGGGCAAATCGAAGAAATTTTAATTTAAAATATAGATTGATATAGATTGTCGCATAAAAAATTATTAAAATTAAACTTATCTTATTAACTTATCGTGATAGCGAATTCGCGGATAATAACGGAAGAATAAAGGTAAAGATTCTCTTACAAGCGTGCGAGGAAGAAAGAAGCGAATGGGATGTTAAAAAAGGAAAAGAGAAAAAGATGTCTACTTAATCGTCGTCACACCTTCGCTCGGCCGCTGTTCGCTTTCATGCATCATTAAACACGTACGAAACTAGGAGCCGTAATTATTATAACCAGCACGTTGTTCATAATACGAAACTGCCTGCGATGCACGATAATTTCAAAGTTTCCTGTCGTCAATCCTGTCAGATCATGAACCGTTGTCAACTCGGCTACCCTCGACGAAATGTCGGCGCAGCCTTCTCATGAAATTCAATGACCTCTAATTACAATGATTCAATAAACGATTGCACCGCTAACAAGAACATTCTCTGTTCCGACCAGGCTTCCCTGCCCGCTAGTGGCGACTTTCGAGGCGATTAAAAATCGTGTCGTTGATCGTTCTATGACGGTATAGAGCCAGTTGTACAACAAGTTTATTCATGATAAAATTTTCATTAGTGCAATACATCCAATCAACAGCATCTCATATTTCATGATATCAAATAAAGAATTTCCATATCGTATTACTTGTTTACTTGTTCATCAAATTAGATCAATGGAATATTACGTTCAAAGATAAAATTTTCATAATTTCTTTAATGACAAGTTAGTTTATTAATGCAATTTTATTAATGTACAACGAGATGTATTTCAAAAAGGAAGAAAGAAAGAAATTTAGATATTTTGCCAATTTTTAAAACTCGTTCATTCACAAAGTTCGTCATTCGTACGTCCCTTTACGAACCAAACATCCAAATTTCCTGTACCTTCAAAAGGTACACGTTCCTTACGATTCTCATTAAGTAGTTCGATAGATAAATTACCGATAAATAATCGAATTCTTTTTTACTCGAGAGAATCACGTAGAAGCGATTTATAATCGGGCGCCCTTTATAATCGATCGTTCCCTACACTTCGTAACACGCGATCGTTCCGTGATCGCGCGACACTTCTCAAACCCCCGATGAGATCGGCCGTAATTGCACGTACGAAGGCAGGTGATCCCTAAGAACGGGGAAAAATGGGGGACGCGACACGAAGGACACCGTCCAATTTGCGCTCGCATCTGCCCGACGACAGCCGGCGTTGACGAAATGTAAATTGGCCATCGGCCGGGCTCTCCTCACCGGGGTTAGCTCTCCTCCGAGGTCCTGCCTCGCCTCGTGGATCGTTTACCGTGACGTGAGATCGTGAGACTCGCGATGGATCCATCTCGAAACGATGGGTAATTACGAGAAGGAAGGGGGGAAGAAGGGAAAAGAAAAAACGGAGAATACGGTGGATTCGGTGATAAGTGAAAAATTATCCCGGCCTCTGGATGGTATATGAGGTTGTAATTAGGTTGTTTTCTTTCTTTTTTTTTTTTTTTCAAAATTGAAGGAGATACGAAGGAACGGGTGTGATTAATGGGTAGTCTTTTGCAGCCAAGTATATTCGAGTATTTGTGGAAATGGACGGATATTCGAAGGGAGGTGATTGTGCATAATAATACGCGTATTATATGCGGGGAAACAGCAATTGGAAAGCACACGTGATGGATAATTGTTTGATGTATAGCGATTCTCTCGAGAAGAGAAACATGTACGTGTGAGCAAACTTTGAAAGATTATCTTTGTTTTAAAAATATAGGAATTTCATCAAATGATTTTTGCAGCGTATGGTATTTTCGAAAGTTTTTTTTTTTTTCTTCAAGTCTTCCTCGTCTCCAATTTGCATTACACGTTGTTGTTTAGCACAGCGGGGCTATGAACTTAAATCACGCGGAGATGATCGAGATTCTCAAGTACGTTCACCTCATTCCAAGTTAATTAAACCACTTAGCGACTCGTCGTAAAATCGCGAGGAAAGCCGAGCTCGGTGTTCATAAATTAATTCATGGCTCTGGTCAGCTATTAACCGATACTCTCGCGGGCCCTAAACCCTTCTACTTTATGCCTCCCCTTGGCTATATTTTTAAAACTTGCGGAAGTGTTTTGCGGGTGCAACGGCCGATAACCGGGCAAATCGAGGAACTTGGAAAAATAGTGGAATTGCTTTCGGATCCTCCTTTTCCCCTCCCTAAATACGAAATATACGCGTATTGGCCGCCCGAGATATAAATAATACAATTTATCTCTTCCGGTATTGCGTCGACACCTGCACAAGATAATTGAGGAAAAATTAAAATTTTCCTTTAAATAGTTGAAGAATTATTTCGATGATGAATAACAGATCTCTAAAATATTTAGAGCAAAGCGTTGCTTGTGCATTTCAATTACAAAAATCACACATAATGATAATTTTAACATTCATAAGAATCATTACAAGAAAAAAAAAATTACTTCTCAATATTTCCTTTTCGATTACATTTATTTCAAAGATCACGCAATATCTATTCATCCCTTTCTAATTCGATCGACAAATTCAATCACCAGACAGATCGATTAAAACGATTGCTCGAGCATAACATTAACCCTTTAATATTAATGTGTCGAGATCTCGGAAAGAAAAGAGAATTTATGGGGAGGGAAGCCATTGAACGATTTCAACGTCATCTTCGATCCTATGGGCGAGTTTCGAGAGATACCACCAACGGCGAGAACACTTCCTTTCCGCGAAGATTTTCTGCGCGAAGGGTCTGTCAGCGGACCGAATCTATTGTTACGCTTGTCTTCGTCGTAATTAATTGCGTGATTGCGGCGTGTGTCTTCGAGTACTCGGGTCATCTCGTCTGACGCCACGGCTCGTTCCTTGCCCGACGATTGTCCCTCCTCTCGTTTCACGACGAAATCTCACGACCTTACCTTTGCTTCTCTTTCTCAAATGATAGAGACGTGGATCAGAATGATTATTATTATTATTGTATAGCGAGATTGTTTTTTTTTATCGTGAATTAAGAATTTTATAAATTCTTATCCAATGTTTGTATAACGACAAATTAATATAAGAATATGTAGTATTTTTCTTTTTATTAAGCACAAATTTACATTTTCAATTGTTTATAAAAATAAAACTATTTAAGATTTATTCGAGTATTATCACGATCCTTTTTTTCCTTTTGTTGCACGAAATTATATGAATATTAAATAGTTCTTTCCGGATACTTTCATCTTGTCAATCGTTCTATTATTAATTCAATTGCAAGAATATCATGCATACATATATATTTTTCATTTGCATCGGTTTTCACCCTTCCAATCGTATCTGAAACGAATCCTTCGAATGTATACATATAATCGAATCTGCATCTGGTCTGCATCGAGTTAATAAACGAGAGAGAAATTGAATACGAACGAGAGGCGGAGAATATCGATGTTTGAGAAATATCGAGACTAAGAGGCCGTGATATTATAGCCATATGAGAAACTGTTTTAGAACACCGACCGACGAGAAATTAATATGGCATGTATATATGTGTGTGTGTGTGTGTATGATAAAAAAAAATTCTCGTAAAAATATTCTTTCGTTCGAAAGCTGTCCCGCCCGCAGAGAACGATGTAATTACAAGAATAAATTCAGAACAGATATAATTCAAAACCTCTGGTTCCCTTGTTCTCCTACACCACTTAATATTCGCTCGCATAATTAGGGGCATACTTGACATCGTGTCCTCGACGAACATATTCGCGACAATATCGTTGCACCCACTTTCAGGGACGCGAAAAAACGAGAGAAGAGGCCCCTTTAAAGTGGCCTTCTCGAACAAATTTGCGTTACAAGTTTCCGGTCAAGCTTCTTCTTATTCTTACTCGAATGAAATCGAGCCGTGTCTCTTGAGAAGATACTTGAAAGATACGACGAGTATGTAGACTGTTTTGCACTACAATTTTATTTACCATCATGTAAATTTAAATGGTATAATTCGAGATTAAATTATATTTTAATCATTTTTCTTCCTACACTTTTTAAGAATCACGTATTTATATATTATATTTACACAAAATTCTTTAAATTCTTTCAATTTACAATCGATACACTTCTTTCTGTTCGAATATATTTTTGAAATTATTCCAGCAAATCTTCTATACAAAGCATCGAAATGAACGATTATTCCGAGAGAAAGAAAGAAGGATTTACACTTTTGTCGAAAGCACGATTAGAAATTGAACGTGTTGGCTGTTGGCAAGATGGGAACAATTAGCAAGCGACGAAAGGGGGATCCAAGATGGACGCGGTTTCGGAGGTGCATAGTCGTCGAGTGCATTTTCGAGTGGGTTTCCTGGAATTAGTCCTCTCCGTCTTAGGTGTGGGACACGGACGTTTCTCCTACGGGCATACAAGTATATACCGGCTGGCAACAATGGCGGATTTCCAAGTGGCCCTTGAAACGGCTCTAATAATTTATATGCTTAAAGGGGCCTGGGCTGCCTACGTGAAACGTAGACGCCATGAGACAAGGGGTCTACGAAGAGAGGAGCGAGTCGTGCTCAAGGGTGGCTCGGGCTACGAGATCCGTGGACGAGGACCCTTCACCAAAGGAGAATTGCTGCTGTTGCTGCCGCCTGGGGTCCTGTCGTCTGTCGTCTGTCGTCCGGCATCGACCGAACCCATGCCTGTAACCCGTTTATGACCGATTCAACGTGCTTCTTCTTATTGTCGCGCCAGTTCGCCATTCCAAGAATTCGGGAATATTTAAACAGGATGAGTTACGATTGAGTTCTATTTCAAGATTTGGTACAAGATTTTAAAATTTTTGCCTTAATTTACTCGCCTTCTAGAAAATTCTTATTAATCCATTTATTATATCCCTCGATATATTTCATAACTTCCTTCTAATCTTTTCATTTATCACGTTTTCTACAATCCGATTCTTATTCTTAATTCTCGCGATAATCCACGAGCAAACGAAAAAAGATTATCGAATCTTGAATCCCATTCCAAACTTCCATCGAAACAACTCGCATCGAAATTCAACTGAATCGATCCTCGACGCCATCAAGGATTCAAGGGACATCTTCGGCCGATCGACATATAGGCACGATCGTCGTGTTTCGTCGTGACGCGGATTCGAAATCACGCCGTCCAAGTGAATTTGCAAAGTTTTTACTAAATCATCGTGGTCCACGAAATAACGGGATCGATCGATAGTCCATACGAATCTTTCATCATTCGCAAATCGAATCGTTCATTATCCTTTCAATCGAACTTAATATCTTTGATCCTCTCCAAGATTATCCAAGATCTCTAATTATTCCATGTTAATTTTATGTTTAAATGTTTAAATTTTATGTTGAAATGTAATATAATTAAATGTTCGCAAATTTTATCACTACCGAAAAGAAGTCCAAACGTCGAGAATTTTCAAAATGCATTGTTTAATAATAAACAAGGACGAGTGAAATTATCCTAAAATAATACATAATACTGCAATATATATATATAGACAAAATCAATACGTAATAATCACTTTTTCCGTTCAAAATACCATCATCAAACTTCCGCAAACCTCTCAAAATACCTTCAAACTCGAGTGCTCCCTCGAAATAGTGGTGGAAAGAAAATCAACTTGGCCGGTTGTTGTACAAGTTGCCAAGTTGCAGTCGGTGGCTAAGTAAAACATCAGTTCTAACAAGTAAAGAGAAGAGGAGAGGGGGAGGGCGATGTCGGGGATATAAGCGGGGCCCTTCGCGCTGCCGCTTCCATTGCATCGGTGAACATCGTGAAAGCTGTCATTGTGCCGTCTCATCCCTGGGCCTGGGATATATATGCGGGCTCGTGTGTTCAAGGCAGCGGCGAGTGCATGCGGATGCACATGCCCCGCAGCCAGCTTCTTGGACCGGCGGACTTGCACAGCGCCCGATTTTTTGCCCGAGAAATACGGTCCCTGCAGTCAGTCACGGCCGTGTATATATCCACGCTCACAGCTGTCCCGCCCGTCCTTTTCATCCCGCTCAAACAATAACAACCATTATCTGTTTGCTTATACAACCCCTGGAACCAACGTCTCGAATTAAATTTCTCCTTCCTCCCTCGCTGCGCGGAAGAGGAGGAGAAAAATTGGAGATTTAAGATTTCCAGAGTTGAATACAGAGTGTTACCGCACAATGTTTGGCGCGTGGCAATTTTTGAAAAGAATGTAACGATGGACAGATGAATGGAAGAATGATGCAGATATTTCTTTCTCGATAATTGTAATTGGAAGATTCGTTGTAATTTAAAGAAAAAAATTAATAATTCTTTTTACCCGATTATATTCTTGTCGATTCGTGATATTAATCTTAACTTCTTCCTGTTGGAATTTTATTATCTGTAGTCAAGTACAATTTTTTGTATTTAAGTTTAGGAGGAACGTTTTTGATTGATGAATTATTGTAACGAGAAATTAAATAATATTGTATAGGATAAGAAATTTTGAAATATTTTAAAGAATTTCAATAAAAGTGTCAAAAAAATTGAAGGTTTGTGCGGACGGTTTTCATTTGAAAGGTGAGGAACGTGTTTTGTTGAAGCTTGGGAGATGAGAATCACTGGCGAAACGAGCAACGACCCATTGGCGAACGCGACGAAAACATCGGGTTTCCAGCGAGTGGATTAATAACCGGATGGCGCTAGTTCGTTCGAAATATTGCCAGAACACCCTTCCCCTGCCCTTCGACCCCCCACGACTCATTTTTTTATCACATCGTGGATCGTTTGTCTTAATAAACATCGTCTCATTGCGCGTATCGCTGGCAAAACGCAGGGCCTGCGAATACGCGAATTGTTCCACGAAGAAATCGAAAAATGGGGTTGCCTCGCAATTTCGCGTGTTCTAATTATTATTAATGGCTCGCATATGAAACGTCTCGAAATCTTACAATCTTCTTCTCTCTAAATAATGAACTGTTATTAAAATTGAATAAACAGTATCTATAATAAAATAAATAATGAATGTATATATTTGTTAAATTTGCCAGGGAATGGATTATTTTTTGAACGATAAACAAATGTTAAATAAGGATAATAAAGAATAAAATATCGTTGTTTCTCACCCAAGCCTCGAATTCAACGTGACATCTCTCAATTTACTGTACATGTGTCGTCACCAGCTTTTATCCCAATTTACGAATCGCGTTATTCCATTCCAAAAAAATGGCAATTGCCACGGGTCCAACAACGACCGCCACTTTAAGCAGACGACTAATTATTGTAAGCCTCTTAACCACTCCAGGTCATCGATCTTCCAATTACTCTTCGAGCCGTTATTCTACCGATTAACCATTCTTTTTTTCTTTGCAAATCCTTGAAATAAAAGAAAATTCACAATTTTTCTTTATAAACAGATACAATTATCGAATATAGTTGCTCTGAAAAAAAAAAATAAAAAAATAAACTTACAAAACTTCTTTTCGTTTATATATCAATTCAGTTCAAGTTCAACGAGAACTTTTTTTTCATTATACCAATTTTTGAACTTACTACGTGTTTCAAAGTTTCGTTATACATCCTCCTTTTTCACCGGATCTACAATTTTTCATCAAAAATGCCCTAAATATCCAAGCAATAGTCCCCTATAATTTCCGGGGCCAACCGTACGTCTTCTAACTGTTGATTACAACGTTCGTTACAACGAGCTTTCTTGCCACCACTCGCGATCTCGATCGCTTAATGGCAGTTTACAGACACGGCTTGGCTTGGTGCGCGAAGATTCATGGTCGGTTTTCGAGCGGATTCGAGCGTCGTTGCACATGGCCCGGGCTGACGTAATTTGTCCCGCGCGCAAAAATTTCGAGTTACGAGTGCGCGAGACGATGAAGGAACGGGAAGGAGGGGTTGGAGGATGGAAAGGAGGAGGAGGAGGAGGGGGAGGAGGAGGGACCCTACATAACGAGTGCTCTCTAATGAATGCTGCTGCACCGTTTTTGTCCCGGGCAAGGTTCCTCGTTGCACGCTTACTGACCGCTTTCATGGTTACTCGACCGAATTCTCGAAAAATTATATATTTCGTGACAACGATCTTTTTTAAGAAAAAAAAAAGAAAAGAAAAAGCCGGATATTCCCTACTTTACTTACTATTTATATTTACCATTTATTTCGAGCGTTTCAAATTCCCATTTTGTATCACATCGATTTCCAAAAATTGTTCTTTCATTTTTCTTTCGCGAGGAGAGTTGATAGAGTCGAACATTGATTGGGTTTTTATCGAGATCGAAGTGAGGGGGAGGGGGAGGAAAAAAATCTGTAACGAATAATGATAAAAACAGCGGTTTTATTGTATTTCCACGACGCTTGATCTTATTGGAATTCAAGGTGTTACGCGTCTCCGCGATAAATACGAATGAGCGATTCATCGTTGATGCCCGAGGGCACACCGGCGATATATCATATTTATTAATGGAACGCAACGTAATACGCTTTGCCGAAACACTTTACGAGTTTTCGCCCGAGCTCCGCCTGAAATTTAAATTGAAAATCTTCCCGCGAATCTGTCCAGATCGTTACTTCGATCGATATCGGGCTTTTCTTCGAATTTTTTTCTTTTTTTTTCAATCTCGATTTCTCTGCAAACGAATAAACGTGATATTTGAGGATTAAGTTATGATTCATTGAAACTGGATCGCTGTGATTATGAATTTTAATTATTATTGCTTATGAAAATTGTGATATATAAACAGGATATAAAAGATTACATGTAAATGACATTACATGTACAAGATGAATACATATTATAATTTTATTTTAATTTTAAATAATCCTATTATAATTAATTCTTTTGAAACTGGTTATCAAACACTTCTTTACAAAAGAATACACATTTCTATTATAAATTAATTTATGAAAAATTTATGAATGAAATACCATCTACGTTTACGCAAGATGGATTGAAAAAATTTAAATTACGATAAATAAATAAAATTGGAATCCATATTCTTAAAAAAGAATATAAGAAATTTACCAATAACGTGTAAATACATATTAAAAATACAAATGTTACAATTTTCTCCTCGTTTTATAATTAAAGAAAGAAACAAGAAATTATTCAAAAAATTGGCAAATTACAATATTAAAATTCTATAAGGCATACGTTTAAAGAATTTATTCGAAGATCCAAAGAAAATATAAAAAAATCCAAAGGTGCAAACTCGTTTGGCCGTTCGCAATGAAATCCGAAAAAAAACATGGCGTGGTTCGAAAAAAAAAAAAATACCTTTTCCATGTCATCGAGAAACAACCTGTTACGCGTAACCTCGTCCGCGAATTTACAGAGGACAATAATCGAAGATGGAAAATGGAAAGGAAGGAAAGGGCAGTGGAAGCTCAAATGATGTGTTTTAACACCGACGATCCATGACTCGTTATTAAATCCGAGGACGGTGTGTGTGTGTATGTGTGTGTGTGTGTGTCGAGTGTGTACTCGTTCCTCGGACGAAATACCGGTTCCTGGGATTACCTCGGGCGAGAATGTTTCTCGATACCTTCGCTCCAGTCGAAAATATTTAACGGTAACGCCAAAGAACTTCCTCCATCGACGTGGAATCCTGGATCGCGTGAAGAGGCCTACGTTATTACGCGGAAAAACGAGGGAAGTGGATTCACGAATCATTTCGAGGATGCACGATATTTGTCAGATTCTGTTTAAATTAAGGTGAGAATGATTTTTGAAACATGATCGTGTATAGATAATAATAAAAGGGAAGTTCTTTTCTGATGATTCGATTAATTTTATCTTTCTTTTTTCGATATATAAATATATTATTAAGGATTATTTGTATCTTTTATTTGTTTATTATTATTGACATTTTGATTAATATTGGACAACAGGTTAAAGGTGAAGTTAAATTTTTATTAAAAAAGAAGCTAATTTTCTCTTGAATTCAATTATTAAAAATTTTAATATCACGTTACATAATATTCCATAAATAAATTTTATTATATAATTTGATTTGAACTATTGACTAATTTTTTAATATTTTTATTTAATATCCTCCAATATTATTATATTCCCCTCGTTCCAACTTTGAAAATTGAACACCGATTCGAAACACCTCTTGATCGAGATTAAAATAGCAAGTGGCAAGAAGAGATCGACAAAAAGATCGAGCTTAAATTCGCTTAAATTTTCAAACTCATCGCTATTATCGTGATTAACCATCCCTCCTCGGTCGGGCTTATAATCCTATCGTCGGAACTTTTCAATTAAAACTCTTCTCGCTCGTGGAGTATCGTCGTGATCCATTTTTGATTCCTGGTACAATCATCCCAGCCTCCCCCTCCATACATTCGTTATAACCAAACAAAACCGTACGCGGGACAATCACACGGGCCAACACCGAAACACCCGTTTCGATCCTGAATTCAAACCTGGCCCCTTTCTCTCTCTCTCCCTCTCTCCCTCCCTCTCTGTCCCTCTCCACCTGGCGAAAAACACCCGTCATCATATCGTGCTCCATATTCACGGATCGAAAGCGCGAATCAATCGACAACATCCTCTGGCGAAAGTCACTTCCACATCCATTGGATTGCTCCACGCGGTACGAATTGGCGAGGCGCGATCCCGAGATTATTCACCGATATTACCATTTCACTGTCCCGGATAACGGTCGATTGATTTAGTGTCGGAGCCAAAAGCGCGATCGTCCCCACGTGAAACGGGGGGGATGAAACGGGGGTGCGGTTCGTGAAAAAAAAAAGGAAGAAAAAAAAGATTGGAAAAAAAAGAGAGAGAGAAGGAAAGGGGAAAGGGGGATATAAATGGAAAAGGATGGAAGGAAAGAGATGGAAAAGGAGTGGAGAGAAGGGATATATCGTTCTTAGTTCTTTATTAGTTATTAAGTTGATAATAAAATAAATAATAAGCTTCGAATTATATATATATATATATTAAAAGATCTTTTGATATGTCATAAATGTTGAGATGAATTTTATCCTTTTCTTTTATTTAATTTTAATTTTCTTCCAGAATTAATAACTAGAAAAATTAATCTCGTCTAAATGAACAGCTGTTACATTTGCCTGTATATTTTAAACACGTTCTTCCTTTGATCTAATCGTTCACCTCACCAAGATCTATTAAACTCAATTCATCAATTATCGCCACGTTCATCCAACAACAAACAAAAAATTCCTTTCCTCTTCCTTCTTATTATTTTCAATCTGCGCTGCTATCAAGGAGGCGCGCGTATCCTGCACACCCTCTTTCTGGCCGCACAAAAGGGGTGGCCTCGTACCCCCCCGTACAGAAGAACAAGCTCGAACGATGCCTGTCCACAGACGTGTCCCGACGTATCGTCACGTGGATACGTTTCCTTACCCCTCTCGACGTTGTCGTCGACAAACTTCTCCACCCTCTCTCCTCCTCCAAGGGGTTGACGCTAAAAAATTCCCCCCTCCCGCGATTCTATCTCGCGACGACCGCGTGACGGGGGGATTGTCGAAATGGGACGGACCCATTGTTCTGTATCTCCGTGAAACGAGACGGACGCCGGCTGCGGAACCTTCCTCCTCCTCTCCCTCTCTCTCTCTCTCTCTCTCTTACTCTCACTCTCTCTCTGTCCCTCTTTTGCGCGTTGGTCGCTCGATGTCCCGCCTCGACATGTGGCGAATGAAAGGAGCCGAGCAACCGACGTGTACACGAGAGACGATTTTTTTTTCTTTTCTCTCTTTCCCTCCCTCTCTCTTTCTTTTCTCTCTTTTTTTTTTTTGCTTTTTTTCCCTTTCCTTCTCCTCCCTCCTCCCCCTCCCCCTTTTTAAAGCCGCACCGCTTTGTTTTCGCGCTCGCGCGACCTTTCAATATCGCATTGTGGTATTAAAAAAAAGCGAGTGGATGCGATGGCGTGACAAAAAGAAAAAGAAGAAAAAAAAAGGGGGGGGAACAATCGTCGCGTTGCTTTCGACGACGACGAATTTTATGTTGTTGGCCAGATATTGGCCGATTCCATCTATCCTCCCTCTTATATATATATATATAGGGAGGCTTTCAGAGGTTGGAGGGGAGGAACGTAAGTGAAATGCGGTTCGATTCGCGGTCGAAGGGATTAACTAAGCGGGGGTGAGGATCGTGGGGTTATATGAACGTTGTTGATTCGTTGGTGATAGGGGATAGAGATGAAATTAGGTGGATTGGTGAACGTATCTTTCGATTTTCATTTATTTTGCTTGGATATAGGTGTTGGGAATTATGTTTGGGGGATGATCGAAGGAAGGGTTATTAATTCCTTACGTTTCGATTTTAGAAAAATATTATAA
The DNA here is from genome assembly GCF_003254395.2 of Apis mellifera. Lineage (NCBI taxonomy): Eukaryota > Metazoa > Arthropoda > Insecta > Hymenoptera > Apidae > Apis > Apis mellifera. The sequence continues at coordinate 9,997,896 of NC_037644.1, read as the reverse complement.
GATTTTAATAGTAAAGTAAATTTGTGATTGAAGGGTGTCAATCTTGAAATAATCTTTTATCTCGAATATCTAAAACTAGATTCTTAACTTTTTAGTGAAAAAATTTTATAATTTTTGAGAATTAGGAAGATGATTTTTTTGTGAAATTTTAAAACTTGTTTTGTTAAGAGAATAGAAAATCTATCCCTTTTTCGTTAAATGAAGCAAAAAGACAGAAAGGGTAAGAGATACTTTGCATTTCAGAAGAATAAATCTCTAACATTTCTGGTTAAATATCCATCGTAAGAAATTTATTTAATTTCACGCGAAAACACGAAATTGGCCGTAAATCGGCGTTAACATATTGTCGCAGCTGGAATCTTATATTTCAGAGGGAGGGCGAAGAAACTTTTTTCTTCCTCTCCCTCTCCCTCCCACATCACGATATCGATGAATAAGTAAACACGCGTGAAGAACAAGCAAAAATTTTCGAAGCATCCTCCGGTACAATTCTCACGAAACCACCTGCACAACATTTCGTGCGTCGCGCTCATTTTTCATTCTCTAAATCGGCAAAAAATAGACTGCCGATAAAGGAACACGCGGAGTCGTTCTCCTTCTTTATCTTTATCAATCCGTGACGGGGACGATATCACCGGCTCGAATCATTTTTAAATGTGGTTCTCGTTACGGGGATAATGTATACTCTTGGCGCACAAGAAGAAAAAGAAGAAGAAGAAAAAAAAAAGGAAAAAAAAGAATATCTGATAATGCATAGCAATTAAACTTGTTAAAATAAGAAAAACGTAAATTCTCTGCCTATTACCAATTCGAATGGAAAGATAAAAACGGTCTATTTTACCCTTGCATGTGGTATACCATTAACTTTTTACAGCCGATGGATCCTTGCTTAATTAACATATTAGAAAGGGGGAGAAGAAAGAGGAAATTAATTTTTAAGCGAAAGAGTAAGTCTCGTATATCGGTGTACGAATCAATCGATTTCTGTAATACGATATGCAGAAAAAAAAAATATTTGTCGATTCTCTTTCTTCTCATTCAAATTCTTTAATATTTATCATGTCGAAACTGTGCACGATTATGAAGTCTACGATACCTTTAAATCTTCCTCGACAATACAGGAATATATTCGAATTATTATTACACGATTTAATCGAATCGAGAAGAAGTTGCAATAGAAACTCGATAGAAGAATTGTTTTACATACGCGTTTTACATATTTGAAACACGTCCCGTTGTTTCCCTGAAATTTTTACAGGTACAGATCCTGTTACGCGCACACGTATGCATGAACACGTAGATACATACATGACGGCTAAACAGACGTGTACATTACGCGTCTCCCAGGCGACACGCATCCGGCATTGTCGAGCGAGCCGAGCAATAATCCATCATTTATATTAATTGCGCCCCGCGGTACGTCGCGTCTCTGCATAAATGATATCGTTGCGTTTGCACGGCCGCGGCCTGCTCTCTTCATAAATTCTAATTAAGTTCGCGCGATCGAATGACGGAAATCGCGCTCGTCCCCGCGCTTCTCCAACACGCCCCGACTTATTTCCTCGCGTTCCGCAAAGAAACTGGGAAGCGTTCGAATGGAAGATTGGATGATTGTTGTTAGAAAAAATCAAAAATTTTTTTTTTTGATATTAAAATTTGGATTATTGGAAGTGGGTTGATTGGAAAGTGAAAATCGTCCTTTTTGGAGTCCTTTTATCCTATTAAAATTTGGATAAAAGTAGATAAAAATTGCTAGAAGAAAGATGAAAGATGGAATATCGAATTTCTTCTCGAAAGAAATAATCGAGATTCTTACTAATATTTAAATTTGGATGGAAATGGAAATTGAAATTTGAAAAATTATACGTTTGAAATTAATCTTAACTTCTACAATATTTTATTAAGATACATATAACACAAAAATTAACCAAAAATAAGAGACAGATGCTAAATCTATTCAACAAGCAAAACTTAAATAATTATTTTTTCCACTCATAATCCATCTTCAATACTTGCCTCAATGATTTTAATATCTCCATATATATATCGTCACCCTGATAACAATAGATCCTCTCCATGATTTTCAACGGGATAACTATACAATAATAATCAATGTAACAATCAATCAAATCAATGGATAAATTATCACGATCGATCGATGGATAAAAATGATTGAACTCTGTAACCATCGACACGACGAAGTCCCTTCCGCGCAAAAATGCCAGGCCAAATCGAGGCACGATAAAGTGCAGCCGCACTGGAAGTTCGCAATTTAGTCATTACTGTTCCCGATGCCTTCAGTGTGATGTATTGCTTCCCTTCCACCTATGCAGGTTCTAAACGGGCCCCTCCTATCCGTGATTCGCCTTATCAGCTTCTATATCAGCTTAATAAAGAGAACGTCGTTTAATTACGATAATAAACCGTATTCGCCATCTCTCTCTCTCTCTCTCTCTCTCTCTCTCTCTCTCTCTCTTCGATTTCGCACACTTGGACGAAAGAGGAGGAGGAGGAGGAGGAGGAGAAGGAGGAGGATTCGCGGTCGTCGATAAACGATGCTCGGATAACGATGTACAGGGACAAATGAATGGAGGATCGGGTAATTTTGTTGAAGCTTGTACCAGCCGTTTCGTTTCACCGTTTTAAATGAACAAACGATGGTTGGATAATGATGGGCAAAGACAAATGGACTGAGAAACGTAATTTTGGCGAGTGGAGCTTGATGTTCTGCACGCTACTTGTTCGAATTGTATCTCGACTTTGAGAAACTAGCTAGTGTATTTATATACAGGGTGTAACGATAATTAAGGAAAAGTTTCTTAGAACAAATCGAAATTGGAGAATTTATTTCGTTAGATCGTTGCAATTTTGAATTTTGTTTTTATTTGAGAGACTTGAAATTTGTATTTAAAATCTTAATGAATAGAAATGAAGGAAAGTAGGGAAAAGATTGAGCAGAAAATCTAAATTTATCTAAATATATAAAGAATCATTTTGTTGCAGATTTTAAATTTCAATTCGTTTTAATTCTAATTTGAATCGAGAAATTTCAATGTACTATTCACACGTAAAAAAATAAATTTTAAAGAATGTGTACGTGTTCTAATAGAAACACTTTTAGATAGATCATTGAGAGAGACACGGATTGTTCAAACCAATTGTACTCGGCAATTAATTGGACGAAGTTGGATTAACGACAATAAATCATGAGCGATAATTAGATACGTTTTACGATGAACAACATTGGTGATTTAATGAAATAAATGTAACAAACATGTTAATTGCAATTAATGACACTTTAGAATCATCGTTACACGTGAATGTTACGAATGTTTAAACTGTTGCTTATAAATAGAAGATTATAATTAATCGTAAAATTTTGAATATTTAATTAAATTGTTTCTCTGTTTCTCTGTAAAACGAGAATAAAGATGATTATATTAAAGAGATTTATATAGAAGACAATTCTGTACGAATGAGCGATTAATTATTAAGCGTGTAAAAGGATGGAACAGCATTTATATTCCTGTTATTATAAAATATTAGTAAACATTAGAACTCATTATGATTATGGTAAATGGATTATGATACGGTGCGGTAACACAAAATGTTTCATTAATTTGTGACTCGCTGATTTATGAATACCACTCACTAAACTATGTGGTCGTTGAATATGAAATCGTATTATGAATAGAGAGATGTAGACCCTCGTTTAAAAAATTAATCGTAAGAGCACTAACCATTCCGCCTACAAGATAATTATTTATGATTACGTGTGTAAATATTTTCCTATCCCTTATTCCATCCTTCACACATCCTTCATAATATCCCCCCTCCATTTAACGAATAACATTTTTATGAATACAATTTTAATATAAAATTACATCAAAAAGAAAAAGAAAGAACTTGACGAAATGTTGAAATATAATTCTTCGTGTTTTTCAATGTAACATTATAATTCTCCTATTTCTTCTTGTTCGCCCAATTTACAAAAAATTCTGTTGACGTTAATTTCAAAGAAGACAACTACTTTTTCATCCTCTATGTTCAATAAAAAGAAACGACACAAGAGATACGAGATGTCGTACGTCAAAAAATTCGTTTAAACGTAGCTCAACGTGTTATTCTATTCTTCGAACCGTAATTTCATTCGTTCGAAATAGTTTTATGATTTTAAATCGTAAGAGTGGCCAGATTTTTTTCTTTCTTTTTTTCCTTTCCTTTCCTTTTCTCCTCCCTCGGCGAACGTTGTCCCGATATCGTGTTGCGCACATGGCGGAAGAACAATATCCGCGATTCATTGCGAAGATGAAATATCATAAGTGCCGTCAGCGTCTACTTCGAGCGGCGCGCATTGAGCCCGATCTTGCTTGAACACAATGTCTCTTGCTCTTGTAACACAAGACCACATTAACTCGACACTTGAGTAACAGATGTTACGGATACTGGACGTCGGCCTCCATAAAAGAGCCGGTAGCATTCGCGATTAGCGGCAAACTATACTTCGAATCGTATATTCAATCCGTATACCTTTCAACGAAGTAGTTATATATCGAATTATGTTACCGAACTCCTTTTCAAAGAGAGTGTTGGGAGAGGGGACAAATTTAAGGGAGGTGGAATAGATTGGAAATATTTTATAGAGCATGCTTCGTTCTTTACGAATTATCATTTCGAAAGATATAATTATAGAATTATATTAATCGACGTTATTCTTGAATCAATTAATTATTTTAATGAGAAGTCGTAGGTATTGATTTGAATTTATTTTTCAATTTTCCAAAAATGAATGAAAAGGATTTTGCCAATGTCTTGAAATTATAATATTGTCAATTTTCAAATTATTTAAAAAAAAAAAAAGAAAGAAAAGAATCAAACGACGAAGATAAATTGAAAACTATTCGTATTAATTAAATTATCAGTCTTATTTTCAAAAAATAATTTCACGAAAAATTTTCTCCAAAATGTAATCCACAATGAATAATACATCGAGTAATTAATGAATTTACTTAAATTAGAAAATTTTCACGAGCTTTTTTTTCATCGTCCTCGCACTCGTATAAACAGACAGTTCATAGAGATAGACGGAGGGGGAAGGAATTGAATTAATTAATCAATTAAATGCAACGTAAAATATGTTTCGCGCGAACACAACAGAGGACGAACTTGAGAGTCGCTGAGGATTGCGTCGGCGACCGAGTCACAATGCTGAGAAAAATAAAGGGGAGAGGGGGAGGGAGGGCAGGGAGGGGAAGATGGAAGAGGTTAGGAGGAAGAGGGAAAAAGTGTCGCGTACACCGCAATTCCCACGGGGCGAGGACCGATTTAAACAACACGCCTGGTGGATGTAACGATGGCGAGGAGGCCATCGAGCCACGGGGCCTTCTTAACCCTCTCTGTCCTCCCTCCTCCTTCTCCTTTTGCAATTTGCGAACGAAGCGAAAAAAGGGAGACTTTGGGCCACCCTCGTTTACGATATAAACAAAACGGAACAAGAGAAAACAGTTGTCCTGTTACTTGCACGAAGGAATGATCGATAAAAAACAGGCGACGTCTTTTTCAATTTACGCACACGGTAAAGGCACGATTTTCGCGACGAAAAATATGGAGAAAATTCTGGGAATAAATAAAATTGATTAGAGGAATGCGCGCGTAGTTTGAACGTGTTTAACGTGGCTTGGATCGATGATGGATCGTTTCGGTCGATACGTGTAAGCAGATACGTGGAAAGAAATGCAAGTGGAGTTTCTGGAACTGTTGAATAATTGTAATTAAGTTATGTTCGCGTTACGTCTAGGATTTATCGATTTTTATTTCATTCGATATGTGTTACGATCTTTTATGAAATTTTATGCTTCTAAAACAATGATCAATTGAATGATAAGGAAAGAAACGAGAATACTTTGATCTATAATCAGTTTTAGATAATATCATCCATTTTCAATTAGTGTAATCTAATAATTAGAAAGAAGAATGATTATTTCATAATTGCATAATATATTTTAACATGTTGCAATCTTAAAGACAAAGGTTTATCCCCATCCTTGCTTCATCTGATAAAATTAAATAGCTTGTAACTCAATAATCGACATTTTACAATTTTTCTTTTACTTCAATGCATAGAATAAACCCTCTCTAAAGTTACAATCTTAACTTGTTATTAACATCTTTCATATTCAAACTTCTCGACAACTTCACAAATATTTTAATTATCAAAATTTGGCCGCGTCAAACTGGAAGCATTTTCTGAAACATATCCGGAGACGAACCATCTCCAGAAGCCTCGTCTCTCCTCGCAAGAGAGAGAGAGAGAGAGAGAGAGAGTTCTCCAGGAACGAAGTGTACAAGCGGAGGAGCGTCACTCGCGGCGCGGCGTGGCCACTAATTAACCAAGGCGGAGAGAAGATCGACTGAGAACCACTATACTCGCGCTAGAAGGCAACGAGCGAGTCTACGCCAGGTTGTTTACTACAAAGAAGGCAAGGCGTGTCGTTGAACCTGGCTGCGGAGAGTAGCAAGCGCGAGGCGGGCCAGGCCATGCCTCTTCTCCTCGTCTTCAACCTCTTCTCGCTCGCTTTCAGCTTCATACGTTCCTCGCTTCTTTTCCCTCTTACCAACGCTGCCCTCTTTCTTGCATCCTCGGCCACCAGAAAGCCCCGTTTCTGCCTCTTTCATTGCCAAAGCTGCTGCTGCTGCTGCTGCTGCTGTTGCTCAGATTCCACGCTTGTTAATATCGATCGAACAATAAAGATTACATGGATCAATATATGTATCGATGATACAAAAATGATGATCGTTTCAACCGTGTTGATTTGTTGGCTGAAATTTTTGTGATAAGATGATTCTTTCTTTTCTTTCTTTTTGGATTTATTTGTATGGATTCTGATATTTTGTACGCGGAATTAAATCAGAATTTTGATTTTAGATTGAAAAATTATTTAAACGAAATGAACGAAATATAATTGAAATTACGAAAGTTCTTATATATTACTGTAATTTTACCGTAAATTATTTTATTCAATATCAAAAGTAAATAATGAAGATGAAATGATAATATTGCTTGATTATAATAATAATAATAATACATGTAACGTAATAATAGCGACGAAAAATGTGAGAAACAATTAAAATTATTGAATATTAATATTCGCAGTGTCAATTTAACCAGTACAAACAAGATGATTCTCAATTTATAATCCTCCATTTAATCGATAGAGGAAAAATTTAGAGAAATTGAAAATTGGACTTGCGATTCGTGAGGTTAATCCATCAAAGGGAAGATAAGAAATCATAGACGATTTTTTTTCAAATACGATACGAAGGGATTAAACGCGACACGTGTTCGATGACAAAGGATTTTAATCTTTGGTGAAAAATTGAACGCGAATCAAGGGGGAAGGGGAGGGGAGGAGGGTACCACGTCTCCGTCGCAACAAGTGCAATGTACACGCAGATGGACCGACTGGCAAGTTTCCAGGCCGTTTTCGTGCAACGACCGTGATATCGTTCCCATAATTTTGGCCATCCTCCGTGGCTATCCGCTCGTTCTTTCCGAGTTTCGTTCGAATGAGCTTCATTCTGTTTAATTTATCGTCACTGACCAACTTTTGTAAAAGAAAGAAAAAAAGAAAAATGGGTAATCAAAGCGAAAGATCATCGATATTTATGATAAAAGATGAAATAGATTGATTTCTTCGCGAGATCAGATTAAAAATGATTGGAAATTTATACCCAGTATGAATGACTTGGATTAAATTGAAATTCTAACAATACAATGAATTAAAAATTGTTGGTCTTTAATTGTTGTAACTTCGAAAAGGAATATTACATAATTGTTTGTTCATCTTATATTTTTGTAAATCTGAATTAAATTTTTGCTGATTTTATTATTTCTTTTTTAGTTAAAAATATTTTCTATTTAATTCTATTGTCATATTCCGTATATTGAAATTTCTTCTCTTTTTTTAAAAGAGATTCTTTCGAATCTTGTAACACGGAATAACAGATCCGCAGAATCCGGTTCGTCGCGTGTTCTCAGTTGATTAAAAAATTCTTGTTACAAATTTGAGGATGATTGAAATCGGTATTGACACGAATCAATCGATGCCCCGCGAAATTATAGTGGAGAGGATTGAAGATGATCAATCCTTCGGCAACTGACGATTCCACGCGATCATTCTTCGAAGAAAAATGCGCCGAGTCGTGACTTCATTTCGCTCTTTTTGGGCAATATACAAGACCTAATTTTTTTTTTTAATAAAATAACTATTAAAACGTGTATAAAAAAATCATTAAACTTGAACTCGATAATAGTGAATTCTCGTGTGTGTTTAATTTGAGAATTTGAGATCGCAATTTAGAAAAATAAGAAATTGAAATTAAAATTTAGGTAATATCCCATTTTTAATAGTTTTACTTGATATTTAATTCAAATCAAATTTACTTTCATTCACGATTAAATTTACAATGCTTGAAAATAAACAATTCAAAAAATGACACCACATTTCTTACAGTATAAAATTCTATTCAGCTTCAAACACAATTAAACAGAACTCTATCAATTTTAATCTCCATCATAATCAAACTTATGACTTTTAATAATAAATAATCTTCAAAAAGAATCGCATCCCTGAAAATTCCTTCAAACAAACACGATCAAACTCAACCAATCTCGACCAACCTCGATCAAAACCTTCTCATTCTCCTTCATCCACATTAATCACGATCAAACTTATCGTCGAATAACTAATCCTAAAGAAAAGAATCACTTCCAAACGCACTCAAACATACCAACCAATTTTCACGAGGCATCGATCGCCAGGAAACCAATTAATCAAAAAGCATCCATCCATAGAATTGAGTCTACCTCGTTCGACCAACGCCTCCTTTTCCCCGAAACGATTCTGGAACGAGTGGTTCGCGTGTCGTTTCGTCGAAATCCACGCGGTCCAAACGGCCGCACGCACACGGCTCCTTTCGCAAAGAGCCAAGCGAGGAGAGAGGAGAGAGAGCCAGCAGGCGCATCCATCCTCGTGGACCCCGGCGAATCCGCGCAGCGGAATCCGTGTGGACCGGATTCCGGCCCGTGCTTTGACCGTTGCTGTAATAAAGGGCAATCATCGGCCATTACTGGACCGCTCGCTGGCTGGACACGCTCGCGCGCGTGTCCATCCCATGGAACGCCTGTACTGTGTAATTGTATTCCGTGTATTCCGCGATGATTTTTGCAACGTGCGTTTTGTCAGCCGGCTTTGGATGGATTTGGCCCCTGACAGAGCGCGTATTTCTTTTACCATTTCTTGACGGATTCAACATCAAGTGGCCGTGCGTTATTCGTGAGGGGATCACCTTCTCCATGAATTTTAATTTTTTGAAAATCGGGGATTTTGTTTATCGCGCGGAGAAAATATTCTTGATATTTGAAGGAAGAGGAAGATTTTTGAAGGAGAAATTGGATATTTGTTTGAGATAGGAAAATGGAAAGAATTCGTATGCAGGAATTTTTGCAGATAATTTTCAATCTTTGTTCGATTTGAAACAATCCCTGTTCCAAAAAAAATCCCACGAAAATTAAACTCTTATCCATAAACGAACGGAAGCGAGATCAACCCTTGCCAAAATATTCGATCCGAAATCAATGTCCCAAATTAATTCTATTCAAACCTAAACAACGTATCCTTCCAATTCATCCCCCGAGCAAGCAGTCGCTTTCATCTATCCCCGGGTTTGCCGCATCATTTATGCACCGGGAATCGCGTGCGCCCTGTAATTACCCCGAATAACGTAATACCAGACGAATGTAAACATTTCGCGTGCGTTCTATGTACTCGTAATTAGGGGAATAAAATGCACGAATCGTTAATTATACCGTCGTGTACACACATATACGTATACGCGCACGATTTTCGAGGGTACGACGAGACGGAAATACAAAGAGAGAGAGAGAGAGAGAAAGAGAGAGGCGAATATGAGCGAGTATGCATCAGGATCCTGTCGATCCTGTCGCGGTCTCCCAGCCAGGGAGATCTTTCGGTGTGCGCGCCGCCGATATTAAATGTTTGCAGGCAATTTCAGCGTAATCGGTGCCCCGCGATACCGTTTTCCAGTTATTACGATCCGCTCAGGTGCTGACGCGTCTCGTATTCCTAGCTAGGATATCGAGCGTTATTAAACCGCCTGGTCGTCGTTCAACCAGTCGCTTCCGTTAACGTAGACTCGATCTTCTTCACATCGAAATTGTCGATTTAAATTGTTGATTCTTCACGAAAAACAAATGGATTTCCCTTTTTTCTAATTTATTTATATATTTTTCTATATATTTTTATATTTTCTATATTTTCTATATTTATTTATATATTTTTATTTCTAGAGGGAATTCAATCGGTTCGATCGTCATTGATCGTATTAATAAAATACTTGGATCTTTCGATTCGTGAGAATTTAAAAAAAAAAAAAAATACTTAGTAAACTTAATAAACTTTAAATTTGACTCTTAAAAGTTTAGAGAGATCTATTTCTATCAATCTAAATAACGAGAAGAGATATGAGAGAGATTAAGAAACGATCGATCGAAATATAATAAATACAATCGTAACAATCATTGCCCTTCCATATAATCCTCCCGAGGATTTACAATCGAATTTATGAGATAAAAAATTATCTAATCAACCCTCCCGTATTATCCTCCATCAACGGAACGAAAGCTGGACGAGCGAGAAGTTACGAAGGAATTACGGTGACGCGTAACAGACGCGCGACATCTTGTAAGCATCGGCCGGTTACGCGTTTCACGCGCGCGAATTTTACATCCCGGGTATATACGGGATGTACGCCCGCTCCGTCAATAAACGAACGGGGATGCGCGATTCAACAACAACACTCGGAGCTCAGCCAGAGCCGGAGTCATATTTTCCCCGGGATCCGTGGTGTTTCGCCATAAATACACGCATCTCTAAGTGCGCCCGACTGGCCGGCACGACTCACGACTCAGGAGGGGAGGGAGGGAGGGAAGAGGGAGCACGCGCGGCCATCGATCAGCCGGAAGTCAAACAACTACGGAGGAGGGACAGTTTTCGTAAACAGAACGGGCCTCGTCTTTGCAATACTCGCCGGCAATAATCGCGGCTCGGGCAGAAAACGGCCGTCCTCCCGTTTTCTATTCACGGGGACGGGGACGGGGATCTTAAACGGCCTGGGGGATATTTTCGTAACGAAATTAACGGGCGGGCCATCGCGCGAACGGACCGGCCCCACCGGTGCCGATAAACGTCCGCCCGTACTTAGCCGGATGAAATATCAGCAATGAGAGATCATTACGCGGGAGGATACTACGCGAAAATCGTAATCTCTCGGTGCGCGTGATTTAACGATCGGCGAGATTTACGTGTCGGGGCCCGGCCACGACGGGCCGAGTTATTTATCGAAGAACGAAGGGGGGGGTGAGGAAGGGAGGATATTGTAATTGTAATTTTGGTTCGCCAAGAAGACTGGTTAAATTATATCCTTGAGCTTTATGCGATAGTAGGCGAACGTAACAAATGGAAACGCGAAATTTCCTTGCAAAGTTCTTCAAGAATCGAAGTTCTTCAAGTTCAAGAATCGAAAATTTTGAATCGGGAAAACTCATTTGGGGAGTGGAGGAAACTTTGTAACATTGAATATCCTTTTCGTTTTATCTGGATATCTGAATCGGTTGCCGAGATACGAGGGTTCAAGAGATTGCGTATGGAGGATCGTGACCTACATTTTTTCCTGGAATCGTGCTCGCTGCGTCCTTCTAAGAATTTGGCTGCGACGTTTTTCCAGGAATCGCGGTCTGCCGCTTGTCTGTAATTTGGGATAGGTCAATGAGGCAGGTGCGAGCGAGAGGTCCGTGTAAGAGGGATGGGAATAGTAAACGATTAAAAAATTACCCTTTTCTTTACACGACGATAACTCGGGAACCGGAAGTCGTACGGGGAGAAACGAAAGAGCGTTTTAAAGGGTAAGATCCCGCGCTTCTAACAGTTTCTCATTCGCTGACCGGAAGTTATTATCCTCGAGGTTATAACGGTTCAAAGTTTTTCCAATTTTAATACGCTTTAATCAGATTTGAAATATACGGGATTAAAAATATCGTCTTCTTTGTAAAACGATATCTTATGAACCGGAAGTCGTATCGGGATAAATGAAAGAACGTTTCAAAGAGTAATGTTTTCCGCTTCTTACGAACTTTTTACCCATTAATCAGGAATCGTTATCTTTGGAATTACAGCAATTTAAAATTTTTCTAAGAGGAAGCAAGAATTTTAATTAACGATTCGATCAAATTCTAAATTAATTTAAAATATCACTTATCAAATCGAAATTAGGATCCAACTTCGACTTTCCGACTTCGTTCGTATTTAATTATCCCATAATATTTTTAATTATCCAGAGTCTTTAAAATATCCAAAACGCATGTAAAAATATATATTCGCGTGGAAATCCACAGTCTAGTTATAACCTTTCGTTCAACAGCTCGGGCTTCTGTGAAGCTGCTTTCCTGGGAACCTCCACGCGGCTCCCCTGGAACCGCGTATAAATACACATCGGCCAGGGTACATAAATATATCACGAGATCGTTCGCGGCGAGATAAACGCGGTTGGAAAAATTTCGAGCGCGCGTGCATCGCGCTGAAAATTTGTTATCCGAGGCGTACGGCAACCGGTAATTTATGCGTGAAAAACGCGTCGGCCAATCGACGCCCGATTCTCCCGCCGAGTCAGCGCCGGTGTGTTAACAATCCCTATCGCTGCGCGATAACCGCCGGTGGAAACGCTTATGATACCTCTCCCGTTACTAACGCCGAATATTTTTCAAACCCGAAAACTCGCGATAAAACCTTTCACAAATAATCGAAAAATATAGATAAATCCGTGCTCCAATTTTATTTTTCTATCCTCTTCACGGTGTACGCGATTCCTGCACAGGGAAGGAAAAATAAAATTTCCATGTAACACGCATTCTCGATTTAACGTTCAAACAATACCTATCACGATAAATATCGCTATTCGTCAAAATTCCATTCCATCCTTTTCACCAATCAAAAGGTGTACCATAAACACCTTCGTTCGTTCGTACACGAATCCGTTCGAGACGAATTCGAATCATCGAAGCATCCATTCGCATTATTCCACGTCCCGTCACCGGAACGGACAGAATCTCTCGAAACGATCGAAAGGATCAAGCGGCACCGGCAAAATCGGCCCGCGCATCTGTAACGAGGATCGCATACTGATCCACACTGTCATCGGCGTAGATTTATAGGAATACGGCCTCCCGGGAGGGAAGCGTATTCTTTTCCAGGAATAAGATCGTCTCCCCCCTCTTCGCGATTTCTAACGCGAAATTAATTATTGATAACGCGTTATGAATCGTGGGAAACACGAGGATTCCCCGCGGTTTCTGGACAAACGTCGCTGGGAATAATTCATGTTTCGCGCGTCTCTCTGCACTCTCTCTTCCTCCCTCTTTCGTCGATCGAGCGCGACAAAGATCTATATATATATATCTCTTCTTCGCCTCCGAGCATTTTGCTTTCGTTTCCCCCCTCCTCCTCCCCCCCACTGCTCGCGCTTTCTTTCGCGGATTCTTCCGCGGGCGGATAGATACAAATTGCAAAACGCTGTCGGCCACTGTTCTACCCACCACGACTTGTCGGTCGGAAACGATCGTCGAGACGGCGGCGGTTTTTCCTCGCCCCCGTCGTCGTCGTCGTCGTTTCTGCTCGTTCATTCTTGGAAACTCGGGACCTTCGTGGCCCCGCTTCCGCGTAATGTTTGTTTGTTCGTTCGCTCGTTCCCCTTCCAGCCGGATCGTCGAGTCGATTTTGCGGAAATTTTCTCGGCGGAGGGGCATTTGAAGGATTTTTTTTTAAGAAAGGAAGGGGATAATTAAGAGAGATATTTCTTCTTCTACTTTATATTTCGTGCACGAAATGCGAGAAAGAATTCGATGATCGAATTTTTGATAATAAATTAATAAGAGAAATTGTTTTTCAATCTTGGCGATGACAAGGGGATTTTAATTGTGTGGAAATTTTCTTAGGAAAATGAATTTATTTGCATTATTAATTTCGATATACGAATATGTTGTATTATTCATAAATGCGCAATAAAGAATGGTCGGTAATTTTTTCGATGATATAATTCGTCGAAAAGCGATCGATTTTTTAATCATCCTAGAACAGAGTTCAAAAATATGTTTAACGAGGATTTCTGTTTAACTTCGCGAAATCTTTAATCCAATCTCGACGATTATCCCACTCGGATGAAAATCCGCCCCGTCGGAATGGAAACAGCTGGTAAGCACGAGTGAAAAGCAAATGAAACGTCGTCGGCTCGCTTGAGAGTATCCGCAAAAGGACGATGGAGTTAATGCGGCGTTGTTTCGCGGAGTGATTCAATTAAGAGACCGTTAATTAATTAATGCGAGGAGGAGACGAAATAGAAATTTACCCAGGCTCCCCTAGACTCCTCGAGCCAGGAGCTGAGGAGGAGAAGGAGGGGGGCAAAAAGCGGAAAGGAGAAATGCTTGGTTTAACGTAACAAAGAGTTCAACAGCGATGCAAATGAAACGAGGAAGTTGCGTGAAATATATATAATTTCAACGTTTATCGTCCTTGGAAATGTATATCGTGTCAACTTTCAAGGAAAATAATTCTTTGTAAGTATTTTACCGTGATTAATTAATTGAGTAAAACAAACTTTTCAATTTCAATCTTTTTATATTTCTTACGCAAAAGTTTGAACTCTCAAAAGTAACGAAAAATTTTCAAATCCGAACCTCTTCGTTCAAAGGGAAATTTTTCAAATTCTTTCCAAGAACACGATAATTATGATACGTAAATTAACGGAAGGTAGTCGAATAAAGATTAAACGATATCATTAATCCCAAGTTACTAGCAAACTCTTAAGCAGACTAAATCCACACCGAGAAACGTTTCCCTCTCGGTCTTGTAGCTAGCCAAGAGGAAATCCCTTCGATTCCGGAAGAAGAAAGGTCCAGCCAAGCAGCATCAACTTCCGTAAGTCGCAATTACGTGAATTAATTTTAGCAGTTTTAATCCGTGCCGACCAAAGTTTCCGCTGCTTAATCCTCGGTTCTGTCCCGGTGCGAAGCATGGCTTTTCCAGGTAAAACTTCTTCCCAACTTTTTGCGTTTCTACGAAGAAAATAACGGGACCGGAAGAGACTGAGGAGAAGATAATTGAAGGAAGGAACGAGCGAGAGCGAAAGTGTCGAAGTCATTTGCAATTTTCTCCTTAAGTAGTTCTTCTTTCAGTGAATTCCACTGAAATAAATTTTTTGTTATTGAGATATCGTGTATAATATTGTGAGAGAAAAAAAAATTAAATTATTACTAGCAATGGCTCGATGAATGCCATATTTTTGCTATATTTATGCTCGAAGAAGAAATTGAAAAGTATCTTTCTCCATGTATAACTATAACGTGAAAGATAAATAGTTATTATTAAACAATTCCAAGTGTTATGGAATTTAAAAAAAAGAAATATCACATTCTTTGGTTAGTTTATTCAAGTAAATATTATTATCTCCCTTACTTTTTACAAATATTTCAATACTATGACTACTATCGTGTCACAAAAACAATTTCTTCAAATTCAATCCACTTTACTCTGAGAAAGAAAGAATATCGATCAATCTCGATCAAACTTTGCCACATTTATGTCACCAGGAGCAAAAAAAAAAAAGAAGAATTTGCGAATCAAGCTACGAATTCAACCAGTCACTAAAACCTATCGCTCAATTAGTACACAATTTCGTTTCTTATCCACCCGCAAATCCTATCCCTCTTATCTTCGCAAAAATTGTCCTCGAGCGTAACCAGATCCTAAATGGCCGCCAGATATGATTTACAGCCGCGTACAACTCCCTAATGGTTCGCACGTATATATTCGAAACACGCATTCCAATCTCTCCTTGACGCCGATCTCTCTCTCTCTCTCTCTCTCTCTCTCTCTTCACGGATTTATTCACCAACGCCACGGTTAATCGCGCTATGAGATATGTATGACCTTTCCCCGCGCTCCGCGAGACGTATATTTACCTCGATGGGGCCGTTAAACGACGGTAATTACGGCGTTTAAGCTGGACGGTAGTTCAGCAATCGTAACGAATCGCGGTTCTCGCGATTTCAAAGATACAAAGATCGGGAAGCAGTAGGGCGCATAGCCAACTCTTTCCTCCTCCGCTTCACCTCCTCCTCCTCCATCTTCCCTCACGGATGGATCGTTATCGCGATATGGATGGATCCACGAAAAGAAGGAAGGCAAGGAAAGTCTCCGCCGCTATCTCGATCCATGAATCCGAGAAATTCTGAACGAGAGAGATAAAGATGGAGATAGATGCTCTCCCTCTCCCGAACGGGTCCCCTCACGGTTTGTACCGTTAAGGTTACCTCTACTCGCCGCTGTTATCTCGCCACCATTTAATCACATTCTAATTGCCGCCTGTTACCGACGTAATACGGCCTCCTCGTTAATTTTCCGATTTTTCCCCCCTCTTCTTTCTTCCTTTCTTTCTTCTTTTCCCCTTGTCAAACAGGGAGGAGGGAGACGAGAGTCGGCTAAGATCGGCTCCTCGTATCCGAGGATCTCTCCGTTACGGCCGATTTTACGATCCTCACGGCTCTCACCGTGGGTATTAGTCTGCGAGGCGAGTATCGAGGCGAAGGATCTCTCCTCTCGCGGACATCGCGTGCGTTCGCGCGAGGAATTCTTCCTGGATGGGTCTGAGGGGGTGAGGGGGGAGGGAGTGTCGTTAATGAGAGGGCCTGAGGCCTGGCGTGCGTGGGCGTTAATGAAGAAATTTTCCCATCTCTCAGAATTTGATATTAGACGTATTCATTGGTGTTTGTTATTTCTCGATTCAATTTCTTTTCTTTTCTTTCTTTCTTTTTTGGAGAAGATTGATTCAGCGTTTCTCTCTCGAGCTTCGAATAAGTTAAAGTTGAAGTTTGGAAACGAAATTTGATGAAATTAATTGTATTACTTGCTTTCTTAATAAGAAAATTATTCAAAGAATGAAAGAAGACGAATAGTCAGTTGTAAAGTTCCTGTAGTATTTTTCTTTTTTATTAAATCATTCACCTGAAAGTATATTAAAAGACATGTTACAAAAAATTTCATAGAACGATATCATATTATTAATATATTCATCCATGCATAGATTAAAAGATATTATCTAATTGGAATCATTCCATAACCTGCGACAGAAAATTTTTTTACATTCAATTTCCAATCCATCATCCGGGATTCTTTGAAAAAATCAAAATTATCGTGGAAAGAAGGGAATAATTAGACACCCTCCACTTATCATTTTTACGTGTTGTTCATCCAACATTCGGATAATGAAGAAAAATAAACGTTTCGCGAGGAAAGAGCAACCGGTGATTATCACGGTTCCGAGTTATGGATTGCCCGACGAAGAAGGAGCGGAAAGAAGAGCGGCGAGAAAATGCGGAGGAAGGAAAGGGATGAAGGAAGGGTAGAAACGCTTGGGACACGAGAAGTGGAATGATGAATTGCAAGGCGCGGCAATGAATCAGAGGCCAGCGACAGGCGGTACACCTACCAACAATGCGGGGCCCCCGTTCTTCGGGGCCCACCAAGGTTGTCCGCAAACACCTTTCTCCGTGTACCCTCGAAGCTGAGCGCTCGAACAATCGCCGGCCGTTTCCTGCTCTCGCGATTTCCTCTCGTTATCGAGGATAACTTACCGATCGCGTCCACCGTTTAACTTATTTTGTTACGAGAGAATTGTCCCCAATCTTTTCTTCTTCAATTCCTTTTCTCGATCTGGATGAATATATTCCAACGATTTTGTCCAATGGAAACGGTCTTAATATCGAATGCATCAGAAAGAAGAGTCTTTTCGAGATAAATGAAAAAGAAGATTGAAAAATTGAAAAATATTAATTTATTCGAAGGGTAATTGAATTTCTAATAAAAACAAATTTTAAATATCTTGATTAGTTGTGGAACGAAGCTGGATATTTTTACAAAGTTACTTTCTCACGAGCTTGTAATTTACGGACAAAGAAAGAAGCAACGGTGTAAACATTCGGTGCCACGAGTGAGGCTTGTACGGTGGAGTCGTGAGGAGTAAGTGGGTGGCGCCCATTCGAGTATGTAATCTTCGAGTTCATCGGTTCACAGGCGGGGAGGCAACCGATTATGACTCGTGTGTGGCCGTTCGACTCGTTTTTCACCAATTTAATTAACGTTAAATCACGAATGCTACGCATTTCTGAATCGATACACCCATTACAAGTCGAATGTAAATCGTGTCTCATCAATTTCTCTTCTCTCTGATATATTTACTATTTTATCTAATCTCTGAACATAGATTAATCATCAATAATAATAAGGCTAACATAGAAGATTTCTCGATAATATCCTCACATTTTCCAGAGTTATGAGTCCCTGAAAAGCATCATCCGAGGATTAATAAATATCTATTAAAATTTTCTATCGAAATTTCTAACAACTGTTGCCTTTGTCTTCGGTCTCTAAGAATCTCTAAAGGTGTTCCACGAATGTATAAACACTTTGTGTATATACACTTGTGCGAACGAAGAGGATATCTCTCCTCGAGTACTTAGACGAACGAATTTATAAACGTTCGAAGCGGTGCCAGACACGATGGCGTGAGCAAATGGACTCGATCGAGATTTCTCTTTATTTCGTATTTCCTTTTTTTATTTCTCATTCGTACATCGGAATCCAGCCGTCTAATATTACGATTTTTGAAACGGTGCTTAATAATATTTTTGTAATTGGTAATAATAAGAGTGATCGCGGGCAATGGGGTGGAAAAATGAGAGAAGAAAGAACGGTAATAATTATGATATCATACTTCGTGACTTCGAAATGAATTCGAAACGAACGGTTAAATGTTATTAATAGCACGATTCATAATAATTAGATTGGAAAGGAGAGATTGAGTTGATTAGAAATTATTATATTAAAATTTGGGGGGAAAAAAAATAAATAAAAATTGTAACGAGTTGGCAAGAAATGGAAAATATTCGAAGGAAATATTTTATATAGCGTAGTCACAGTTAATGGAACAGGTGAGGCGGAAGTTAATCATTATAATTGATACTTATTACGTACGTAAATACTTGTTTCCAATTTTGAAATGACTATGATTATTGAAATATCTATCGAATTTCCTACAATTAAACATTTTTATATGCACATTGTACATATTTTCATTAATGGCACAACCATTTATTGGTTGTTTTAAATTTAACGCTATCGGGAAAATATATATATATATTTTTTTCTCCTAAAACTAATTGTCGAGAAGATAATAAAGTAGCAATTTTACGAGCAAGAAAATTGGTTATTTTAAACGGTTTAAATACGTGTAATTAAATTTTGAAATTGTTATTTGCGAGAAAATTCACGAGGTGTCAAGAACACACGATTGACAGAAATTTGTCTGTTGAAGAAAATAATTAAAAAGTTTAAAAACTATAACGATAAAACTGGAACGAAAATTAGCAAATACAAATGAAATAAAATGAGAAGAAATTAAGAACCACAAACAAGATATTTCGTAGATAATGTACAACACATAGATAAAAATCTCAAATAGAAGGAACTTAATGAACTCTAAAAAGACATAGAAAAAGATTGGGATAAATGAAACATTAATGAAGAACATCAAACTTTAAAGTAATAGTGTCATTAAAATATAGAATCCAACAACTAAATTTAACAAAAATTTTCATATAACAATATTACAAACATTACTATTTTATTAAAAAGAAACTCAATAAGAAATTAAAAAATTATTCTGATATCCAACAAAACAAATCAAATTAGAAACACACAAAATTCGTTACTGAATAAAATATTTCAATAATAATAAAATTTAATCCAAAGAGAAAAAAAAAATAATAGTCTTCCTATTAGATCGATCAAGAAACATCCCTTCAGAAATCCTCATTTTGAACAATTATATACACTCCTGTATATATATACTGTACCGTGTAACGTCAACAGGATGACGCAGTCGCATAAAAATGCAACCTTCGCGCCACAACTGCGTCATTCGATGCCACACGTCGATCGCGAGTGACGAAGATCTATCAGAATTGAATGGTCACGAGTCTCTCTCTCTCCCGTTGCCCAAGATCGTTCCTGGGGATAAAACGGGGACAGAAACGCGTTGCCGATGGAACGACGGAAGTGGCCGAAGAGGAACCGCAATTAACAGGAAACCACCGTTCTTCTGGAAACGGTGACGTAACAGTGGCCGACATAACGTGACCGTCGAGCATCGCGTAATTATAGTCATCGATACGTACGCAGCAATTTATTCGCCTCGAACACGATCGACGAATCATTGACGTGTGCGTGGAGAAAAGAAAAACCGCATCGAGACGTGACACCGCCCTTCCCCTGCACTCTTCTTCAAATGTCACCGTTTATGCCTGGAAATATATATACATATACAACGTTGAACAATGAAGAAAACTGGAATTGGATGATCGTCAAAGACGCATCGAGAGCATGAATTATTTATTATGTTTATGCGAATACTTTCTTCTGTTTTTGGGGTGAAGGAATTAAGGAAACACTGGTTCATTTCATAATTATTTCATATTATCCACAAAAAAAACATGATTTTTCAAACCTATTAAAGGGTTGATGAGAATAAAAATTTCAGAAAAAAGGCAAGCGACTTCGAAAAATTTAAATTCCCTTAAACTCAGAGAGAATCGATCATTATTCTTCATCCAAACACGAGAGAAGGAGATGAGGAGGAGGATGAATATAAATACAAATCGATAACACTATTATCTAAACAACAGGTGCCGAATGAGAGGAATGCGCTTCAGGTTCGCAAACTTAGATGATACTTTTCGTGGGTAACGCAGAGATTCGCATCTAAAGAGCGCAAGAAAACAAGAGGAGGAGCGAGGCGCAAGCGCAGAAGGAGGAGGAAGAAGAAGAAGAAAAAAGAGAGAGAGAGAAAAGAATCGCTTGGCGCACTGCCACGAGTGGAACGTAAACTGATCGCGCAATCTGCCGGTGCGCGCGGCGAGTCAACTCTGGCCACGAAGAATTTCAATCAGTAATAATATCGCTGCGCTTTCTATCTCCTCCAACGTTTGCATCTTCCTCTATCCCCTCCTCCCTTTCCTCGACCAAGGGATCCGAGCCGATCCTCCACGCCGGTTACAAATGGCGTCATTATTCCTTAATAATTCGAGATACCGACCGACCAGACATTTATTGTCCGCCTAGATGCTCGGCCGAGGGGGGAAAAGATGACTCTCGCGGGTCGCCGATTTTTTTATGGCGCGTGTTTGTAAGAGATGGGACGCGGCACCTCCTCGTATCGCTCGAGACGAGAGAAACGAGACGATTTACACGCTCGACAATCTCTCGAGGTTTGGTTAATTGAGGTTAGGCGAAGTTCGCGATGCTGACGCCATCTACGCAGATAGAAAGATGAAGTTGGATTTTAAGGTTATGTATTTCGAAGAGATGAAAAATTTTGAAAAAGTATTCAAGGGTGTGCGTGAGTGTGCAATGTAATTTAATGGAAGTTTTTAGTTTATAAAAAGATTTGAGAATTTTTTTTTTTAGAGAATTTAGGAATGAAAGAATTATTTATAAATTCGTTAAACTTTAATCCAATAATTTGAAATTGTAATAATTTTAAATCGAATCTAAAATGATCATAATAATTAAATATTGTCAATCTAGCGACGTATACGCAATTTAAATTTTCACAAATGCTCGCAACGTTTCATTATCTCTCGATTCTAATTAAAAAATTCTCTTTTACACGACTGTCAATTAATCGCGCGTTATCCCAATTATGATAATAAAACGATATGAACGAGAAATTA
Source organism: Apis mellifera (assembly GCF_003254395.2). Lineage (NCBI taxonomy): Eukaryota > Metazoa > Arthropoda > Insecta > Hymenoptera > Apidae > Apis > Apis mellifera. The sequence continues at coordinate 9,975,980 of NC_037644.1, read as the reverse complement.
AATTCCATCGAGTTACGATGGATAAGGATCGAATCGAAGAGGACAATCTCTCCTCCACAGGGTTGTGCGTGGTTGTGCACAACACAAACGGCATGTCGCAATTACCTTCCTTGACACGAATGTGTTCCAGAGCGGCAAACAGTGCTCTTCGTAGGCGACACGAGCGGAAAAACTTCTCGCTGTTCGCCAGTTGTTATTATTCACGGCACAGCGCCACGGATACGAGACAGGAACGAGTTTTCCCGGGTGTGAATCAATAAGAAATCATCGGACCGTGTGACATCGAGATCACGTGACGAGATCGGCGCCGAAGACAGGCTTTTCGTTTCATATCTTGCGTTCAACGATCGTATTTACCGCCTTCATCATCGATTCGATCGATTATATCAATCGACGATTGCGAAATCGAGATATCGTTTCTTCTTCTTTTATTTCTAATCTTGCTTATTTCCCGTTTGCTTCTCTTCGAAATTCCAGTCGGTACACTGAATTAAAATATTCGGCGAATAAAAAATTAAAAAAACACTTTTTACGAGTTAATGAAATGATCTTTGATAAATTATTTTTCGAGGCATTTTGAAAATGAATTTTTAAGAAAAATTATCTAACAAGATTTAATAAAAGTAAGTAGATTTAACATATATTATAATATATTTGTTATTTATTAGCAAACGTGAAAAAAGAATTGAATCAAATTAAATTTACTTATTTTTATCCAAGGTAAAAATTCTTTTGATTTCAGAATTTTGAAAATACGAGTTGTTGATATCCTAAAATTTACTTATAAAACCTTTTACAACAACATAATAAAAAATACATAAACTATACTTTCATTCTTTTCTTCTATTCAACCTGGCCTTAAATAGAAAAGAAATATCAAATTATTCCAAAGATGATAATTTCTTTCTAACGATTTTCAAATGTTCCTTCGTAAAATTTGATCTATTTCTATCGTATTCCAGATTTATTTCGTATTCCAGAAGGGAAGATTATTTCAAAAAGACTCTAAAAATCACGCCCTATGCCGTACGTAACAGTACTCGAATACTTGGTTCCCGTTACGCGTGTAAAATATATCACGTCAATCGTGAGGAGAAAAAGCGGCGGTTCGCTATAAACGAAATAATATAAACGAAGGAGAACAGGCAGAAGTGAGCGGCCTCGAGCATCCTCCAGATTCGGTAGCCATCGAGGACGAGAGAGGAAGGGGTACGAGGTCCTTACGAGGTTAAAAGTTATAAATTCTCGATTTTACAACTGGAACGAGTGACGTTTACGGTTATAAGCCAGCTGCCTCTCGTTGGATCATTGATTAATACCGATCGGACGGCAATAAGAATCTCCTCCGGTTCTGGCACCTGTTACAACACTTCTCCTTGCTTATCCGAAAGCCTAGTCGAACGCTTGAAATAGAAAATAGATAATTCCAATGATCCTTCTTCGTGGGAAACGATATTATGTCGGAAATAATTGCGACTTGGGGGGAGGGGATGCGTAATTTAAATGCACGGTGGGAGAAAAATCGTGACAGAGGCTCGATCTTCCGGTTTCGAGAATATTAATGGTGCAGGTAGCGGTGCAGTTGGTTTCTTTCGGGTTTCGATTTCTGCGAATTTGTCCGTGTTTCCTTTTTTCTTTTTTGAGACGCGGTTCTTTGAGGAGGAGAAGGATCGATTAAATTCTTTTTAATTTGTCAAACTTGAAAAATGTTTTTCAAGTTTCTCGATGAAACGAATTCGATTGATTTCATGAAATCAATTTTAACGTTTTATAATTACAATTTTATGAAATTGACAAGCAAATTTCGTTATCACTCTAACGTTTTATTCAATAATCTTTTCCTTCGAACAATGATTTCAAATTACGATGATTATAATTCTCGATGGAAAAAGGAAAAAAGAAACATACAGCTGCTATCTCACAACAAAGATATCAACAAGTATAATCATCAATCCTCTTGAAATATTTAAATTCCAATGACACGATATTTTAAAGATTCATTCGTTTCCAAGACATGTTTAAGAAACAAAAACAAGAATATTCGATGATACGTTTTTCACATACATCCTCCTACAAACGAAATAATAAAATGGAACCGTTTTAGAAGCCGATCCTTAATTCGGCATCACTTGGAAAAAGAAACCAATCCTTGCTCGAACTCGTGAGAGGACAATCCACATTTTCAACCTCGAAACGACAGCAACCTCGTCGTTCGCATTCCGCGCGGGATCCCGATTTCTGTCGTCGAGTAAAATTCCGCGCGCGTGTCATCGATAAATTCCATTCGAACCTTCTCCCCGGATAATCCGAACTTTATTTCCCTGGCTCGCTTTCCGCGCATCCGAGGAAAAGTTTACGGAGAGAGAGAGAAAGGGGAGGGGAAAAAGAGGCGAAGAAAAAGAGGAAGGGAAGAAGAAAGGGAGGAGGAACGTGGAGCACTCGCGAGATGATAAATATCCCGAAGTTTCATTTCCTGCCAGTAATAGGTCGTTCTTTCGGCAAGATCGCGAAAGATCTCTTTCTCTTTTTCTTTCTCCTTTTCTCGTCTTTTTGAAAGAAGCAAGGAGAAGACCCGTGAGAAGGGAGTTTCGTGTTTGCGTTTCTATAAAACGCAACGGCTAATCGCGTTCTTCGGCTTGCGGTGCAGGAGAAGACCCTAGAGAAAGGATATAGGCAACCCTATATAGAGGGATTCAGGTTGTCGAAGATGAGGGGCGAAAAATTTGATTCGATGTTCCTGATCAGAGGTTTTCAATTCTTTTCTTTTTTTTTTTTTGGATTCTTGCAATTCTTGCAATTGAAATATTATGTATTATTCTAAAGGTTGACGACAGATTTTTTTTTGACAAATTTCTAATTTTAAGTACGTAAAGATTCAATAGAGAGAAGAAATTTCAATCTGCATTCAATCATCTTTATCGATTCTTCAAAGGAATATAATATCAATTATGTATACTTTATAAGTTCCACTTTAATTTCACGAATTATACTATTGGTAATAAATCATCCAATTTCTCTGGCATCAAAGGATAACAAGGGTAAAGATTCAACATCAAACACGTGTTGAGTTTCAGGAAAAGGAGACAGTTTGAAAACTCGTTCGATAGAACATCCTGTTGCGGCTATGAGCCTGGGAAAGGTGGTGAGTCTAAATTCGAACCTAAATTCGAAATTAGATTAGAATACTAGAATTAATAAAAAATGAACGAAAAGAGGAACAGAGAAAAGAAATTATTAAAACCATAGAAAGATTCTTTCTGCGTTTCTTTCCTGTGATAATGAAATTTTACAATAAAATTATATACATACAGAAAACAATGGATCATAAAATTTTCTTTTAGTGGAACGTCATTGAAATACTCTGTTGAATAAATAATTAAAAAAAAAGAAACATATAGAAGCTTGAATTATATAATATTTTCTTAATTCAACACCTCTCTCCATTTCCCTATTCCACAAGTTATATTTAAGAATCTCCAACATTTTTTATATACAATAATCAATTTAAGCTACGATAATAAATTCATCTGAGCTGAAAAAGAACGATTCGCCGCGCGGGAAATTTTTCAAAAATTGCTCGAAATTCGAAATCGAAGTTTTCGGATTAAATCAATTTCCTCGTAAGATCTAACGTAGCACGAACCGTTGTCTGAATCGCCGCGCAATCGGTGGACTTTATTCGAACGAACGTGTATATTCCGCGGGGGAGGGGATGGTTGATGAATATTAATGAATATCGTGGCACCTGTCCGCTCAAAAGCCGGTATTTACGGAATCGGTCAACCGGAGAGATCCGCTAATTTTCGAACGATTCGAGCCACTTTATCGGGAACGAACGAACGAACGGAGGGGAGGGGAGGAGAGGGGAGATGTACGAAATACGGCGCATAGAGGCAATCAGTCGTAACCAGCTTGCTGTTGCGGTCGTAATTGCGCGACTGCGTGCACCGTGATACGGAATATTACAGTTTGTCCATACAGTTTTGGATACGTTTTGGCCACGTGGCCCGGGCCGCGTGCAATTTCGGGCCGGGTAAATATCGCCGCGAAATTACGCGGTCGCCGAGTTTATACGCCCTGACCCCCGTCCCGTTATTATGATCGTCGTGGATACACTTGTCAACGCGCACGTGTAAAATTATCTTAGGAAGGGATATATTTACATCGCCTTGCTTCGAGAAATTTCCAAATTCAATTCTATCTCCTGTGCACGATGATCCATATTTTTGTCCTAGGATAAGAAGTTAACAAGCGTATCAAAACGTATCTGAATAAACAAAACTGTGAAGATAATTTCATTTACTTACTCTTTCATTTTCATAATTATTATTTTATAAGTTCGATCACACTATTTATATATAAAATAGATACTTAAGACCGAGAAATTTCCAAATTCAATTCTATCTCCTATGCACGATGATCCATATTTTTGTCCTAGGATAAGAAGTTAACGTAAGCGTATCAAAACGTATCTGAATAAACAAAATTATAAAGATAATTTCATTTACTTACTCTTTCTTTTTTATAATTATTAATTTTATAAGTTCGATCACACTATTTATAAAATAGATACCTAAGACTACAATTCTATACATCAATACATTTTACAATAATTCTTCCTTTATCTACGATTCCTTAAACACACCTGATCAAGAATTTCATTGGAAAAATCTCGATTAAAAATAGATACTCAATTCTAAGTATTACGAGCATACTCATTTTACGATAATTTTCTACTTTTCACGCGTGATATAATTTTCTGAAGAAACTGTAGAAGAAAAGTCTCTCGAATAAGATTAATCTGGATCGCGGGACGACACCCAGAAGCGATTTGCCTTTGGGCGACGAGCAGAGTCCGATCTTCGTCCTCGAGGAGGAATCGTAATCGGCCGAGGAGGGTGGAGAGAAAAAAATGGAAAATGCTTTCTCGCTTCGTAACGACGTCGCGGACGCGAATCATTAATCCTCGCTACGTGGTGCCGTGTACCTTGTACCTGCTCGTGATTACGGCTCCCTCTCTCTCTCTTCTCCTCTCTCGCTCGACAACCTCCTCCTCCTCCTCCGTGGACGGAGTTGCTGCTCGCGGGGTGGCTGCTCGAGGAAGGGAACACACCTACGACTTTTTTTCACCTCCCATCTCCGTTCAATCCGCGCTCGCTCCGTCCTTTTCTCGGCCGTGGAGCCTGAAGGAAAAATGTTCCCTCCATGCTACAGATCTGGCCGGATCCCCTTTAGAGGAGAGGAGGGCTCTTCTCCCTTGCGCGCCGCGTCCACACACCTAGAGGCTAAACGCGCGTGTGGATAAATTTGCGAACAGGACTCTGATTAGCGTTGATGCGGCATAATGGTCTCGTGGAATGTTAATGGTTGAAGAAATGTGAATCCTCCGCGAGAACATACTCTACTACCATACTTTCCTCTCCTTTCTTTCTTTCTTTCCTGGATACACTCTCCTTTAGAATCCTCGTCTACGACGATAGAAAGCGTCTAAGAGTTTCGGATAAGCCGGGTAATTCGCTCGATATTTTTATTACGATTAATCTTATTTATGGATATTTTCATTATTCATTGTAACTGATTCTAGTATCTTACGTTCGAGAGCAAGAGTGGAATACAGGAACTTATAGCTTACTTCTTTCCTTTGTAAAGTGGTGGACTATCTAACTTCTCCTACGAAGAACGTAAATTGAAAACAGTCTCTCCCCTTTTCTTCGTTGGATACGAAGTGATTGCATGCGTGAACATGTATTCACAAGTTCGAAGGAAAAATACGTAAAAGTTAAGAATGATAATTATCGAGAAGAAAAGAAATTTAATAAAATTTATTCGATTCACAAACACCCTCCATAAAAGATGCTCCATCAATAGGGAATCCATCTTGTTCCACCGCCTCATCGAACCCATGCGATCACGTTCACTTCCTCCATCGGGTAACAACTCGAAACACATCGAGGATGTCGATTATTCTCTCCCCCTTTCTCCCCTCTAACCGTACACGCAGCCAGCGTTCGTTTCCTCGAACTTCCTCCAGAAACGTTCCTAGCGAGTTTTTCTCACCTTCTCTGCCTTCCCGGAACACGTAGCCAACGCGCTCCACGGAAGAAATCGAGGGTGTACCAACTACCTACGCCCTCGCGATTCCCACATTGAACTTGCTCCAAGCCTTTATCTACTCCATCCTTTGTCTACCGTGATTGCGCGTGGATTTTTATTTTATTCGTTCAATTTATTCGTGGCAATATATTATTAGAAGAAACAAATTTATGTAATTGAAAGTAATTCAATTGTTGATTAATTCAATTGGCATTAATTTAATGATTACAAGTATGCAAATAATTGGGATTAAAAAAGGGTATGTCGATCAACAATGCTAAAACCGTCAGAAACAATAACAGTATTTTTTTTCCCTCCTTTTTTGCAAGTGTAAAAAATAATTACGGATCGCAGAATACTGAAGGTTTAATTCCAAGGCCGATATCGATGATTTTATCGGTACAGAAAATTGTTTTCAACAAGTTGGATCACGATACTGCACCGAGCGGACACGCTTGGTAGCATTTCACAATGATCATCCGTTTGCTACCTGCGTACGCTTGTGGTTGGAATATTGCAACATGGGATGTGGTTTTTACATTGAGAAGGGATAGCGAGAAAATTTGATTTTTTTCAAAAAAAAAAAATATAGATTTCTAACTCTTCGTTTTATTTATTTTCTATTTATTACGATCCTTGTTTTTATTATTGTTATTTTAAATATAACTTTCAATATTCTTTTTGATAAATTTAAAGAAAAGAAATTCAGGGTCGTCATTATTTATGATATTTCTACTCTATTATCAATGATACAAGTTTAAAGTAATTAATCTCGTCGTACCTTTCTTTCCTCTTTTCTCTTCAACTTCAAATACACTTGTATTACAATAACATAAATTTCTAGCAACGAGCATCGAATTCTAAAAATTCCTAATATGTTTCTATATTCATCCCATCATATTTAACAATCTTCTACGAAAGTTTTTTGAAAATAATTCGTTATCTCTCTTCGTTGAAAATGAATCGTGAAAGGGAAAAAATTTGACGCGCGAATAACTAAAAAAAAAAAAAAAAAAAAAGAGGAAAGAAAGAAAGAGAAGCGAAATGGTAATAACCTCATGAATATGTATAGGGGGGCACGTTTTTTTCGTCATCCGATAATTGCATTCTCTCGGTGCTACATTTTGTAGCGAGGCGTTCGGTGCAGAGGCTTGAGACGTCGGTTAATATTTTTTTTTTTTTTTTTTTTCCTTCTTGCGACGCGATCCCAATCAGAAAGCATGTCGCAACAGGGATGTCAAACGTGCTTAAGAACCGAGCGACAAGCTGAAAATTGTTGGTGCCGGTGCGGTTGCAAATCGTGCCCTTTTGAAAAATGATCCGAAACCGCCATCACGTAGTATTCCAAACATACATCGATGCATTAATCACGTTTAAACAAGGGAAGGAGGAGAGCTCGTGAAATTGCTCGTTCGGAGGGCCGTTGAAACGCGCAGGTTGCGTTCGATCGAGAGAGAGAGAGAGAGAGAGAGAGAGAGAGAAAAAGGAGGTATTTAAGCATCTGGACCATGAAAAAAGTCATTTCTTCGCTCAATTTGAACAGCTGAAACTTCTATTTCTAGAAGAACCTTCTTCAAACACTCAACATCCAACCGTCTCAAACGCGTTACGTGCGCACGGCCCACGTGATACGGCTCGTGTTGTTCGACAAACCGAAGCCACGTAACACTCGGATCACCGCAGAGATATTTTATTCCTCTGTTGTTTTTATCGTAAGTGTTACTTTTACGATCGAACTTTATTAGCGGTAGGTGTTATACGGTTATGGATATGTCGAAACGTGAGACGAAACGTTATTATGGAAATGTTAAAAAGCGGATGCAGGGAAAAAAGTAATACGTTTCGATTACACGTTAATTTAAAAATTTCACTTATTATTATTAAACATTGCTTTTAAAAATTCAGATTATATTTTCACGATCACATTTACAAAAATACTATAATTATTCGTTTCAATCGTATTTTCATAATTTAGAAAATGTTATTCAAATTTTTTTATAATAAAATATCTTACGTAAATAAAATTCTATATCTGGAAATAAAATCAAACAATATACATATTTATATAAATATTCAAAATAGCAACATAAATAAAATCATTTTTCTTTTTGCATATATATTTTCCATAAAGAAACTTGCTATAATCAATATATATAATAATCTCAACAAAAAATTCTTTCAACAATCGATTCACATACATTATTAATTAATTATTTTTCCGTGCAACAAATAGAGGTGAAGCGTACCACATCAAAGCTTTATACTCTCTGCAACCCTAGAGGATTCCACGAATAATCGCGAAATGACGCGAGGAATGACGATGATCGTGATGCGGATTCTTGGATCGTCTCCGCTTTGAAGTTTCGATCGGGCCGGAAACAAGCAACTGTCGCCTGTTATTCCTCCACGACGTCTATCACGTGTTTAGTGCGTGAGCGCGTGACAGCGCGTGTTGCAACCCCCCGTAATCCGACGAGTCACCAGCGAATCCTGTTTTTAGGTGATTTGAAACGCGTCGGGAGTAATTGACGATTAAGGGGGAAACGGGGAATCGATCCCTCGATATTTTAGATACGAAACGAAGTGCGAAGCGAGATTACGAGTTCAGCATGCCGCTGCTGAATGTGATTCACCTCGTTGAAGTCGAGGATGTTGGTTAAATATAGGATCGTTCAAATTGATTCGCAACGCGATGGATTTTAACGTTTATTTTATGACAGTTTTTATGATATTGATATTTAAACGACTCGTTTCTTCCCTGGATTCGTTTCGATCCATCTAAAATTTTCAATCAATTACGATTATCATAATTAAAATTAAAAATGAGCTTCGTCGTTAAAAATGAAGTTGAATTAAAATAAATGAAAAGTAGAACGAGTTTGCGAAAAGAATTTAGAAAGAATTTATATCCAATTTGTTTTTCATATTTCCAATTAATAATTTGAAATTTTATTTTCATTAATTTCAAAGAGATTTTTCGTTGGGAATAATTTTTACTTTAAATTTCCAATCGAAATTATATTCCACGAATTGAAATCTCGAATTAAAAAATTTTATAACGATCGAATTCCTCTCAACTTTTAAAATTTTCAAATTAAAATTCTCGATCAGATTAGATCTTTCTCGAGCACCCGAAAATCGCCATAACCATAACTCAAATCGTTAACAAGCCGATTCACCGGTTTTCCGCAGTTATTTGCATCTTCGTCACCCCCTCCCTCTCCTTCTTATTGCTCGATTTTCCTTTTTTCTCCCCTCCCCTCCTCCTCCTCGTCCGCGTGTACGCGCCTTTATGACGCATCGTCCGCTCTTAACGAAGTGAGACCCCGACCGCTTTTAATTAATAGCCAAGCAGGCCGGTGATCGAACGTTTTCAAGCTGCTCGCGCAGTTTATCGAACAAACGAGCTTATTCAGTGCAACAGAACCGGCATGGAAATCTTTCCCACATGGTTGGCCTGCCCGCTTGTTAAATGCGTGTATTATATCTATTAAGGCGATACATCGGTGTATGAGAAGCCGTAATTTATAGAAACAAGAAGCCGAGTTGCCGAGCAGGCCAACTCTTTGACCAAACCAGCCAACTATCGAGGGCCCGTGTTCGTTCTAGAAATAATAATGAATCTTGCAACACTGTGGATCCGTTGAGAGCTACTCATGCTGCGCACCAACATTCAGAGTAGACATTCTACCCTTGTCTGCCGACTTTATTAAACCATTAAACGATCGCACCAGGCGAGCAATATGCATTACAAAAATTTATATATATATATATATATATATATATATATATATATATATATATATATATATATTAAAATAAAGAACGAACAGTTCTTTCTCAAAGATCTCAATTTAGAAGGAATAAATCATATTTTTTACAATTAATTCTCTTCTCCAATCTTTTCATTCATATACAAGCTTGGACAAAATTCAAGTTTAAAATTCTAATACAGATATTACGCGCATTCCAAGGAATATAGCGAACAAGCGAGCTCTTTGCCACTCCACCGTGCCGAGATACCTCTGCTATCACCGCTTCATTTTCCCTCGCCTCGAAGGGAAAAAGGAAATGTACGCGATCGTTCGCGGAATTGTGCCGTGTTCGAATCGGTCGGATTACTCGTCAGAGCGCACTGTAATGCATATATGGTCGTTTGCAACATACTCGCCGCCACGTACAACAACGGTTTTATCATTATCATTTTATCAAAGGTAACGCAACTCTCACCGTCATTCAAGGTAAAGGCAATAATGTATTCGGCTAGGATATTAATATTAGGACACAATATTAATTTTTTTACGCCAGAACACAAGCAATAATTTCTGCAAGAAATTTTGAAACAACGGTTTTATTATTAAAGGTAACGCAACTCTCACCGTCATTCGCGGTGCAATAATGCATTCGGCTAGGATATTAATATTAGGATACAATATTAATTTTTTTACGTCAGAACACAAGCAATAATTCCTGCAAGAAATTTTGAATGAAACTATATTTGCAGGTATTCTGAGAAAACAGATAACCTTGACGATCGGTACACGAAATAAAACGGGATAATTCAGAACGAGATCCCTCGACTTCCGGCAAGCTTGGCTGTTGCTACGATCTGCCTGGCGAAGAACATACCATATATGACGATTATTTTCTTGTCTTGTCCCGACATTTTCTGATCACGGTGCAGCAAATTCCACAATTAATATTAATTAACGATCGTTACATTAAAACCATCTGATCCGGGACGATTCTGATTCTTTCAAAGAGTAAATCAACCATTTGTAATCCTTTCGAGCTGTAGTTGATGGATACGCGCGGCGATTGTGCGCCGTCTCGAGAGTATTGGGAGTCTTGACAGGACGTTTCGTCACTTGGGCTACGATAAAAGGGGCGCGGATGGACGGGCAGCGTGAAGTGCGAGGAGACGAGGGATGAGGAGGATGAGGGATGGGCGTTTTGGCATGAAGTCGAAGCAATTCTTGCAGACTTGATAAAATAGATAGTCGGTTTAGTTGGTTTGGAGAATTTTGTCGATTGAAATACGTTTTAATCGAGATTAGGAATATTTTAACACTCGTTGTAACAGTTTAATTTAAAATTTAGATATTAATCGAAGTGTAATTAAAATATACTCTGCTTCTCTAATTATTTATTAAGAAAAGAAATAATAATAATAATCAGAAAACTTTGAGAAATCATCAAACTGATGAGAAAAATTTGCAATCTCAATGATCATCTCGATCTTCTTTAATTATATCAGTCAAACTGATATTCAAACAAAAAGAAGAATTTTGAAGAATATAACATTATGAAAAGCTCGATCAAATGAGATCAAGAGGTGTAAAATTATTTTGATATTTCACAAACAAAATTAAGATATTATAATAATTTCCAACATTTTCGAATCCAAGAGATTAAATTTCCATCTTGTCGATAATTATTGACAAATTAAATCCTTTCAGACTCTCGGCTCGGATTTGATTAGCTCCACGACAGTTTTATTAATTACGGGGCGGAATTGATAGCCGAGTTGGGCGAAAGTTATAATCCAAAAATCTCATCCCTAAATGGACGATGGATACCGGATGGAAGCTTAAAAGTTTCCCGTGTGCTCAGACCCAGAAAGTTTCCTCATATTCAAGAAACTTGGTGATAAAGAATCTGTTCATCCACGGATCTTCCTTAATTGTTGCGTGAAGAATCTTTGAGTTAAAGGGACCATGCATCTCCGTGTACTTTGCGCGTTATTTCCCCTGGATGGAACATTCTAAGTGTTTTGTGAAAATGATTCATGGACCTCGAGTTGGACAAACTTTTCCGAAAAGCAGAAGGTAGTTGGAAAAAGGACGAGCAGCGTGAACATTTTCTGAGAACATTTTCTTAAACAGAAAAATCACAAAATAATTTTTATGATTCTTAGCAATAATATCGTCCAATAATCATATTGTTAATATTAATAATTAATATAATTTTATTATCGTTGTTATTTTTAAATTTTGCAAAATTTTAATATTTCAAATGGGGATTTAATTCAAATTAAAAAATTTTTCATAGACAATGAAATCAATTCTTATAATTTCATTGCTTTTTTATTGTTATTAAAAATTTAACTATGTGACGGATGGAAAAAATCTTTCCATCCGGAGGTGAGGAATATCGTTTTGAAATCAACCTTTGAATATTTATAATAAATGTAATAATTCTTCCTAAACATTTTGAAGGATTAAATTATAGGGGAAGGAAGAGTCGGAAACGAATTAGAATCTTTCGACAAATTAGACAAATTTCCTTGCAAGATAATGTAAGGCTGAGAAAATATTTTTTCCCTTTCACTGTAGTACCACGTTCATCGAAAGTCCACGGACAAAACATGTTTTTAATCGTTTTGAATATTAATATTTCCCCGGTTTCCCTTATAACTCAACCGCCAACGTGCACCAGTTGCTACTATGTTAATTAGAAACGGCCGCAGAAGGCAACGGCTTCGTGGCTAATTTACATGATTTGCGAGTTCTCCTCGAGGATTACGCACATCTTTAATCATCGGCCTACGCGAAAAAAGAAAAAAAAAAAAAAAAAAAAATCGCCGTAATAAGCCGAGTATATAAAGCCGTGCACATACGTTTGACTCGCGCGTTTATGAAACTGATTTAATTTGATTTAAATCGAACGATTGAGCCGGCCGTTTCATTCGTAGTATCCGCCAGGTATTTTCGTTGCGACACACGCCACTGACGATTGCATAAATCATCGATGTAACGAAGGGAATAGAATATTATATAAGATTGTTAGCTCGGATAGTTAAATATTCTTTACTCTTTCAACTATCAAATATTACAAAGACACATCGCAAATGTATTAGAATTCGAGCAAAATTTATGAAATAGGGTATTCTCGATATAATTTTACTATTATTACATCGAATATTTTCAATATTTTCGAGGATACGCACGATAATATCACTATTGACAACGTGTCAAAAATAATATTAATCGTCTTCTTAGAGAATTCTTAGAGAAAGAAATTAAAATGATATAGTATCTAATTAGATCCACGAATCGTGAGTGCGAATTTAAAAAAATCGACGAGGAGAAAAAAAGAAAAAGATAAGATCGTATCCGTAGAAGGATATCAGGATTTTTCTCTTTCTCTTTCTCTCTGTAGGATGTGAGAAGCGCGATTAATTAAAGTGGCATCGACGGCGAGAAAAAGGACGCGATGCTAACGAGCGAATTAACCCTTTTCACGTTGAACTTTCCTTTCCAAGGCAATCGTGTTTTTCCCCCCCGGTGAAAGGAAAACCGTTTTATTTAAATGTCATTGTGCGGCTGAAGGTTTTAATGAGATCCGAATGCCGAGGATGCCGCGGATATAAGCGGCCGATTTTATGACTCGCGAATATAAATATCAATGACAAACCCAGTGATTGCGATCCCTATTTGGATTTTATCGTAGCACTCGATAGTTGGATTAAACTCGCTGTTTGCGCGCGAGGAAAATTAAAATTGAAATTTCGACCGATTAAATTAATTTTAAGAAGCTATTTTAATATCTTTTTTTTTTCACATTGCAACTGGATTAATCCGAATTTTCAGGCAGTATAAAGTGACAGAGTAATTTCGTCTCGATCAAATATATAAATATAAATATCGATTATTTAAATTAATTGGACAAATTGTCGAATAAGGGTTAAGTTTTATCGATAACATGTCGCGAGGAAAAGTTAAACAATTTTAAATTTTTATTATGTAAATTAGATTGGATATTAAAAAAAAAAGAATAAATTAATTTTTTAGATACGCTAGATATTTTTTAAATAAAAATTAAAAGGAATCGGTGAAAATGAAAAAATATAAAATTATTTACAAACGGAGATTTTTCCATACAAATTATATCTATCCATCGATGAATTTCAAAAAATAAATTCCGTATATACGCGTTATAAACGAAAGAAAATGGAAGATTTTGAATGGCAGATCCTTATCGACGGCGTGCTTTTCGAATTGACGATAACCTTTTCTTTTTTTATTTTTTATTTTTTATTTTTTTTACTGGCCAATTCAAATCATTAAATATCCATCACGGTAAATTTAACGACCAATAAAAGAAACGGGCTGTCTTCGACACATCGCGAATTCGATGGAACTCCGAGTCTCGACTTTGGAAAAAGAAATGGGCAAAGAACGTCGTAAACGTTGCGGGTAGTCTCGGGATTGCGCATGTGTGACGATGCCCGTTCTCGCCACAACTGCAGTATCAATGAAAAAGATAATTATTCGAGGAGAATCTCTAAGAAAGATGAACATTTCGAGACGAGAAAATAATCGTCGAATCGATGAAAAAGTGTCGAAAACGATCCCTGAAATCAGCTTTCGTTCAAATAATGGAAATAAATTATTTTTGATAAATGATACATGATACGTGAGAAGCGTGATTCTCAATCTCTCGTTGTAAATAACAGAAATTAAACGAATAATCGAAATTTTGGATATTTAATTTATTTCAAGATATATTAAATCGAATATTCTTTTTTTTTTAATTTTTTTGTAAATTTACATTTTCAATTTCTTGAAAAACGAACTAAAATTATGCTTCGAAAATCGTAAATTCGAATTTTTCAAATCAAATGTACGATAAACGTGTGAACGATAATTTTTAAAATATTTAAAATATCGATTTGCGAAATTTTTGCCAATCGTTTTCACACGGTGTATTTTTTAAAATACATCGTTTCGTCATTGAGATAAAAAGACAAAAAAATAAAAACTGTACGATTAACGAGACGCTGCGAACTGTCCATCTTATTCATTTTAATTAAAATCTGTCGATATGATCGATACTCTTGAGTGATTTTGCATGTTTTTGCCAACGAGAAATTAGCTGGGAAATATTAACAGGTAACAGTTGTATAAAATGCTTTGGATTAATGGTTTATACTCGTGAAGTGGCCTCGGTGAAGTGAAAACTTCGATTAGAGTATTGCATTGGCGAGAAATAAAACGAACGGCTTAGGAAAAGAGAAAAAAAAGACAAATATACGACATTGATAAAATTCTAGCTTAGGGAAAATGGAAAACATGTATGTGAAATTTTAATGCCTGGTTTCTCACAGAAGCGAACCGTTCTTGCATATCTTCGAGTTCGTTTTTTTTTTTTTTTTTAAAGAACAGTTTCACGAACAATTTCTACGGATCTCTCTCTTTCCATTTATAAATCTTTGATGTCAATTTAAAAAAAAAAAAGAAAGAAAGAAAGAAAGAAAGAAAAAAAAAGAATCTTAACTGCATGGGAATTGCTTGGATGCTAGGAGTTCTCCGTTGATCTCGAGAATCGTCAATATCGAGCTCCATGACTCCTGAGGCTCGTTATCGAGTTCTAGTCACTTGAAAGTCGTCAATTATCGAACACCAATTACACGAGAGCGTCGCCGGTGGATCCCATGATTTCAGAGCCGGCAGTATGAACTTCGGGATCGTCGATATTGTATCCCAATTACTCCAAGCTTGATAGTTACAGATATATCTTCGAGATGTAGTTACAGATTATCGTAGAAATCACAGGTATCGTAATGGGACAAATTTACTTTGATCCATTACAAGTTATTATCTATTTTTATA
The DNA here is from genome assembly GCF_003254395.2 of Apis mellifera. Lineage (NCBI taxonomy): Eukaryota > Metazoa > Arthropoda > Insecta > Hymenoptera > Apidae > Apis > Apis mellifera. The sequence goes on along the minus strand of NC_037644.1, from coordinate 9,960,273 downwards.
TATAATAACGAGAACAAAAGAACCGTTTTCTCTTATATAATTAACAAAAATTGTTCTCTTCTTCTCGTAATTTTTTCCAGATTCTGTATTATAATTCTTGAACAAATCGAGATATTTCATAAAAATTTTCTTGAAGCAAATTGAAAAATTCGTAAGAGAAACGAAAAATTTTTAAAATTTTTATATTTTTGAATGAATTTTTGAACATTAAATAAATTCAAATATTATTTAAATACAAAGATATTGTATCGCAAGAATACACTTATACACTAATTAATTATTTCAAAGAAAATATACTCCTCCCAATGTCCTACTAAACTTTTCAAATTTCAAATTAAAACGATTTCCTTTTTATAGGGAAAAAAAAAAACCAGAAAACAGAATTTCTCTTTAAGAGAAAATAAATAAGACGGAATTTATCGTAGTTATTTCAAAAGTCGAAAAAAGGAAAAAGAATATATTCAAGAGAGCAATGATCCGTGGAATCGATTCATCCCTCCTCATTTTTATCCTGGGGCCTATTCGTTCAAATTCATCGATCTTCCGACATTGTTCCGTTGTTTCGAGCAAACAGCGCGCGCGTTACGTGCCGAAGCATTTTCAATTAGCGAGCGATAACGAAGAATATCTCTAATGCAATGCCAATTAGCAGGCAGGCATCGCTTCGAAGGACAAATTGTTATCAATGCGATATATCCCATCCCACGTATAATGGTACATGTCGAAGAAACGTCAGCCATTTACAGTTCAATTAAAATACCATCGATTTTTACCATCCGCGCCCGTAGAAAAAATTGTATCCCGTCGATATGAACGCGTATATACGAGAATTTATACGTATAACACACGTATACGAACGAGACGGTTGATTTCGCATAGCGAAACCGTCAAGTATTTCCACGACTTGAAAATAATTAAACTAAATTGATATATTTCTGATTGGTTTTCCAATTTTCTACTTCTTTCTCTCTTTTCTTTTAAAGTTTTGAAATTTCAAAGATATTGAAATAAGAGTAACAAAGATGAAAATTTATTTTAATTAATTTTACCTTAAATCGAATATTTATTTCAACTCAAAAGAAAAATTGCCCAAACTTTCCTATTATTGATCTTCATTGGAGGAAGAAAGAAACGTTAATCCAAGCCGAATCTCTCGAATCGACTCTGTCGAAATCGCATCGAGGCAATATCTATCGATTCTCTCTCGACCCAAAGTTAAATTTGCTCGAGATATCATTTCCATCAAGCAGGCCATCAAGCATCAACACGTCTCTCCACGTGAAAAGGGGCAAGGCAATCCTCGCGATATCGCGAGACGGGAAAGATTGAAACGTTTTCTTCTGGACATTCGTGGCTTGAAGAAAATTAGATTTTCGCGGGTGTTGCCAGCCGAGTGACTAACGTCTAGCAGACACCTTAATCAAGATACCATCCGGTCGATGCTCTCCTCCTCCCACCCCTCTACGAGAACTCCATTAACATATTTCATTCTTTAATTCACTGACCACGGGTGTCAGCATGCGGCGCGTTTCACGGGGCATTAGCGGCCGAGACGAGCTACCAGCTTCGAGATAGGGCTTCGCAGGGAACACCGATTTATTTTCGATTTTCCTTTATGCAAATTTAAATTCTTAACGGGGATGGAAATGGAATCGGGATCCGAGCTTTTCTTCAGCTTTTAAACATCTTCGAATATTTCATTTTGCGTCTTTTCGTTCGAGTATTCTGGCAGGGGATTATCGATTATCATTTGGAAAAAATAAATAATTTTACACGTTATTCACGAATTCCTCTCGAATATAAATAGTTTCTAAACAGTTTGCAAGGCGAGAAATTTTAACGATATCGGATAGAAGTTGAGAATGATTTAGCACAGAAGAAGTGGCTCGATGAACGAATATATATCACTCCGTGTATACGCCGTATTATAAGACCGTATAAATTTTAGACTGCGACAAGCGGACTGATATTATTACATTGTATCGATATCAATCGAAAGGCCAAGAGTGAAATATACGCGTGTGCAAGTCTCGTGCGTGGAAAAAAGTGGAAGAAGAATTCGAGGATATAATCCATTATATGATCTTACACGTCGGTAAAATTTAAAATATATACGGTTATTATTCATAATCTTAAATCAAAGTTAAATATTACCTCTTGATAGAGAAAGAGAGAGAGAGTAGTTCAATTCGTTATCCCTCGTGACACTATCACAGAATTTCGTGACAAAGAGACAAAATTTCACGTTGTATCGCCGATAGATCATAACGATCGCAGACGCGGGAAACGTGGCCGGTCGGTCGATCGGTCGGTCGGTCGGTCGGTCGGTCGGTCGGTAACGGTACAAATGATATTTCATGGGAACGGTAAATTGTGATTTATCGCGGAGGGGGATACACAGATGGAATTTTTTAATTATTCCGTGTAATCTCTTTGAATCATTAATTATTACTTATCAAGGTAGGTACGGTTTACGATTTATGGAGTCCTGTTTAAATGCAAATTCGTTGCGGCAACACATTTTCCTCGGTCACGGCCGATTCGATTCCCTCGAAGCCAAATGTAACAAGTGTCGGGGCGTGAAACTCGTTCAACGTTCATTCGAGAAACGTGTGCAATCTCCAAGTGTGTTGCCCACAGTTGTACTTGATAAACGAAAACTGGGCAAATGACGGAGAAGAAGAATGAAAGCTTGCTGTTGAATTAAATCACGGAAACGTGTGTAAATATAATTAATAGTAGAGTGCGAATTTTTTTGTCCAGCTAAAATTGTACTATGGAGAGAATATATAAATCGTAATTAATACTAACAGACTATTATATTCGTCACGAGAAATTATATAAAAAGTCGAGAGAAAAAAATTTTCGTCATCAAAATCTACTCAGAGAATATCTTAGAAACCTTTTTGTTTTATCTCGATATCTCAATCGATTGCCAATACATGAATATTCGAAGAATATTGCAGAAATTATGAATGGAACCATGACCTACATTTTCTCCTGGAAATACTACGGTCCTTCTAAGAATTGCCTATTAGTTTTTCCAGGAATCGCGTCTGTCCGAAGTTTGAAGTGCGAGCGAGAGGTCCGAGTAAGCAACAAGGATGGAGAAAAGGTTAAAAATTATCCTTTTCTTTACACGACGATATCTCGGCAACCAAAAGTCGTATCGGGAAAAATGAAAGGGCGTTTCAAAGGGCGAGATTCTGCCCTTCTAACCATCTTTCATCCATCGACTTAGCATCATTATCTTCGAATATACAATTGTTCAAAAAAGTCGAAATTTTAATACGAATTAATCTTTTCGAATTGTTAAGATATTCTAATCGATTTCTAACTGCCAATAATTAAAAACCAATACCTTGAAATCCATTACTGAAATATATATATATATATATATATGTTTCTTATAAAACAAGAAGATTATTCCAAAAAATGAATTCCACGAAAGAAAACGATTCTTAAACGATAATTTTAAGCAATATTTTCGATTATTCGATAAAAATCTTCGACCATTTTGACGGAGAACCGTTGGCATCGCGAAACGAACGTGAGAAACGCGCACACCGAAAAATAAATCGCGAAATCGTTTCCTTGGCGTGGTTTGCAATTCAATTACCAAAGAGAGACCAAAATGGCCGATAAAAAAGCCTCGCGCTGGCCCCACATCCAGGTGGCATTCGACAAATCTCGCGGCCCTCAAAGGAATCGGCCGCTTTCCCGTTAACCCTCGATTTACAAACCAAAAATTCACCGTGCCCCGTAAATTAAAGCGGCGAAATTCAGCGATATTCGTTCGCATCATCATTTCCATCAATGTCTCAAAGACAGGGTAGAGGTAACTTTACTAAATCTTCGTGACAGTGAGTTACAAAGGGATGAGAAGAAAGACAAGTCGCTCGAGAATCACCGAATCAGGAAGCATCTTTTATGCATCGATTACCCTTCTCTTTTGCTTCATTTCGATCTCGTTTCACTTCCTACTCGAATTTAATTTAACAACAATTTTAAATTATCTCCTGATCTTAATCCTTATCACGATCCAACACGAAGAAAAAGAGACATTAAATCCAGAGAGAGAACTTGCTCTCCCAAAACTTGTTTTCCACGAATACACAATCCATAATATTCCAAAGATTTTCGAGCGAAGGCGGTACATCATAGCAATAATCAGCCGGACATATTAAACCAAACACGTTACCGTCGTATATTCTCTCCGCTCCGTCCGTGACACATACTTAGATTTAATACGACGTCGCCGGTGATATTAAATCGTGCGAACAGAGAGAGAGAGAGAGAGGAGAGGGAGGGAAGACGAAGGGAAACGGCGTTGACTGCGTGACTCGTCGCCAGCCGCTAATTGAGGGGAAATTACGAGCCGGCTTATTATGAAGAAACTATTCGGCTCGCTTCGACGCGAGCCATTTCGCGCGCTCCGTCACCCGAGGAGTGGTACAGGGCAAAATTATTCAGGCCGCAGGATGCTCCTCGTGCTTATCGTCTCTCAGTGAACAGATACACGCGCTCCTCAACCGTGGATAGATAGGGAAATCGATGATATCTTGAAACTGTTCAGGGTCCAAAACAATCCCTCGTCCCTGATGAAGCGAATAATCAAGAGACTGATTCAACCTTATCTCGAACGAAAACTCCTTTACATCCCGTGTATCTTTCTTTCTACTTTACATTCTCCTTGTATATTTGTATAATACACGCCTTTTACGAGAGCAATATTGGTTACTGGTGTCGTGCACTGGTTTTCGTGAACGTGTTTTGCTCTATTATCGTGGATAATATTATTTTAACACGATGTAAATTGTTGGGATATACAATGTATGTAGCCATTTGTTATCTTTTGTCGTCTTCGTGTGTGTTTTTGGACGAGGCGAGGGAAAAAGATTTTAGGGATTAGAAGGATATCGATTCCATCAAATTATTTTCTTTCCCTTCTTTCAATCTTATTGTTATTGCTCCAATATCCATTTTTCGTATAATAATTTTTTTTTCCTTTGAAACTTTCTTATTGTAAATATAATTTGGAGAAACAATTTAAGACAATTTAAGACAACGAGGAAAAAGATTTCGAATTAGAAAGATATCGATTCCATCGAATTATTTTCTTTCCTTCGGATCAATCTTACTGTCATTGCTCCAATATCCATTTTACTTTCCATTGTTCGTATAATAATTTTTTTTTTCCTTTGAAACTCTCTTATTGTAAATATAATTTGGAGAGAAACAATTTAAGACAATTTAAGACAACGAGGCGAGGAAAAAAGATTTCGGATTAGAAGGATTCCTTCGAATTATTTTCTTTCCCTCGGATCAATCTTACTGTCATTGCTCCAATATCCATTTTACTTTCCATTGTTCGTATAATAATTTTCTTTTTCCTTTGAAACTCTCTTATTGTAAAATATTATAATTTGGAGAGACAATTTAAGACAATTTTTAAAATCGAAGCGATTCCAGATATCCGACGTTGCACGAAGGGTCAGGGAATTAATGGCGGCGCGAGTGCGCGTGAATTAATTTCCAGACGGGGGGAGGGGGAGAGGGGGTTCGCGATTCGTCTCGTCCCGCGATTATTTGTACACGTCCAATCGGCCACGTGATCTGAATTTTTGAAATGGTCGTTTTGCCCAGTCGGACAGGCTGGTAGGCTGCCAAGTAGCCGCTATTGGGACGGGTTCAACAGCCATCGCGCCGCCTGCACCCGTCTGATTTGGCCTCATTTACGACGAGGTACAAAAATTCCTGTAAATTGGCCGTAATTTAGCGCACAATGGGACGAGTTGAACGCTCGTCCCTTCCATTACTCGGTCTCGTTGCGCCGAGAAATTTTAGGCCCGTGTTACGTATACACGGCTCACAATGCTGCGTAGTTTTTTTTTTCCTCTCTCTCTCTTTCTCTCTCTCTTTCTCTCCACGATTACGTGGAAACGAAAAGCGAAGATCAGAAATTATTTTATGGAGATTAATCCTCGTTCTGATTCGTCGTAATACGTTTGACACTTTATCGAGTATATTCGTTAAAATTTACGATATGAATATTCTTTGAATTGTTGCGAAAAAAATTTTTAAACATCTTTCAAATTGTTTTGAAACACTTTATAATTTTTACTATACTATCGAAGGATTAATAACGATTCGTTATGAATATATGAAAGATTGTATAAAAGTGCAATCGAGTATCTCGAGTTAATTAATTTTTGAAAAATTAAAATTTATAGGAATTTATATTTAGCCAAAATGAGTTTGTATCTCTCTACGTGAAATTTATCAGTTTCGAAGAAGAATCAGCATAATTAAAGTATATATATATAATAAAGATGGCAATGTAAGATGAAAGTAAATATCCTTTTTTTTTTTTTTTTAAAATATCTATACCGTACAACCGTGCAATTAATATTATCAGTATTTTATATTCGTATCTTATAAATCATACGGCAAATATTATCTATCCTATGCGTGCAAAGCAAACAAAAGGACGAGATAAAACTGTAATTTCCTGGTGCAAGATAAAGGACGGTAGCAGAAGTAGCGATAATTAATAGCGACAGAATGTTACTGACTTACGCTCGTACGGTTTCTTGGACGCATGGTAATCAACGATGATCGAGTGGGGAATTCATGGTTCGCGTGAGAAACGAAAAAAAAAAAAAAGAAAAAGAAAAAAAAAAGAAAAGAAAGGAAAAAAAAACAACAAACGTCGTTGTTACGGTGGAAGAGTTGTGATTACTGTTAATTAAGTTATTAGCAAGCAATATAGAAAATGGGTTGAGAACACGAAAAGATATTCCGTTGGACAAGCGTTGGACTCTTAGTCAGAGCGGTGTGTGCAAATTAAGCTCGGAATGTCCATTTGTCCACGTCTTCCACTTCCGCCATTGCGATTATTTCTTTCCATCGATTTAAAATAATTCTTCGCGTAATAAATAATAACGTCCAATTTTTAAAAATAAAGATAAAATTTCTTAAAAATATTTCTCTTATTTTTCAGAACGAATGATTATTCGCGATAAGATATAATATGATATTCTTTTTAAACTTTTAATTCGTACAATATTTCATATATCTTCGATCCATCCTATCTTAAAAATTCGAACTTTAATTTATATACATCATCTCAATGAATTTTATTATTATTATTATTATTAATGATTTTGCTCGTGCGATCAAAAAATAATATTAAAAAACTAGAAATACATTATTGCATCCCTTCTTTCGCAATAGTATTTCTATATACAATTCTCGCATAATGGTAACAATAATTAATTAATTTATTATTATTTAAACAAAATCTATTAATTCTTCGAACAATATTATCGTTCTTACGAGGAGCAGAGACAAACACGTCCGTTCTGTTTCGCGTTCGAAAGACGACTCCGAATTAATCGATATCAATGATATCAATGTTATTATTTTCCTGTGCCGCAGTTTATACCGTTTATATCGGTTATAAAGTTCCGCACAGTGCTTGTCGACTCGCGTAACGATATCACCGATATAAAATAGATGAAAAAAAATTAATTCGTCAATCGTTAAACAATTATTATACACTTGCAAAATTATTTTCAAATTTACCGTACAACGATATACGATACATTGTTATCCATTCCAAATTCATCCATATTATTCGTCGTTATCAATAATGACGATATTTTACAACAAGTAATTGGTTATTTTTCATAAGATTTTCCATAAATACAAATCTTTCAACATCGATATTGCTCGTACCCCACGATTTTCCATTAATTTGTTAATGTATTTTGTTAAATTTTAATAACACGTGTGTATCAAAATATTCTATATTTGTTATAAAAATGATTCAACGAAAATTTATTGGGAAGGGATAATAATTCGAAAAATCTATTAACATATATTTATGGATCGTGCGATAACTTTGCACCCAATTCCGCTTACGAATTACCTGTTACAACCGAGATCTTCTTATCTTTATCCATGAACGTGATCCGTGGCAAAAAAAAAAAAAAAAAAAAAAAAGAAAAAAAAATCTCCCTCTAACGAGTTCACCAGAATCAGGCTTGTAATTTAATAAACGATCGAATGAAACGAGCAGGCCGAGTTTATTTTTCTCTTCCACTACGCAATCCCAATAAACGCAACGCGAACGCCCATACCCGTGTAATGGGCATGCACACGAGGTCACACGAAAGCAAGAAAAGTACGAAACTGCTAATGATCACCGGCAACACACCTGTAATACCGCATTCGTTATTCCCAGATAGCTCGGATAATTCTCGCTCGGTGGATATCAACGGTGGATATCGCGTGATTCACGCTCGTGGGTAAGGATACGTACGCCTTGTCCATCTTTTTTTCGCGCGTATTCGCAACGGATTCGCGCGCGACGACCTTGAGGCACGAAGGATAAAGGAATACGGAAGTGTTTCGCGGTCCCCATCCCCAGGGACGATGAATCATCCCCGGCGTAGATCTCTCGTGATCGATAGAAACGGAAATTGTTCCCTCGTTTCACGAAAACTCGCGAAGAATAATCGCGTGACTTTGCTCGAGAGGTATGGATGGATTTCAGATCCAGGAAGGTTTATATAAATTCGAAGGAAGTTAACGGAATGGAAGGAGCGTAGAATCAACATGATCGATAATTAGAGAATTAAATCTCTAATCCGCATTTCCATAAATCGAATCCAGTGAAAATTTTCATTCCATAAATATTCTTCTTCTTTCGAATTTCAATCAATTCTTCTAATCGAATTGTAATCAATCAATCAATTTTGGCAAAAAAAAAAGAAGCTTCGAATCAAAGAGAGTCCAGGTCGAAAAAGATGCTGGCGCCAGCCAAGTCATCCCTTGCGCGTTCCTTTTCGTCCAATCCACGGTCTCTCTCGACATCCCCTTTCTTCCTTCTTGTACTTCGCACAATGTCACGCATTCGTCGCATATAATTCGTGCGCATTGTTCCATTCACCCCTCCTCTCGTTCGCATTTGGATTCTGCAACGGGTTGCAAACACTCTCCCTCTCTCTTTCTTTCTCTTTCTCTTCGTAGAAAAGGCTCGCGTTTATTTTCGGCTTCTTCTATATTTACGCATACGGGCGGACTACTGTCAGCGGCGCGAGTGGTTCGGGTCAGAGGACACACCCCTGGGTATGCGAGGAGATAAAAAGGATAAGCGCGGCGTGTTCGTTAGCCGCCGCTGTCGGCTCGTATAAACGTTCGACCGGCGAACTTGATGAACTACTTGCACGAGAGGAATTAATTGACCCGGCCTCTACGCGGCGCCACCGTGGAACGCACTCGCTGACCAACTTTTGTTCCTTTCATCGCACCCTTGGGGTGAACGATTCCTTGCGCGGCTCGAGGAGGAACGAGGAATTTCTTCGAGAACTCGAGAGATGTTTTTCTCGTGAGATGCGCTTTGCTTTCGAGGTGTGTCTATCGAAATATCGATCGAAAGATAACAAAGATTTTTGAAATACGATTATGAGAATAATTTTCGGTACAATGAGATCGAATTATTCGTTTCTTTCTAGAATATAAATCAACTATATCGTCGTATTTAACTTGGAAATTGATATTTTATTCGAATTTTTCCGTTTTACACTTATGAGGCATTTGGCATTTTCTTTGAAAATGTGCTTTTCAGCGAGATGTCTCGTAAATCTCGTGAAATAATTTGAAACTATACGTCGTATGTAGAAACGAAGCGATCCAGAGAGGCGACGACGTTTCAACGGATGAATTTTTCCCCTCCAAACTATACACATACAGGATAAATTTTGCTTTTCTCGATCTTGGACGGATTAATAAGTTCGTAGAAAATTTGCAATCGTGGATAGAATTGCTCGTGGCTGGTTCCCTTCTGGGGGCCTTCACCGGCGCAAGGCTACCAATGCACGTTGGCACGCCTGGCGGTGGAACGCTTATTACTCGTTTCAGCAAAACGTCTCTAGGAATAGCCCTAATGGTATAGCGTGTGTACGCGCGTGAAGAATCTCGATACTTTATGGCAGTGATTATCGTTTAGCCGTCGCGGGCAAATCGCGCCAGCGGCTGCCGAGTCGCCTCTTATTTTCGTCATTAGGCTGTGACTAATACGCCGTATTACCGTGACAAAACTGGCCAACATCCGACCGATGCCCGCGATGCCCGTAACCACCGACTCCGCGCCATGGAAAAACTATCGTTACACGGCCAATGACGAATTCGGGGTGCGAACATCTTCATGGTACATTGACTCGCGCGAGCAACGTTTCTCCGCTTAGCCGAGTTGAGCAGGCAACTTTCACAGTGCAGGCCTCGGGTTTGATGTACCTCGATGTGCTGTTCCCAGAGATTCGGTTCGATCGATACGAATCGATGAAATCGGTGTGAAAGTAGTTGAATATATGTGTGATCATTGGAAAATTAAACTGATGAAAGGTTTCTTTCGATGAAAACTTTTGTGAGTATGTATAGAAGGAAAATCTTTTTAAGAGGGTGAAATATCCACTTCTCTTTATTTTTAAAGTTTCGTTACAAAATTAATTTAAGAAAATTTATCATATATTATTGTTATAAATCGCGAGAGACAAATTAACAATATTTTCTTTAAATATACATTTATCCAGTGAAATTGATATCTTACAGTATTTGTATCAACGTCTTGATCTCATTTCATAATTTAGTCCCAACTAAATCGACTTGTTGCTTTTCCAACGAGTCATCATCAACCAGTCTTCGAAGAAGATCGATATCGACGAACATGGAGAATTTCTATCACGTTCAGCAACAACACCAACTATCATTTACCAACTAAACGAAACAACAAAATGGAGGAGTTGCGCAACGATGATTGCAACGTGTTCGTGGCTCGGTAGCAAACGAGTTCTCCTCTCCATCGAAGAGAGATAGAAGATAACGAGAAAAACGAAAACTTATCAACCCGACTGAAAGTTTCGCCTTGGATAACGGATTTCCTTCGTGGGATCTTCATCATCATGCGAGAAGAATGTAAACACGGCAGGATGTTCCGAGGACTAATCACCTTTCCGAGGACTAATCAGCCCCGCTTTGCCTTATTTTTCTCTTCTTCTTTCTTCCCTTCCCAGTTGAAAACTATGATTTCTTGCGTTAATCGCTGTCCACGATGTATTTTTAAATTAATCATCCAGTCTGTCGACTCTTTTCACTTTTCCGCCGAGTCTGAGGGAAGTACGCGCGTGAGAAGAAAATCGATCGTGGGTAATTTAGTTCGAGCAAGTGTGCGCAACGTGTTAACTTACCTCATTAGTGTCGAATGTATTTTAGGGATCGAGACGAAGTTTCGAAAGTTCCCTGTGAAATTATTATATTTCCTGGATAATAGATATTTGCTTCTGTGATCATCGATCCCCTGTTTAAATAACTTTGAGGTTCGAGATAAATCCGTCCTTCTTTTTATTCGTGAAAAAATGTTTGCACGAAATTTAATTAAAATTTTGTAATAAATTTTGTTTACATAATACAAACGAAATAAAATTGAAAAGTCAATAAATTAATAAAACAATTTCTAAAGAGCGTAATTATAAAAATATAAATCGAATTAGAAATGGAATCGTTCAATCAAAAGCGAGGGTATAAAAGAGGAGAAAAATTTAAAATAAGAAAATCATTGACCCGATAAAAGACCCGATCAAGAAATTGTCTAAAAAGTTGTCAAGTTAACAATAGTTAAGATAATGATAGTTAGCATAATTGGTCTCGAATAGAAATATATAGTTTTCTATAGATTTTATCGGTATAATAGGTGTCAAATTACACGTATCTCATTGGTTATCAATATCAAATCTCAGAAATTAATAGTGGTTCAAATAGAACTTTACAATTCCGAGGCAATGGATATCGAATTTCACGTTTCCAGAGATCCCTGGTTATATCCACGTTTGATTACTATGAAATCATTGACGTCAAATTTCATGATCACTATGGTTATTAAGTCTCGAATTTCACGGCTCCGGATCGTTAATATCGAATTCCATAAGTTGGCGAGCCACTTTTTTTTTAATATTTTATCCAGAACTTAAAAATCAATTCGTCAATTCGCTCGAGAAAAACATCGATCCATAGTATCCATATCCATAGATCGAAATCATTCTCTTCTCGTTTTATTAAATTGGTTATTAAATTATACGAGAGATCAAATTATTATAAAACGAGGCTCGTCAAATAAACAAACGTAAACGATGTAAATTCTTCAAGAAAAAAACAGGAAAAATTTTTACAAACAATTACAATCAAAGAAAAGAATCGTTTTTACAAATATCATCAATTTCGATATTTCAGTTCTCTCTGCTCTCTGCGCTTTTTTTCTTTTTTTTTTCTTTTCGTACATTCTGTACGTTTCTACACGCACGTATCATTGCTCGCTTCGTGGCTTTTGCCTCCTCTCTCCTCCTATCGAAATTGCATCTCCATTCGTGGCAATCAGTCCGCGAGTCCATGAGATGCTAATCACTCAGACATGGATCCGAGTTCGTAGAAGCGTTTCGCAGGAGTGGCAACGACGTTCCCTCCAAGTATGTCAAGTAAGCCACGTTCAAGAGCGCGGAATCGTGTTTAAGCGTGGAAACAAAGGATTGCCTTGCTTTGATGTCGAAATGTGTACTGTTCGATTCTGTAATTTCTCGGTTAAATATATATATATACATACATTTCCCATTCTCACGGGAAGTAATTATATTCGCATTTAACGTATTTCTCCAATTAACATGTCCGATACATTGTCGATAAGCAACAACGTTGATTGGAATAAAACGAATGGAGATTCTTACGAAACTTTTTAAACTCTTTAAAGATCATTTCGAAGAAATTATTGGTCATTGAAGAAGATAAGGAATGCAAATTTTTAGAAGAATTTAATCATCTTGAGAACGAATAAAAATAAAATATCAGGCAAATGTATTTTCTTTTTCTTCTTCTTTTCTTCTTTGTATAACATTTTTAGAGAATTGGAATGCAATTTAAAAATGATTGGTACTTGTATAAACTTTGATGGAGATCAAAAATCAAAAACTTGTTTGATAATTGTAAATGAATAAATTTTTATCCTCTTTAGATTTTGTAGAATTTATTACTTTTTACACGTTTGTTACATTCCACACGTTCGTGTTATTTTAAGCAATACGTTTCCATCGGGAAAAAGAAAAGGGATAAAAAAGTTATTCGGAATTTCATCTTCATCTCATTTCCTTTAGAAATATATTTGCATACCAAAGCATTAAAATTATCCTATATTTACACGTCTCAACGTCAACCACGAGAAACTCCGTGACGTTCCTAGAAATGTTGCGAACAACGCGGTCGAGAATGTCTGGCATGCTGCCTAATCACTGACACATCGACTTGTGACGAATTAAAGGAAAGTAGGATAAGTAGTGGAGCGGAACATTAACCCCTTGCTCCGAAATTTAATTTAATTTCATTTTAATTATCGTATCCATTCAACATTTCGTCCCCGTTTTTCGTTTCATCCCGTTAACGAGATTTCGAAATTTCTTTCTTTCCATAGCTAGCACAAACGATAAAGTGTTAGCATGCAGTTATTTGCACTTGTAAGATTCAATATAGAGATCAATTTCAGTTTTCCAAATGCTTCTATTTTTTTTATAGAACCACTTAATTCAAGATCATGAAAAAACAATTGAATTTTATACGACCCTTATGTTTCTACACCATCAAAAAAACCATCATTATTATATCGTGCCAGCCTAGAGGATAAAAATTTATTTATTTACAATTATCAAAGAAGTTTTCGATTTTTGATCTCCATCAAAGTTTATACGTGCCAATCATTTTTAAATTACATTCCATGTGCCAATTCTCTAAAAATCTTATACGAGAAAAAGAAAAAGAAGATACATTTGCCTGACATTTTATTTTTATTCGTTCTCAAGATGATTAAATTCATCTAAAATGCAACTCTAATCTAAAATACATTATCACGACAAAAACATTCGAGATATTTACACGAATTACTCCAAGTATCTCATAATCGCTATAAATAGATACTCTGTAGATAACTATAGCTTCTTGAACGATGATCTAAAATCCCTTGCATCTCTTCTCAAAAAAAAAAAATGCTCGATAATCGATAATTAACAATTAGCTTCACTATTTCTCCCTCCTTTTCTCCCCCCCTCCAATCTTTTCGCCAAGCCAAGCTTGGATCCCTGAGGATCTTTCATTTGTCCCCGTTGACAGTGGAGGAAATCGTCGATTCTCCCGGATCTATGAAGAGATCTATAACGTCGGACGTTGTCCCGCCTCGCGGTTGACATTCTAATGCAGCGCAGATAAATTGGATTGACATCTCGGATAGGAGGGATTGGCCTGGCTCCAGCTTCGAATACCTTGATTAATATACCGGTAATTAGTTAGCGCTGCAACCGCGAGTTACAGATATTATTATGCTAATTACGACGGCGACGTTGAGTAATAGAGTGCACGTGAAGCAACGGGCCCGGGAGAGGCCGAGAGCCGGCTGCCCACGTTTCTGCCATTTGCAGACGGCCGACGGTTTCAGACTCCGAAACGGACGGGTGGACGGACGGGCGGGGAGAAAAACGACGACCTTGGGGAAAAAAAAGAACGAAGGATGGAAAGCGAAAGGGTGAACGTTCTTTCCGCTTCTTGATATAAACCCTCTCGGTTTAGAAATCGTTTCGCTTGATCGTGGAATCCGGAGATCGGATGTAAATGGAATGGAAAGAAACAAACGAGTGTTTTCTTTTCAATTCTTGAAGAAAATAATTGATAACGTACAGATTGGGGGGAGAATTGAATGGATCTCTGATTTTAGATACTGTTTCATTTCGAGAAAGAAAAGCTGCTAAGAAGAGTAAATGTTAATATTCATTACACCCTCAAATATTCCTCTTCAAAATTATTCAATGGAGGATATCAATATCAATATCATTTTGCCAAAGCGGAACAAACAAAATTCAAACTTCTTATCCGAGTTCCCGCCGTATTTAGAAGATGGCAGAGTGAAGAAATCGGGGGAGGGGAAAAGAAAAAGGGAGAAATGCAGAAGGTGACGAGCCAGGTTCGAATATCGAGGCAAAGAAGCGCGAACATCGAACCTCGAATCATAAGAAAGAAATGAAGAGAGAAGAAGAAGAAGAGGAGGAGAAAGAAGCAAGAAGAAGAGGAGGTATCGTTTAAACGACGGATACGTATGAAACAGGAGGAGAGCGAGGGGAAAGGGGAAAAAAAGGAGAGGACGAAGGACGAAGGAATCGGCGATCGATCGAGGGAGAAGAGGAGGGGAAGGAAGGAGGGAGAGATCGCTATAAGGGGTTGTTGGGTTCACGAAAATCCTCGATCGAGAGATCGAATTCCATGGGAGGGAGGAGTGATCATCGACCACAGGCCTCGTTTCTTGTCCGTTGCACCGCTTCTGATCGGATTTCGAGCTTCTTAGAAACTTCGCACGAGTATTTTAGCCCGCGCCATCGCCCTTTGGCGAAACGTTTCGAGGGACAGGAATCCCTCGTGTTGTACGCGGGGGCAACGAAACCGTAGCAAAACGAAATACTTTCCATCCAACCATTTCCAACAGCGAAATGGAAATCTTTGATCGATCTTTCCCCGATTTCTTTTCGGTTTTTATTGAGCTGACCAAAGTTGAAGATTATTCTCACGTGTTCGAAAGAGTAGCAATAAATTAATATGATTTTGAAAATGTCTTTTAAACGTAAAAGTTGCTAAAACGAGCACCCTCTAAATGTTCTTCCATCCTCTTTTATCGTATTGCATCAAACATCTTACCAGAAAAATCTAGAATTGATTAGAAATAGAAATTTGTCGAAACTTGACGCAAGCATGTTTAATTAATTTTACAGAAATATCGTAAAATATCATTTGTAAATTTGATAAAGAGTGATCTTCCCTGTTAAAAAAAAGAAACTATCGCCCGCCGATGCATAATCGCGCGGTTTTCATCGTGTAATTAATGGACTTCCGCGTTCAACGCCGGATTCTTCCCATTGTTAAGTCCATCGGCGTTGAATCGGCGCACCGCTTTCATTAATTCGCTTTTGTCGAGGACGCGCCGATTGGACGTTGCTTCGTGAAATAGAAGCTCGAACTCGACTTGTTTAGAGGGCGAGGAGAAAGAAAGAATGTCGCCATCTTCAATGGACGACTTGAAAGTTTGGAGCTAGAATTTGCCTAGCTTGATTAACTGGATCTTGAAGACTCGCAATTCCATTCTTTAAAAGGAGACGATAGATGTAAATGGAAATATCTTGTTATTTCGTGTGCTTTTTTATCGATCTGATCGAGTTTGATAGAAAAATTCGATGATACACGAAGTTCATATTAAGTTTTTCCCGCCACGATTCTCATATTGAAATAAGATTTCTCTAAAAGTAAGTTTCGTAATTTTGATCCACGTTTTTATCTCTAATTTTACCTGTTGTTCGAATGAAGAACATAGAACATTCTATTTTCGATGCACAAATGTTTAATTAATATCACGCAGGAATTAATATCGTACGCTTATACCACTTTCGTCACGCTCCATTGCTCGATGAGTTAATGGAGTTATCTCTGCGATAAATCATCTTCCTGCAAATTCCGCCCGATGCATAATTCATGCAGTTGTAACTTAGAAATTATGATCACGGGAACTCCACCGTTGCTTGTTTCATACCTTTAATACACGGAAATAGTAGCTTTGGATTCAATTGAATTTTCGGAAAAATTCATCTTCCTCTAATCTTCCAAATTCAAATTCTATCTATTTCAATAGAAAATATATTTTTCATCCATTATTGATAACATCAGTCTTTTCATCAATGCAAGAATTATCAAAATTTTCCCATTCCTTTGATAATTCTTAAAAACAGTAAATCTCTGATCTGAAAATCAATAATAATCAATACACATTTCAAATTTCCCTTTCCACGATCTCCAAACGAATTCTCAAAAAATCCTTCATCCACGCAAAATAATCATAGTCATTAAACTTTCAATCGAAATAGAATAAATTCTTTCATAAATAATCTCCATTTTCCAAATTTTTCATTCCATCCCCTTCTTCAAAAAAGCGGAATCTTCGATCATAGATCCTTCTTCGTCGGCCGATGGAAACGAAATAAAAAAAACTTCTTCAATCTTCTTCCACAATCGGCAACATTTGGCAATAATTTTTCTTTCCTTCCTTTCTTCAAATTCTCGATCGATCCCCGCCAAACCTAGTCCACCCAAGCCCCAAGTGGAAACGTCAGCAGAGATCAGAGAGAGCTCGCGCGCGTTTGCTGTTCCTCCAAGAACACGTCACGTCCTCTGTAATTCATTCGGATGCTTTTCTCGCGTCCCCCGCTTTCTTGTTCCGCACGGTGTTCCGTTTCGTCGGCGGTGTTGGTCGGCGGCGGAGACAGGCACACGTGCAAGTTTTGCACGATCCCACGGACGGGCAAGAAAAGCACCGGCGTTATCTTGGAGGTGATCGGGGCGTACGTGCCGACACGTACCGGCGACGACATTTCTCATGGCCCCGCGTGATCCCTTCGTTCCGTATCCCCGCCAATTTTTGGATTTTTCAACCGCGCGATCAGACGGGAGAACGATCGGGAGATTGTGCTTGTAGCAGAATCGGATCCATTTGTAAAAATTTGTGGGAGAGAATCTTTGTCAAAAGGGAAATTTTTCCCTTTTTGTTTACAGACGGATTAAAGTTTGCTTATTCTTGGCAATGTTTAAAAATGTTATTTTCAGAAAAAATAATTAATTCTTTTATTAACGATGAATAATAAAATTGATTAATCGAAGATGTTTTTATTATAGCTTTAAAGAATCGGTTGAAACATATTTATTCGTAGTAAAAATATTATATATAAAGGTCCTTTTCTCACTGATGAATTTTACTATTCGTCGTGAAACAAAAATTAGCATAAAATGTTTCACAAAATGTCCAATCAATTTTCATAGGAACAACTGAGAAAATTCAATTCTCTTTTATGTCAACACGTGAGAAAATAATGCTTGAAATAATGCGATCGAACCAATATTTAAAAATTCTCACGTACAAAAATTATATCTCGAACAACACCTCGAATCTCGTCAAATTGTTGCACACCCAGTTTCGAAATAATTCCACGATATTATTCTCGCTCGACCGGCATCGATCGAGCATATTTTTCGCAAAAAATTACATCGATTTCCTCCGATCGGTTTTTCGATCGAAAACCAATTTCCGAAAGGTTAACAGGATACAAGAGTGTTGGTCCTCTTTTTTCCCTCTTTTTTCTTTTTTCTTTTTTCTTTTTTTTTTTTTTAAATATCGATGGACCACGAAATCGACACCAATACGCCACCGGTAATTGACTTTTAATCGGTTCTAATAACCGGCCATCAAAATAAGTCCGTCGGAATAAAGCGGTAAAGTGATCCGACGTTTTATTTGCGATCGATATCTTCGTCACATCACCGACACCATCGATATTATTACGATCAGCCACCACCATCATCATTATCATCATCATTATCATCATCATCATCATCATCGTTATTATCGAAGAATTCTTTCGTTCGATGTACGCACAGACGTATCGATATTTTCTTTCAAGTAAAAATTACTTGGAACGAGAAGAATTACCGTGATTTGTACAATCAACGGAAGGAAATTATTCGTGCTTTTTTAGTAATTAATTTTAAAAAAAGTGACAGTCATAAATAAAGAATATTTCAATACTTTGTTAAAATTTACATACCGTTCAAATAATTTCTATTGTATTAGTTAATTGCAACACTCTTTATTTGGAAAAAATTAAAATTCACTCAAATTGATATCTCTGTTCAATTTTCATTGTGTCATTTTTATCCATATCTCCTTAATTAACATGCACGTTAGAAGATGTTTATATATTCATCAAATCAAATGTCAATTTTGCACGAGTAAATACTAAAATTACGCGTAATAATTAACGATCATCGGAATTCTATCGCCATTGAAAAATAATAACGAGAAAAAAGAAAATGGGGGAGGAATTTCGAAAGAAGATCCGCCAATCCATTTAATAATGGACAGGAAGCGAGCGACATCACTTAAACCCGAGTCCGAGATAAAATCCGACAAGCACTTCAAACACGTATGCGAGGATCGTTTTCATGCGGATTGTAAATCGATTAAACCGTAACACTTCGTCAAATCGACAAGGAACAACCTACAGCAGGTAACTAGTAACAGGTCGGAAGAGTAGCCAGCCACCACTTCTCCATCGTGATCGTGTTCCGGGAGCGGTGAAATCGAGGATGCCTGGGCTTCTCTGAACAATCAGAAACCTGTTTCCAGAGTGGTACCTCGGGCTGGATCCTCTTTCTTCCCTTCTCCCTCCACCCCTTTCCGTTTCGCTCCTCCGTGTTCTTTTCAAACCTCCCCTCCCTCTCCCTCTCTCTTTCTTTCTCTCTTGTTACTTACTCCTTGGGAGGAGAGTTAGATGAGGATCGGCGGGCGTTCATCAATCATCCATTGAAACGTAACCCATGGCGTTCCATAATTAACGACCTCGCCACGAAGAGGTCCCACGCCCATACGAAACGCGCTGCCCTCCCCCTCCCGCGGCGCGGTTACATTCTGTGGGGGAAAAGGTCATCGAAGTCTCCTTCCTTCTCCCCTTCGATCGAGGAATTTTCATTGATAAAAGGTTGGGGAAAGGTGTTATCGTAACGATATTTTCTTTGGGTGTGTGTGTGTGTGTGTGTGTGTGTTTTGTTAAGCGTGATTATTCGTGATTGGGTAAGGTAATTAAATTTTATTACGTCTTATTTTTTTCCTTTTTTCTTTTTGGAAGGTTTGAGGAATTCTCATCGATGACATCATACCTCGTAATTCGAGCCGATCGTTTCGCATATTTGAAAAGACATTTTTCTTGAAAAAGACCGACTGATTCAGCTACTATGGTAATAACAGTCATTATCTTAATTGGTCTTAAGGAAGGAAAACTGCAGCTGCTTCGAAATAAAAACGTTTTTACACAAGATAATCTCTTTAATAATAAGAGATATCCAATTATTGCGCGTAAAAATTTTCTAGCTTCGTTCTAGCCCTATTTCGGATAAAAATTAAAATTAATTTATCGATGAAATATATCTATATATCATCCAATCGAACCTTTACGAGTTTTGCAAGTCACGAAAAATGGTAACTGTTCTTCAACGGATTAGAAAAAAGAATTAATAGAATAAATAAATGTACAATTTCCACTAAAACAGTCAAAAATCGATTAATCGATTCTCTGCATAAGTATACCAACACATTTTTACAGGGGATAAAATAAAAATAGGAATGAATAGCTCATGGAAAAAAAAAACTATACAACTCGATCGAAAAAAGATAAAAATGACTTCGCGATCTTTGAAATATCTTCATTTCCTGATCAACCACACACACACACGCGCGCGCGCACGAATCATATAAATCATTCCTCAGAACCGTTTAATTTTGTTCCATCAAGTTTTATTCCATAGCCTATTACGACTAATCGCGTCGAAGCTCACTATGCATTCGAGAAGAATAGAATAAACATCCGTTTAAAAAAAAAGAAAAAAAGAAAAGACTAAGTCTAAATCGAGATGCAACGCCATCTCGCGAAGGAAATTGCCGTCACGTTGCGAACAAAACGAGAGAATCATTCCCTCTTAATCAACCGTGCGAGCCGTTCCACCTTGGCGATCCTTCCTTCGTGAAAAATAAAGCGCATCGATAATCCTCGCCAATCTGTTTAAAACGGTACACGCTTTAGAAAATAAAGAAGGGAGGAGGGGGGAGGGGATGGAGAAAAAGAGGAAGCGTTTGCTTGCCTCTAGTAGTAGATAGATTTACAACGATCGAGAAAACCGGTGTCCAACCCCTTTTGCTGGCTGCAATCACGTGATCAATTTAATTATCACCGGGCCCCCGATGCTAGCAAGCTTTCGGCTGATTGCGGCCATCAGCGACTCGATACCGACTTCCGGTGGCCGGTCGTCGCCGCTCAACCCAACGAAACGAGAGTAGAGCCGGATGGGAGAGGGGGGGAAAGAGGTTTTTAAAATTGAAACTTGTTTCAAATTGTTTTAAACGACCTCTCTTCCTCCGATCGAGATATAATCGATTAATTTTTGACAAAAGAGAAAGGAAACGAATGGAGATTGATTTGATTATTCGGATTAAGACGAGAGTTGAGTTTTTTTTTAATGGAATTATGGTTATGGTTCGAAGATATTAGGGAGATGGAAACGATTCGTTACGATTGTCAAAGGATTTCGATGATCGAGGTGAGAATGCATGGTTTTAATTGCCAGGGAATAGTTGCTGTGACGTGGTATCCACGAACAACTGTCAATTAAATTTCAATGACAATATATCTCGCATCCTGTGTAAAGAGAATTGAAAGACGACTTCCGATCACGCGATTCACGGTACCGTTAATCAGCTACGAGGAGAAACGAGTAACATGTTAAATATCTTGTCATATAGATCGGCAAAAATCTTCCAATTAGCTAAATAACAGCAATTAAAATTTATCGTTACTATACATATATAACAAATATTCCTTTAAATTTTAATTAAAACATTTTATATTTCAAAAAAAAAATTGTTAAAAATTCAAAAATGATCCGAATAAATTTCTCAAATTTTCCTCGGTTTATAATTACCGAAGAAAAATCGCAAATATCAAAAAAAAAAAAATACCATACATGATTTAAAAACGTAAAAAGGTGTAGAAAAATTAAAAGCTAAAAAATATTAAATATTATTTGAGAAATTATCACGTGAAATGGACGCAATGCAAAACAAAGTGAAGCGATAAAAAGATAAACTGTGTCGTCGGATCGCGATAACGATGGAATAACGAGGGCAATATCGTGCTTGATAAACGCGAAAGACGCGAGGCCGCGGTGAAATTAAAGAGTCTCTTCCGTTTCGGTGCTCGATTCCGTGTGGAATCTCTTAATTAAGCGCGATTCGATCGGGGCTGGGTAATTAGATCGGCCGATTCGGCGCATCTAAAAGAATTTTAATAGAATCCACGGCCCGTGTCGTTCGAGGTTTGGTATTAACGCGTTTGACTCGCACTCCCCCCCTCCCCCTCCCCCTCCCCCTCCCCGATGATTAATCTTCCTCGAGTGGAAGAATTAACAAGCACGAGGGAAGACATTCGATAAATATCGGTGGCTTACAAACCGAGTATATTATTGAAAGAGTTGGAATGACTGGCCTGTAATTTTGCGTACACAGGTAGCAGAGGAATGGACCTCTTTATCTTACTTATATTTGGGCCAAGAGAAAATGTGTAAATGCGAGGATGATTAATAGAGGAATTAACAAGTGTCCATAAGTAATGTAAATATTATTAATGATATAATATCGAAATAAAACATATAAAATTAATGTGAGAATTGTGTAATTTTATTTGAATATTTAATTTCTTTAACATTTATTATTATTCTGTTTATTATGCGGCGGTTATTATTTATCGCTGCAATATTATATTAATACACGTGAAAATATGAATAAATTTGTACGTATAATTTGTAATTACGTTACCTTCGAACTAAACAATTGAGAAATTAAAAGTAAAAATTGAAAACGAGCTTCGAGGATACATAATTTAAATTACTTTTTGTAGAAACAATATTTGTATGATTGTAAATTATTAATAATTGAATTTCGCATTATGATAAATCAGTTTTCAATGTACTAAATCTAATAATTAAAATTTTCGTTACAAGAAATTATTTAGATAAGAATATCTCAATACGAAGTTGTGCAATAATTGAATGTACGCGAAATTATCGGTAGAAGTGTAATAAAATAGATAAGAATGAAAGTCTTTAACATGGTAGAATTAATATAATGCGTCTACTAATATTGTTGCAATCGATGAAAATGATATCACAAAGATAGAAATATATGCATTCGTTATTTATTCAATTATTGGCAAGATGAAACGTACGATGAGATAAAGAATCGAAATTGCAACTCGAATTATCGCAAATCGAATAATCTGAATCGAACCCATTGCGAATGAAACGAATTACAAATCGCATAATTGATAAATAATATTCACCATTCGAATGAACGTTCATCCGTCACGGATGAAGTGATCAGAAGCATAATGGAAGACGTAGAAGTAAAGAATGAATTAAGTATGAAAGAAGAATTAGAGGCAACGTGATTATTAACAACTACACGTAGAACTGCATCGACTAGAGAGCAGTTCGCGTTTCTTGCAACGCGCAAAACGATCCAAAACGAAATTCTGATAAATGAAACGAATTGTAAAAAAAAAAAAAAAAAATTAATCGAGCTCGAAATGTTCGAAATGAATCGACCATGAATCAAGTGAATCGTAAATGAAGTAGTATCGAGATACAGAGATCGTTCTTGACAAATTGAAGAGATGTAAATTGCGTGACTATAGCACGAAAGATTCTCTTCTTCCTTTTTTCTTCGTCTGAGCGTTATCTGGTCATGGTGGTCGTGTATGATCCGCACTAGTATCATTTAGACGATCATTTATATCTGATATATAAAATAAATAAATAAACTGTAATCCTGCTGTAACTTTACACAAAATTTATTGCGAATAGATTTGAAAAAGGTTTGAAAAATTTTAATTTTCAACATATTGAAAATCCTTCCTTGTTTTATCGTTTATTTAGTATCTAAAAGATTTTAGAATTTACTATTAATATAAATATATTTTTCTTTATTAGATATACGTTTTGTATTTTTCGTATCCTTCCACTACTCGATAACAGAATTGATTCAGATCATTGAACCATAAGATTAATTCTCACTTTTTGGATTTATATAAAGAAACAACAAAAACAAAAGAAAGAAAGAAAGATGAAAATTACTTATTTCGTAATCGATTGATCAGAATTAAATGAAAAGCATAGCGTAATTTCAAACTTTGGAAAAGTAAACGGTCATTAACCAAACAATTAGAGAGCAAATAAAAACGAGTATATCCAACGAGATAAGGCGAAATTATTGCAAATGGAAGTATGGCGAGGAGAGGAGAGATCTGAAATGAAATCTCGGGGAATGGAACTGTAAACGAACGAAGGCATTGCAAATGGAAACTTCGTTTCGAACGGAGGGAATCTACGAACGAAATACGGCGTACTAAGAATAGTTACACCATCGAAGGATCGTATATTCAAGTAGATCCTCCTCTAGTCGAAGATATTGGTCGAGAGATTGAAGATAATCCCAACGACACCGTGTACTTTCTTCGATGTAAAATTGTCGGCTCTTCCTCTTCCAATCTCTCCCTCCTTTTTCTTTTTCTCTCCCTTATCAGTATGTTCTTTCTCCTTTTTCCCCTCCCTCCCTCTCCCTCTCTCTCTTTATCTTTTTCTTTAACCATGATCTGTTAAACATTATCATCGTATACGGAACTCGGATGGGAAGGGGCGGCATATATTACGAAACCGGTAACAGACTAATGTCATGAAAACTGGCCAAACGGGTTAAAAACCGGCCGGCTGACCGTCCTGGACTAAACCGGCGCCAAACTGGGCCCCCAACTCGTTGTTCTCGGAAAGACGAAGTCTCATCGATATCGAATTAAAAATTCCTCTTCTTTTTTTTTCTTTTTTTTTTTTAACTCCATTGGACGACGCCTCCTCCCGATTTTCCTACCCTTCTATCGAAATTTAAGATTGAAACGTAGAATTTATAAAATTCTAATTTGAATTACAAAATTTATTTGAAAAATTGAAATTTTTCTCATCTGCAACATGGGACAGTTGCATTCGTGATGATGAATCTTTTCATAATTTCGTAAAGGAGTTAAATATATGAAATTTAGAAATTATTTTAATTGCAGAGTTTATGAAATTGATACAGTTGGAAAACGCACAAGTAAAAGTTGAAATACGTAAAATGTTATAAAAATTAATTATCTCAAGAATCTCGCGTTTATGGTATATAAAAATTACCCAGAGGAAAGAAAAAAAGCAGAGCTCTATCACATTATTATAAGTATATCCTCTTTTCGAAAGTCCAACCTCGATTTTAATCTCAAGAACAACTTTCGAGGCATCAAATCAAAAAAAAAAAAAAAAAAAGAAAGAAAAAAGAAACACGAATCTAATATTACACAATTACAAAAGTATATCTTTCACTCTTACACTACAAATTCACACGATATAGAAAATTAAAATTAAAAATCCATTTAATCTGATCGGCTAACTTCAAGAGTGCACTACAAAGCGAAGAATAATTCTTTCCATCCCCAAAGCTAATCCCCTTTAGATCCCATCGACTTTTACTTACGTAAGAAACAAAAAAAAAGAAAAATAAAATCCTCGAAGATTTTTCTCGCATCGATGAGAGATGCTCGTTGGAGAAAGAGGGCGGTCAGAAAGTTTGGAGAAAATCGGTATAAACGGATTTCCCCCTCTTCTCTGTGAAACTGACCGATATTTGGTCCCTTTAATAGGGTGGATTAATGGGCCAGGATGTGGAGTGACTGGCGTGCAGGTGGCCAGAAGAGGAATGGATGGGACGAGGGAAAAGAAAAGACGGTTCTCCACTTGGGGAAAGGATCATGGGCGGTGGATCAGGGGTGGGGGATGAAGAGGTCCTCGAATGCTTCGTCCATTCCGACTGACAATGCGACTGATATCGAGAACGGTTTCTGTGTGGCTAGATATATCTACGTCAATGTACCGGGTGTTCTGTTAAACCTGTCATGATTTAATTAGATCGAAATTTCATAAACCGTGTATTCTGAACTGTATTTGAACAAAATCTTTTTGAAAACTTCTTTTATTTGCAAAAAAACAATCTAATAAAAATGATAGCGATGGAACTTTAGATTTGTCGAAATAGCGAATGGTGTAGAAATATTTTGAACGATTAAACTATTATTAATAAAAATTTAAGATAATTTAGTAACAAGATGAATGAATATACTAATGAAGTATATCTATAATATGTTTTAGACAATTTTAATAATTAAACGGACGAGATGAAGCGAACACCCAGTATAGAGTGGAACGGATACAAGTATCAGAGAAGCCAAAGCCTGGCGGGTATTATTCCGCAAATCGGTTGTAAGATGTTTGAAGAAACGATTGTTTCGAATCGATCCTACGCCTGAGGTTCGAGTGTTGAAATGAAACTCTCGACGTCTGATCGAGAATCCATCGAGAAGCACCACCTCATCGGTACTTTCGAGCCCCTCCACAATAGATATAATAGAGCCCATTCAAGTTAAAAAGGTTCTTCACTATTCTTACGCGATTCCGCTTTAAGTCTTACCTGACTTCAGTTTGAATACTTATGCTCGACGTGCCTTTCCCTCCCTCCCCTCCCCCTTGTCAATTTGAACGAACGAAAAGAAATCCATTCTCACACTTTTCACTTTCCTTCCTACCTCACGAGAGAGACAACTTCCAACTAAATATTTCTATTGAACACGAGATACACACGCGAGTTTATAATATATGAATTATCCCGAGTAAAGAGTTGTTTTGAAAGTTATAATAATAAATCTTCAATTTTCCAACGAATTTCTAATTTCTAATTTTAATTACCTCAAAAATTAATTTTTACACACACACATATAATAATTCGCATAAATAATTCAAATTACCATTTTTCATCCGTATTATTAATCGTACCGTTTTACCGGATAATTAATTCCACAAATTGATTACGAGGAATGAAATTCTCTCCAGAATTAGAATTGGTAAAAAAATATTAAAGAAAAATTGCGTATAAACCTCTGCGCGATTCAAACTCTCTCAAACAACAAAGCGCTTCCTTATCAGCTTAGACAGCACGCATCTCGAATGCCGCGCGCATACTACGATTCCGAGAGGAGCATTAATATCCAGCAAACTGTCAAGCGCGATATTACGTTAATTAACAATCGTTATTCGAGGAACACGAGTCGAAGGGAGGCATTTAACCGCGCGTATAATACGGTTGAATAACGGCTCGCAGGGCCATCAAGACGGCGAGTGTGCAAGCCCGTGTGCAAACTTCGCAGGAGGAGAGGCCATCATTTTCTGAAGTTCATGTCTATAATTTAACCGGTGTGACAAAACGACCGTGATCCTGCCCGTGTGAGAGGCGGATGCGCGTGTCAACTTGCCCGAACGTATCACGGCAACAACTTCTTACTTCCTTCTTTCCTTTTCTTTCCTTTTTTTTTTTCTTTATTCTTGTTCAAGCGATTCTAATTTAATTTTATTTATTTATTTTTTTTTGGCTACTAATTCGAATTCGAAACAATTATTTTTCTTATGAAAATATCCAAGAGGTATAACTTTTTAGGAGAAAAAAGTTGAAGAAAAATCGTGAGACTATGTGAAATCTATTTTTTGGTGGGGAAATATTTTCGAACGGAACAAATAAATGTTATAGCGACAAAAATATGGACGAGTAAGAGGGGATGATACGAAAATTTGTTTTCCATAAGTTGTTAAAGTTGGATCGTGAGAGTGGATTTTCTTATCCGAGTTTGTCTTACACGAGGATACCTTCGTAATTGCAGATTAAACATAATTTGTGGAGATGCACACTAGATAAGTAAGGTAAGTAAAAGCAATTTTCTTTCGCGCCGATAATAAGTCAGAAATGGTTCTATAATCCTGTGGATTCTTCTTTATCTTTTTGTCTTCCGTAATTTCTGGATGAGCTCGAGCGACTCGAGGATGAAGCGACGTGATGAAAAACAAAAAGAAAATTGTGCACGGGCAGTGTTTTTTTTCCTTTTAAGGGGATAAATAGTGTGAGAAAGAATTATCGTGGTGTGTGGATGATTAAGAGGCAGGAAGATGATCTCTCAAGTTTCTTCTTCGAATATTCTTCTCTCCGTTACAAGTAATGATTATGAAATATTCGAATATTAAATGAATGGGGATAGGTAAATGGATAAAAATGTGATTATGATGCAAAGGAAGAGTTGGGAATATTTAATCACTCGCTCTAGGATGGAAATATTAAAGAAATATATTTATGAAAATTAATCTATCGGGTATTTCGAGTTTATAATCGAATCTCAATGATTGAAATCTTCAAGGAAGAATAATAATATTTAAATTAGGGAAATTTTTGTCTTATCGAAGTTTGATGAACGAAGATTAATTAAATAAAAATTTATTTCTTTCTTCTATTTTCAAGTACTTTTTTAAATTCTAATTTCAATTGAAAAAAGGATACAGATTGTTATTGAAAAGTTGTAGGATAGAATTACAAGTCAAGTTGTGAAAACAATGATGATAAAAGTTTGATTTATAGAATCTTACAGAAGATTTCATTACTAAGAAAGGATTACAATTTGCACAATTATTTTTCACTTTTAAATAAAATTCCAAGAGCACATCAAACGATTTTCCATTCATTTTCTAGAAAATACGAAAAAATACTTTTCATCCATTTCTTACAAATTATCTCGTAAAAGATTATTATTATATATTATAGATTAAAAATGACCATTATTTTCTGGACAACGTTGATAAAAGGCTATAACAATATTATCAAAAAATGATGACCGTGAAATTATATTTTCCATTTAATATTCATAATATTAGCAACGGTGAACCATGATCCATTCGAACGAGATCTCTTACGCGATCGAGCATCAATCATCGGCGATACACAGAAGAATTTAATATAATGCGTAACGCAAAAATCTATTTTATCCGGGCGCGTTTAAGAATACATTATACGGCGAAGGTATAACGTCGAACGTTTTAATGCCTCTCAAATGTATCAAGGCTTCCATGTCCTTCGCCTTTTTACGTCTCTTTTATCGTACTTCATTCCGTAGAGTCTCGCTTAATACATCCGCTCGAGAAGCTTTCGAGCTGACAATAAAGATATTGAACCCTTACGTTTCAAGCGGACTATTGCCACGATATTAATTCACGATAAAAGCGCTCCTCCTCCCCTAAACGTTTCGATCGTTCGTATTATTATGACGAATGCGGCCGCGCGTCAATCCTATCTCCCCCATTATTATGCAAAATAAGATTTTTTCTCGTTTTCAAATTATATTTTATACACGAGAGATCGTAACTTGGAAGGTAAAAAAGAAAAGAAAAGAAAAAATAGGGGACAAAAATTTAATTTAATCCGAGTATAAAAATTATCCGAGCTTTTTCCTGAAAATAAATAATAATATTTCACTAGTTCGTTTCAAACTGGCTCATTTTTTAATAAAATCTCTGTCCTATCAAACAAGAAACTCGCATGGATACCTTCTTAACGTAGCGTCATTTGTTTTCAAATAAAAAAAAGATGTATATATATTTTTCTGCGCTCGATCCCATCCCATTTCACTGACGTTTATTGGCATCGATATTAATCGATTAGGAAGGGTCCTATGTATCGGTCTCACCTCTCTTTCCCATTCATCCTCGACCTCCTCTATCGAGACACTACCTGCTCAGAGAGGGGGATGGATGTTTGCGGCCACTTCGTGCTTGTTTGCGTGTGGTATGAATCGGGGACGACACACTGTTTGATACAATGGGCCAGATTTAATGGATGTTTCTCGCAATAGGAAATCGCATTTTTCTTTTTCTGTTTATTTTTCTTTCTTTCTTTCTTTTTTGCGCGAGACACTTGTACAATCGCACCCAATCCGTTTCAAACGTAATAATTGCAAGGGATGTGAAATATTCGTCCTGGTAAAGAATCGATTCTGCCCATTTTCGTAAATTAAAGTAATACGAAAGCGACGTGAAGAAAGGGATTACGATTTGAATTGGAGTGACGTGATTTTCGTATGAATTATCGTCGATGAATAAGATTTTTGAAGTAGATTAAATAAAATAAATGAAATAGCGATTGTTGTGAAATTAATTGGCGGAAAATTTAAATGCAAGCGGTATTTATTTATCAACACAAGCAATTAATTGCTAAAAATAAAATGAAAAAGGTCTACATTTATCAATCTCTTTACTCTTTAAAATTTTTCATCCATTCGTAAAGAAAAATGTATAATAATTTACATCGCAAGCGAACTTTATTAATTAAAATCCAACATAACGAAGGGTTAAGTCTCACACAATTTGCTAAAAAAGAACAAATACATAAATACATTTATCCATCGATTTCTTTATTCTCTCCTCAAAAAAATTTCTCAACTCTACAAAGACATATACGAACCTCGAAGACACGATTGATCTATCCATCAATCTCTCTTCTGTTTTCCACATCCAAAGCATCCATGTCTACGACTTACCACGTCACAAGCAAACGCATTAATCGCCATAATGCTCTCATTCACGCGCATCCCCTAAAATACCCAATACGAAAAGCGTTCGACAACAATAATGCGAATAAGTGGTTAACAGGGATCGATGTCACCCCGATCCCATTCTCTCTCTCTCTCTCTCTCTCTCTCTTTTGAGACCCCCTTCGAGACCGCTATAGAAATACAGGAGGCGCGTAAACGATGCACCGAGCAATAGGAATACGGTGAATGCGACACATAGGCTCTACGACTCCACAGGTATCGATGACGTATCGATGGGTGTCCATTGTGGCCACCCTCCCCCTCCTCCATCCCTCTGCGACAATAGAAGGGATCTGGCGTGGTAAGCAGGTAACGCGAAAAGATCGTAGCACTCGACGAACGATTGATACGATTTCTTGATACCGAGTGAAATCTCGAGCCGCCGCCATTGTTGCTGTTTCGTCGCGTGTCTTTTGAGGGGAGAGGGGGTTTGAAAAAGTTTGATTCCCTTCGGGGAAATCAAGCAAAGGGACGAGCATGATGTGACGATGGGAACGAGGAGGGAAAATGGTGGAAGAAAAGATTGAGATCTGTCTGTTTTATGATATGAGGACAAGGAGAGAGGGTTAATTCTTTATTTTATAATTGTTTAATAACTTTGTGGTCTGTTTTTGAATCGATGTGATATTTTTGAAGGAAGATGTGATTTTAAAGTTCGGGAGAAATAAAGATATGAGTATTGTATTTGTTCGTTCTTCCATAATGTAAAAAATGTTATTATGCGCAATTTGAATAATTTCAATCTTTTTTTTTATTTGAGAAATTTTCTTTTTTCTATAAACGAGGACAAAATAAATTTAAATATAGATGATGATCTTCAAATAATTTTGTACAGCATTGAAACAATTATTTGTCTACTATTAATCAATTATTATTGAAATTTGATACGTTTCGCGTTTTATTTCCTGTTTGTAGATAAAATATATAGATTCGTAGTTTCTAATGAAAGGGAAAATTGATTTTTGACAAAAATTTGCGAAATTAGAAAGAAATGTATAATGAGAAATCAATTAAACGAAATTTGTTTCAACAAATACAAGTAGGCAGAATTCATATTCAGAGTAGATTTTAATTTCGTAGCGAATTCCATTCGATTGTAACGTGTTGATTGGATCCGATGAATTTTGAACAGGGCGAGAACGTTCGAGCCGTTAAAATGAACTATACTCGACGGTACTATGGCGGGCAAATTGGAACCATGTTTCAATTTTTGTACCGCTCGCCGATAATTTTATTTCACTGCTGGGAATACTGGGATAGGATTTTTGTTAACCGTTGATAGATGAGTTCGATTTTCCTCGATCGAACCCATCAAACCGTTTTCGTTTCATCGAAACAACGCATTCACCAAACTGAAACAATATTTTATACTCCATCTTTCATAAATTTTAAGCATCTACGATTATTTTCGTACACTTTTTCGATTAAAATTAAAAAGTATATCTCATTACACGTATATAAACAAGACTGATAATTTCGCCAAACTGAATTACAATTATAATTATACTTCTTTTTCTTCCAGACATTTATTCTGCAAACTTCACTTTCTGAGAATTTCATATTGCACATATCAAGAAAAAGGAAAAAATTCAAGAGCAATTCAACGCCAATACACGTACAATAATACAGAAACAATATACTTGATCTTATTATCGAATCTCAAAAGGAATTATTTAATTACAAAAATTTTATGAAACGTGAACGAAAATTAATAAAGAATTCCAAAAATTCTCGTAAATACCTAAACGTGTATACGAAATATCAGATCTCGTCTCGAATAGGAGCAACACTTTCGAAACGAACGAAATAAAAATAAATAAAAAATTTCGTGCGGGAAAAAAAATAAATTATTGGGAGCCGCGTAATACAGCATTCGGATTTTACCGGATCTGCCGTTATTTACGGCATAAATTTAGCCGCGGTTGGCCGGCCGTGGCCGTTCAATTAAGATGGGTACACGCGACTGACAGTTTACAGTCGGGCGTAATTGACAAAGTTTGTTAGAGAATTCGGCGGAAGCGGGCCGCCGCGTATCGTATGACGGATCGACGCCGGCCGGTGTGTCCCGCCCGTGGCCAGTGATTGAAAAAGCTCTGTATTTGCCGGAGGAAATTTTATATTCGATCAAAGCGCCTGGCCGATCAGCCAGACAGGCATCCGAGGAATTCGATTAAAGGTGATCGAATTAACGTGACAACGCCGATTAAATATCCACACCACGTGCCACGGAAAATTTTTCACAGGTTTTTCGCGAAAACGATTCCCTCCCGTTTTCTGATCTCCGTTGAAATTTGAAATTCGCTCGTCAAATTCTTACGTGTTCAAAGTTCACAAATTCGAAAAAAATTGTGTTGCTCAAATTCGATACAATTTTCAATCTTTTCAAAAGGGATTCTTTTTAAAATTACCCCACAAGCAGCAGTAAACAAGATCGTCCATCTGCTTCGAAGGAAATCGGCGGTAAGATCCACCTGAAACGTACACACGTTTCCACCGTTTCTCAATCGCGATCGTTTATCAATTAAAACGGTCCGAGGAAGCACTTTGCAACGGACACTTACACTATCGAACACCAACCCCTCTCAAACATCCTCCAACGCCGTCCGATCGGCGCAATTAATGCGGCCGCCTTTAATTATCCCCCACCAACCAGGCCGAGATGGCGGCACACGCGCGACGAAAGAAGGGCGAAAATCGGACGAGGATGGAGAAAGGCGCGGGTAGATAAACCGCGGGGAGAATACGAGGCGAGCGAGGAGTGCGGCAGCGTGTAAATAAAGAGGTTTATTTATACGCGCGCAATTAACCGAGCGAGAGGATCGGGAATCGCAGATGCAACTCGAAGGAGAGTGCATCAAGTAGCTTGCTTATCCATTGCCTGCAACTGGGCTTCTGATAGCTGCTAATAGCGGTGCGTGCGCGTCCCGAATAAACGTCGTTAATGCGACGTTTATCTGGAAAATAGTTATATTAACGTTTTATCGGCTCGGTTCGCCGTTCGTGTTTTTCGATAGCCGGAGAGTGGTATCTTTGGATGGAGATAAAGCCTCGACAAATGTAGTCGAACGATGTGGAGAAATAGTTTAGATTAGTTAGGTAGGTCAGTTTTACAATATTTCTTTTCCTCTTATTTCGAAAGACGTATTTTTCGACAGAGTGGATCGAGAACGTGGAGAAAAATTGATGGAACAAGAAGCATTGAAATTTCCGAAAATTTTGAAATCACTGATTCGAAACAATTATATCATAGCGTGAGTAACTAATTTCTTGCAATTTATTCGGCAATCCATAGAGTTGGTTAGAAACGACGAAAAATCGGATAATTGGAAATGAACTCGGAATGTTTCGAGTACAAGGATGAAACGATGATAGAACGTCTCGTAAATAATAATTATAAACACCTGGTCGTTAATTGAAACGTGCCAACGAGGCCTGTGAAGCATTCCACTTCAATCACTGTAATTACGTACTTATAAACGCTATTTAGCGTTCGTCAGAGAATGTCTAAGTCTTTCCCCCAAGTTAATGAGTCTTCGTTATGCACACGTTCCACGTCTAATAACGTCTTCGAAATATCTTCGAAATCAACCTCATCCTCTATAAATATCATCCATCGTGCTTACGTACGCGGATAATAATTTTCTACGATTTCAAAAATGTTCAGTTTTCGAACCTGACCGTTAGATATCTAATCGTTCTCGCATTTTTGCTTGCTTTTATCCATTTCTCACCAATCCGACTTTGCAGAAACACGATAACGATAACCTAACCTTACTTCTCAAAATCGAATCATCCATCCTTCGTAACAACATCCATCGAAGGATTTATTTGTATAACCCAAACATCATCATCCCTTAGATCGAGGAACGATTGAAAGATCCAGAAAGGGATCCAGGAACGGGCCGATCCAGGAACCTATCCGCGTGGGGCACCTATATAACCAGCCACGATCACATCGACTCGAGTTTCCATCCAGCCAGCTGGTAAAACGTCCGCGTAACAAGAGGAAAATAGTATCCGGTATCGATCGGTCGGTGAGAGGGGTCGGATTTTCCGTGGCAGCGGGCGACGCACGATTTCACGGGCGTTAACTCGAATCGAGGCGAGCCGTCGATGCCCGGTCGATCGCGACAAGATAAATGACCGTGCGTCCGGCCGACCAGCAAACCGGCACTATTCTCCCAATTATGTGGCCTCTCCATCGACCCCGGTGTCCACCTGTCGCCGGGAACACGCCGTGATTGATGGACCACACGCGAGCGGTACGTGCCTCGCCAGACCTTTCTCCGTCCTCCATTCTCTCTCTCTTTCTTTCTGTCCATCTGCTTTGTCTTTCTTTCTCTTTCTTTTCTTTTTTTTTCGTTGCTACTTTTCGTTACCTTCGAGGATGATGCTTTGTGACGTAATTGTGACGTAATTTTAATATCTTTCGGATCACTATGGAATAAGTTGGTCGAATATTTGGGGTATTTTCAAGATTGGTTGGTGATGTTTTTGGATTTGTTTCTGCTAGATTCAAGCGTGTTTGAGTAAGGCTCGAGATTAGAAATGTGTCTTATAGGGTGTCTTATATTTATATAGTGTGTGGCAGAATCAAAGGTGCTCGAGTTTTCGAGGGGGTTGCATCCCCAAAATTCCCAGGAAGAATCCCGCGGGCCTCGATTGCACGTTTCGAGGAACCGGTGCCCGTAGGCTCGGTAATCTAACACCAAACTGGAGTGACATCCTTCCTCTCTCTTCCCTTTTTTCTCTCCATTCAATCCTCTCCATCTTTCTTTGCCGTTATCTTCGTCGAAAATCTCTCCCCTGGATCAAAAAGGCACGCCTCAAATCTCATCGTGCCCCAGTTCGTGAAAATAGACTGTCTCGTGTAACTTTGAGTAGAGGAAAGATTAGATGAAATTTATTTCGAAGAATATAATTAATGTTAATCGAAATATTTTCTTATTAAACGGATGGTTCATTTATCGATCTCTTATTTAAAATTATTTTTTAATCCTCCAATTCGAATTAATTTCGTTATTTGAAGAATAAAAATAGATTTCGTTTTTTAAAAAACGATTCGTTAATTAAACTTACCAATTAAAGAAAACTTGTCACGTATATTTCTCGAGTCCTTTTCTTTTTTTTAATTAATCCTAAATTAAATAGCAATTCCAAAAATTCCTTCCCGAAAAATTCCTCGTCCCGAAAAATCGAATAGCCCTCCCTCCCCCATGGCGCGAAATCTCGTAAAGCGAGAAAAATATTTGACGCCCCGGCTTCTAACCATTCCCCCGTTGTTTAACTGCAGGCTTAATTAATTGAACATCCCCAACCGTTGGTCGCCTTCGCAACCGATGCCGCCGATTTGCGTTCCTTCTCCCAGTGATAATTCTTGGCAGTGATAATTGGCCGGGCCCCTCTTCCCCCCTCCTTCGATCGGATCGTTAAGCTCTTTGATCTCGGTCCGATAACGTTTCGCCCCGCTGCTTTTGATTTATCAGGAGGGGAGAGGGGGTCTCCTCTGAGTTGCGCGGATAAGGTTTCCTCGAATATTTCCACGTTCATTATTCGATCGTTGAATCGGTAGCCCAAGGTTTATTTTTGGGGCCCGTTACAAGTTGGAGCAAGCCAGGAGAATCATCGGTGATATATTTCCCGAAAAGGATGATTAAGAGGAGGGGGGATTAGCTTTAGATTTTTGGAGGGGATGCGCATGCACGAAGAAGTGATAAACAAATTGATACTATGGTACTTTTAAATATTTTTGAAAATTTAATTTTCAAACGAGAGGTTAATAACATTACAAATTTTTATGAGAATTAAGATAACTTTTAATTCTTAAGCTTCTGTTATCCTATATTTCTTCTGTATATATATTAAATCAAAATTGTGAAGTTTAAAATAAACACGTGATATAAGATTAAGAGTTAATGGTAGGATTATTAATTATAATTAGTTGTATAAGTAGTTTCATAATATCAGTAATACCGAAATTTCTAAATTTCGATTCTACGATATATATTACGACTTTCGTATCATTTATTTAATTCGATCCATCCGTATCCATTGTAGATCAAAGTAATCGCGAGCGATCGTTAAAAAATATGCAACAAATTTATCGCCCGTATAAGAAAAGAAAAAAATATCTTTCCATAATTTCAAGACTCGATCGGCGTAATATCAAACCGAGTCTCTCTCTCTCTCTCTCTCTCGATAATTTTCCAATTTCTCATTTGAACACGACGTTAACAGTCGGTAAAAATCACCATAAACCGGTCAGTATCATTACCATTCCTCGGTCACGAGAACGAGAAACTGAAGATCGAGAGGCTGAATAATACTCGTTGCGCTGATAATCTTCGCGCAATTTCGCGGTGGCAGGAGATCAGAAACGTCGAGAAGGGGGGGAGTGGGAGAGGCGAGGAGGAGAGATCGAGGATGGAAGAGGAGAATCGTGGAACGATTTAAGAGGCATTCCCGTATATAACGCGGCTCACAGCCACCCCTGTCATTTACATATTCATACTCTATCGGCGGGATCTCGATCACCAATGCCGATAAAACAGTTTAAGCGCTAATGCGGCCGATGCCCGGGCTCCTCTCTCGCCTTCTCTCGTCGAGATAATCTACGTTTCGTCGGAATTTTTAATCGATCTCCGTCCACGGCTTTATCCACGGACGGAATCGCGAGAAATTACGGGAGAAAGGTTCGAAAATGAAGAAACGCGTTTCTTTCTGATGGATGATCTCTCGTGACGCGAGATGATGCTCGTTCGAACGAAGGATAGATTCGCAAATTGATAATCATTCGAACGAGCATCTTTAACGAAAGTGATTGAACCAGTTTCTCAGAAAGTGTTTCAAGAGATGTTTCTACTTTTCCATTTGGGGAGATCATTGATACCGATAAATATTGATCAATTATCCCTGAATCACTGCGAAACAATATCAATTACGTAATAATTTACATAAAACTCATAATTCAATATAAATTTTCCGCTTATGCTACGTAATAAAAAAATCTGAATAAATGTAGACCAACATGATCAAACTTGACAAAACTTAAAACTGAACGAGAGAAACGAAGGATCCCAACCTGTCATTCTACACACTTTCCATATACTTCGAATATTTTCACCCTTCAATTCATCCGCAAACAATCGTTTGCACCGATCGACACAATACAACTCCCTCCCTCCTCTCCTATCCACGTTTATCGTCCCAATAAGAGACTCTATCCCGAGGAAAGATGGTATCTGGCGGAACAAGCAGAGGGAGGAAGAGGAGGGCATTCCGTTGGTTCGAGCGGAAACCTAGAATTCCTGCCCGGTATCCATTTCAAAGGACAATGATCCGCCACTGTCTTTGTGCGATTCGCAATGTAGAGAGAGAGAGAGAGAGAGAGAGTGAGTCTGTCGCTGATTACTGGCAAGGAGCATCGCTACGGGTGAAGAGCTATACGGCAAGGGGTTGGAAGGGGAAGGGAGAGTGGGATGAAAGTTTGGACGGAGGGTTGCTATCAATCACACGGGCGCCACGGGATGAAAGCCTGGCAACGCGCTGGCCTCTCTCTCTCTCTCTCTCTGTGAATTCGTCCCATTGTGAAATACCAGCCGAAATTCGAGCGCGATTCGGCCGAAATTTTGGAATTTTAATTCAACTCGAGGGGGGAAAGGGAAGGAGGGAGGTGGAAAATCGATGGATTTCGGTGTTGCCCGCGACACGTTCGTGTCCCTGGAAATGATCGTTTGCACCGTGATACGTGGCGATGACTTTCGAATAAATTGTTTTCGAATATAAAAGTTTCGTGTAAATTTGGAACTCTTTTATATTTTTTTCGATAAATGGTTCCCTTGAACGAATCGCCGAGAAGTATATGATATTGTCCAATTTTATTATTATTATTCGTCGAGAAACGTCGAGAAATCGGGAACACCTGCAAGACTGTGGGAATGGGACACTTTCCTTAAGCCTGGTTCCAAAATTAATCGAGGGATTTGAAGTGGAGAAACTTGAAACTTATTTCACCGTGATGTGAAATTATTAATAATAAATTAACTTAAAATATTTCGTAAAATAATTCGAAGTTGCTTCAATTTTTCTTGAACTTGAAGTATATTCAATTTCGGATAAAGATGATTTTTTTTTCTTTTTGGAAATTATTTGATCGAGCAGCACATCTTTTTTTGTCACACTTTTCGACGAGGCATCGTTAAGAAATTAAAAAATTTTCGAAAAACTAGAGAGAATCCGATTAATCGAATAAAACAAAAGCATTAAAAGTACAAGATAAATCCACTCCGTAATATCCATCACTTAATTTACAATTCAAAATTATCGTCTTAATTGAACTTTTTTACATCCCCGTCGCAAGATTCACGAATCACGTGATATATCCTGCCTCGAAACGACGACACATTTTTTTTCCACGATCTTCCATCTCTTTATCGTCCACCTTTTATACCCTCCCCCCCTCTCCTACGTCGAATTCACCGGCAAGGAAATCACCAAGGAAGATCCACCTCCTTCCATCCATGTCCCGAAGGTTGAAGCCTTCCGAGAGACGATATTATCCTCGCGCGGACGTAATTCGTATTTTTATCAGCGTCATTATACAACGACGATGACACGACATCGTTCCGTGGAATGACTGCAATTAAAATTCCATCCATGGACCTCGAAAAATCGTCGAACGACCGTCGTCGTCGTCGTCCAATCGATGTCTTGC
Source organism: Apis mellifera (assembly GCF_003254395.2). NCBI lineage: Eukaryota > Metazoa > Arthropoda > Insecta > Hymenoptera > Apidae > Apis > Apis mellifera. The sequence goes on along the minus strand of NC_037644.1, from coordinate 9,921,294 downwards.
CTCGTGTAATTTTTTCCCTTTCCTTTTTTTTTTCTTCCTCTTCTTCTTCTCCTTCTTTTTTTCTTTCAAGCAAATTGGTTCAATAACGAAGAGGCGGAAGTGGATGACCTATCTACAAGGAAGACGTCACTCGAACTGGTAACAGGATCGTTAAGAACGACCTAGTAATAGGATCTGCATAAGATCAGCTTCTCTCCTTTGGAACATTTGCTCACTCTTTATTTATCCTGCCTTTATTTTTCCCGTCCCTTTGTCGTTGAATACGTATTCTTCCCTCTTTGTTCCTTCTTTTTCTCCCAATGCACGAGTCGTTATAACTTTTTTGTAATTTCATCGGAAACTAGTCACGGAGGAGGAATCTAACACCGGCTCCTAGATTTTCATCGAGGACACGAAAGAGTTCGTGTTCACGTAACACGTGCGGCCGAATATTATTTTACCTGGGCGCAGGAGGGGAACGAATTAGATGTCCTGGGGCGGGCAGCGGTTGGTTTCTGGTTACACATGGACCTCCTAAGGTTGGCCGGGAGTTAATAAAACATTGGTATCTACGACACGAGGTCCCTTTATTGTGGGAGCGTGTGTCGCACGATTTTCCACGGTTCTGTCTGCTGATACGATGAAATAAATATCTCTCTCGATCAACTTTGTAGCAAGGAGTAGGATATTTTGTTTCGATGAAATGGAGATGAAAGAATGATAAAGAAGAAGTTAAGACTGTTGTTTTTTAAAGAATCAATTTTTAAAAATAAACATAAACGAATAAGATCAAATGAGTACAGATATACTCTGTAATTTAAATAAATAAATTTCAACCAATATTTTCGTACATATCCAATTGAAAAATCTTATTTTCAATTACAAATATAATCCAGCTTTTCCAGCTTAATACCTTTTATAACTCTCAAAGATATAAAATTTCAAATGTAAGAAAATTGGAATTTTAAATATTAAGTTACGAGTATTATTCAATAATTAACTTTACATTCTGCGATCATATTTTTGAAACAAAGGCAGAATTCAAACGAAAAGAAAAGAAAAAACAAAAACAAAAGAAGCATAAAATATCAAATAAAAAAAAAGAAGATGGACTAATGGCCAACGTGATACAATATACATTTAATGCGCATTTTCGTTCATTTGCCCTCGAGGGTCCCGATCATTTACATCCGAACAGATTATGATCGACGATCATTAAGACGAAGCTACTGCTTGAAGCTGGCCAGACCGAGAGATAAGGAAGGCGAGATAGGAAGAAAGGGCTTGGAACGAAAATCGAGAACGATTTATACCGACTCACGGTAGTCGATCGATCGATAATAATCCTGTAACGATCGAACCCTCCTTCTCACGACCGAGGCTTCGAATAATTGAGCTGTACGCCCGAATAACCGAATTAACGAATTATATCTGTCCCTTTTTTCTTTTTTTTTTTTTATCTAAAACGAAAATCGACGAGGATAAACACGAAAAGAAAGAGAATATTTCTCATCATTGAAAACGTCATCAATTATATCGTCACTCCTGTAGAGTATGAATATGTATATATCCATTTCTCGATTAACTCTTTTAAAAATAAAAAATAAAAAAAGACTCTCAATTGATTACCAACGTCGTATATCACTTGAACATCGTGACATTACGTGGACGATGATCCACGTCGAGTACGAGGAAAATGAATCCGAATGAATAACTCGTGTAATATGAAAATCGACATCAGCCCAGTGTGAGTAACAAACGTACGTATATATATAATCGGCGGAACTTGGAAGTCGAGCGAAGAAGAAATTCGGGCAGGAAGTTGCTCCGAGGATTAGGGTCTCGCTTTCACTCCTTTCATCGCTGCGTTTAAAAAGGTGGCTCGCGTTGGCTAACGGAGCCGCAAGTCCATTTATGTTAGCTGTTCCGCACGAACGGGCCCCGAAATGAGAGGCCCACGAAACTGTCCACCACCACCAGGGATCCATTTACTCGGCTCGCTCCACGAAGAACGATCTCCACGCATCGCCTCCTTCTCACAATGAGCCACACACCACCCTCCGCCATTCTTTCCCTCCTCCTTTCGAGAAGGATACCATACCATGCCATTCATTCGTGAATGGAACGTACTTTGATGCGTATGATGTTAAAGATCGTTTGGGTTTTAAGGTGTTAAGAATGGGACCCAAAGATCTCTGCAAATAGCATTGTACAATGGGTTGCGTATAAGGGAGAAAGTGGATAGAGATAATTTCTTTTTTTTAATCGAAGCAACATTTGGATGAACGAAAGATTAATTAATTTTAATCATTGATATGTATACCAATATATTTTATTTTAATTTAAAATAATGAAAAAGGGGATAATTTATATTTATATTATATATCGTGCAATTATATCGAATCTCTTTATGTGCATCTCTGTAAATAAATGCTTCTTCACACGTCAAAGATCTAATTTTCTATCAAACATTTGCAATTGCTCAATATCTTCCATTATCGTGCAAGTTTCACGCGCGTACATTCTATGAGACTCGACAGAGACTTCGATTCATCGATAAAATCTACACGTATGCCGGGCCTTTCTCCTCGTCCTTTTTCAAACTTCGCCAATTTGCGTTTTTCAAGCGTAAGAATCGGTTTCACGCTTAACAGATATCCATGACGATCCCTCGGCTCATTTCTATTCGAGGATATCCATTCGCCTCCGGTAAAATCCGCGCGATATTCAATGATGATCTTTGATTACGATCTATCTCTTCCAATTCGACGAGAATCGAAAGTGAAATAAGATTGTTGGGGGAAAAAATTTCTTTCTTTGAAACGTTTCCACTTCAAATCGATGTTTATAAATATAGTTGTTTTAATGAATAAAAATTATCATAACATATTAAATTTAAATATAAAAACATTCTCGTAAATCTAACCGATGGCAATTCGCCTACTTCTTAAGTCGTTAATCTTACGAAACACGTTTCAGAAAAACTACACGTCACATCCAGTGTCGTTTTATTATTCCATTCCACTATCTTGCGAGTATAATTTCAATATTCCAATTATTGTCGAGTAACCAGGTACCACTTTGACAACTGGAACACGGATTTCCCAATACCGAATATCTCGAGTCGATTATAATCTACAGAAAATCAGAGGCAAGAAAAAAAAAAAAGAGAAAAAAAGAAAAGGCAAGGGAAAAATTCTCGAAACCAATCTCGATATTACCCGGCAACAACCATCACTCAATTTCAAGAATAGACACCGTCGAAACGAACTAGACGAGCCATTAATTCCCTCCGAGGCACCAACTCTCATCACCGCCAATCCCGTGAAGACGTCAAGAGCAATTGAAAAACGGAATCATTCTTCCCAGCTGGAGCAGCATTAGACCGGCTCGTAAAACTCTTCCTCCCCTCCCTCCCTCTCCCTTCCTTCCCTCTGGACAATTTACGAGGCAACAATTCTCTCCTGTTCCTTGTTGTTCCTTCTTGTTGTTCAACGGCGGCCATTTTTCGCGCGAGCAACACAGTCGCGGTTACAGTTATTTCCATCGGCGATGCAACTTCATCTCATCGAGGAGAGAAAACAACGAGGAGAGAGAGAGAGAGAGAGAGAGAGACGAGAGGTTGGTTGGTGCAATTTAATTGTTTAAAGCGGGCCCGAAGAGAGAAAGAGAGGAGGGGGAGGGGGAGGTGGGTTGGCTGCGTACGATTCGAGGATACGTTTCGGCCGCCCTGGAATTAACTTGGAGGAAAGATTGTAGGGTAGCAGGAGGAGCAGGAGGACGGTGAGTGTGGGAAAGGCGAAGCTGGCCCACATGACGCGAGAAAAGTAGCCTTCGTGATCTGTTTGAATGAGAGCCGATTCTCTCTCTTTCTTTCTCTCTTTCTTTTTTTGAGAATATTTCGTCGAGAAATTTTTTGAGAATTTTTATATCTTATTCGATATTGTGAATTATGGGTAAAGATTAAAAAGAAGAAGAAGAAGAAGAAAATAGTGTTTTTGTCTCTCTTCGATTTTAATTTCTAATTATTCGATTATTAGAAAGATGAATGTGATTTCTATGTTCTGTTTTAGCTATAATTTCAAAATGAATACTATGATAGTTAATGATTGGTATACTTGTAATCATTGAAGTGTTTTATCTTTGGAACACGAGTTCCAAACAAAAAGAAAAAGAATTTGTAGATTCTTTTAGTAGGCGATGATCAACTGTTAAAATTATCATATACCATTCCTTTTATTACATATTATTCACGCATCAATTCGGAGGATTGTTTTCACTTGATACTCTCGTTAACACGTGCAAAATTTATCGAATTAAATGATTCAAACTTAAAAAAGATTCTAACATGGTAAAACATCTTTCAATCTAGAATGAAAAATCACCAATGGAACTCTAAGAAAATCGTAATTGAAAGAGACTTTACGAAAGAGACTTGGCACGGATGCCACCAGCCGACCACATTTACAGCGAAAAGAATTCGTGACCGAGTTTCATCCGCGTAAATCGGTTCTTAAGCATCCATTCCATCTTTGTGGGACACGGCTCTCTCTCTCTCTCTCTCTCTCTCTTCGCCGTTTGCATAACGCGAAATTGCCATCGAAAATGGCCACGCACGGTTATTATTGAAATTTCTCGCGGTCGCACGGACACGACCCTGTTCCGGCGCGCGGTTTGCAGGCGAGAATGAGAGCGGCGCGAACGGGGTGTGGAGAGGGCGCAATGGGATCAATGGAGGATCGTCGTCTTCGAATGCCGATTTCACCTCGATCATCGTCCCCGTTAACGCCGGGCTATCGAAAGGCTGGATGCGGTGGATTTCGCGCCGTTTGTCGGTTTCCACGGTTTGATTAATGAAACGTGTGGAGAATGTTTCGTCGATCGCCTTTCCAAAGGTGTTCATCTTTTTTCCCCGATTGCGAAAGATTACATTTCGATGATGAATTAACGATAAATAAGCTTTCATAAGATATAATAAGATGGTATTTGAAGAAGTTTGAGAAAGTTTGAGGAAGTTTGAAGAAGTTTGAGGGAGTTTGAGCAAGTTTGAGAAAGTTTGAGGAAGTTTGAGGAAGTTTGAGAATATTGATAATTGGTTTAATGATTTTTAGACGAATATAATATTTTTATAAGATAATATTTATAAGATAATATGATAAGATGATGATGTTTGAGGAAGTTTGAGGAAGTTTGAGAAAGTTTGAGGAAGTTTGAAGAAGTTTGAGGAAGTTTGAGGAAGTTTGAGGAAGTTTGAAGAAGTTTGAAGAAGTTTGAGGAAGTTTGAGGAAGTTTGAGGAAGTTTGAGGAAGTTTGAGAATATTGAAAAATGGTTTAATGATTTTTAGACGAATATAATATTTTTATAAGATAATATTTATAAGATAATATGATAAGATGATGATGTTTGAGGAAGTTTGAGAATATTGATAATTTGTTTGATGACGAACAACGAATATAATATTTTAAATAGTGAAATTTAATAAAAGGATATTGATGTTTATTTCCAAAGAATATTATATTTCTAATGATATTGGATTGACAGAAAGTGAATAGATTAAAAAAATATAACATGATTTAAAATTATTGTATAAGTATGATTGATTGAAAAATATAAAGAATCACTTTCTCCGTTCGTTTTCGAGAAAAACTATTACGTTTGAAATTCGATAAGCGATAAAATTGCAAGCAACGGAGGACTAGTAGCCAAGAGGTTGCAATCCAATTTCTAAACATCCCGACGAAACCTTCCAATTTACGAGCGAGCGAGGAGTCATTCTTTTAACATTTACGTAACGCGCGAAACGCGTCGAAACGTATCCAAACGTATAACTAATGGCCGCAACAGTTTTATGATGAATACCAACGGATATGGACGACGAGGAGACGAGGAGAAAGGAGAACAGCGTTGCCTCGATGAGACAAATTGCGTTTTCTCAACGACACGTTGCCATTAATTGACTCTTCCATCTCATCTGTTGCGTCCATCGCCGCTCTCGAGCGTTCATAATTATCACAGCTCCCGCATAGTAATCGCGAAATTGACGTTTCAATTAATTCCGCGGATTACGAAATTTCGCCTCGTTATTATACCGTTCGAGACTCGGCTGGTAACCGAACGTACAGTCTGCAATAAAAATTCGATCCTATTTCTGGGCCTCGTACTTTGGATGAATTATAAATAATCGCATGAAATTAAAAAAAAAAAAAAGATTTGAAGTTTATAAAATTGAAATAAAGAATTTTTTTCGTAGACATTAAAATCATATACCTAAAAATAAAAATTTTCTATCATACAAATATAGATATTAAATAAAAAAATATTTAATACGTTAATAACAGCTTAAGATATCATCGGATAAAATCATTTTTAAACTTCTTTTTTAACTCGAGCTCGTCAAAAATTATCTCTCGTCTCAATTTTCTTTCCATTATTGCACAAACTTACAAATCTCTCGATCGTCCTCTTTATTTTTGAAATCCATACCGTATATGACAGAAACGAAAAAGATTATTACATCGTTGCTCGTGATATTTTTGCGACCAACTGTAATAATAACTCTCTCTTTCCCTCGTTTCGTTTCTAATTATGAACGCGTCGCTCGACCTTTGCTCGATGAGAATTCCGGTAGGATATTTATACTTTAACGTTTGATGGGCCAAGTCACGCGTTCCGCGGGGATTTTGATCGATGATTATTGACAGACAGAGAGGATAAGCATCGCGGAAACTAATGTTACTTTCCCTCCGCCGATCTTTACGAGCGGAGATCGCAAATGGAGACGTAGATGAGGAAATATAATTGATACGAGCGTAATGAAACGCGAAGTCGGTTTTAGCCATTAATTTGTAAGCCCATTCGTCTTGTTGCATTCTAATTGCGTGTACCACGGTAATTCTTTACCTTCCCTTCTCTCCCTCTTTTTTTTCTTTTTTTTTCTTTTTACTCCGATTTTTACACCTTCACGCCAAGTAATTTTCGATCCACGAGCATGGAAACAATAGATATTCACCTTCGTGTTCTCTGATAAAACTGAAAAATTCTATCCTTCCCTCTTGATTTTGCATCAAGAAAATTCAAGTTACACTTTCATCGAAACCTTCGATTACAGAAAATTATCAAATTACATTATCCTCATTATCGATCCATTTCTTCGAATTTATTTTAGATCGTACTTCGTACCACGCTCATTGGATGGATATACGAAAATCACAAATAGGAAGTATCCCTCCCCCCGCCTTAGGGGATCGTTTTTTAACGGACACGGCACCACCACCGGCGTGGTTTTGCCCTTCGATCGGCAATTTATCAACTTCTTGCCTTCGAGTCGCGTTAATAATGGGATTTATCGGCCGATATCGATCGATCCTCCGCGACCGGGTGAACCTATACCCATCGCGATCTGGAACCGGTTGGCTCCTGGACCCAACCGATACCACGGTGGGGGTACACGGCGCGGGTATTTATCACGCGCGATCACGATCAACCGGCCATTTGTCAACCGCGATTCGGCCGCCCGCGAATCCTCCGATCCTTGGCTATCGATGAGAATGATTGGTTGCGTCACGAAACCGAGATCGTTGCTCTGCCTATCCGATCGCCACGGTTCGGAATTGTAGGTAACAGGGATGCAAATTCAACTATGAAAAATTGGGATGGTAATTTGTTAAAGAAATATTTCGAAACTCGAGTATTTTTCTTCATTTCTAAGTATCCAAATGCTTCAGTTTTGTAAAACAAAATCCAAACTTGGATTCGATCTTGTTAATTTCCTTCTCTAACAGTCCAAGATTCATTCAAAATTCTCACTCATCTTAAAAGTATATATACATCTCTCTGTTTAATCTCATTTTCCCTCCAAAAGTGTATAAAAATCGGCAAGATAACGATCCCCCGATCGAGAAACTTTCGACTCGGCCGAGAACCGTCCCTCATCGGTCGAAGCCCACCAAATCCCTCCGCCCCGCTCGAGCGATCCTCACAGGCTGGAAACGGATCGTCCGTCACACCGATAACAGGATCACCCGTGTTTCACCCATGTTATTACGGGAGAACCCCGTTTCCTCCTCCTCCTCCTCGATACACCTTCCCCCCCTCCCCTTTGCGAAGGAAGAGCGAGCCGAATCGCGGCGCATCCATCACGAGGAAGGATCGCAACGACGAGGGACGACACGTACACGTCCCGATCGCACACGCAGGTTATCGTATCCGCCGTGCACGGCTGCCACCGCCGTGTTCCAACCGCTCCGCTGGTGTGTTATTGCGTGGCGCAAGCCGTGGCTGCAGCCGGCTGCAGGTGCACCTTGCATTACCTCCGATCCGAGTAGAGAGGAGACGAGCGTTTCGGCGGCGTGCATTGTGATCGAGTGATATAATAAAGGCAGAGCGAAGCCCGTGGGAAACGGGAGGAACGGAACCACCTGACGCGCCTTCGGCCCACCGCACTCGCCAGAAGAGGAGGACGAAGAGGAGGAGGAGGGAGAAAGCGCGGGATAGGCCACGTGACCGATGCTGCTGCCACCGCGCGTCGTAAATACGCGTCCCGTCGGAAACTGTCGCCGAGACGGGAACGAAAGAGGCGTCCGCCCGTTTTCAATGGATTTAGGTTGGCATCACTTCCTGCGTAAGCGCCTCGTCGTTGTCGAATGTTCGGCTGGTTGTCGGCGGCCGAGGTTTGATGAAAAAGTAGTTTAGTCGCATGGAGATAAAATTTAGATAAAATTTTTCAATATCAAATATATGTATATATGTCGAATATTGAATTAATAACACGTTATTGATGATTACTAATTCTTCTGATGAAAAGAAGATTGAAACAAGATTGAAGATATAAGATACAAGTTGTGAGTATGTTCTGGTTGGTCCATCGTTCGAAAAGATTCAGAAGGCAGTCTTTTATAATATAATTATTTCAGTAACGTTTGTTGATAACGTTACAATGTCATCATCCTCGACATCATCATCGCTCGACATTACCGTAATTACGCTGTCAAACGGCGACAAAGGGAAACGGTGGTTCGAAATGACAAAAAAGAGAAGAGGGAAGGGGAAGGGAAAAAAAGGAAAGGAAAGAAAGGGAAAATATATATATGCGACAGATGATGGAACGATATTAACAAACAGATGACATATCGTATCGTCTCTCACGTATCGTCAATTAAGGATATCATTAACGAAGAAAAGTGCCACGGGGAGAGGAATTTGTGAAGGGAGGAATAGAGGGAAATTACAACGTGCGGGATCAAAAATTAAAGTCGTTTCTCCCCCGTTAGTTCTGTTATCCAATGAGCAGTCTTCGTTCTTCGAGTAATTGCACTCGTCGTCGAGCGTTATAAGACGTATGTAATCACAGGTGGAAACGCACAGTGCATAGAATTTATGCGTTGAGGAAATTTTAATTTTTCCTTATATATATATATACGAATTAAAATACATTCCATTCTAATTCCTTATGATAGAACTCTCTTTGCAACTTTCTTCATATGCACTTGTATGAGATAGCAATATCTATCTGAGGAACACAACGATAAAACGGTTTATTTTCACATGAATGAAAGGGAAGAAAGAGAATTTTTGAGAATTTTTCACTCGTTCGATCGTCACGAGGAATCGAAGTAAGGTGTTGGTGCTACGCCCTCGCAATAAGAGAAACGAAGAATCGAAAAAGTGGACGAGTTATTGAGAACCGTTTGCTCGCAACGGGATATCGAGCGCTCGGCATCCAACGGGGCACGGCATGGTGCCGCTATCATCGGTGTAGCTTTCACCATCCTCATCATCATCGTCATCTGGCAGCTCCCTATGCTTACGACCGTTGCCCTTAATGGCTCGATTCGTCATAACCCGTTTCAACACCTTCGATTATCGATCCAGATGAAACTTTGCAATTCCATTTCGGTCGGGACGGAAGCGATCGAGGTATATTGCTTCGTTGTGATATAAACATTCGATTATTAGATCCGGAAAAATAGGAGAAACTGTGCAAGTGAAATCCTTTTTATCTCGATAGATACTCAAAGTTTCCTTGAAACGATTCAGAGATTGCGAATGAATCCATCATATAGTGACTTATATTTTCCCCTAGAATGTTAGTACGTCTTTCTAGGAATCTTCTCCAGAGTTAGGGATAGATAATAGATAAATGAGAACGAGAGCAAGCAAAAGAGAGATAGCACAATGATATTCCATGAAACGAAAGAACACAAAAGTGCAAGATTCCACGTTCCTCTTTCGATATTTATTATAATCCATCGATTGGGAATTAATATCATCGAAGTTACAACAAAGTTCAAAGCTTTCTTCCCAATTTCAATTCAAAGGTAAATTAAAACTCGAACAGGATATATCATGTTAATTGCATTCCTATTTCAACAATCTCGCAATCTTCTTCGAAGAGGATGAACGAATACTTTTCTGAATTATCAAACGATTCTATTTTTCTCCCTCTCTTGATATAGTATTCCAGTTTCCGTGGAAGCTCGATCATGCGAAACGAGGAATGAGCGCGCGTGGAACGTGGATTTTCTAAAAAAAAAAAAGAAAGAAAGAACGCAACGTTTCGGTACAATGGCAAGCAATTTCTACCGAGTAAACCGCGTTTACATATGCATACAAAGCCGCGGTTCGAGCGGGCGACAATGCGCGGCGGGGCCGGTGCCATCGATTCGAGAAAAATAAAAGCGGCAAAGACGGCGTATGACGCCGGCACCGGTTACCATACGCTTACGTCCATAGAAACGTCTTACGGAACGGCCGCGGCCCATTTATGTAGCCGCCTCGAGGACCGGATTAATAGCCCCTCCCTCCCCCTCCCCCCCTTCTCGCGCATACACTACCTCAACATACTGGATATTCGTTCCTTGCACCTTGTTCCCTGGTTACGCGAGCGGACGCTGACAATTTGCAAGGCCAAATAGGGTGGCTCATTTAACCGGCCGGATTTATTTGCCGTTTCCTTCGGCGAAACCGATGATAGGATAGTTTAAGGGAAAGGAATGATCGAGATTTTTCGATCCTTCTGGTTCTATTCTGAATATATATATACATAATATAGCTTGGAAAAATAATAGTTTAATTAGAGGAGACAGAAATAAAGAACGGATATTATATACGAAATTCTCTCGAAGAATAAATCTTCTCAAAAGGAAACAGAGAGAATAGATGGGAATTTCGAGGAAAAGAGAAGAAAAAAAGCCACTATAAAGCGCCAATATCTCCTCTAAATGTATACAAGCAGCGATCAGCGTCAAAGAGTCGACGCCAATATCAACGTTCCCCGATTTCATCGCTCGAATCAAATCGCGGATGAACGGTCGCGGAAACACGGGCTCGCGATATATAAATCGGCGAATGTAAACGCGTATCCGTTTCGTATCCTGTTAGTTATCCCCGGTGCCTTACGTATCCGTTCCCAACTTGGCAGCGACAATTCGCAACGCCAAATAGGACCGGTTATTTAATGCTCGTTGCCCTATGTTTACTCGATCCGTGGCGCACAATTGAATTGCGCCCATTAAATCGGCCGAGGGACAGGGGTGCTTTCCGCGGCGTGCACACGCTTGTTTCTCGCCGCTTATTCGCGGGATATATATATATGTGTGTGTGTGTGTATACTATATAATATATGTATATATATATATATATATATCATCCACCGTGAAAATTCAATATTTTACAGGAGCAGATAATCTGGACGGTTACGCGGGCTCTGTATTTTCTTCCGCGGAGTGGAATGCCGCCTCGTTCTCCGCGTGTACCATTACCCCATTACCGTGGTCTATGAAGACGTATGGCTCTATTTTCCAGGCTGAAACTGAAGGCACAATTTGCCCTGTCAAAGAAAGTTATTATACCGAGGCGGCGCGGAAGAGTTGCCGATTTACTATCGAAGGGAGGAAGGAGGAGGGGGAAAGGCATGGATCATTGGAAGCGCGTAACGATTTGCCAAAGTGAATTGTCGTTTTGATACACGTAGAATTCGAGGTTAAAATGAATTTTTTAAACGATAAAAATATTTAAAGATTTATTTATCTCGATACGAATACGATATTGTATATCAAGTAAAGTGTAATGGATTAATTAAAAAAAAATTTCTTTATTGTGTTAATTATAATCTAATTGAAAATTAATATATATATACATGTAATAAATTTTTGCTTAATATTAATATTGATTTCTGATTTAGTTTTTTGATTGAAATAACAAAGAATATCCGTCTTCTAATAATAATAATAATAATATTTTTTAAAAAATGGAACAATTTATTAATTGCTAATTACTGTATTTATTAAAACATAAAGATATTATATTTTTGTATTCGTACGAAAATAAATATATTTTTTAAACATTAAATATTTGAGAAATTAATATGGATTATTGAAACGTGTATAATATATGTGAAAGGATGATATATGACGAATGAAGAAAGATCCATAAATACGTGTTCTTCTTATGGGATATCAATTACATCCTTGTTACAGCTTTTTTATAGCCTTTGGCGCGAAAATATCATTAGAATCAATAACACCGACTGGCCCACCCCTCTCAGGATCATCCCTCTTAGTTTACGTACTCGCGATTCCGCACCCTAATATTTCCCTTCGTACAATTTCCACGATGATGCTGTCATGGATCTGCATTGTATCCTATATCGAAGTTTTCCCTTGTCCTCTTTCGATCATTCATCCCTTTACACGAAGAAAAAAAAAATATGAAACAAAGATATTTCAAAAAATTTTAAAAACCCCCATAAGGAAATTGATTCTATCTTTCCTCTCATTTCACAATTCCACGGTTATTTAAATATTCTTCTATTCTCTCCAAATATATTTATACGAGAAATTGTATTTTTATTAAATAATCATTAACCAAACTTTTTTTACTATACAATATCTTTTAACGTTAAAATTTAATCACGAATCCCCCTCAAAAAAGAAACAAAACGCACAAGAAATTACAATCTAAAATTCACAAAAAAAAAAAAAAATGTTCCAGACCCACGAGCACAATTAATCAACACGAATACGTTTTTCCATTAACGAAAATGCAAGGCTAAGAGTACAGCAATATACCCTTTCCATCTCTCGAAAAACACTCCATTATTCTTCTCTGTTGGAGAGGAAAGAACCGGGAGCAACGTTCGTTCATTCCGTATATACCTTTCGTCGGTTTCGCGGTAATATTTTTTTCGGTATGACCCTGAGGAGCCGGCAACTCTTGTCAAGTTGTTGGAAGGACACGGCGAAATCCTGCGGCATCCTCGCGAGGGTGGATGGAACGAGAAATTGGAGACGCGGGGGAAAAAATACGCGGATAAAATATATATATATATATATATATATATATATATACATGGCCCGAAGGTCCAAGGGGGCCGCCGCCGCCGACGTTGTCTTCCGCAACGAGGATTTGCCTTCGAGGGAAGAAACCACCCCGCTAAGCCACCATGATTCCTCGAGATAAATTCCTCCTCTCCCCTCCCTCCTCCCCCACCTCCCCATATTATGTCGCCCGGGATAATACGAAAAACCGACCGCGACCAGGCGGCGGCTGTGTGTATCGAAGCGGTTGTGTACACAGGCAAACGAACGAATACACTGGATACATACTGGAGGTGGTTTATGGACGTTTTATTAACCCTTTCACGATGGATTTTTTTTTTTCCCCCCTTTTATGCCACAGTGAATATTGCGCCGATAAAAAAAAAGGAAGGAAGGAAGGAAGGAAGGAAGGAATATGGGGATTTAATTGAAAATTAAAAGGGCGAGAATTATGGGATTAATAATAATCTCGTTCCTATTTGGGATATTATTTGTTAATAATTTGTTGGAAGAATTTCGTGAGAGTTTTAAAATTATTATATAAATTGTAAAATTATTATTTTCGGATGGATGATGTTAATCTTGAAAGGATTAAATTGTTACGTATTTAATAAAAATTGTTATATATTATAAAATATTTATACGAATGAAATTCGGTTCACATATATATTTTTTATACAGGAGATGGAAAGAAAATTTTAATTTTTCATTTATCGAAATCAAATCTTAACGAGATCGATCAATTTGCGATTCACGCTCGAAATAATTTAATTGACGATGTTCCGTTTTCAACAAGTTTTCATTCGAAATTTCATCTCGGCGAGAAATAATAAAAATTCAGCCTCTCCTCTCCATAAGGTATACACGGGCGTAAAAATTTTTACGATCGACAGTGGCCAGGACGAAGCTCACCGAAAAGAAAAGGACCTTCCTCCAGTATCCCGAGGAACGAAAATAACAAACGTAACCGCGCACGTTTCTTTTAAATGCGATTTCAAAAACAGAGAACAGAGAAGAAAAAAGGAGATTCTGTTATAAAACCAAAATATAAAACCAACGTAAAGAAAGAAAGAAAGAAAAGAAAAAAAGAGATTAAAAAGAAAAATACACGAAAACAAAGAAGAAGAAAATAATCTGAAGTATTCCAGAATTCGGGAGGATAAAAAAAAACGCCGATCGTTGGGCCCCAGATAGAATTTATGATGGGGCGTTAATCAGCTGGAGGAGCGCGAGCTGCGTTAATCGGAGAATAATTTCCCGTCGCAATTTCGTCGAATTAGTAATTTATTTTACAACCGTTCGAAGGGATCCAAAGGGGCCAATAAAAATTGGCAGCAATAAAAATCGAACGCGTACGCGGATCCACGAGAGGGTTGCTCGCCTAATCATCGCCTCCTCGTAACGAATTCCTCGAAGATTCTTTCCTTTGCGATTCCAGAAAAATATTCTGACTGTTCGAAAAACAAAATGTTCGATTCCTCGAAGATTCTTTCCTTTGCGATTCCGGAAAAAAATTCTGATTGTTCGAAAAACAAAATGTTCGATTCCTCGGAGATTCTTTCCTCATCCTTTGCAGAAAAAAATTCTGATAATTCGATAAAATTGAATTTTAGACAGAAGATAGAAATCACATAATATTTTGGAAATATAGGGAAAACATAAAAATCAATCTTATTCTTTTTCAGATGGAATTGTACATCTTTTGATATTATTAAAAATAACAATATTAAAAATAAATCATACTTATAGATGATAATTAATTTCTGGAATA
Organism: Apis mellifera; assembly: GCF_003254395.2. Classification (NCBI taxonomy): domain Eukaryota; kingdom Metazoa; phylum Arthropoda; class Insecta; order Hymenoptera; family Apidae; genus Apis; species Apis mellifera. The sequence goes on along the minus strand of NC_037644.1, from coordinate 9,906,227 downwards.
TGTCGATTTTTCATATATTTGTGCAGTTACAAAATAATCATGGCTCGTAAGAAGGATTTATTATCAATTTCGAACATAATAACTCCAATTTCGTTAAAATTCGCTAAAGAGAAGAAAAAAGATATCCCTTCCATCACGCTACCGAAATGTGAACACGCATTCTTCGAGGATAGAGAAAAAAGAAAAGAAAAGGAAAGGAAAGGAATTCGGCCGTAAACGTGGTCTGGGCGGCCAGTGGCTCGTATTTAAAGAACTTTAAGGAAGCAGCGCCGTTTCGACGATTTCTCGTTCGAGGACCCTTGTTCGCGAGGATCCAGCGCCAGCGTTTAATTAAGCCGTAAATCGATGGGGCCCCAGCTACGTTTATTGCGGCCCTAAACTATATCAGCCGCGATGAGGAGAAGAATAAAAGAGAGGGGGGAGGGGGAGGTCGAAATTTCGAAACAATTTCCTCCAGTTACGATTTTTCGCTCTCCTCTCTCTCTCCTCCTCCTCCTGTGACCCACGTTTTTATCTCTGACAACCACCCTTCTTCACCCCCTTTACGTCGCCGTGGTTGTTAATGACCGAAGAAACTCGTAAACGGGATTGCGCGTTGATCGCGGTGGTCCTCGGGGATCGCTCATCCTCCGTGTGACCCTCCCCCCCCCCTCCTCTATCCCCAACCTTGGTGCTCAAAGTTTAACGCTCCACGCTTTTCATTGGCCCTTATTCTCACGTGAGCACGTGGTTAATGCGACGATCAAAAACAAGGTTAGGGGGCGAGCTTCCTCCCGGGCTTGTTATCCTCGGCTTATCGACGGGACGCACGCGCGGATAATGGCCCTGTAAGCGGCGAAGTTTATCGGTTTTAAGTCCGTTAATTATACGTTGATCGGAGTCAAGTCCAACCCTTTGGACCCTCTTTGCTTTCAAGATTAAGAATTTTCAACGAGGCGAGAATGGAGGATGGATTTGATCGAAATGATAGAAAAAAGGTACTTTTGAAAATTAATTAGATTTAGATAAGGATTTAAAACGAATTGCTTTTTGCAGAAGATATTATTTAAAAATATGTATAAAGAATCTAATAATAATAATACTTTCGATATTGTTGATAGTTAAAAGTTAAAAGAAATCGAAAGTACCTCTTTCAAGAAGAATCAAAGAGAATTCATTCGTCTCGATTCGAACGCGTTCCCATTGTTCCATCCAAGAAATAAAAAAAAAATCACTCCTAATCATTCCACCTTTCCAGAAAGGCTCGCTTTTCGAAACGATTTTTCCATGGTTGCCGGGCCGGGGACGGGAGAAAATACAGAAGGAGCGGCGGAAAAAGCGAGAGATGCAGGTCGCATCCGGCGCAGCTCGTCGCCTTCCACTCCCATTTGAATAAAAGCAACGATAAGCACATCCTTAGAGTCACTCGCAGTTCTGAATTGTTTCCGCTTCTTAAATCCCCGACAAATTTATTATAATAACTACCCTTAGCCGGCGGATCCCTCCTCCTCCTCCTTCTCTTCTTTCTTCTCTCCTCGTCTTCCCGAGGTTGAGAAGAGAACGATTCCCTCGTCCTCGTCCAGCCAACGGCGTCACGTAATCCTCTCCCTCCTCCGTTTTTCCTCGCGTCGCGTCCTCTTCTCGCCGAGGAGAACTCGCCCCTTTTCTTCGTGGCCGCGAGGCGAAAGGAAGGATCGTTTCCGCGAATAATGCGTTCCTTCTCCATGCGCCACGGGGGTGGCATCGGTTGCGGCAATATCCCGATGAAAACATTACGGGGACGAGTTTCGCAATTTTTCTTTTCCTTTTTTTCTTTTTTTTTTTTCCCCCTTTTAGATAAGGAAATTTTAAGAGAGGGTGCCGTTCTTTTGAGAGAATTTTTAAGACGAGGATTGTAATTGTGAATGCGAGAAGAATTCGTGTTGTTGTTGTTATTGTTGTTGCGTTGAAGAAAGAAACGTGTAAGTAAGGAAATGTCAATGGTGTATTATAAATTATAAATTTTACTAGTTCATTCTCTTTTTTTTTCTTTTATAAAGAATAATTTAGTAATAATTATAATTATAATAATTATAATAATTATAATTAATAATTTAGTAATTTAGATAAGAGTAATTCGTATTTATTTAGAAGACCGTGTGTGATGGATTTGATCATTGTTCAAACGTAAATATTTTGTGTTTCAGAAATTATGACTCACAATGAAGATTGATAATTAAAATATAATGATAATAATAATAATTGAAAATAGATGTACATGCTGTAATATATTTTTGTAAATCAAAGAGAATTTTCAGAAATTTCTAATTTAATATTATTGTTTATTATCGATTCAAAGAGTGATATATAATTCTTATAGATGTAGAGGAATGAAGTAGGGGAGGAGGAACGTGGTCCAGGAATAGGATGAAGATACGTAATTGGTTTCGGTAAGCGTACGGAGCACGTTCGTGGATAAATGGAAAACAAAACGTAAATTTCGAAGCAATCAAGGTTTTCACAAACTGAAATATGATTCGTGGAAATATTAAATGTTTAATGCTAATAGCTCATGCGCTTGTTTACGTTGCAACTGTTCACAGTTTACTTAGAGAATAATAGCTTCACTTGATACTATTCGTAGCAGCATGATGGAGCATGCATTTATAAAGTAAACATTGCTCTTTGATGTTAACGAAAGAAAATTATAGGATAAACCTATTACTGTTTAAAAATAATTGAACGATATATTTCATAATCAACTGTACAAAATTTATAATATATCTGGTAAATCTGATTAAAATTTGATGACAAATTAAAAACTATATCAAATTTTTCCCTAATCACTTCGTTTTAAAAATATCTACATCGAAAATAATTATTTTCAAAAAAATTAATCCCCCAATGAGAAAATATTTCTGAAACGAATAATTCCAAATTGACGATAAAAGTTCCTGGAAATCATAGAATATTAAAAAAAAAAAAATCTCAAATCTGTCCTCTCTTCTCGCTTCGAGCACGGTGCATCATCATTAATTGCATCGATAACTGCACTTTCACGAAATCGTTCCGCGAGAAACGCGTTAAAAGTTTTCACGAAAGCGCGAGAGGGGAGGGGAACGATAAAAAGCGTTAAAACGGCCGTAACGATGAGCGGCTTTCGCTGGAAACAACGAAAGGACTCTTTATTGTTTGTTCCTCCAGCCGGATCCGCGTTTTAAACGAAAACGCGGCAAAACACGAGGGGGGGCGCAACATCTCAGCTGTTAAAATACCTTTCTTCTTTGGCCGTCGTTAAATCATATCGGGTTTTTTCGTCGAAAAGAAAAGAAGAATTTTCCAAGTTTTGCCCCGGTTTTTAGGCAGAGAGGCTTTTACCGAATAATCAACCTTGCTACGGAGTTTTAGAATACTTTTTGGCGAGAGAACACCTTCCCTTTTCTCTCTTCTTTTGTTAAATTTTTTGTCAAATTATTTTAAATTGAAAACTTTTCACTTTAAAATATTTGATCGACGTTTACGCAACTTTTTATTGATATTTTAATATATAATAATTTTTTTTTATCGGTAACTTTCACATTTCTTCAGAAACAAATTTAAATTATTAAGAATTAAAAAATTTAAATTAAATTAAATTCAAATTATAAAATTAATCTCTATATAATCACATTTTCAAATTCATCTAATTGTCTCGTTGAAAGATAATAAGAATAATAAGTAATTGTAAAAGCTTGTTATCCTTCGCGTTCCAAGGACGTTCGCAGGAAGAAAAATGGCGAACGAGAAACCGCATTTCGTTTTCATTTAATACGCAATATCCGAAAAACGTGCGTGAAAGACCTGGAGACCGCAAAAAAAGATTATTCGACCTTCGAAACGAATAAATGGCGTTTAATTCACTTTCACCGTTGGATCGTTCGAAAAATAACATGTTGCTCTTTCATTTTCGCCGACGTTGCGACAAACGAAAGGATTCTTTTTTTTTCTTTTTTCCCCTCATTCCTGTGTCCCTTCTCGCGCATGTCGTTTCCGTAAACGAAACCGGAAACAGCACAGGCACAGGTATATTCATTTCAACGGGAATAATGGGCGTTTTAAGTAGGGCGACATTGCTCCTTTGAAACGGTCTTTCGCTCGGCTAAATGAATGCAGTTAAGAATCTCTTTCCCCTCCTTTTTTTCTTTTCTTTTTTTTCTCTTTTTTCTTTTTTTGCAAGAATTTTTTGGAGCACCTTGGGAAAAAGACGAGAGAGTTGGGAAACATTATGCGAGGAATTCTCGAATAATGAGCGTGCTCGTTGAAACTTCATAGGTGGTGGTGTTCCAGAGAACTTAGAGTGTATTCTTCTCGCTACTCCTCTCGTGAACGACTAATGTATATCATTGTGCAATTTGAGATATTATTATTTCTATCTTTGATTCATTTTTAAGTAAGTTTCAAAATTGTTATCGACTCCTTGGTAGTAATTATTTATTTATTTATTTATTTATTCGTCGCTTTTGTTTGTTCAAAATTATTTGTTGGTAAAGAAAGGGGTTAGCAAAAAGATTTTTCATCAAAGGAAATTTAATTCGATTAAACTTTGTTCCAAAATAATTTCAAAATTTTTTCTTTTTATTCCCCACAGCGATCATTTACTTACTTTTTAATACACATGTGAGATAATAAAAATATTTATTTACAGAGTAATTGTTTACTTGAAGTTTTTCTTCTATTATTCTTCTATTATTCTATTATTTCTTCTATAATTCTAAAGAGAATTTTTTTAAAAAAGTTTACACTTTTAATGATTATGATTAATCAAGATTATCAAAAGAACTTGTCAATTTTCTGCAATTGTTACAATTATCCTAACACAAATTTACGTTTCAATGACTGGTATTTTACGTAATGAGAAGTTTCCAAAGAATGTTTTAATCCTACTCTCTTGGCCTCGTTCTACCTACTTCTACCTTCCATTTTGGTCAAAATGTTTCTAAAAGGCTGCTCTGTTTCAACCTTCTCTCGTTCCATTTCGAAAGATTGAAACGAAACAGTTGAATAAAGACAGAAAGTAAGAAGAAAAGTAGAAAATATGCTCAACAAGAACGAAGGAATAATTCATCCACCATCGAAACTCTCCAAATGCAGTTTATTCAAAAATTTTATATTAAATTCAAAAAAGAAGAAGGATAAACCTATCCCTTTCTACCGCCCTAATCTTTAAACATTCCACGATCATTCATTCCTTTCACAATCTACATTCGAAGAAACCCTTTTCCAACCACTCCATTTTCACGAGAAAACGATACATCGTCTCAAAATAAATGAATAAAAAAATAACGATTGGAACAAAAGAAGGAAAATCGAATTAATCGAATTAATTGTAGAAACGTGCAGGAAGACGCGAAGGCGCGAAGGGAACAAAGGGGGATTAAGCGAGAAGAAGCAGCGCAAGAAGGTGGCGCCTGGCAATAGGAGGGGGAGGTTTAAGGTCGGCGAAAAGAAACGAGCGGGTTCGAGGGGGTGCGCCACCGACGTGGTATTTACGACGTCATTTCCTTCGCTGACTGTCAATAATTTCCCTTGGGGGATGTGGAGAGAAGACGCTCCTCGCGCGCTCCTCCCCTTTCTCCCCGATGAAGGAGGACACTTCCTTCCTTCCGCGCGTTCCGCGGCCTCCCACCTTCCCTCCCTCTCCCGCAAGCAAGCAAATTGAAAAGCGACCGAGAGACACGTCCTCGAGATACTGTTTCGCGACGACCGAAAAGTAATATCGCGGGGATGAAATGAGATTGCGCGCGGATCCGAGCGTACATTTTTGATAATTTTTGTTCGCGAATCGAGGAATCGTAATCTCGATTAAGAAAGATCGAGCTGAAGGATTGAATATCCACAATTTTGAATTTCCACGAACGATTTGAATCGTGTTGAAAATTTGATACATCTTTTGTGAAAAGTATAAAGATTGCATAAAGGTTCGTTAAAATTGTAATATGGATTCCAAGTACAGATAACCTTTCATCAACCGCTCATCATCCCCAAGAATCTGTTAAAAGGCAAGGATCAGCTGATTCTAATGAACCATCTCCTTTAACTAATTTACAATCAGCGCCCTCGTGGCGAGGCGAAGGAAGCAGGAGGAGGCAGAGGTATAGTCTAAGTCTCCCTCCTGGGGAACTGGTCGGTTGTCGCCTCCATGACCCAGAACTCTTTAATTCCACCACCGCCAGCCATCCCCTTTAACTCATTAGACTCAATCAATTATACGGGTGCAGTCTCTTTTCCCTTTCTCTCGGCGTCTCGCCCCCCTCCTCCCCTTTGCATCCCCTCCCCGCTCCTCCCGTCCACCAGGGCCGATCCCAGCAGCCCTCTGTCGTCCCGTCGAACAACCCTGTCTTAATCCCTACGACCGAGACCACCCCCGAGTGGTATCCCGAGATACCGGGGTTTACCAGGGTAAACCTCTTAGCCGCCAAGTCAAGGTCACGGGGAATAGACACCCGCGACACTTTGCCAGATCGGCGAATTTAGCCGACCGATTCGATGAGGGATGCGCCGTCTTACCTGGAACAAAAGATTCGTATCTTGTTTTAGTTTATAAATTTTGTACGGATTATTTTCTATAAATTAGAGAGGGAGGAATATTTCGAAGAGGATAATTTGAATCGTACACGATGGAATATTATGTGATAAATTATTCGTGTAAAAGGAGATCGTGTCTCGAGAAACTGTTAACTTAAAGACAAGTTTGTAAATAAATTTAATATTAGAGAAAGATCCAATATCCGATCCAATTACAAATTCATTGAATCGAAATTAACAATGCTACGCGCGTGAAAACGAGGAGGAGAAAGAAAAAAGAAAAAGAAAACGAGCACGTTATTCGGGGAGGGGGTTGAAGAACCTGGTGGAACCTTGCGAGGGTTCGTTATCCTAATCTACTACACGCGGCAACATCCATATCCTTGTGTGTACACGGCACGGTTAACAGGATCGCATTATGGCAGGGTGGGCCATTCGTTTTCTCCACGTCGAGGGCCCGTAATGTCGGCCGATAAGGCCCCGATAATCCACTCGCTCGCTCGTAGTGTGTTAGTCGGCAGTTAAAACGGTTATCGTCCTGCATCTCGTGTTATTCGTCAGCCCGTGACGAGTGGGTGGAATTTTACGTGGCCGGACGTGGCCGCCTCCCCCCTCCCCCCCTCCTCAGTCCACACTGAAATCCACGGTGAAATAAGCTCGATAATACGGGCATAATGCTGGATATCCGTTCCTCGTCGATCAACATTACGATCGACTTAATGAATCGAACGCGTGTCCCGGTTTTCGTTCGCCATCTAATTATACGCCCGACACGGACAAATTAATTTGCCCGGCTCGGTGATTACCGCGATAATACCGAGGACGCCGAGGGGGTACGAGAGGGTACGAGACCGTTTGCACGAGATCCGTGTTCGCGGTGAAAAATGAGCGCGCGGATGCATGCATTAGCGTTTCTTTTTTTCTTTTTCTTTTTCGAAATAGGAATTGGAGTTATCGTGGATAGAGGTTAATCGATGAATTTGCAAGAAGAATTAATGGTAAAACAATTTCTTTTTTTATCGCTTAGATTTGAGTTTGAAGTTGCGAATTTATCTATCGAATTCGATTTCGAATCTGGAAAATTGAAACAAATAAGTATATAAGTACACTTACTCGATGAAATCTCTATCTTTAATCTTTCTAACATTCTAGAATCTTCTTTCTTAATCTTCTTAAATGCATTAGCGCGGCTTGCGTTTCTTTTTTTCTTTTTCTTTTTCGAAATAGGAATTGGAGTTATCGTGGATAGAGGTTAATCGATGAATTTGCAAGAAGAATTAATGGTAAAACAATTTCTTTTTTTATCGCTTAGATTTGAGTTTATTTATCGAATTCGATTTCGAATTTGGAAAATTGAAACAAATAAGTATATAAGTACACTTACTCGATGAAATCTCTATCTTTCTAACATTCTAGAATCTTCTTAAATGCATTAGCGTGGCTTACGTTTCTTTTTTTCTTTTTCTTTTTCTTCACTCGAAATAGGAATTGGAATTATCGTGGATAGAGGTTAATTGATGAATTTGCAAGAAGAATTAATGGTAAAACAATTTCTTTTTTTATCGCTTAGATTTGAATTTGAACGCAAGTTTATCTATCGAATTCGATTTCGAATCTGGAAAATTGAAACAAATAAGTATATAAATACACTTACTCGATGAAATCTCTATCTTTCTAACATTCTAGAATCTTCTTTCTTAATCTGCTTAGTCTTTCGAATAATGGTATTAAAATTAGGACTATCTTTGAACTCTTTGATAGGGCAAACGAGCCGGTTAAAACACGCGGGAATTTCATAAATTGATACACAGGCGCGGAAATTAGAGCGATCAGTTGGTGTCAGCGGTTTGCGTGCGTTGGTTGAACGAGGGCCGTTAAATAATTTCAGAGCACAGTGGTTAATTGATGGCGAACGCTTTGTTATCGCGTGGAGCGTGAAGCAACAAGAGGGGAGGTGAATGTGAACCTCGAGACGATGTCATATTTATTTGGTTAATCTTTCACCCCCTTGGCCGGTTCGCGGCCGAGAGACCACCTCTGCGCCGCTATCGTTCGCCATAATGGCGGACGATAAAGAAGAGTAACGCTTATCGGAATTAACAAGCCGATAACGCGAGCCACGTAATTTTTTAACCAAGGAAAGAAATACGATTTCGTGCATTCCGAGATTAAGATATCCCCCTTTCCCCCTTTCCCTCCCGGTGAAATTGAATAGTTTCCAAGCCGTTTGAACAGCGCCGCTTCTATTTAGAAAGGAGAGTTAACGTTTCGTGCATGCGTCGTAAATTATGAAACGGGATATGATGCAGAATGACTATGTAGTTGAAGAAACGGGCAAAGATTTTCCCCCCCATTGTTATTTTAATATTTCAAGAATTAATGGATCGATAAATTTTCTCGACGATCTTTTACACGTTATTGTTTCAGATTTTGTTTGTAATTTGATAAAATAGTGATAAAAAATTTTAAAACTGGATTTAATTCTACTTTAATTCTATTTCTTTCATTTCTCAACGTTTAATTTCTCTCTTTAACGTAAAAAAGATATAATCCTCGAGAATTGTTGATCGAATATAAATAAAAATTTTTTAATTCCTTTCCATTGTGAATTTTTCCTCAACGTCTCGTTGAGAAAATTTTTTATTTTTCTCTCTCTTTATATATATATATGTTTCTTCTAAGAATCGAGAAGAGGAAGAGTCGAAGGGAGGAAAAGTCGGAGGCACTGTCAAGACTTGCAGGGACGCAGCCGATGATGTTATGCAGGATACGGTAAGGCAGGAAACGGTGTAACGTTGGTTGGTAGAGGCCTGTATACGAGGGTGGAATATGCTTAACGTTAATTTGTACGATAAAGGAATTATTGATTTTTACTTAGGCGGCTCAGTCAAGGGTGAGAGAGGTCGGAGGGGTGATAAAACGTCGCTTTAAAGTGGAGGTACTAATGAGACGCCCTCAACGTTCAACTTCCTTCATTCACCCGTCTTGTCCTCCCTTATAATTCTTTAAACGCGAGGATCGTTTAACTAAACGTCCAATTTTTATAATAAACGTGAGAAATTTTACAATAATTCGTTTCCAACGAATATATCGATATTAAGAAAACGGTCGATTTGTAAATTCTTTATACATGTTACGGTTATGATGGAGATTTATCAAAATTATCCAAAGATACGATTTAAATTTTTTTTTCAAATTTTGAAAACTTTCTATATGGATTAAAAAAAAAAAAAAAGATTGCATAAAGGTTTCCTCGACTTGGAAAATACATTTCCAGGAAGTTTTTACTTAGCTCTTTAAAAAGTTTAAATTGATTCAAGTTTGATAAGCTCCGCTGGCATTTCTTTTAATAAAGAATTTCGCATGAAATGTACCGATGAATAGTTTCAATTCAGAGATACATAACTTCTCTCTCTCTCTTTCTCTCTTGCTAAAAACAATAAGCTTGACTATTCCTACATCCGTGCGAAATTTTTATTTCCAAAAATCCAAAAATCGATCTATTATCTGTTCACACACAATCTACACGATTCAAATTTTCACTGTTGTAATATTTGCAACGAGTCTTTTCATTCCTCATTACTTCAAGTTTAAAAAAAAAATCTAACAAATTTGACCCATTATCGTTATTTATTTACAAATTACTTTAATCCATAGAGAAATTCAGAAACCTGTTCAAATGGCTTGCTAATGGCAAACGATAATTTTCTTCCCAAATGGAAACAATCGTTCCTCCTTCCTCGAGGAATGATCTCTCACTCGCAGCCCGTGATGCGGCATTTCTAATAAATTCAATCTCTCCGCCAGCGTAGGCGGTTCGTCGATGAAAAGAAATTTCCTCCGCGATACGCAGCCGGCGAACCACCCCTCCTCCCTTCCTCCCCCCTGGGTAACACGGTTTGGCGAACTTTTCAGCCGCACGCGTCCACAACCATCACCCACTGTGCACTGTGCGTGAATGTGTGCGGCTTGAAATTCGGAGTAATAGGAAAACTCCTGGGCGGAAAAGAAGTTCAATCTGGCCGGCCGAGGGAGAAGCCTGGAAAAGCTCTTTTGACTCCTTTGATTCCGACTCCCCACCTCCTCGCCACCACCTTCTTCCAAATCTTTCTCCAACTTCCCTCCCCCTAGCCTACGGGAGGGGGCAGGGGGCGACAACCACCATCGGTCCAACCGCCAGTCTCAGTCCACCCCCTCCTTTCCCTCCGGACGAACTGAGGCTGAAAGATGGCAAGAGGTTGCAACGAAAAGAGGTTGGTTTCGGTTTCCACCCTCAGGCCTTGTACCTTGGTCCGGGCCAGTCTCGAAAAATCTTACCCAGCCTGGAAGATTCGACTTTTTGTTCGAAAGTGGTGGTGCAGCGAAGGGCGAAACAGGTAGGATGGAGGATCTTGAGAATTTGCGGTTTTTGAAACGGGGGTTGGAGGATCTTTGAGCAGCTCTTTTTCACGGTTTCGGGTAATGGATGGCGAGCGCGTGTTTTGGAACAGCGGTTTCTCCACGGTGAACTCTCCCTTTTTTTTTTTTTTTTTTTGGAAGAAGAACCGCGTGAAGGAGAGAAACTCTTATTATTTAAAATGTATTCCAAAAACTCGATGGATTTTAGAATCTTTTTGGTTTAAATTTCATTGAACACTCTGTATATAATCACAAAAATTCTTTATGAATACGGAACGAGCTTACAAAAATGCATAGTAAAAGCTACGTATCACGTCAGATCGCGATAGTTTCGATGCAAGAAACCGAGATCATTGTGCTCGATCCGCGAGCAACAAAGCCTCCCTCCCCTCCCTTTACTCACGCAAAACAGTACCCTTTATCGAGCGCCGTTTCCTCTCAAGGGCCGCCTCTCAATCCGCATCAAAGGAAAACATCTCCTCCAACTTCAACTCGCCGGCAATCATTTCACAAAAGCGCATCCATCCCTCGCAACACAGATACATTATTTCCCTCATTATTTTCCTTGTCCAACAGCAGGTTGCACGGTAGTAGGTCAACGAAACATTACTAACCAACTTCTCTCCAGAAGGGAATTATTTCTCGAAAAGGTCGGGAAGGGGGGCGCGAAGTAGCCACCTGAGGAAGAGGGATGGGCGGGGAGGAGGAAGCGAGGGGGTTGGAAAGTCGTCGTCGCCGTTGCCGCGCGAGCAAAGAAATAATGAAACTCCGTGCCAGGAAAGTGCTCGCTTTATTGACAAGAGGGAGGGCGGGAGGGAGGCGCGACGAGGGAAAATATAGTGCTTCCATATCCGTGCGCGGCTGTCTATCGATTCTCGACGAGTATAAAGTACTGCGATTCCGCCCGACGCCGTCGCCTACTCGACGGAATAAATTTGCGATCGGTGGAAAGGGGTGAGAGTCGCGGACGGTGGAGGGGGGAGAACTCGAGGAGAAAAGGAGAGGGGCCAACGGGGAGGAAATGGAAGAGGAGATATATACGCGTGGAATTTTTTTCTTTTTTTTCGATCGAACACGAATTCGTTCGATCCGAATGATTCGAATAAATTTAATTGTGAATGACCTCTTGTTGTTATGTATTGGAAATTTTTAGGAGGGTGGAATTTTTTATGTCGAATATTTTTGAAACAGACTGTGATGAAAATATTAAATATTTGATCATTTGAAATTGATCGTGATATTGGATAATTAAGGAACTTGTATGGGATCTGCAATTAATAAGATAGAAAGTTTCATAGTAATAAAAAGTTTTCTCTCCCGTATCTTGTTCGTTATACGAGAAAATAATTTCCTCGATTTATGTCCGGTGACATAAAATTTTTAATATAATTTTAGAGAGACAAAGGGTAAAGAATACAAAAGTAAATATTAATTCGAATAGTCAAGCAATATAATTAATTTATTTTTCCGAAAAAAGAAATGAAATTGCTCGAATCAAAAATTGATTTCCCGTAAAGAAACGAAATGGTCGAATGGATTTTCGTGACGTTTCGTAAAATTTCCTTGACTTGAAAGCGGGACGTTAAAGCTCAAACATTCGAAGGGAGAAACGTGATTTTCCACTCGTAGGGCGAAAAGACGGCGAAAGAACCCTTTCCCTCCCTTTTATTCCCGGTAGATCGTTTCGAGCGGGGTGGGAGGGGGGAAGGATCTCTTCTTTGACGGTCGAGGATCATTACGGAGGCTGATTGGCGGGAATCTTGTTAGAGGTTTCGTTTGAATAATCGCCGGTCGAGCCGGCGATTTTCATGACTCGATCATCGTGTAATGACGCGTGGAAATTCGGCCCACCTCCATCTTCCCACCCATCCCGCCAACAATAATTTCGAGGGTCGATTTCTTGTAAGCGTCCCGCGTGTTCCTCCTATCCTCTCTCTCATTATCGACAGAATATTCAATTTTGCGTCAATAATATTCCCGAACAAGGATCATCGTTCTCCCTCGATTTTTACGAATTTTTTGCGGATCAATAATAGATGCGATATTTCGCGAATTAATTCGTTACGAGTCAAGTTTCATACCGAAATCGAACGATTTGTCAACGATTTTTATGCAAATTATCTCGTGAATTATTAACGTTGTAATAATTTTGCAAATCAAAACAAAAGAATCGAATAACGAATGGTTAGATTATGGTTAGGTTATTTCAAGTTTTTAACCAGTTTCTTTTTATCTCAAAATTGAAACGCTGAATGAGTAATTGAGACAATCTAAAACAATCTAAAAGAATTACAAAAACGCTAGATAAAAACGAATAAAATTTTAAATCAACACATCCCTTGAAATATTCGTCGAATCCCTAATATCACTCGCTCCAACTCAACTCTTAAAGATATCAAAAATTCCTCTTTACTTTTCTCATCGATCCTCCTCCCCCCAATAAAAAAAAAAACGAGACCCAAAACCAAAACCATCGAGAAATATTCGAACCGCTCCTCCTCCGAAAAGGAGGAACCACCACGCGGAAATTTGTTTCCGTTTCAAAGTACCCTCAGGTGTAGCTTTACACGATTATCCTGGCTCCCTTTTTCCAAGAAACTTCCATCCCTTCGATCCCCTCCTCCTCTTCCCCACCCGTGGAAAAACGCACGGTTCAGGTATACATCCCTGGGGGTAGAGGATAGAGGAGAGGAGAGGAGGGGTAGTGGAGGAAAATAGCAGGAGGAACGAATAAAACGCGTATCGGCGAGGTACGCGGCCGGCAAATCAATCTTCGCTTCTTTCCACGTCCACGTTCTTCGTTGTATGGGTGGCGACGAGGCCTCCTCCTCCTCCTCCTCTTCCCCTCCAACCCTCCTCCTCCCCTTCCTCCCCTCGTATATCCCATCCAGCTTCTTCTCGTTCCGTAGACGCGGCACACGTACGGAACACGCACGCGTGCACCATCGGTCCCTAGGAAAAATATAACCGGCGCTAGGTCCCTCCTCCTGCGGGACGTACTGCCGCGAGTGTACCAGCCACGTTTTCCGGATTTATCGAGCGTGGCCCGTGCCATTATTTCAGGGATTAACGGCGCGGCGGGGCACGGGCGAATTTTTCACCGGCTCGTACATCGTTCTTCGACGCGGAATTTCGTTGGGGGGAGGGGAAAATGTAAACGCGGGAAAAGGGGTGAAGGAAGGAAGAGCAAGGAGGAGCACAATGCTTATAACTATGGGAAACGGAAGTTTTCGAAGTCGTTGTAAATCGGATTTCCGAGTCGATCTTCGTTGTCGTTTCTTTTCTTTTCTTCTTCTTTTTCTTGGGACCCAGTGAAGAAGTGACAAGAATATGGAGAGAATGGGAAAAGTGGTTGAGTTGTGTTACGTAGTTGTTAATATAGGTAGAAGGAAATGGAATTATGATTATATTTGAACGAATGTAAATTATATTATTTGCAAAAGATATGAATGAATGGATTTTGTACACTTTATATAAGTAAGTTTTAAAGAAAGATGTGTTTTATTTCATTTCACTCGTTAATTTTTCAGAAGATTCGAGAAAATTTAATTTTAAAAGTTTAATTTATTATATGTATTTTTGTTATGGAATAAATCTACAAATAAAATAATAACTTTTAACTTCTTCCTTCTCTTCTTGTTCCTTTTATCAAGATTTGAAGTTAAGAAATTCTCTTGCTCGTCTTAATAGAACTTGGTACAGTCCTTACACTCCGTGAGCATACGAAATTCTACGGCGAGACTCCTTAACGAGCCGCGTGGACCGTGTCGATAAGATTGTTTGCGGAACGGACGTTTATTTCAGAGCGCGAATACACCGGATTTCCTAATTATTCGCTGCAAGTGGAACTCTTATCGGCGACCAAGCGCCGCTACGTGCTCGATACGCAAGGTAAACGTAATAGTTTTCGAGCTGGGTCTGGGTCAGGACGTTGGATCGAGGCAGGGTAGACACTTTGTTCCTTTCTTCTTTTTTTTTTTTTTTTTAATAATTTTTCAGAAACTTACGTTGGAAATAAAAATCTCTTATAAATCTTATAAAAATCATATCGAGGATATAATCATGATCGAGTAAAGATTGATCATGGAATGTATAATAAAGTATAAATGATTGTTGATTTAAGAAAGTTGTAAGAGATTATAAATGGATTCTGAATATTTATGCAAATTCATTGTTTACGTATATTCCTCTCATAAATGCATAAATATATATTTATTATATAAATGAAGAAAGTTATTCAATTCTAAATCACATCCTACGTATATCATCAAATTTATAACAATATTCCATACTAATTCTTATTTAACAAAATTTAGAAAAAGTCACCCCCCAAATCTTAACAAAAATCCAAAACTTCTCTTCCTAATACACAAAAATACGTGAAATTGAAAACCAATGTCAATCTTCAATTTCAAAAGGACCCACCCCTCCTTTAAAGATCTCGAGAAAGGACAAGATCGAAAGAAAAATCGAAAATCTCCTTCCAAAATTTCCATGGTCGAATCGTCTCGCGCGAAAAATCATGGACAGGCGTGGTCTCGGGCGAAATCTCCTCTCGAATATTTCAGGATCTCCTGGAAATGGAGGCCGAGAAAAGAGCAGGAAGGTTGAAAGAGGGAGGAAAAAAATGAGAAGAAATAACAAAAAAGAGGTGGAAAACGAAGGAACCGGGATAGGGAAAGATCAAGCGAGCGAGCGAGCGAGCGAGCGAAGGAAGGAAAGAGAGGAGGCGAGAGACGGGGAAGCGGTAGGAGGTGGTGGAGGGATTGGTTCGGCGTTCCCGGGGGCGAAAGTGGCGCGGCGTCCTAATGCGATTCCGATATCGGCCCGGACATCTCGTGAGCCGACTACGGCTCCTGTTTCTCCGCCTCTCACCCCCCCGCGCCGTCCCCAGGAACGAGAGAACTCACCCCATCGCATCGGTTCGATGGACGAGCGAAAGAGGAAGAAAGAGAGGAAGAAAGAAAAGAAGGAAGAAAGAAAGAAAGGAAAGGAAAGGAAAGGAAGGAAGGAGAGGAGAGGAGAAACGGTGGCGGAAAAGGGGGTGGGCCGTGAAAGCGAACAGGGCTACCCCCCCTGTAAGGGCGGGGTGGCTGCTAGAATGGGCCGATATGTATGCCGTGGGCGCACCGCTGCCACTCCACCGCCGCCATCTTGGAATCGATGTCGATCAAGCGGAAGGAAGGAACTTCTGCGCAGCTCGGGGGCGCCCGGGGTGCACCCGGTCCACCCCCTCCTCTGCGTGTGTGCGCGCCTCCACGCACGTATTCCACCACCTACTCTCCTATCTCGTACCACCCCCCGTCTCACCCACGTAAGCAGCGTGCATGAGGGTACGTACGTCGATTCTGCGTGCATTTCTTCCTCTTCCTCTTTTTCTTCTTCTTTCTTTACCCGTTTCCGTTCTGTCTGTTAATATTGTTCTTTATAATTAAAATGCATAATGGTTTTATTTTTCTTGTGATGTTTTGTTTTTTTATTTAAAATCGAGTTTTAATTTTTGGTTGGAATTTCGTTCGTTTAGGTTATTCGAAGAGATTTGGCTTGTTGATGATGAATTTTTCCACATCCACGCAAAGAAAAACACCTCAATAATATTATTCTATTATCTATTAGAAAAATTTCAAAGAACAGCAAGAAGTAAGATGTCTTCGCCTTTAACGAGAATATTCGACGGAAATCGGATCGTCTTAAATAGATCCACCGGCGAAAACAATACCGACGAATAAATTACCCTTCGTGGGATGGCTCACCCTAAAAAAAGTTTCCTCCTCGAACCTAAGAAATATCGCTGTCTACAGCGTTATTTCTGTAAAATGAGCGAAAAAGAGGCGAGCAGAGGAGAAGAGAGAGGGTAGCCGGGGTTGGATATAGACTGATGTGATCGTACGCGAAGAATCGACGGGGTTACGGGGGCGGAAGGGAGGCGGAGAAAGAAGGGTGGCTGATTTATGGGATTGCAAGGTTGGCTGGTATAAGCGAAAATGGCGTCTCTGCAAATCGATCGTAAAAAAGGATGTCGCGTGGCCGTACAATGGCCAGCATCTCGTTCGTTAGAGCCTCGACTAGAGAATAAATAAAAAAAGGGAGGAGGGGGAGGAGGGATCGAGGGACGTTCACAGGGTTGGGCAGAGGAGGAGGAAGG
Source organism: Apis mellifera (assembly GCF_003254395.2). Taxonomy (NCBI): domain Eukaryota; kingdom Metazoa; phylum Arthropoda; class Insecta; order Hymenoptera; family Apidae; genus Apis; species Apis mellifera. The sequence continues at coordinate 9,889,162 of NC_037644.1, read as the reverse complement.
AGAGAAAGCGCTATCCTCCATAACCCATAAAAGGATCGAGGCCTACGGTGATTTATTTTATAGATTATGGCGGCCGTGCACGCGATCCTTCAATGGCGAAAAAGAGACGAACGGTGTACGCGTCTTTTCATCGTCCTGATCGTTGCCAATTTCATTGAAGAAGGAAAAAAATCTGATATCGAGCTCTCTTCACTTTTTCGTTTATGATCCATCGATCGATCCTGCTTCTTGCTTGACATAAAGTGAGAAACGAGGATTAAGATGGAATTTATTGAAAAAATAAAAGATAAGAAAGTTATAGATTTTATTGATGAGTGGAAGAAAGGTTGATATTTGGTAAATTGAGTCCTTGGTTGATTTTTATTTAAAGAAATAAATTTTGAATATGAATGATAATAATTGTAAAAATACTGTCCTAATAAAATCTAATAAAAAATCTGCCAAATCCTTATTTTCAGTTCAAGTTAATTGATGACAAAAGACAAATTTGAAATAACATTTACGAAATAATTATTTCAATAATATCATTTGCTATTAAAAGAAAAAAGAAAGTCACATTAATTATAGAAAATACAGATATAAATAAAACAAGAAAAAGAAAAAGATTGAAAAATAATATCTGAAAAGCTTGTAGCTAAGTTTTTCAGAGAATTGGAGCGAGGAATTAGGAAGTGAAGGTCGGAATATAACGAAGGAGCTCGGTGATAAAGCAGCGAGAAATAATCGAAACTCGGAAGCGGGGCTTAAGGGTAAATTCGGTCAGTGTGCCCCGTGGGCTGAGGAATACGGAGAGTTGAATGGCTCGTGACCTTGGCCCCGAGGCTGTTAGCCTGGGATTGGCAAGGTAATTAAATGCTATGGACGGGGTTGGTCGCTATAACCGGCAGGATAGAACGAAGGGTATCCAGGGGGATGAGGCTAATTGCCGATGCAAGGAAAACCATCCCCCTCCACGCCACGCCAGGATCTTTCAAGGTGCTCATCCTTCGGATTATACCGCCATCTTATTAACGATCCTCTTACACACCTCTCTCTCCACGAGAAATGTCCTCTTCATCGCCAACTAATCCCATTCACAACATTCCATTTCCTCCTTCTGCAAACCTTAACCTCAATCCTAGTTGAAGATCTAGTTGAATCTTCTTTCAAACATGGGATTAATTAATTTTTAAACCAAAATTAATCGCTCTAACAAAATAATACAAGAATAAATAATTGTTCGATCCAATTTTTGATAATTTTATAATACCGAAAATGATAATTTCCTCCATTTGCCTCTCCCAAAATTTCTTCAAACTCATCGATCGCAAAACCTTTCAAAACTCGGAAAAAAACTTTCTCGATTCTTTCTCCGAAACAAGTAGGATCGAGGAAATCCCCACTTCTCCCCCAAACAAGTCCAAGACCAAAAGTCCAAGTGGTTGGGAGATAAAGTTTCGCGTGACGGGGAACCACTGTCCCGGAAGTAGCCCAGTTACAAATTAGCATCCAAGGATTGCCCTTGGCGTCGCTCTCTACCCTACCGCCTACCCTCTCTATCTCCCTCCCTCTCTCTCGAACCCATTCAACTCCCGATCTCCTTCTTGTTCCTCCATCCTCGTCGCGCGGATCGAGAGTACTCCCTTCTTCCCCGGTTATTAAAGAAAACCGCCTTCGGGGTCAGGTCGGGTTAGGTCAGGGCGGCAAGGAATAATGAGCGGGGAAAAGTTAAACGAGAGTATTTTTTACCGAGAGGAAAATTACGCCCCGCTCGCGTAGTAAAAGCGGCGAGACGAGGGAAAGGGGGGCACAAGTCCAAGCACGAGGCCACGTGGCCACGACCGAGATGGAAAGAGAGAGAGAGAGAGAGAGAGGGATGAGAGGGAGGAAGAAATTCGAACGAAGATATCTGGAGTGGGGGAGAGGGAGAGAGAGAGAGAGAGAGAGAGGGAGAGAGGGAGGGAAGTGAACGAGAAATCCAGGGGTTGGAGGTCTCAGAGGGGGTGTCTTCCATTCATTACCGCCGGTTACCCCTTAATGGAATCTTCGTGTCCTCATCTTCCCACTGTCCTTCCTCGCCTAACCGTGGTAATTTCTGTTTTGCCGAACAACGAGAAGTCGTTTGTACCCAGGGCCGCGCCATTCAGATACACCAGCGACGAGTTGTTACTTGTACCCGACCTTGATTTCCTCTCCTTCTTGTTCTATCTCTCCGTTCAACTAGCCAGTAGATTGTAATAAGACGTAAGAGGTATAACCCTTTCTTTTTTTTGGATACAGTTTTTATTTGAGAATTCGTGAAATATATAATTTTTATTACAGTAAATTTATTAATCGAATTTTTCACGTACACTATTTCTTATAAATCGCGTGAACGAATTATCAATTCTTCGAAGATGGAAAAGAATTATCTACAACTGTAAAAATTAATAATGTGTAATAAAAAAAAGTATATGCTGCGGATGACGACACGAGTAACGAGATGTTGTAAATTATTACAACAATTTTCGCGGATCGATTTCAAAAACGGAAACGCGGAACGGGGAAGTTGTCGGCGCGGGGCAAGAAGCAAAGAGCAAAACACGTTATAAAGGGCGGCGTTATACCTACTCTTTGAAGCACGGGATATCAAATTATTCTGCATAAAGGATGACACAGGTCGATGGTAATAAACTGACTCGGGGAAATAATGGCGTAACGAGCATAAAGTGGGGGTCCGTGCTCGTGCAGCCGGCGGAGCAAAGAGGCGGAAAAGGGGTTGAGAGGAGGACCAGGTAGGCCCATTATACCCCCGTGGTGTGTGCCCGTGTATACACAACAGGGTGTCTATAAATGTTTCAGGGACTCTCGATTCTCGCGGTGGTAATTTATTCGGAAAGTCACTCGCCACCTGAGTAACGTGAGAACGGTATGAGATGCATCTGCATGCAGATGTATCGCGCCCAAACTTTGTCGATTTCATTCCTAATTTCCTTTTTCTCTCCCACTAACTTTTTTCTCTCTTTCTAGCGCGAACGATATCATTTCAACGACGCACCAATGCTTAGAATTAGAAAATTAAAAAGATTTTAGTTGCAAGAAGAAAAAAATGAAGTTAATTAGAAGATGATTTGAATATAATTGGGAGGAAAGATTGATATTTCAAGTGTAATATTGTGATTTTGTAACCAACACGTATCGATATAATTTTTTTTTAAAATTATAGAAATATTCATTTCAATTCTACTTTTCCTCCCCTATTTCTCTCTTCAATGAGATTCGAGATCAAGGTTTAACAGTATACAAAGAAAAATAAAGTGAGATAGCAGAAGAGAAAACGTCAACTTCTTTCAACGTCTTTCGTGATGTAAGGATTTGAATATCACGTGACTAACCTATGGAATTTCCCTCTGCACACACAGGGTGAAGAGATTAGGTTTCTTCGGATGGATGGGCCGGCTGGTGTCCGCGAGATAGGGACATGGGAAAGCACTCCTCCTTTTCGTATGTAGATTTTACGGGAATGCCCGAGGGATCCCGGGGAGCAAAGGGTTGAAGGCAAAGAGGTTCGATACGGATAAGGGTTAAGATATACGCGTGGGAAGACAGTCGTCTGGAATTTTCGAGTCATGCCACGTGTTCCGTGCGTTTCTTCAACACGCTCGAATTAATCAGAAAAATGACTTTTCCTTTTTCCCTTTTTTATCTAAATTCATTTTTCAAGCTCGAGTCTTGTACGCTTCGTTTTTCAGGATCGATTATATAATTTATACAGATCCATCGGAATATTTAAAAAATTATTGATAATATCGTAAAGTATTTTAGGAAATATTTTAATTTGAATTTTACAATAAAATTTATTACACTGAAAAAAAAACTGAATTTTCCAACAAACACCATTATTTCCATAATTATTATTACCAGAAGAGGAAGGTAATTAATTATGCTGATGGTTCCTTCCGCGATAATCGGACAAAATTAATAATTGGAAACGGAGCCGAAACGTAAAGGAAACGAACACTGTGTTTGGCTCATCGTACAACAGTTTCGTGGCTAGCTGCGACTGTTTGACGGTCGGTGTTTGCTCAAGGCCCGTTTACACGCGAGCTAACGTCGTTAGAAAATGTGACAAGGTATGTGTATACACGTGCCTTCCCTCTTTCGGGGCAAATTTACACGGGTACTTAAAACTTGGAGGGCGAAAACACGAAATAAAATGGAGGAAAGCATGTGATATTGCCGTATCTCGTGTCTTTTCAGGTGTCAAACGTGTTCCAGTTCTGTACAAATATTTTCCAGCCTTTCCCTCAAAATTCGTTTCTTTATTAATTATTGAAAATTAAGAGAAAATATTTAAATTGATCTGTTGTTTAATTCTTTTGAGGTAATAATTTAATATCGATTATTGTTAAACTTTGGAATAATATTTAAATTTCTGACGTTTCGTCAAAATTTCTCAAGAATCGAAATTGATATTTCAATATGGAATACTTGCGTTTGGTCCTTGACCTTGAAGAAAAGTCGAAACAGTTCAACAAAACACGACCCCAAACTCCAGTGCAGACAGGATACGCGGGAATTAAACTTGATGACTCAATACAGTTCAAATGGGAATTAACCCACTCGTGTTCTCGGCCAGTGGAAATTAGGCTTAACCCTTCGCGGTCAGAGGTCGGGACATTCACAGCTGAGTACTTTTACCGTACAGACAGTATGCCAGGAAATATTCAGCTCAATTTGTTTAATTCAGATATCAACTTCAACCGCCACCCCTTATTTACTTATATCATTCTCCATTATTCTATCTATGAAATTAAATTTATATCTCTCACAGCATAGAGGATATTTTTAATTAAATAAGAGAATCCAAGCTACTCGACATCAATTATTCCTCACCCTTACCATTCCTTCCTTTCCTTTCTTTATTTATCTCAAATTCTTCTTTATAGCAATAAAACTATTCTCAAATCCTTTACAATCCTGAATCGACAAAACGTATCTCTTGAAATAAAAAATAGAATACACCATACACATTCCGTCATTTCGAAATTATCGAAATAATCATCGTTATTCGAATTAAAAAGGAAAGAAAGAAAAAAGAGAGAGAGAGGAGAAGATAAGATAAAAGATCAAGGAAGCAAAGAAAAAAAGAAAAACGCGTCATAACGATCAATAAAGCCTTCCCTCCACTTAACCTCGAACGAAAGGGCGGCTGGATCGTTTTACGATCCTACAGGGCCGGCAGTTTGCAAATTGCGAACGGCCACCGCTTGATCATTGGATTTCCTACAGGGAATAGTTTCCCATACGTGGCGGCCGCTTCCTGGTCACAGTTTGCGGTGGTTTCACCGTGTCAGAGTTCAAACCGGCGAACAAATTACCGCGAGTAGCGGTTGGGCATTACGGCCAAGTATTGTCGGCAATTACGGGATTTAGGATCGGCTTCCAATAATCCACGCCACTCCAAGGCACTCGAATCCACTTGAGGGTATGGCACACGGTATAGGGTGATCGTAAATCAACCCTCGACTTGTGTATCTTTCGCTCGTGGATGGACTACTCTGTTTGCACATGTGTATTTTGAAAGCGTTTCTTTTTTTTCCTTCCCCTTTCTCCGTCGTTTCAACTTTTCTCTTACTTACATACATGAGAATATTCAATTAGTTTTTTTATAAAAATATTATTACGAATAAAAAACGTAGAATTTTTTGAAGTTCGAATTTTTCATTCGTCTCTTCGCTTCGTCCTAAAATTTTTAATAAAGGATTTGATCATTTTTTCGATCAATATCGAATGATTAGAAAAATTTAAAAAAAATTGCATAAATAAGAATAATATCCGCGTAAATAATATAGGATATATTCATTTATTTATTGTACATAGATACGTTACTATCCATTTTGAGAACAGCATGTAGTTTAGTACGTTTCATGTAACATCGTAGGAGGTATTTGATATGGTTGATGAGATTCGACCATAATAGCCTACATCGACGTTCCATGTAACAGATAAACGAGGAGCAATTTCTCGTACAAGCTACCTAAAGAAACGTAAGGGAACGTCGCAAATGTCTATCCATTATTAAATCGTTATCATCGAAAGGCATTTATTACGTTGAATAAGTAGGATCTTTAAAATTTCATTTTTCAAAATTATTTCGCCTATCCTACATCCTTTATCTGGCAATAATTTATCCAATCATCCTCACACGTGTATTATAATTTGTTCAATTTTTTATTCGTAATTTCAGGACGAAATATAAATTGATTTTTCTTCAATTTACAACGACGAAAGATAAAAAAAAGAAAAAGAATACTTCATTTTCAATATAAAAGAATCGATGAAATTATTAATTATTAACGAACAACAAAAAAATCGAACGTCAAAAATTAATAAAGAACTTGAATCCACGGAATATCAGACGAGATGAAGAATTCGATCTGATAAATTTTCGACCCCTTATCTCAATCGCGGGATCGAGATAAGCCATCATCCCTTAAGGAGCTTGCCCCTGACCCCGTCTCCGTTCAACTTCGATAAATCCGTGATGTAACGTAATAGCGAGAGATTACTGAAACGCCGCTCCACCTCCTCCTCTCAACCCACCTCTGTTTCTCCGTCACGGAGGTCAGTATTCGCCATTTCTCCCGGTCACTTGACCCTTGAATATTGAAATTGTTCCAATCTTCCAGTCTACAAAGCCTTATTGAGACCGACTCCCTCAGCCCTTGGGACTGAATGGAGGATGGCCCCCGTGAACAGAACGCGGGGGAGAGAGAAGGAAGAATGCGTTGTTTGCGAAGATTAAAGTGGAATGGCGCGAACGAGAGAGAGAAAGAGAGAGGACCAAGTTTCGTGGAAAATTAATGAGCCGGAGTTTCATCCTCTCGAAGCAGATACCGTGTTGATGGTAAACTGGGAACAAATGTTTTCTGTAATGTATATATCTTTCTAAGATTAAGTTTTTGGAAAGAAAATGTATATTTCTTATTTCTTGTGGTATTTTTGGTACACAATTAATTGAAAATCAGTATCGTTTTCAATACAAAGGATAAAGAGAAATGAAAAATTTTAATCATCAAAATCCGCCGCAGAAATAGAGAAAAAGCCATTGAAATCTCTTTTATCCCGATATCTGAATCATTATCGAGAAAAGCATTCAAAGCATATTCATAACAAAGGAACTATGAATGGAAATATGTAATGAATAAACAATTACGTTCGAATAAAAAAAAAAGATAAAAGTAAACGAGATTAAAAATTATCCTTTTATTTTTATACTCGGTAAAAACCAGAAGTATTGTATCGAAACGAATCGAAAAACGTTTTTAAAGGATAAGATTCAACTCTTTGTTTGAAAATCATTATCTTCGAAATTACAACAGTTCAAATTTTCCCTAATCTTCAATAGAATCAAATAAAGTAAAGATATGTTTATTTTTTGAAAGAATAAATTACCTCGAACCAAGAGAAACGGCGACACCTTTATTCATCATCCAATCTAATCTAAAAGTTCACCATCAAAACGTAAGAGGATGTTGAACCGTGAAGCGTTAAAGCAAGTGTTATAACTTGCGCTAATCTCGTCACCTGACATAACGTCGCGTCAGAATCGTGTTCGGTGGAGGAACGTTTTCCGTATCCGACGATCGAGACAAGGCAGCGCGCATTCCTCGTCCAACTTTTCTCCCCGCCACGACGATTAGGCCTGGACGATAAGGAGGCCTCTAACGAGGCATCGAGCTGACGATAAACCGTTCAAACGGTGCTCATTAACGTATGCTGTCGTAAGTTTCACGCGTCTTCGTACATCTCGCTGATATCGATGATGCCGAGGTCGGAGCTGCGAGATCGTGATAACGTTGAAATACGCCGTTTTCGGCGGTAATCTCTCTTCGACTTGTCTCTCCTCTTCCACTCGTCGCGTCGATTTTTCAATTCTGAGTAAACTTGCGAGGATCGAAGAGAGAGGACGAACATATTTTGTTTTGAAAAAATGATAAAATTGTTTGAAGGAGGAAGAATTTTGATGATGGGAAGGAAGAGAGAAAAATAGATGATAAAAGGAGGAAAAAATTGTTACGAATTCGATTGAATTCTGAGAAGGAAGAGGAGAATGAGACGGGTGGAGAAAGGAAGGAGATCCACCTACACCTGTTCGACCGGCGCATTAAAGACTTCAGACACTGGTTTTCGAGTTCAGTGATCAATTTCAGACGAGTTAACGGAGCAGTCAGAGCGGGAGGAATTATGGCCACGGGCCGATAAAAGATCGTTAAGTTAATTCCGGAACGTTGTTCGACTCTTGTCCCGACAAGGGAGAAGCTGCTAAGATTCAAAGCGGTTTCCAGAACTTTGCCTCGTCCTCCTCAATTTCTCTCTCTCTCTCTCTTATACATATAATACTCTTTTAAATCAACGCATCGAATTTAAAACTCTTTCTCCCTTTCAAGAATGATACTTCGATCGAAAGTAAAAAATCTTTAGTTTCTCACCGTTCAATATTCCAACGAATTTCCGGTTGGCTGGCTCGATCGACGTCAACCACCCAACGATCGAACCAAAAACTAGGCTTTCTCGTTAATAACGAAAGCGGGACACCGATTACATCCGAATAAAAGATGAGGAAAGAAACTGGGAAACAAGAACGGTTATAACAGCTCGGGGGAGAATATATTTCTCCGGTGGAGAACGAGTGAAACAAAACAAGAGTTCGGAATCGCAAAAACGGAGAGGAAGAAGGGCGGATAGAGAGGCGCCCTTGAGAGTAGTCCTCGGGGTCGGTTCTGCGCGCGGGCCAAGCGTGAAAGAAGAAAGGAGCCGGTGAGAAGAGAAGAGGGCATGATGAAAAGAGCGATGGTAGATTGTAGAGTGGAGAGAAGCTGGTGGTTGGCTGGCTGGCTGGCTGGCTCCGGCTGGCTTGACTGCCTTTCCTTCTCTCTCTCTCTCCCTCCTCGTGGCATGTGCACGACACTGGTGGTAGTGGAGGGAAAAAGAAGAAAAGGGAAAAGAAGCGGAGGTTGTGGAAGCAAGGGCGGAGATGAAGGAGGAGGAGGAGGAAGCGAGGGGGAGAGACCGTACTAAGAAAAGCCGACACGCGGGGCGGCTGGGAGCGGTGCAGATCAATGCCAGCCAGCCAGCCAGCCAGCCAGCCAGCCAACCGACCGACCGACCGACCCAACCCTTCCGAGTCTACTGCTCTTCAGTTCCCTAACCCTTTACCCCCTTTTTTCCACCCCGACTTCGGCGGACTCACCCGGAGATAAAACACGAACGGCTCCACGAGCCACCCCCGCCTATCCTTTCCTCCCTCCCTACCCCTCGCGCGTTCGTCTTTGCCTCTCGTTCATCCCCGTATCTTCCTTCCCCTTCTCTCTTCCGTCCCCCTCTCTCTCGTGCACTTTTTCTCCTTCTTTTCTGATAGTAGTAGTAATAGTAGTAGTAGTAGTAGTAGTAGTAGTAGTAGTAGTAGTACTCTTTCGCTACCGTTTTCGCTTCGCGTGATATACGCGTGGACAGGGACCAACACCGATGAGGAATAATAGGCAAGGAGATAGAGATAGAGAGGGAGGGAGGGGACGCACTCGAGACCGGAATTAGCGTGCAAAACGAGCACCTTCCCTTTGACGCCTCGAATGCTGCGTATGCTTCGACGAGTTACTTTCGATTTCTTGTCTGGTGGAAGATTTTTTCTTTTTTTTTTTTGAGGGGATGTAGTATCGATGCACAGCAGGTTTGATGCTTGGAATCTTTGAATTTCAATTCGAAGATTTCTCGAACAAATCTCCTAAGAAAATTGAACGAAATAAAACTCAGAATCTTCGAGCACTCGAGAAAAAAGAAAATCGCTTTCCTTCTCTCGGCTTTTAAAAAAAAGGGTTCAAAAGTTGCGCAACAATCGTAACGGGGGGAACGTCAATTTCCTCCGCCCCCGATCTCTCCGCGGAAAGGATGAAGCATCGTCGAAGGAGAGACGGGTTGGGAGAGGGGTGAGGGATGAAACGCCTCTCTCGCAATCTGCCAGGAGTTACTTTCATGTTTCTACAGAGTGGCGGTGGCGCGGTCGCATATAAAACAAATTAATCTCGTTAGGGGAAGCGTCTACCTTCGAGCTCCCGCGCCTTTCAGAAGCTTCCACTACCACGGCTTCCAGGCCCACGGGTCGCATCCGACTATTTGACGGCGGATCCACCGACTTTGCTCCTCTTTTATCTTAATTCGTCGTCTAAATGAGGACGGAGTCGCGGTTATCGTGGTTCCAGAGAGATTCCTTGAATCGGCTCGACAAATTTCACCTCCCCGTGCTTCACTTTTTTACTCGGCTACCCTTATTTCTCCTTCCTTTTGTTCCTTTGTCCCTTCTGTACACGCGGGATCTTTCAAATCGGCCGCGTCATTTCGAGGATGGAATATTTTTAAGATGGAATTGAATGGCGTAGATAAGTACGTGGATCGAAAAGAAGGAAAGCAACGTAAAAATTGATCGATCGATCGATCGAGACTCGGAAAAACATTTAATACAAAACGTTTCGTGATTGTTGAAGCGAACAAGAGAACGATGTACGAGGAGTTCGAATCAATCTTTCTCGACAAATCTCGTTTCAGAGATCCACATACATTCATATAATAATCCTGGTAAGGAGCAAGCGGAATATTCGAATCCGATATTCCGAAAGAGGCTGAAATTTCCTTTCGCCATCCTCCCTCTTTCCCTCCTTCCCTCCCGCGTAGCAAGCGCACAGAGAGAACAGGAAAAAGCACGAAAATGAGAAACTTGGGAAAGGTTGGGTGGGCGGGGTGATGTCCGCGCCGCGGAAGGAACGAACGCCGCGAGAAGGTGAACACGGGTCGCGCGTGTACGCGCGAGCGGATCGTGTGTGTGGCGTCTCGCAAGGGTGGCGAGTTGGGTGGCGCATGCGCGTATGTGGGCGTCAATACGGGGGCACGCTACCCTTTCCCTGTCCTTTTGTCACACGCACGCGTCCCTCCGCTGCTCTTCCACGTGCACTCACACACGCGCGTGCACGAGGGCGCGCGCGCGCGCACAGGTGTGCCGGGGTGATATTGGCGCGCGCACGTGTTCGCAGAGCGAAAAGAAAAATACCGGGGCCGGGCTTTTACGCGGCGCGGCGGGCAAGGCGAGCGGTTTTTAGCTGCTCGAATAAATAGCGGTTCGAGGCAACAGCACGGAAATTCGGCCCGCTTTGCCTCCCCTCTCTCGAACCCTTGGTTTTGATAATTAATTAAACGTTGCTTAGAGGAGGGGAGGTTTTCGCGGTGATTTTCTAATTAAATTGTTTGATCGCGGCCAAGGGAGGGAGGGAAAGGATTAAGCGCAATTAAGATGTACATCGCGAATAATATGCGTTTTCATGATAATTAACATTTTTGTTTTAATATTATGTTTTACAACACTGCGAAAATAATAAATTTTATTTTATATAGTTTATGAATTATATAAGGTAATCTCTTTATAAGATCGATTGCCAATTTGTTATGTCATTTTTCTTTTTTTTTTCTACGATTTTAGAATAAAATTGGATCTCGAAGGAAGAATATATATGTATTATAAATTATAGATACACGATTTTAGGAATTTTCGATAAAAGCTATTCCGTTACTTCTTGACGAGAATGTTTTAATCGGTTATTCGAAAGAATTGAAGAAAGATAGAAATTGCCGATAATTTTTCACCCCGGGATAATCATTTCTTAATGAAACTTGGCCATCATCCACGGGGACGCGTGACGCGTGTGTTAAATCCATAATCGCACGATCACCGGCAGCAACCGGTGACCGCTCCTTAAATATAAATGGACGATCCACCGGGTCGGCCCACTTTCGTATTCATGCGAAAGTTTGCCTCGTTAAGTTTGCATAAGGAGGGAAGGGAGAGCGCGGGCGAAACGCCGCGCGGGATCCGTTGTCACCAACACTCTCTCACGGGCCCTCGGTTTCGGTCCAACCAGCCACGGTCATTTACCACCGGTCCAACTTGCCAGGTAATTCGAGCCATTCCGCGGAACGGAGTAACGAGTTTGTGGCTCGGTGAATTGTTCGGCTCCCGGCTGCGCTCCTCCACGGCCAAGGTCGGACCGGATCGAAGAAATTTCGCCTCGAAACACACAGAATTTCGCAGCTGCTTGCAATTCGATTTTAACGCGACACGTGTGAATCCTCTCTGCCACGGCTCCTACCTTAAATCCGTTTCGATTTTCATTCCTTCCGGGTCTTTTGGTCTTTCTTTCCAAGGAAAGTGGTTAAAGGAGGATCTCGATTTCTTTTCCAACATTTATTATAATATAATATTAATAATTATCAGTACATAATTTATTTTCCCTTATTTTTCTATTATTCTTGTTGGATACATCTTTCATCGAACTATAATCATTTCTTTGCTGACAAATGGACGACAAATATTCATAGATTCAAGTATACATCCACAAAATTCCGTTTAGAATTCTCTCTCATACTCTTGGCCAGAGAAAAAGAAACTTGTGATGACAATTCTCTGGAATCGTCACCGTTTCACCGTTAATCCTCCTCCACTTATCGTACCCCTGAATAAAAATAATTTCTCGAAGGAGGATAAAAAGGACAGGAATACAATTCCGGGAACTTTCCTCGATGGCTGTAATTTAATACGCATTTTCAGACCCATTAAACAACAGGGATCGCGATAAGTCACGAATTAACGTATCGTTGAAATTAGTCGAACCGATGTCACGTCGCAGGAGGAGGCTACGTCGTTCCCGGGCCTGGCCACCCGAACCCTTTCATTTCGTGGCCATTTTAAATGCCACGCTTCATCGCTTTAACCCCCAACCCCTGCCCGATACTTGCGTACCCGACCCTGGCGTAAAACGGTTAAAGCGATCAGCGCGAGGAAACCGCTCGGTGCTCGATGAAACGGAACCTTTCTCGTTGGATCCGCGTGACATATGCTCGCCGAGCGTGAAAACACGCCGGCGCGCGCGCGTGCAGAACCGGACGCGTCCCTTTAAGAACGGGGCGAGGACAACGAGAGAACAAGAACGGCCGTTTCGAACGGGTGATAATTGGCCCAGAAAACAATTAGCAAGCGAATCAATCCGATTAATTCCTTCTTTCGGGATCTTCCTCCATTCGTAAGTTTCGTGAGAGAAAGATGAAAGATTTGTATGAATTAGCGCAGTCGTGGTGGACACTCAAGGATGGATGGATCTTGTTTGATGAGGATTAAATATGTTGTGGAATGTTTAAAAGTATTTGTGCATGAGTTTGGTGTGAAAGTGAAATATGTGCAAATATTTTTCTAAATACTTAACAACGTGTTTCAATGAAAATTCAATCAAGTCTTAAGAAGAATACTCAGATATGGAATAAAATAAAGAATCAGTTTACCGTATATGCATATTCCATCGACTTTGAAATTAGAAGCAGCAACAAGTGCGACTCGTTAAATATTAACTCTCTAACTTTGAGTGGAAATGATATCCTGTATAGAAAGGAAAAAAAGAATCAAGATAATTCTCATGAATTATGTTAAACGAGAGTAAGGATAATGCTGGTTGAGGATTAAAGGAAGGGCGATTTGATTAATTCAAATCGGTGTCGAATAATTATTTATGGTAACAGAGAGAGAGAGAGGAGGAGAGGAAAGGAGACTGTCGCTCTCTTCCTTGTTCTTCTTCGGTTTACCTTAGCGCTCACTACGGGCGAATAAATCCTAGCAAGCGTGGAACAATGGATAGTAGGTGTATTTTTGCTCGAGCATTACCATAACTTGAGTCTCGTCCATCTTTCTCGAGTAAGAAGAACGTACGAACGGACGAAGGGAGAAAGGAGAGGAAAGAGACGTTGTTGATCGGAGAAATTGCACCATCGTCTATTATTCCGAAACGTGGGCTCGAAAATTAATTTAAATTTACATTTAATCCAACACTTTCATCTCCTCCGAAATTCGACCGAGTATATTTAACAGTTTTATTCATTCTACATACAGTTTCGTTTTTGTGTTACGATTAATAATTTCAAGAGTTATTTAAAACCCAACGTATCCGTTTAAAAGAGAAAGAAAGAGAGAGAAAATACATCAGATACAATATTTATCACGATTCTGAAAAAAAATTCGTACAATTTAATTTCCGCGAGATCGCAAAAACTCGACGACTCAAGTTCCAATTAATCCAATTAACGAGTACTAACGGCTAATTTAATTTAATGCCCGAGCATTCGTCGAAAATTTATTCATTTGTTCGAGATATTTCAACGGTATAATTATATTTGCCATTGCCAATAACGACGTGGAATTAAAATATTTTCTTTCCCCTCCTTTTTTTTCGAAACGCAATTTAAAAAAAAGAGAGAGGGAAAGAAAGAAGGAGAAAGCGGAAGGAAGAGAGGGACAGGAGGAAAGGGAGGCGGAAGTAGGAGCGAAGAGCCGGCCGGTGTAGCCGGGAACTTTTTAACCAAATTAATCAATATCAACGAGAACGGAAGTTTACGCGGGCTCTGGTGGAAAAAAAAAAAAAAAAAAAAAAAAGAAAGAAAAAATTCCAGCGAGGGAACATCCGGGCGCGGACCACGCTAATTTCTTTAAAGTAGTTTGGCAATTTATTATTTTCCAATTTTCCGCGAACTTCCGCCCCGTGCACGCTGTCTTCGTGCCCGCCGCCTTTATTCTATTCCGCTCTCTTCTATTTTCCCGTGCACGGGGATAGAAAATCTGCCGCGAATTCCTCGAACCGACCAAATCCACCAATCCATTTTCCAAACTTGTTACCAAGACAATAAACGCAGTTCATTACACCATTTACGATATTTCTAATAATATAAATTATATATAATTTTAAAATAACGTAAATATTCCTTCGAAACGATTACGATTATTATAAAATTGTTGATCGATTATAATTTGTCTTGTTGATCAAATGTGGAAGACGTTAATTAATTCCATTCTACTTTGTGAAAAGTTCTAAGAAATTAGAGGAAAATAAATGTATTGTATAAATGTATAAATGTATCGCATTGGAATGGAATGGAAAATTTTCAAAAATACCGATTTCAAATTACACAGAATTGAGAATAAATAAAATCATTTACGGTAAATTAAGAAGAATCAAACGAACCGATTATATAACCAACGTAGCAACTCGAGCTGACAAACATTGTCATTGACAACGAAAATATACAAATCGTTCCAAGATTGAACCCGTTCCAAAATTCCTATCCAACTTCCTATTCGATTCGAGGAAGTTCCATTCCAGTCGAGTTTTTCCCCGCTAACGACCGGCGATGTTTGAGCGCGGTAAAAGCGAGGATCGCGCAGACGAGGCAAGTTTCGGCTAACAAGGGGCTCCCTGAAAGAGTAGGCAGCACCACGCCTAGGTATGTAAATCTCGTTTCACCGAGGTCGCGCCACCTCAACCTCTTCCACTCTCTCTCTCTCCTTCTCTCCCTTCCTCTTTCTCCTTCCCCCTTCATCCCTTTCCCTCTTTTTCGCTCTTTAAACCGCCTCCAGCCGAGCCAGTCCACCCCTGAGTCAGGTTCTTTCGCGGGCAGGGGTGGATTTTAACCCTTTTTCCAGCTATCGATTTTCAGCTCGAGACGAGCACGAGAGGAGCAAGGGGAGGTGCTGTGCGCCTTGGGCCACACTCTCGCTTCCACACTCGACACGCCACTCGACCGCTTCAACGGCGAGCCTCTACCTGGCCACTTGTCCTCTCCCTCCCTTCCCACACGGCTTTTTCTTCGCCCTCCTTCTTCGGCCAGAACCCGGCTCGCGGCCCCGTCGAGTGGCTCGAACCCCAGGTGAGACGCGGCGACTTTGTGCCGGCGAGAACGATCGTCTTCGATTGGCCCACTCGTGG
Organism: Apis mellifera; assembly: GCF_003254395.2. Taxonomy (NCBI): domain Eukaryota; kingdom Metazoa; phylum Arthropoda; class Insecta; order Hymenoptera; family Apidae; genus Apis; species Apis mellifera. Next base: position 9,873,353 of record NC_037644.1, on the reverse strand, counting down.
AAACGCTTGCCCAAGCGGATCTCCGAGCGGAGAGCCCTGAATCCCGAAGGAGGGAGAGGGAAGCGGATTTTTGCCGATTCGATGACAATTCTTTCTTTCGTCATTTGGAAATATCATCATATCGATCGAATTGGAAACGATTCTTTGTTCGCTATAAAAGGATTCTTCGTGGATCTTTTGTATTTTTTGCATTTATATTTATTGGAGAAGTGTTTGTGATTTGGAAAAATTGTAATAGACGTGACTTTCTTTATTATATATACTCGTGAAAATTTCTTCAAGTTGATTTAATTAAGAAGTTGGAAGAGATGGAAATTTGTTAAATTATCTTCAGTTTTCTCGTGTTTCTCTGCGTTTCCCAAACATCATCGTTCATCTTCGACACGTTCTCCTCCGATAATGGCGAGGAGAAACCATTCCAGCGGCGAAGCCGGCCAACCGCGACCTCCTTTTTCTTACGAGGAATCTTCGTGTATACGTGGCACGGGGGAAGTCGTACGTGTGTAATCTGCGCAAGTCAACCACCTTCTCGTGTGTTAGACTCCACCCTGGCAATCAATCAAACACACCCCCGTCCCCCGTGCACCGCCTCGAGAACAGCCAACCGAGAGGCGAACTTCTATCGGCCTCGAAGATAAACCCCTGACGGAGGCAAACCTCTGTCTTCTCTCCAAGAAAGAAAATTTTCGGATTGATCGAAATTCTCTTCCCTTTTTTTTTTTTCTTTTAAAGCAGAGATAGAATAATTGAGATAAATTGGATACGAAAAATGAATTTAATTCCTGATAATCGAGGGATGCGATGGAATAAGTATACAGTACCTCTTCCAACGTTTATCTAAATTTAACAGATCTGCGAATGGAACGATTTCTTCTAATTCGAGGGAAAAGTACGAGGAGTACTGTCTTTTCTATTTTAAATTCATTATCTGACTTTTGTTAAAAAAAAACTTTTGTTGATAAAAATAACTTGAAGAACGAAGCGTTGTATAAATCAGAGTTCGAATCAGAGTTGCGTACGAGAATTTAATATAAAAATATCGAGGCAAGTTCTTGGAATACGAGTAAATCGGTAGCTTTAGCTAGCGGGAATTCCGCGCGGAGGAAAGGAAGGAGCGGAGAGAAACCGTATAAGTTTTATGGCACACACGTATCGTTTCATGGGAGGGTTGGCGCGTGTGTGCGGGTACACGCGTGTATCGGGGGTGCTCGAGGGGGTGGGTGGGCAGAGACCAATCGGAAGCAAGCATTCTTTATCCGAGCGAGTATCTTGAACGCATGCCTCACGTACGAGGCGTGGTTTGGGGCTACCCTTGCTCGAACGCTCCGAGCTTTCTTCCTTTCTTTCTCTTTCCCCCCCCTTTTTTTTCTTTTTTTTTTCTTTTTTTCACGGCCGTTGCATTCTACCGTCTACCGCCATACTAATCTGCCTCGAATTCGCGTTCCATGCTGCGACGACGACGTGTATACACCCGGGTGTTGTCCAAGAGGTGTCAAGTCTTCTTTTATTTTTAATTTTTAAGGTTTCTTTCTTCTTCTTTGTTTTTCTTTTCTTGTAAAAATTTATTTTTTTTATCGTTTGAAGAGAAAAAGGCAAATTTTCAAATTATTAGATAGGATTCGTGGATATCTATAATTCTGTACATTTAATATTTTCTGTAGTAATCTTTTTCGACTTTGGAAAAATTACTACAAGTCTGAAGTCTTCAGTATATCAATCAGTTTATATTATTCGTGAGAAGTGTTGGAAACAATTTATTATCTTTTTTCTTTTTCTTTAATTCTGGACGAATCGTGTTGATTTTTATAATTCGTTTGTTTTTACAGAGGATATTTAGATTTGCCGTAGGATCGTTGACGGATTCTATAAATACGAAACAGGTACAGGAACTAAGATTTTCACTTATCGGCCTGCTCACGGTTATGACACTTCGCTGTACATTTCACACTATTGCGCGTTGTTTACACAGGTGTTCGAGCGGTGCAACAAGCGCTCTTTCTAGCCGACTCCTGCCTTCGGATGTTTTATGAGGCCTCGGAATATGCGCTATCAATTATGCTTCAGACTTTAAAATTACGTCCCAACTTTTCGTATACGTTAATAATTTCATGTAAATTGAAATAATTATTATTGTAAAGAATGCGAAAATTAAATGAAATAATATTTTTATTTTAAAGTATTCTATACTTTGTTCGATTATTTCATTATTCTATTGTTGGAGAGAAATAATATTTTACGTTATATATTTTCAGAAATCAAGCAGAAGTTAAATCTACATTTATTAAAAAAAAAAAAGAAAACAAATATCTTTGAATTTGTAAAGATAATTAAAAATCTTACTACTGTCTTTCGAATTTGTCTTGAAACTATAAGGATCTTCAATGTTTCAAACAAGAAAACAAATATTTAACGAAAAATTAAAAACTTATTCTCTTTTTTACCACAAACTAAATATTATACGATGATTTAAAAATAAAGGAAGGAAATAATAATCTCTCTAAAAATATCTCGTTACAATTATTGTTAATACCAGAGAAAAGAAAGAAGATTGAAGAAATACTTGTCCAATATACGATTAAAGAGAACTCGCCAATGAAAATAAGCTCATCATATCACTGAAATTATTACAAGCATCAACTAAACAAATTAGCTCAACTCTAATTCCTAATATTAGAATATGAAATGGCTGATTTCACCAATGCCTAATATCTAATTCAGCTACGCTTCAAAATCGAAATCCAACACACATACACACACGCATACGTAAATAAACTCGAATATCCTCTTTGCAAAGGGTGTCGACGATTTCCTCGAAGACATACATATTTTTTTTAATCGCGGAAGGCGATCGAATTCGGTTGAATTCCAGCGAATACCGTTGGGGAGGCGTGCGCGCAGCGATGCGTGTGTTGCGCGACCAAATTGCCGGCCGTTCCTTTTTGGCCGGGTGGAAAAATTGGCAAAGGCAGTCGGTACGCCTCCTCCTGCAATATGTAAAATAATGACGGCCGCCTGAAAGGAATGCATAATGAGAGATATCTCTCGACTCCGTGCACCGGCTCCGAGGCGCCTCCACCCCTCGCGCCGCCACCCACCCACCCACGTGTCTATCAGCGCACGGCCCATGCATTATCGTTACACCGCCAACACGCGCCCGGCTACCGTCCACAAATTCCATGGAAATTTCGTAATCGGCCTCCCATCTTACCGCCTCCCTCCTCGTTCTCCAATTTCGCTCTCCCTTTCTCCAAGACACGATTACGTTTTAAATAATTACGAGACACGTGTTATTTGTATTTCAAATTTCAACGATCGTCTTCATAAGATTTTGACACGTCTCCTCGACGCATAGTTTCGTGATTAATCGTAATTCGAAATACGATCATAAAGTTTCGATCGAAGTTGTTCGCGTACAAAAGGATCCCCTTCGTGACGCAACGTTTTCGTACGGCACAGCATGCGGCAACGTGAAGAGAGAGAGAGAGAGAAAGAGAGAGAATGACAGACACCTTGATTGATAATTAACCGGCAGACGAAGCAAATGATAGGATGTCGAAGGAACGACAAGATCGTTAAGCTGTCCGAGTATTGGACGGAGGACGAGCCGGGAATTATGGTCGTCGTCGTCGTCGTCGTCGTCGTCGTTGCAGTTTCTACGCGCGCGCCACGTGTAATTATTTCCACCGTTTGCTCCACTCGTATTCATTGTTTTTAATTACCTCGGAATGAGAAGGTGATCCGAGTCAGATATGTGCAGCTTGTTAGACGGTAGCATTTTATCGTTTTCAAGCGTGACTCTTCGTTTATGTTTGTACATGATATCTAGATTTTTTTCTCTTTGTTTCTTCTTCTTTTTTTTTTTTTTTGCTATCAGAAAGATTAAAAAGTATGAGCTTGATTGGCGTTTCTTCTCTCTTTTCAGATTCGTTGGGAGAAAAATGTGCAATTAACTCTTCCTAAAGTCCTTCCTTCCCTTTTTTTCTTTTTCTCAAATGAATATAAATAATTTTAAAAATCCTGCTTTAAGAATGTTCAAATTACAAATCCTATCTTATTACACAGAATTATAGTTGACGAATATAACAATTTAACTTGCACAAGATTGAAAATATAATTTATGCCATTCCAAAAGATAAATCAAGTGTCTCATCTTAAAATTCCTTTGCACGTCCCCTCCTCAAGATTCCATTCACGATCCCAAAAGGAAGGCACGGAAAAGAAAAAAGACACGAGACAAAAACGAGAGAAAGGGGTAGAGTTCGCGGCTATAGTTCGAAAGCTTTCCAGCATGTAACGATTTCCCGATGATACCTGGCCCGCTCGAAGGCATAGCGGGTCGCATCGATTATTCGAAAGGGGCGAGCTCCTCTCTCCTTCAGAAATCGTTTCGAAGAGAACGGAGCCACCTGTGTACGTGCACGTAAGCCAGATAAATCTCGTAAGCGAGAAGAAGGGGGTGTGGTGTGCCGGAGAGAGAGAGGCCGTCCTATATGTATGGTAATATCGACAGGGAGGTCCCGGCGATCCGATAGCTCGCTATCGCGCGCGTATTATGCGGTGGCGCCGAAAAAACGAGCAGAGGGACGGAAGGAAGGGAGGGAGGGAGGGAGTGGAAGAGCGAGTGGAAGACGGTGGAGTTTCGGTAGTCTCGTCCCGATGGAAGCGGATAGCAAGTGGAAGAAAAGAAGAGGAAGAGAAAAGAGAAGCGTGTATATATATATATATATAAGATTCGTTTTCTTTTCCAATTCCTCCGTTCCTCGAACTCGAGGACATAGAGAAAGAGGAGCACAATCGAGAGAGGAGAAGTGGAAAGAAGTGGAAGAAAGGTGGCGTGTAGCGGGAAGAGCGGAACATCGGGTGGAGTATGGAAATGGAAAGGAAGGATAAGAGAGAGGGAGATAAAGAGAAGAGGAAGCAGAGAGTAGCGGGGGAGGGAAGGTGGCGGTCGAAGGAAAAAGGAAGAGGGCAACGAAGAGTAGCAACGGGGGGTGGATGGGGGTAGGGAAAGAACATCTCTCGGTTCTCTCTGGGAAAGCATAGAGGAGAGTAGTGAGTCGGCGTCGCCCGGGCAACGGCTCTGCCACCTTATTGGATATGTTGAGCAATTTATTTTATTTTTCCCCACCACCCACCACCCCTTCGGCGGTGGATGGAGAAAGAGCAGCGACACGCTGAGTCGCGAACGCGGAGAGGCGGACAGAGACAGAAAGAGAGAGAGAGGGAGAGAGAGGGAGAGAAAGAAGTGGAAGAACGCGTTGGGAGAGAACCGCTACCCTCCACCTCCTACCTTCTCCTCCTCCTCCTCCTCCTCTCTCACTCTCTTTCCATCGCGTAACCCTCCGCGCGCACACATCGACGCCATTTTCCAATATCGCGTCAAGCGTTCCCTCGCTTCTCCTTCTCCTCTTTTGCTGGCCTCCTCTCGCTTTTTCCTGCCTTCCGCCTCTTTTCTCTCTCGCCTCTCGCGAGAGCGGGTGGAACAGAGAATCTCTCGCCACGCGGCGCGAAGAGAAAGAGAGAGAGAGAGAGACACGAAACGAGAAAAAGGAGAGAGAGAGAGAGAGAGGGGTGGCGACGGTGGTAACCCTGGGATCTGCGATCTGCGACTGGGAGAAAGAAGAAGAGAAAGAGAAAGGGAAAGAAAGAGATGGAAAGGGGGGAGGGAAGAGGAGGACATGGGAAGCACGAGGTAGGTAGCACGAGGAGGAAAGGAGGAATGGAGGGCAGCCAGGTTAGGTGAGAACCGTACGTTCCTCCACCACGTAAATTGGCAATATTCATGCCGGGCCGCGTACACGGCTTCGTAGAAGGGGAGGAGGAGGAAGGGAGGCTGACTCGTAGAAGGGGGTGGTTGGGCTGCACAACCGATTCCCATAGCCCCGGGGCCGCACCCGCGAAAGCGCTCACCTAGACAGTTCGTTCGTTATTTTTACGCCCCTGCCGGAATGAGGATAAAGCCACGGTAACCGCGCTTCCACCCTCTCCTCTCCCCCCTCCCCTCCCCAGCGCCATCTCGACGGTTCCTTCTCCCTCTAAACGCGGCTGTTGCTCGTCCACCGCCACCGATGGAAATTCTTCTCTCTCTCTCTTTCTCTTTTCCGCGTTCTCTTCCCTTTTTATCGCGACGACGATTGGTTTTCTCTTTCGTTTCTCTTCTCTCTCCCCCTCTTTTCTTCCAGTTTTTCTTTTTTTTTTTTCTCAACGATCGCGGTGTCCCGACCGGCTTCTTTCAGACGCTCTCAGACGCTGCTTGCGTGTCTTTGTTGTGCAGTTAGCCGGGCATTTGTCTCGATGAAAGGTGACGATGGGGGTGTTTATCGGGCTGGTGCTGGAGGGAGAAGAGGAATTTGAATTTGAAAGAAATATATGCTTGTTTTTTTCTCGTGATACGGTATGTAAATTGTATCGTTTCTTTTTTAAGAGATCGAGATCCATTCCTTAGACGAGATGATTAGATTATTTCTTCTAATAATATTACATTAAATCGTATCTTTCACGTTTAACTCTGTAAATAATTTATCGTTTGATTAAACAACAATAGAAATGTATATTTATACATCTTTATTGCAATTTTTGCGGTATAAATTACAAAAATATAAAAAGAGATTTTGATACAAATCTATTTTCAAGATTTTCTATCTTTCTTCATTTTCATAGCCAGCCAAAAATTAAAATATTTTCAAAAATTCGACATATGGTTAATTCCTTAATCCACAAAGGACAAGATTTAAAGCGCAAGATTTAAATGATATAAAGGAGAGGGAGAAAAAAAATCGAAGATAGATTTCGGCAAATCTTCAATTAATCCGGACTCCTTTCCAGTAAAAATCGCTTTAGAATTACTTGGCACCATCGTGCTCGAGCCACGGCCACCCCCTGCCGCGACCTCGCCGCTCGACCACCCCTCGGTCGAGCCCCGGGAAGCGAGGAAGCCGGGGGCGAGCGGCTTTAGAAGTTCGAGCGGTATTCCAACTTTTAAAATATGTCAAATTATTTTCCTTTCAGAGGAGCTGTCGTCTAAATACATTTCCATCTTTCCCGATGTATTTAAATACACGGGGGCTGTGGAACCACGTCCCCGTGAATACGCGCCACCACCCCACCACCATCTTAAACCTCCCGCGCCCTGTCGAAGCGAAATTATTTCGCGACTGACACGCTACTCCCGCGAAACGAATCGAGGAAATATCGTGGATCATCGATTTCCCTTGCGTCCCCAAAATGAGGAATATTTACTTTAATAGGTGGAAGTATATCGTGATTCCTTTCTGTTAAAAGGGAATGGAAGGACGGGTTTTTGACGTTTGACGTCTCGATCCCTAAAATATGATTCGATGTGTTTAAGTTTACATTCGTCGATTATCATAAATTTTGATAAGAAAATAAGATTAATTATTTTAGGCAACATTTTTTGGGAAGAATTTTTCAATCATCCCCGATATTTTAAATATTTTAGGAAAAATAATTAATATGCGAAGAATTAAGTAATAAGTTAAACAATATTAAAATTGTACTTTCCTTTTTATTCGATCGTTTGAACGATTGATATATTTTTAAATTAAGGTTCATTAATTACTTTAACAAGTAAGTTTCTCCATTCCAATTAAAAAAAAGTAAAAATCCATCCATTCTTCCCTCCACATTACAATCTTTCCTCAAATACGTCCCTCCTTCAAATTAAAGCACCTGAACTAATCTATCTCGTTCGAACCAGCAACCTTGAAAACCAACCCAAAGTTCAAGACAAATATCCAAAGTTCAAAAGAATAAAAAAAAAAACGAAAAATCTGATAATCTACGAACCCTTCCTCTCCTTTCGATTCGGAACGAGAGTTTCGAAAGCAAAGAGGAGATCGAGGAGAATAAAGGAAAGAGAAAGAATCAACGACTTCCATCTCAATTACAGCAAAAATTCTGTCGAACAGAATTCCCCGGGAGCGCCGGCACCGATTTCGAGCGACGCTCAAGAAACTCATTTCATAGCGTAGTGGCGCCTGGCAAAAAAGAGGAGGAAGAAGAGGAGGAGGAGGAGGAGAAGAAGAAGGAGGAGGAGGAGGAGGACCCTGGACCGTAGCGACAATCACTTTAAACGGTCCCGCGTTTCTTCGAGCGGCGGCCGATTAAAACGTTTCCCGATGCTTGCGCGCGGAATTTTCAAGCGAGCACTTTCATTAAAAGCACGGCGACGGTCTCCATCCGGCCAGTTTTATTCGCCGTCCGGTCGACAAAGGGACACGTGGACGAAACGCCGCTTCGTTTCCATCCGTCCGTTTCAACGTCGATTTCATAGCTGTCTGGAATTTTCTTTCGACCGTGTGCCGTTCGAGGAACACGCTCCAGATTCGAGGAAAAACTCTCTCTCTCTTTGCATCCGTTCTCTTTTTAGGAAGGAAAAATTGGTTGGAGGCAATAAGACTTGCTTTCTATATTTTTGTATATTTTACATAATTCTCACTCGTAATTGTAACTGTTTAACAATAATGAAAATGACGTTGAAACATTATTAATATTTTATATTTCAAGTCAGGATATTGAAGAAAATTGACAAATTGAAAAAATTCTTTTGCAAATCGTATCGCAAAAAAATCAGCCAACCTCTCATCCAACCTTCCATCTCTCGTCCTGAGAGAACAGAACGCAGCTACCTTATCCACGCAATTACATTACGCGGAGCGACAACTCTTTGTGCCAGATTGGATATCAAAGCGCGATACGCGCACTTCTCTCCCTCCCCCCCTCTTATATATGACGAAGCAATAGAGAAGAGCCTCCTCGCCTTTCCGCCATTCTATATCCGCCAACTCGTGCTCGACGCGACGCGGTTCTTCCGCCGCCTGAAAGTAGCCGCCTCCTCCACCCCTTCTTCCCCCGATATCCTTTCTTCCTCCACCTCCTCGTCTGTCGTCCGTGGAGGAGAGGAGACAATTTCTCGAGGCGCCTCTCTTCGATCCGCCCAAGTTTCGTTGGTTGACAACGCACAACGCGAAGCCCGCGTACACGATAAATTGCTCGCGAGACTAACCGTTCTCTCTGTGAACGAGATTTCTTGCAGTAGAAGTAGAAGCAACGTGGACGAAAGGAAGGGAAAGAGATATCTTGCGAATTTTTTGTTTTTCCCATTCTTTTTATTGATCGAATTTTGACGAAAGGAAAATGGAGTTGAGGATTGTCATTCCTTTCTTTCTTTTTTTGGATTGTAAATGAAATGATTGTTTTTTTTAATTGTAAATGAATAAAGAGTAGTTTTTTATTAAGAGAGTTTTTGGAAGAATCTCCTGATATGATAAAAATGCAGATAAGGGAAATAAAGTATCTAAAAATACTCCGGGATGGATACTTGAAATTGAAAGAAGTAGAAACTGAAAGTAGATTTTCTTAATCCGTTTCCGTGAGAGTGAAAAATAACAGGATCTGAAGATTTTTTTTTAAATCTTTTCCACGGGCAAACTTGAACTCTACACTTGAGAAAAGTAGACAGAGGGCGCGTAATCTCTTGAAATAATAACATGATCAAATTGAAAAATACAAAATTAATAAGATCGTTCCTCTCACTTACTCTCGCTCTAAATCTAAACGTCCAAAACAAATCTTCATATTCGTATCATTCTTCTTCGTGTATAATATTAAAAAAAAAAACTACCCCGACACATCCAATACCGAGAGAAAGGAAAGAATTTTAAAAAAATAATATCCTTAAAATATCCAAAAGGAAAATAAACCGATCGTCTTCAATCAAGACGTATTATCGACACCTCCTCCCCCTCTCCCGCGAGGAGAGCAGTTAGCTTTGTATTTCGAGCTGGCAGGAACGCACGCGGCAGTTTTTTAATATCGTTTTGGCGCGGCCGCGTCTGCCAACTGACAAAAGGAGAGAGAGAGAGAGAGAGAGAGAGAGAGAAAAAAGGAAGAGGAGGCGTTAATGGAGAACGTTTTCGCTCTAACGAGCATGGAGAAAGGGGTGGGGAGGGGGTGAAACGGGCCAAGACTACAGCGGGGCTGTGTGGAAAGGGGTGGACCCTGGCGCCTACTCGCTGCCCATCAGACATGCTCGCCAGACCGTATGGTTTTTGTGCGAGCGGAGGCGGAAGAAGGAGGTACAATAAGAATGAGCGGAGCTTCCTCCGCTCCGGGAAAGTTTGGCGGAGAGAGAGCTAGGACACGACCGTTTATCGTTTCCTTCCCTGGTGGTTGAGGGAAGTCACGTCGTGAGCCACGTCGTGGCCAACCGAATTTCTTTTCGTTCCGCTTCCGCGAAGAAGCGAGATTCGTCTCGAGGATTCGTCTCAGAAGGTTTGAGAGAGTTTATTCGCGTTTGAACGTTTGGTGGACGTCGAGCGACTTACGGATAAAAGATAGAATTCATTTTGAATGAATTGAGAAACGTCAATTTTTGAGGGGGTTTGAGGAAATAGGTGTATTTGGTTTAATGTAGAATTTTATTGAAAGGTTTGAGTAGGTTTAAATGTGTAATAAAGAAGAAAAAGAAGAATTGTTTTTATAAAGATAGGGATAGAGATTTTGAATTTTTATTAAAATATTGAGTCTCCAATTATTTATGAGGGAAGTTGGATATTTTATATACCATATCCATATCTGTATTTTAATGACTTCGTTTGCATATGTAGTACAAGATAATTTATCTTGAAACTTGTTTCCCATAAACTAGAACCAGTAAGTATCGATCATTGGGAAATTTATTGATACAAAAAAAAGATACGAATTTCGCAGATTTTATAGATAAAAGAATGAAAGTAAATAGAGGTTGCAAAATGAATAAGCTAACTAATTAATTAAAGCGATTGTAATGTGTTATTGTGAAATTTGTGAAATGATTCAAACACCAAACTTAATTAAAAAATGAGAAAGAGAGAGAAAGAAATATATTTTCTGCCAAAAAATAAAATTTTTCTTTAAACTATTTCCACTTGTTTGAATATTCTCTTGAAAATATATATTTTATCTAAAGTTAATTAAAAAGAAAAAGAATCAACTAGAAAAGTCAGTTTTTTCTCCCTACACCATAACTCGTAGAATGTTTATCAATCTCGTTGCATTTTTTATAAAAATCTTGTTTTTAGATCTATAATTAAAGTTATGAACTTTCTGTGTAAATGAAAGACTGAAACAAGCCGCGATCCTTATAAATAATTATTAACTTATTGATCTTGATAATATATTTTAAAAACTATATAATAACGGTATAAAACATCAAAATATATTTATTTTATTTATTATCTGATTTATATCGAATTTCATTTGAGAATAGTAATTATAGATATTTATATTTATAAAAGATTAACCTAACATTAAGATTCTTGTTGCGAAATTGGAATTAAAAATTATCTTTTTCCATAATAATAATCGAAAGGGTATTCAATCTGCAATTTTGTCTTGAATCTAGCAACATCTTCGAGAAGGGGGTAGAGGAGGAAGATCGTATTCTTTTACCAACGTAAGTCATTGCATCGAAAGATCAAAGAAATGATAAGAACTGTACTGTTCTCTTCCGCCCTTTGAACGAGAAATTTCTTGTATTATCTTGTCTGAATCTTCTTCCATTCCATTTTATGGAATGGTCGTGCGAGATATATATGCCGAAAGACGCACACCCTTTGATCTTCGATGAAATATTAAGGATTAATATCGCGTTTTTGTTTGTCTCATTTCGTATGTACATTGCTCGTATTATACACATACTTACATCCATTGTACCGTATATCGATAAATGATATTGATTTTGAATAATTTTCGAAATTAATTACAAACATTTATCCAATTACAATTTTATTCCTCGTGCAACAACTATACATTGTATTACAATGATTAAGAAAATATTTTCATTTTAAAATATGAATCAATTTTCAAATTTATGAAAATTATTGCTTCGTTAACAATAATATTTGTCGCAAATATATTTTTGTGTTAAGCATAAATATAAAATCAGCAAGAATAATTATATAAATTGTATTTCGAAATTCTCTCCTCGTGAATTTTTTTTCTTTTTATCCATACTCTTTTCATCATCAAATATTGAAAATTAATCAAAATTCTGCGTAAAACACGTTCAAAATTTTATCTCCAATCCAAAATCATTCTGCTAATAATTTTAAGTGCAGCAAGATGAACGCATCGTAAGAAACGAAAGAAAAAAATATCGAATCGTAAATATTCAACCGAAAAAAAAGAAAGAAAGAAAGAAAGAAGGAAAAATAAGAGAAGAAAAATAAGCGATATGAAGCGTTTTATTTACGTCTAGTCGGTAAGTCCCAGTCTCGTCGGATTCCTGGAAGGAGTGAGGACGAGGGTTGGAAACGGGGATGGTTTTAAATCCAATCCCGCCACGCGGATTAATAAAAGGATTCACGGAGTTTAGGCCGCTCTTATTACTTCGGCTTTCTTGGGCCTCGAGAGAAAGAGAGAGAGAGAGAGAGAGAGAGAAAGGGGGAAAGCGAAACGAAGAAAAGAGGAAGGGGGAGAGAGGATTGCTTTCACCTTCCCCCTTCTTCCTTTATCCGTCAATATTAGTAACATTGCCGTGTACCGCATTTAAGCACGTGTTTACAAGACCTTGGTGCCTGTCCTCCCGTACAAAGCCGAAAGTTACATTATTAAAGCGATATTAGCCGCGGATATTGGAGAGGTTGAACGAGGAATTTAAATGTATTTCCGATAATAAAAGATTCCAAGGGCAACTTTTAATTATGAGAGGCTACTGTTGCCCTTCCTTTCCTTCATTTTCGAATAACTTCGGCGGCGGAAAGTTTTACCTTAGAAACAAATATTATTTTTATTCGAGGCAAAGTTGAAAGAATATTCTTTTATCGAATATTGCGCGTATATATATGAAACATTTTTAGGAATTTATCACGAACGAAACCAGACTTATGAGAGACATTAAAACGTAAAATAAATATATATTAAATATACATAATAAAACTTTAATTGAATTCATCAATAATTTTTGCTAACTGTTACCATTAACAAGTTCACATATTTATATTACAATCAATTATTTTTATTTACCGATATTTCCATTCACAGAAAAATAAAAAACGTTCTCTCAGGAAAGAACAAAACGAAATCCAGCATCTTCGACGAGAAAAGAGAAAGAGAGAGAGAATTGTTAGGAAGGGAACAGCTGGAATGGAGCCGGCGAAATCAATTAAATCCAATTTAGCAGCGGTTCGAAAACGGAGCGAAAAGACGCGCGGACAATGAGCGACTCGCGATCGAGCGCGCGATTCCTTCGAATCGATTAAACGTTCGGTGCCCCGTGAAGGGGATACTTGCTAGCAATTAGCAGGAGCGCTAAATGCCTTCTAGTTAATCCGCGGCCCGCAAGAAATCGACGTTTGTCTGGACGCTGGGGCCACGTTGTCGAGGAAGTAGGAAAAGAACGAGGAGCCCACCCGTTTTAATGGGTTTCGCCTTGTCACTGCACTCCTTCAGGGAATAAAATTCGTTCCCTTCGTACGCGTACACCATTCTCACGATCGTTCGTTTCGAAGAGGGGCCCCACCTTGTAAAAATTCCGCCACGACCGATCGATCAGGCGCAAAATTTAATTCGTTTCGTGGGAAACGTGGTTCAACAAACGTGTTTCTTACGTATAATGCCGCGTTCCGTGATTACCTTGTAATTCGATTTTGTAATTTGTCGTTTTACGCGATGGAATGTGTTTTGTCCCCCTTCCTTCTTCCCCTCTTTTTTTTTCCTTTTCACCATGAACAAGTTTACAAGATACTTCGAACATCATCTTGCCATCCAAATTATTAATATAAAATTGTTTGTTAGAAAATTAATAAAGGATAAAGAAAGGTATTCATTTTTATATTTATGCTGTCCTCCATTCTTATCAAACCACATCTCCCACAGTAAACTATGCTACTTGAAAATTGTTAAATAACTCTAATCATCTTTCTTTTTTTCTCGTAGCTTTGCAAAATTCGATGTCAATTAATATATACTTGTTTAGACTTCGTGAACAAGTAACACAGTCAGTGGCACGATATTATTATTGTAGTTAATTCGTGTCGTTAGCCAGGATTTATCTCGATTTACTCTTTCACATTCGTTCACATATACGTTAAATATATTTATTTACCTCTCTTCCCGACGTTTCTTGGAAAACCCGGCAACGACCGACACGAAGAAGCGCCTCGTACCGCCTTCTTCCCACCCTTCATTACACCGAGAGCGCAGAAAACACCGAAACAACTTTTCGCGGCACGAAACGTCCGTATCCATGACCTTTCCCACCGGCTCCATGGGCTATCCTCGACGATTTTTCGACGAGGCTTCGGAGAACCGGGTAATACGATGTTGAAAACGGCGAGCTCTTGGAAATGGAGATGTTACAGGGATACACGTGAGACTTCATTCGCGGAGATTTTTTTAAGGGAATTAGGATAACGTGGGATAAGACGTGTTTTCTCCTTTTTTATAATTAAGGTAAAATGTATCAGACGTTTCACTATTTCGTGCAATAGTGGAGATTTCGTTTCATGATTTTCGATTTTTTATACAGAGTGCTTGCAGAATCCACTGAAATTTGAATGGGGAAATTTGGAAATGTATGACGTTACAAAAATTTTGGAAATTTAAATGAATTCTATCTACTGATTTTTGAATTGATAGAAATAATTTTGGAAAAACGAGCTATTGAAAAATTTCGATTAAAAAATTTGTAAAAATGCCCATTATTAATAACTCGAAAATTCTATAGGGTCTTATCGTCCCATAACTAAATTTTAGAATTTTAACTAAAAATTTAAATTCATTTAATAATTTAGAGACAATTATTATTTCATTAATTCATTCATACAATTCTTCAATTAAAAGACAATTTATTATGCTACCTTTGTACAGTCTATTTAAAATAAAATTCATTGAGCAGATCGACCTAAAATTATAATCAACAGGACATGTTTTTGATAAACAGGTGAATAATATATTTGCCGAGTTCCTTTAAATTATATTATATAAAATTTATTATTTTACTAGAGCATTGACAAATTCCAATTCCAATTCGCAGAATAATACAAAATAAAATCGTGAGGCATTGATACGATTCTGTTACCGTCAAATATTTTTCATTATCCCGGATTAAAACCATGAATTTCGGTTCAACGAATCGCGAACAAGTTGCCCCGTTCAATTGCCGATAAGCAAGATTACGCGAGGAGACACGGGGACCCTGGTAATTGACAACTGGTAATTATTAAGAGCTGACGGGCAGCGAGGGCGTGCGGAGGAACGGGCACGAGAAGGAAACATTAATCTGCATCGCGGGTTTCACAAGACCGGGCATTAAACGACACAAACCAGTCCGGTTGATCATTAGAATTTCCACATCGCCGCTGATGCAAATAATTGACAGTGAGATAATTACGGTCCCTGTCACGGCGTAATGCGTACGAACAAAAGAGCGAACAATTTATTGCACACTTATCGCTTTTGCATCGATCCTCGTCTCCACGTGTGATTAGACGCGTGTGCGTGTGGGTGGATTACGCGATGAAAAAGAAGAAGAAATTAAAGAAAAAAGAAAGAAGAAAAAGAGAAGGAGAGAGAAGAAGAGGAGAAACTCGTAAGAGTTTTGCGTTGCGCCAACTGTCCGCGAGTTGAGTATGATTTACGGGTGTCGGTGCCTCGATACATAAAAGCGGTTGTCGCCATCTGAATGGCAGCCTTATCGAGATCAATTTAGATCCGAGGAACAGAGGCTCGATTACGCGGGAATTAATGCATCGTAGCGTCGAGTCGAGAAAACCAATTCCGCCTCGATATAGCAATTTCGACGGTGAATTATGAATGGTGGTGAAATGGTTGGTCACCGTTCAGGGTTCACCGTGTATAATGGTTCTTATTTATGCCGATATGTTAAATATGTTTACAGGTGTATCGATGTATGAATCGATAGGCTCGACTCACGGTAATTAACTCGATATTCAATTGAGATCCTTGTTTCCTTTCGGTATACGTTTACGTGCTTGCTTCTTATCGCGAATTTTTCTTTCTTTTTTTCTTTTTTTTAAGCGAGAAAAAAATTCGATCGAAAAAGGATTTGAGCTTGAGAAAAATAATATCGAGATTAATTTCTTTTTCCGATTATGATGTTAACGAGTCAGCCAAGTTTATATTTATCATTTGGTGAAACGAAATTATATTTCTCTGCGCGAGAACGATTGTTTTCCAGGAGATATTAACGAATAATCGTTATCCTACGTAGCTTGTAAAGTATATTTCACGAGTTGAATTAATATTAAAACGATAATCGTATTAAGCATAATAAATTAAATTGAACCGTTAAACTTGATATATTTAATTCAGTATAAACTTTGACCTATCCATACATAATCCATTTCCCTGCGTACATACACATTCTCACCGACCGAGAGAGAATAATTTCTCTCGAATTTCTCCGGATACCTGGATCTCGGATATTAAATAATTCCAACTTATTTAATCATACTCTTAATCAAGAAATTAACTAACGCGCTAAGATTGCATTGATCAGCGAGTAAATAAATGAATAAAATAACGATAAAAAAATAATATTATACATAAAATACTATTTCCAAAATACTCATTTATTTTAAACCTTTATTTATCATTCATCATTTCATCACATTTTCGAGAATTCAAATGTTCGACGATCGAATCTTCCTTCCTTCCTTCAAGAAGAAAAAGAGAAGGATGAAAAATCACGAAGAACAGCGTCTGGAACACGCTGTTCGCTGAGCTCCGTTTCCGGGAGCGGTTCGGTCGTCCGAGATTTACGCTCGCGCGTTCGCCTAAACGCCGAGAGACGAAGGGAACGTTATATTCCCGCGGCAGAGACTTCCTTTTAACGGAGAAGGGGAAGGAGAGAAAAAGAGAGCCCCCCTCCTTTAGAAAGTAAAACGATTCCGCAACTTCTTGGCGGAGGAAATAGTCGAGGCAGCCGTTACGACGAAAAGCATTCCCGCGACCCTGCGGATACGCCGTGGGTCGAAGGAGGACAGGTATAGGGGCCGCGAGGTAGAGAGAGAGAGAGAGAGGGACAGAGGATAGAGGGCCATTTGTATTCATATGAAAATATTATCTCGCAGCGCGTCCTGCCTCTTCAGGATCGCTATTGGGTTTGCATAGATACTTATGCATGAAGGTAACATTGCCCGGCATTGTTATGCAACCCGCTGTAGATCCTCAATATAGATCCTGGCTCGCGTTTCCATTCGCGATTTCAAGTGCCTCGTCCTCGCCTTCGCCGAGCTGGAGGATTCATCGGGGGACCAACTTTTAAAATCGAAATCTTCTTTCACGTTTTTCTTTGATTTTTTTCCTCTCTATCTCTTTTTTTTTTGGAGAAGAGGGATTCTCTGTAAAATTGTAAAAACTTGTGTTGCGCGTTTCATTCTGGAGAAGAGTGTGAAAGTATGAGTTTTGGAAATTATTGGAAGTTTATGAAGTGAATGTTTGCTCTTGGAGATTGTGAAGATGGAAAGAGAAAGGGAAGCTTCTTTTATTTATTATTGATCAGATAATTTTTTTTTCTTTTTGTTAAAGAATGATGTATTAGTCTATTGAATATATATATATATATATATATATATATATATATATATATATATATATATATATACATATTCCACGTTTGTTTCTCGTCGATGGAAATATAAGATAATATATTCCCCTCATGCCAGAAGCATGAATGTGCAAATTGTGTCTTTGAGTG
This sequence comes from Apis mellifera, assembly GCF_003254395.2. Taxonomy (NCBI): domain Eukaryota; kingdom Metazoa; phylum Arthropoda; class Insecta; order Hymenoptera; family Apidae; genus Apis; species Apis mellifera. The sequence continues at coordinate 9,855,631 of NC_037644.1, read as the reverse complement.
TAAGCGCGGTTGGGTTGTTTTTTATCTTTAATCTCACACACTGGCTGCAAACAACACTGTTGTATAATGAAATTGAATTTTGAACTGACACCTGAAAAAAAAAGTTGATCTCGATAATCGTCTTATTATTATTATACTTTATTTCTTCGAGTATCAGGCGCGTATAGGAGGCGATATTGTGCAAGCACAATATATAATAAATAAGATGCTAATTCATACTAATCTATTAATCTATTCACCCGGTAATTAGACTTTCATAATTAGATTATAATAAATGTCTGAGGGAAAACCAAAGATTTTTTTTTAATTTCTTTTAATGATGTTTAATTACAACATGTAATTATATATAATATTAATTTTTATCGCAGAAAAACAGGATACAGGATTGCGCAATGTAATGTAATCATTCGTACATCAATTATGAAAATATTACCACCACCACTTGGAATAAATAATCTTACAGAAATAAAATTGAAGTAGTACAAAAACGAATAATTCTTTTTCTTTTTTTCTTTAATTTTACATTTCCTGCCTTCCTCCTGATCGTATTTCCATAACATCTTGCAAAATTACCCAACTTCATCAAAATATTTTCATCACGAAAAGGAAACGGAATCTTTTTTAGAGAAAAGAAAATTTCTTCATTTAAGAGAATCATTTCTCAAAAATTCAGAAATTAAAAAGATTATTCTCAATTTTTCAAAAATATTCTCGCCAAAGAATAAGAAACGCTTTCCTTATAAATTAAAAATCGAAATTCTTACATACAATCGAAGAGAAAAATATTCCTCTCCTCCAGATCGAGTTAATTAAAATAATATCACTGCTGCCACGAGTTTCTTCTATGCACGAGGCATAGACAGATCCATAAATCTCTGGGAAATTAACTCAACTCCGTGAAACAAAGTTTCGATCCGACTTTCAATTCGTTCAATCGATATTAAGATTTCGATCTTTGGAGAGGGATACGTTTTCCACGCGATAAACGCGATCGCTTTACGCAAGTTTAATGATTTTTAGATAAAGTTAATCGGGCGGGAAGATTGTATCGGCGCACAGGTGCGCCTCCCTGTTTTGTCGCACGGCAAAACTCCAACTTTCTGACGAAGATGAAGCGCACGCTTCATCTGCATAAAACAACGTCCACTTCCATCGCCTCGTCATCGCGTGCGATCCGTATCCTCGTTTCATCCCGGACTAACTACACTGTTTTACAGCGGATGGAAAATTGCCATTTCACCACTGTCCCTCACTCCTCTTCTTTTTCTTCTTTCCCTCTCTCTCTCTCTCTCTCCTTCCCTTTCCTCCCTCCCTTTCCCCTCTTCTCTTTTCCCCTCATTGTTTCAACCGTTCGCCGATTGGATATCGTGGTAATTATTTCGCGACGTTTATTGATCGATCGTGTTGGATTAACGCGTAGGAGAAAACGTCTGCGGGAGTGGATCGGAATATAATTTGAAATTCGATGAGCGGTTGACTCGAAGCAATAATTTCTAATGGAATAAAGCGACGTGTATACTTCTTGGTATATTTATTGGGTTTGATACGTTGTGTTGATTGATGGAAAGAATCAATTAAGCAGACTCTTTTTTCTTTTCCCTTTTATCAGAACAGCGAGTACAGCGAGTGGAAACAAGAATAAATTGAGAATTTCTTACTCAAAACTCATTCACTCATCGTGGAATAATTTAATTGCTGAATATCAATTCATCCGTTAAATTATATCTAAAATTCAACCTGCATTTGAGATTAATAAATATCGCATAAAAATGGATAATAATAAAATGAGGCAAAACTGACCGATAATTTTTTTTTTCTCAAAAGAAAGTGAAAGTAGGCAAATAGGAGACCGGTTTACAGAAAACTTGACGAAATAAACGCGAGGCTAAGATTAAACGCTCGAGCAATCGATTGATCTCTCATCGTCGACACTCGTTCGTGTCAACGAGTTGCATCAAGTTCTGAATGCAGAGGCGGTGCAAGGAGGAGCGAGAAAGGAGAAATTTGTTCACCCGTTCTCTTCGTTTCACCGATCTCCCGTGTACACTTTCCTCAACCGGCGCCCCTTTCCTTGTTCCCGTGCGCAACATGACAAGGTGTGATCGAATTTCCAGTTGTCGGAACGCAGAATTCCACTTTGATACTTAAACGTGACGCGTTCGCTTAATCGCGTGTACGCACGGCCTCTTTAGAACCGCTAAAGTTGCTTTTACGATGATTTTTACGAACGAAAAGATTTGTACATTTTTTTCTTTTCTTTCTTTTTTAATTATAACAAGTGTCAAGCAGCTTGTCTTAAAGCTCGGTTAAAATTAGAAGAGAACTTTGAATCGTTACAACTCTGGAGATAGTGAGTTTTAAATAATGTAGGATTGTCAGAAGGGATAAACGTTGCCCTTTGAACCCTCTTTCATTTATCCTGTTATAACTTTCGGTTCTCGAGATATCAGATCGTGTAAAGGAAAAGGTAATTTTTAATCGATTATTTATCTTCGTTCTTATGTGGACTAGATATTTGGAAGAGGTAAGCATGTATAGTACGCATTTTTAAGAAAATGGAGGCCACTAGATCCCATTCATAATTTCTACATCGTTTCATGTAAGTTTATGGAAACTTTGAGTCTTTACATCTCGACAATCTCTATTTTCGAATGTATTTTAATAAAAAAAATATGATATTGAATATTATATAAAAATCAAGAAAATTATATAATTACAAGAAAATTACATCAACTATAGAATCCTTGTAATCTAATTAAAAGATAAATATAATGATAAAGTGAATAACTTCTAATCTCTTTTTTTTTTTTTTTTGCCTGAAAGAAAGGAACGTTTCAAATTTACCAAACTGCAAGACAATCCCTTCCGTAGAATTTTCCTTTCGACTTTTGCCCTTTACTTCCTCCGTTTCATCGAACGTATATATTCCACCGCAAGGGTCCACCGCGGCCAATCAAGTCCGGATAACAGCCAGCTCCGTTTCCGCGTCCGTGTGTACGATAGACGGACGTGGAAACGTGTGTGTTTGTGCGCGTGAGCCCCCACTGGATGAGCCCATCTCACACGAGTGCAACCCGGCCGCGTGTGTCTACGCCAACATTTATTGAACCCCCGTATGCCACTATGCAATCAATAATTACGCGAAGCTGGATTAATGTACAGCCTCGGACGAAAGCGTTTGTCGATGCTCCCAATATACACGAATTAAATTATACACGATTTAAATTCAATTCCCATCCGAATTCCTAAGAATTCTCTAGAATCTTTCGTCTCTCTTGAGAGAAAATTTCGTCAATCTTCCTTTTCACCATTCATCATCACTCTAATGAAAAGTGGCTGGAGAAAGAAACCAATGTATCCGATGTAATAATAATAATAATCTAGTAATCTATCTAGTAATAATAATCTCGCGTAAGAAATTTTTATAAATCGTTATACAACACGATAATCCACGTTGTTGGAGAGAAAAAAAGAATAAGGAAAATAATTCGTAATAAGACCACGTACAACACGAGTTTGATTAGGCTACATTTCTTCTCGGCCGAGAAAGGGATGAAAGGAAGAGGCCGAGGTATGGATGGAGGAGGCCGGACGAATATGGAGCAGGAATGAAAGGAAGATGGAAGGATAGTAGGTTAGGAGAGGAAGGAGAAGGATTCGACCCGAGTATGAGATTACATTACACCCGTGTGGTCTGCGAAAGAAATTCAAGACGAAGCAATTTCGATTAAATTTAATCTTGCGCAGGTTTCGATTCAGAACTGGTGCGGCGCAATGAAACCGGAGGGGGTTGGCCGCCCATCCCCCCCCCCCCCTCACCCCTTGAGTTTCAAGTCAACTCAACTTGGGCTGAGGTTACCTACGATCATCTTAAAAGGGCGGCCCTTCTCCGAAATCTACGGTTTCGCATGGAATTTCCGATTAAATATTCACTGTATCCATTTACCGTTGTCATTCCAATTTCGGATTGGCCGACAGATTGCAAGCCGACTCGTTCCTTTTTACTTTCGAAATATATGTTGCGATATTATTGCAATTGATATTTTTTTTTTTTTTTTCAAAAACGAAAAACAAGATTCGATATATTTCATATTACGAAAAGAAAAAATTATATAGATTTGTAAACGAAGATTCATATTTTCTTGAAAAAGTTTCTTTCCCGAATTTTAAAAAATAACTACAAAGAAGTATCACTAATGATTGCCGTTTGAAAAATTTACAAATTTTTCAGAAATAAACAATCGTTAACGAAATTTCCTCTTCAAGACGTATACCATTCGATTTAATACCGAAGAACCTCGAAATACTGAAAATCCTCGTAAGCGTCAGCGTGTATACACGGATATATCGATTCGAAGGGACGCCAATAAATTTCCAGTCGAACAGCGGACAAGATAGGCGATCATATGGGCGCAAAAACGAATCGTTGGCGCGTGAAAGCAAGACAGTTATACCAAGAGGAGAGGAGGAAAAAGTGCGAGAGCAAAAAAAAAAAAAAAGTAAAGAGGACGAGACAAGGAATGTGAATCGACGATGTTGCCGCGCACGGCTATTCATTTTAACCGTCTGCGCGTATGGTAAATCCATAATGACAGGATAAACTAGCTGTTTACAGGTGATTACGCCAATTATCGGCGATACCATGCGAGCGTACGCGGCTTGTTTACATTTGACGCGATCCTACGCGGTCCACGAGGGCACACGCACGCGTATAATGGCGGCGTGTGTTGCGCACAGGCCGCGTCCTGGCGCATGCTGGCCGGCCTGTTCGAGACAATTTATTGCTGGCACGGAACGCTAATCGGCAGACAGCGGAGGGAAGATAGCTTTGACAGCGGAGAGACCAAAGACACGACCGGATACGCGCCATGGGGGCTCGCCTCGCCCCGTCCAATCCCCTTCCCTCCCTCAGTGCTCGAAGGTCACTGAACAGACGGCAATGAAATACTAACTGGCCCACCAATCTCGGTGGTGAGCGCGAAACCGTGCTTGGAACAGCTTCATCGTCTACGCGCAACGTCACACGTGGCGACACGCTTGATCATTAGTGGTAACCTTGATTCACCGCTTTCGAAGAGTCAATGTTTTCTTTTGATGATCGGATAGTGATATGTTGATGAGAAGAATGAGAGGGGATTATCTTTCTTGGAAAAAAAAAAAGAATAATGTATTCCTACTTTTTGCGTAGGAAATGGAAAGTATCTTTATTTTCGAATGGTTTCTTTTATGAAATATCGGTTAATAATTGCACGACGATATAAAAATGTTATAGAAATATTGGAAATCGGGCTCGGGAATCTCTCGAAACACGTTGCAACGTATGAGTAAAATTGATTAAGGTCTTTAGTTTGCAACATGTTTCAACCGCTCAGCTTACACGCTAATCTCGCGAGATTAAGTTACCGGTGTGACGTGCAAGTTATTGCAAGCTGTGCAACAGATGAGGCCACTGGGATGCAATAATTAACATTCTAGTGCCAATTTAACTACGTTCTAACCAACATACGGTTAATTAATGGTATAATATACTTGTCTATGTTACATGACAACTACAATTACAATTGGCCAGTTCAAAGTTGCGGCGAACAATACTACTTCATCTCTCGCGACAGTCGAATAATCATCCTTCTGAATACACCTGATCGATATATATTCGTCGTCACCCATTTCGTTAAACAATTAAAACAGACAACAAATTGAATTAATATACGAAAAGTAAAATCTCTATCTTTCAAAAAAAAACTATCCTCACTCATCGTATTCTATTGCACTATAAATATCATAACTTGGCTATTCTGTTTCAATAAAATAAAGTCTCTTCTTCACTCGAGATCGAGATCCCGGAAATAGAAGTCGCGGAAAAACGGCAAAAAAGGATTCAGCCGCGTTCTCAATCGCGTCTCACGGTTAAATTATAATGATATGGCAATTATTATATATCCCAGAGTGGCGATTATTAAAACTATCGCTGCACTACTCGAAGGCGTGGCGCCGTTTCGAATTATACTCGGATACTTCGGTTTGCTTCCAAGTGAAAACGGACGAGTGCAGGCCATCTCTGCGTTCTCCGTGAGATAACGAGTCGTCATTGAGATGGGCAAAGGCGTCCGCCATTAATTAAACCGATCTACAATCTTCTTCCGTGTTTAATTATCGTGCGAAAGCAGAGTAGAGACTCGATTAATCGAGATTATCCGATTAATTCTCGTTCAACTCCTCGGGATCTTGGGATTATCTTGGCTTTTGTTCAGAAAAGCCAAGAAAACGGTTAGATGGCGGATAATTAAACGGAATTTAACATTGTCAAACTGGAATGTAAGTTGTTTTGGATTTCTTTTTTTTTTTGTGATTGAATTACTATTCAATTAGTTTGCGTATTGAATTTTTGATTAATTAACTTCAATTATCTTGTATGTATATATATAATAAGAATAAAAGAGGAAAAATTGGATAGTAAAATGATTAAAAAGTCGTAAGTTAAAGGTAATTAATATTAATAAATTTTCTTGATAAACAAATTTAGCAATAAAGTAAACGGGATTTCACAAGTTTTATCATTTGTTAATCAAGTGACAAGTCGTATACGATTATCTTCTTTAAAAGAATTTTCCAATTTATAATTTGTTCATCAATTCACATTCGTAACCTGTTTTGCAACAGTTTATTATGTATCGATTTATCTTATATAATTAAGCATCTTCTCTTGATTAATCGAGATGCTTGATTAATCCAACTTTAACATAAGATATGAATCTTTGTATTTTCTTTTTGCTTCGTATTTTTCGTTTCTTGTAATTTACAATACATTTGGAAGATCGATTAATCAAACGATACTCGAATAAATTTCACTCCCTTCACAGCGTGTATATAATCGTTATACAATCGAGTAAGTAAATATCTTAAAAATTTTTTATTCATCCGTGTATTTAATAAACAATTCGATCGTCCGGGATATTTACGACACAATTTGTTATTTCAATTTAAATTCCCTTTTTAAACTTTGTAATATAACAAACGAAAGAAGTTTTCATCGTAAATCAGGGCAATTTATGCTGCTCGTATTTCCTTGTGGTTGACTCGTTCCACTATAGTCCTCGGGTAATAATTATTCGCTTTATTTATCGATCGGTCCAATATTCCTCCTCCTGGTTGACAATCATCGAACGATGTTTCATTCTAGTAATCAGCTCGAGCAATTAATACCTTACCTGGCGAGCAACCTGGGAAACACCGTGATTACCAATTCAATTTGCCATGAAATTCCACGTTAATTTATAACTTCATCGTATTTTTCGTATGAATCCTTAACTTTCAATTAACCGATATGATTATGATAAAATTTTTTCTTTTTTAAATTTTTTTCTTGTTCAAACTTTAAATTGAAATAATAAATTATAAACTCGTATCATCAATATCGGATGTCGAGTAATTAAATTGTGTGTTAAATACATGTAGATTGGAATAGAAGATAAATCGAGTGTTGTAAATTTTTCGAGAGAATTTTTCTTCTGCGATACAAAACTCAGGAACACATAATAAAATGTAGATAATAATCGAAAAATAAGTGGAATTAAGCCTACCATGCAAAGCAGCAGTTTTTGTCTGAACAGAGACGGACTGATATCACTTAACATCTTAGTGCATTGACTCTTATAAAGTGAATTTAAAAATGTGTAAATTTTATCGAATCTTTCAAATGACGCGTTATATTCCAAAATAATAATCACGACTCCTCCATCGATCCTTTCTTATTGACTACAAATTTTTAACAAATCTTTTCAACAAATCAATATCTTTATAATATACTTCACTGGTATTAAAATTTTTCATTCTAATTATCAATATTATAAATTCGTCCAACGTTATTCCACATATTCCAAAAGAAAAGAAAAAAATGAAAAATCTTGCTTTCCAGAATCCAGAATAATCCCTATTCTCGCAAATTCAACAATTAATACATTCTTCCTCTACCTAGAAATAATTTCCAAAAGATATCATTGTCTTCCACGTGAAACCCGCGTCGTCTACTCTTTCAAAAAAAATCGTCCCGCAATGGAGGTCTTTGCACCATCCGGTCGGCGCGCGCGCGCGCGCGCGGATCGTCACGCAGAGACAAGATAGCCGGCAGACAGACGGACAGACAGTTTCATGGCAAAATAAGAGGACGCGCCTTCATTGGCTTTAATGGGATGGCAAATAGGCGGGCAGGAAATTTGCGTTTTTTTCCTTTTTCTTTTTTTTTTGAGGCGCGCGCGCGCGCGCGAGCGTTCTATCTCGCGCGAGAGAGGGCACGCAGGAAATTCTAAGCAATATGGCCGCGACGAGGGATCCCACTGATTCAATAGAAACTATTTGCACTGCCATTAGACGGTACGCTCGCGTCGGTTGGCGCCGCGGCCTGTAAATATACGCCGCGAGAATCGAAGCTGGGAGGGGGAGGAAAGAAGAAGAAGAAGAGGAGGAGGAGGAGGGAAGGATAAACCCGGGGAAAGGAAGAAAAAAAAAGGAGAAAGGAAAGAGAGAGAGAGAGGAGGGGGGGGAAGGGAAAAGAGTGGCGAGAGGCTTAATGGCTCGCACTGTTGCGAGAGAAACTCTAAATTATCGTTGCAACAGGCGTTTCATTACAATTGCTAATAAATGGCACGCGGCGATGGCCGTGCGAGTTTATGCGCTTACACGCTCGTAAGCGCGCATGCATGCACGCGGTGAAAAGACGCACAGCCGATGTCTTTATTTCGTTTAAAGGCCACGTGAGCTTCCGAGTTTATGAGAATAAATTATGCACACATTCGAAGGGCCGTGACAACCGACCAAGACCTTTTGTCTCTTCGCAGTGTTTCAGGGGGCAGGGGAGGGGAGGGGAGGGAACCGGCATTCCGCGCGTGTCGCGACACCGTAGAGAATAAAGGCCCTCGCTGTTCAACAGTTCGTCACATTCCATGCTCCATGCGGCTTAATGTCGGACAGAGACCTCGAAAACAAGATTCAGAATCCTCCTCTTATTATTCCCTCTTCTTCTTCTTCTTCTTTCTCTCCTTCCTCTTTTTCTTCTTCTTCCTCTTGCTGGTTCGTTAAGAGCGTCGCGATAATGATGAAACATCGGGTCGGGTGTTTGACTTGAGTCGCGTTGGGTAAAGTGGGCGGGTAAACTTCGAAAAGTTGTTAAACGTTTCACTATTTAGTTTAGAATATTGCCGGTAGCTACTGTACCCTTTTCGGTACGAGGAAGATTTCTCTCTAATGTTCTCTCTCTCTCTCTAGAAAAATTGTTTATTTATGAAGAATTTCTTTTTTTAAATTTGTCGAGTTTTAAAAACAGAGAAGACGGGAAGGATCGAATTTTCTCAAGCTTTTGATTCGTTGTTTATCGATATAATTGATGGCGTATTGCTTCAAATAGTATTTCGAATTAACCAATTTCTGAAAGCTAGTAAAGTTTACACAGCTTTCGAAAATCATAAAACCAAAAGTCATCTTCTTTAAAAATATCCAAATCGAGATTTTATTTAAACAAACCCAAATGAAGAGTGTACTACATATTCTCTACGTTTGATCTAGTCGTACTTTCTAAATTTTCGAAAACGAGAGAAAGAGAAGAGAAAAACCACCGAAAGCATTGTATCGCGTACAGATCACGGACAATGGATCCGTTCAATTTCCGGCTTCCACCTTGGTGATGGCCGAAATTGCATTTCTCTCGAAGACGTCGGCTGCGTGCGCCATCCCTGTCACGCTGGGAGGCACAATTTCCGCTCCACTTCCGGAAATGGACCCATTGTCCGATGTAATCGGAAGACAACAATATCGTGGACGATGAGTATCTCGCCATCTCTGTCTACGCGGTATATCGCCGCCACGAATCCGCAGGCTTACAAGCTCACGACGTACCCTCGTATGCGTGTACAGGGAACACGATGTACAGGGTGAGGGACCATCGATGAATAATTTCCACGCGACTTGGAAGCTCGGAGCTATACGAGTTGAGGAAGGAATTTGAATGGATCCCGATCGAACAGCTTTTGCAACGTGTCATGAAAGATTCGAACGAGGCATACATTGTTCATTTGAGCGGTAACTTAATTTGAAATAATTATGGAAATATTGTTATTCGAAAAGAAGGTAATTTTGATTGATATTAATTACAAATAGGTGGATAAGAAACAAAACAAAGTAATTATGTATAGCTAATTATATAAGTATAATAATTTTTGTCGAATAAGAAAAAAATTTTATGAATATTAATTAGTAAAATAATTCGCGATGAAAGGAGGCGATGATGATTGTAACGAGTAATTCCTTCGTTTGGAATTTTTTTCTTTAACTGCATTCAATTAAATTAATTATTTTATTATTAAGCGGTATATATATGCCTTCTTGTCGCGTGGCTAATTTTTTGGAACAATTATGCGTGATTTAATTAAATAAAGTATAACGAGCATCGTTCTTCCTGTAACTGGGTTTAATTAAATTATTTAATTATTTTGTTATAAGTTAAACGTACGTTTTCTTTTTTGTTATTATAGTAATTTATTCTCTCTTCCCTCTTCTTTTTCAGATATAAAATAATTTATATCTGCAACGTTACATCTCATATATTTAGAATTATAGTTTAGAATTTTTCAAAAATCGCTAAACACGATTGAAAATAAATTATTATATAAAAAACCTGCATAATTCCAAGCAAAATTGATGTAAATCAATTATTACAAAATCTCATAAAACTAAATGACTTCCTAAATTGCTTGTGGCTCGCGAACCTCTCCGTTTCGCTGTATCTCGACGAGCAGCCAGTTCGATCTATCGAGAATCGAAAAGAAAAGGAAAGAGAGAAGATTTTTCCCTCCACGAAGGAGTTACTATTATCGAGGATGCGAAAAAGAAAAGAAAACCGGTCAAATCCCTCTCTCCCCCCTTTCCTAAAAAAAAAAAAAAGAACACCGAATCCACTTTCATCCGATCGTTGGTCGACGATCCTGATAATCTGCCCGTAATGGTTGCTCGACCACCTGGGCAAAGCGACGTTATTAAAGCTCGTAAATTCCACGGGCATCGATTACCATCCGCTACGAACAGGACACGCGATGTATCTTTTTTACGATCCGTGATACCCGGTGTACTAGCATAATGCAAATACGAATGAAAGTGACAAAAAGATGCTCGTGGAGAATGTATATATACATATACAGTAGGGGAGAGGAATGGAGGCAAGCACGATCGTTTCCAAGAGGATCGAAATCATCTCTATGGCGGGCCATGCGTACGTGTATGCACCTGGTATACGTGTGTACGTATCTTGTATACCGGGTGACCTGATAATCGATGTTTAAAATAAAGACAAGTTTAGAAGCAATCGCTATGAGATGTGAATTTTTAATCCAATACGTGATGGAACAAAGTAATTTCATTTTGTTCTAAATGTAATACAAATGTTGATGCGCAAATTTGAATTTTAGATTAAGATGAAGAGAATGGGAATGAATGAAATCTTACACTACTTCGTTCTTACACTACAAATATTTCCATAAATGCTGATATTATTTTCGTGAAAATAACCGCACCACTTTCGATAATCAAATCAAATTTTTCTTTCTCAAACAACTCTACACACGTTCCCAAACTTCGTCAAACACTTTTCTTAACAAACAACCCTACAATTTCTTCCAATATCGCAGAGTTTTCAATTTCCAGAAATAATGGAAACGAAGAGGAGCTCGGAGATGTTTCGAGCCCACCCTGTATACCCACACGTACGGGATACCCCCTGGTATTGTATTCATACAGTGCACAGAGAGCGGGATACAGCGCCTCGTCCGTGTTGGTACAAGCGCATGGTGTACGGTTTGATGCATGCGAATGCGTATCCGGATCATGGGTAAATTAGTGCGAGAATTAGTGTGAGAATTAGTGCGGTACGCGCACCGACGTATATACGCGTGCGGTTATGGAGAAGGGGGAGGAAGAGGGCAGAGGATGGAAAGGGAAGAGAGAGAGAGAGAGAGAGGAACGGGTCGTTGCATAACGTTAACCCCGCGTGTCGTGACTTGTAAATGCGGTGTAAAGACTGACGTGAATATACGCACTAATGGAGGCGTTGCGGGAGTTCGTAATGGAGAGTATGCCGTATACTGGGGGGGGGGGGGGAGTTTAATGAATTAAAGAAGATAAAGGGGCATGCGAGTGTTTCCGCGTCGCGTGTAAATCCATCGATTCGTTTCGAGGATGTCCTTCGGGATGAAGGCGAAAACCCCTCCTCGAATCGATCGCGGCTGTCGTGGGCGAAATTCATGGACGTCGCTTCGAACGGACGCGCCTCCGACTTTCGTCTTTCCGCTTCGATTTCAACGCGCTCGATGATGAACAACGCGTTCCGTTTATAATGTATTTGAGGCGAAAGGTGTGTAAATCATAATCGATTTCAACGATCGATTTCTTTTTATCTCTCTTTTAAGATTGTTTCGAGTTTCGATCGATTTTTGTGATTTTCTGATTTCGAAAATAATATTTTTTTGTTGCTGTTAGATGCGACAAGATTCTAATCTGAGGATTAAAACGGATTTCAAGACGATTTCTTTCTTAATTATCTAACGATAAGTAGAGATAACGAGAAAATTTCTCTGATAATCTTATTAGATTATAGATCATCGCTTCTTTTTTGGTTCTTTATTCGCTTTCTATATGCTATTAATTCAATCAACTACACCAAGGCTTGTTTAATTTTTACGGAATTAATTCCCGATAAAATCGTTCGCACGCTATTAACATTTCTTATAAATCGGTTGTGCTCGATATACACTTTGTTTTAACATATTTAATAAACGGCTTGTTTAAATATGTAAAGTAAGGCGAAAATATATGGAACGAGAACAAAATGAAAGGAAAAGCATGGTGAGGTGTTTGTGAGGCGATGACCTAAGCTACATGTTCAATATGCAGATGGATGCGTCCACACATGTATACGCATATTCATAAATTAGATTGGTTCAAAAAATCAATTTCCACTCGCGAAGCAACTTCTCTGTCTATTTCCTTTTATATTAAATAAGTTGCGTCGGGATAAAAGTAAGAAAAAATAAGAATTGATCCTCGATCAATCGAGGAAACGTTTAATACATATATTTATAGTTAATAGTGCGGAGAAATTTATTATATATGGAATTTCAAATGAATATATTAGTTAATTAAGCACGAAATAATGTGAAAAACTTAAATTAACGATAGGAAACATTGGTACAATTATGAGATATGGATAGTTCTGACAATTTCTACGAAACATACAAAATTATTAAGATCCAAAGTGGATAAATAAAATGGAAACGTTATATAAAGCACTTCATGCGGAAATTCTCCATGTCCATGTTGAAGGTATAGTTAACTTTGAACGTAAAATGATAACGTAACGTCTGAGCATATGGGTCAATAAGTGGTTTCCACGTAACTGTTCGTTAATTGTTGAATTAAACGCGGTATAAACTTGCGGTTGAAACATTTTTTTTTCGAAACGATCACTTGTTATTCCGAGTGATTCCATTGAATTCTATTTACGAAACGAATCGTTGTAAGTGAATACTTCCTTTATGTAAAATTATTAATTAATTTCCTCTTCTGTTTCACTTATTTAACTCCGTTTCGTATAAATTTGCGTACGAATTGAAATCGAATAGAAAATTAAAATTAATTAAGAGTATATTAACGAGTCGTAGAAAGAAAAAAATGTAAATGTTAAATAAAAATTGTTAAGAAATAAAAATAGTATTATGTGTGAGGGAAAAGTGCATATTATGCGTGTAAAAGATTAAAAGAATATTATAGAATTTAAGTATTAAAGAAAAAAAAAAGAAAAAAAAAGGAAGTATAAAAAGATAATTACATTCTGCAGCTTGAACATTTCCATCAGAGTTCTCAGAAACCAGTCGAGTTACATTCTCTTAGGCTTACCTGAAATCAGAATTAAAAAAAAAGTGGTCATTAGATCACTCATAATTAATTTCGAAAACTATAATCCCATAACTTTACAACCCGCATATAAATCCTACAAAAATTCCGGTGAAAATTGAAATGGAAAAAAAAAAAAATAATAAAACAGCTTCACTTTTACATTTTAAAAATCACATTGCATCCATAATTGTCAAATTAAACAATTCAATACGTATGTGAAAGAAAACGATCCTCTCTCTACAAAATTCACACTTATTTTTATTCAAAACAATTCTATTACGTACGTACGAATCGTACACAAAAACATCGCTTTCACGATCCCAAGAATTATGCATTAAAAGCTACGTCACATTCACACACGTGTTTAAACGTCGTACGATTATGCACGTATATTTACATTAAAGCGTATTTCTCACGAATCTCTCCCTAAAAAAAAAAAAAAAAAAAAAAAAAGAAGCCGCACTTACACTTCCAAAACGCCTCGTCACACAGAAATCATCCAACCACGATGCACGTAGGCTAAGCCACCCCGTATATCACACTACGTTGCTTACATGGCCCCGTTATGTACACACGTATCGTAACGCGGTCTCGTCAGGTAATACAGGCGGGTGGATGGCGAGCTAGACGAGGCTAAAGCACGTGCATTCGTGTAGAACGGTCTCGTGCTTACGTACGTACGAGGGCGCGACAGAGATACGCGCAAGCGTAATTACGTGAACCGAAGGGAGGAAGGCAAGTCACGGTCGCACCTGCCTCTCACCACTGACATCCACCACACAGTGGAATGGATGGAACCGGTCGAACGAATCGGTTATTGTCCTGTCCTCGACCAGGACACGCATAACCCCATTGACTTCGTTAACACTCGATACCTATCGAAAGATGTTTCCTGCACGGTGCCTCGATCACTGTCAACGATCGACCGTCCCATGTATCTGGCTGTCATCGTTAAGTTGGACGAGGCAAAGGTTAACAGCGTTTAAAGCTCGATCGGTAACGGTGACGTTATCGACGGGACGGGACAGACTCGCAATTTATCGACCATGCTCGTTCACGATCGAGACGAAAGTGTGGTAACGTTTGAATTTTTAGTTAAGCTAGGTTATGAGTAGACGGAAGGAACGAAATTTTAAACTTAACGATTTGATAGATCGATGATTCGTGATGGAAATGTTACTCTGAAATAACAGATTGCTTCACTTTGTGTCACCTCACTTAATACGATTAATTTGATCTTGACTCAATTTTATTTTTAGGTTATGATATATACTTTCGAGTAAATATTTCCATTATTTATTATTTACATAATATTTTCATTGATAGAATCTCTCTCTAAATTTATCCTCAAACTTGTATTGTTCCATCTAAAACAGTAATTGAAAATTGAAATCGTTATCATCCCTCCCCCCTTGCCATCCAATAACTACGCGATCAAGAGAGAAAGAAATTAAACTAAACCTAACGTTAAACTTATAATTCATCGTCGAAACGATTATCCAGATAATCGTTGACCGTTCGGCTCGAAAATCGGTGCCTGGATGTATCGAGCGGATAATGTAAATTTACAACGCGGTTCTCTGGATAAGAGAATTAATCGAACGGAGAAATCGTCGTTAATAAAGGCGGCCGCGTTTGAAAGGAAGACGTTCGACGACGTTAATGAATATCGTCCCGAGCCGTTTCTTTGTCGCCACTCGGGGAGGACTCGGATGGGCGGAAAACAAATTGGACCGGCAGTCGTAAAGTGCCGTTTCCACGATGCAGAAATAGAAGAGGCGCGATACGGGCAACGGCGCGAATCTTGGTCCGCAGATTTATGCCGGCGCTGTAAATACAGAGGCAGAGGGAAATCGGGCCGTTGGAGGAACGATCGAACACGAGGCGTATCTATCTATCCTCTTATTAGAAATGCGACAGGATAAGAGAAATGATGCCCGCGCACCGTGTTATTTGAGCCACGGCGGTTCCCGATTTAATTCGCCGTTTAATCGATAAAATCACTTTTAATGATACCATTAGAAAATCGCGTAATATCTTTTACATCGCTTTTAGCCTCTTGTTTTTTAGTCTTGTCTTTGTCCTCGGTGTGTGCGTGTAATTCTCGTCGAGAGCGATCGAGGTACAGTTTGTGACAAAATGATGGCGGTGTGAATTTTTGGAGCAACTTTAAAAGATGTATCTTTCTGAGGAAGGATCCATAAAGTGATCGATATCGAGATTTTCATTTTCTTTGAAAATGATTATTTCGATAGTTTGGCAATGATTTCTTTTTTTTTTTTTTGAACAAATTTGTTGGAAAAAATGTAAACTGTAGTTCAATTTTTCTTTCATGTTGTTATTGAGGAAAGGTTTTATCTATAGGATACATTGCACGGTCTGGAAAAAAATGGCAGAAAATCATGAAACGTGCGTGCATCGTTTTGTCGCAGAATGTAAGCTTCCTCGAGACAAGTGGAGTCTGGGTTGGAAATTTAAATATAGACGAAGAAAGAGATTTTTCCCTATCCGTTCACGTGTTACAAGTTGGTATGATAATAAACCAGTTCAGATTCGTTATTAAAGGAACTTTTCTACATTATAAATAGCGATAATCATCAGAAGAGCGCAGAAGAATATTCTTTTTTTTTTTTTTGATGGATCGTCGTGCTATATTAAACTCAGGATCTTTCATCTCGATTTTATTATTATTACGAAAAATAAAATGAAATAATTCAATTTGAAAACTAAAAATAATCGAAAGATGATAACGAAATCGTAGCCGACATTTACATGAATTTTATTCTACGAGATGTAAAAAAAAATAATAATCTTGCGATCATGAATAAATTTCTTTTCTTAAATTCTTTTCTCTTGAATTCACCTATTATCATCAATATTATTATTTGAAATATTTTCAAGATAACTTTCGACGAAAAAGAATTTTTGTTCACGATTGCCAGAATCGTTAATTCTGATTCGCATTTCTACCGAGTTGATTGTTTCCACGTAAATTTAATCACGCGTACGTAGAAGAGAGGTGGAGTGGAGAGAAAATGAAATCTTAATAAATAACGCTCGGGAGGAGAACGCGGGATGAAGGATAATATTTTAAGAATATCGCTCTTCATACCCTCTAATTACGCGTAACAATTTTCAAGCTTGAACAATTTATCGTTACATGTCCCCGCGGTTGGAATATCAAGTGTAAAAGGGAGAGGGGTGTGGTTTAAAATGGTGATCGGTGTTGGAGAAGTTGTAACTTGTTTGATCATTTGAAACGAAACAAGTTTCCTTGTAAGATCGTACGTTACGCGCTTTAATGCGGCCATCGAAATAACGTATAAGTGTCGCGGAATAATCGGAGAGGAGGAAACGATTTTCCTTCCATTTTACATCTTTTTCCGTTTTTTTTTTTTTTCACTCTCGATTGCGATCTTGCGATATCGTCTTTCCGATTAAGCAATTTGCAACTCGTGACAAATTTGTCTCCATTCCGATCAGATTAAAAATTATACACGCTAATGACTCGTCCGAAAAGAATTACGACATTCTTACTTTTCGCGAAGGAATGCCTAAGGTATTATACTAATTAATTTTTGTCAAAATTAGCCAGCCTGTTACATTGATCTTAATAAATACGACGAATATAATTAATTTAAATTTAAAATTACATTTTTATCTTTCCTTCGATCGATCATTTTCCTTTCTCGCGAGGATTTATCCGATTAAATTATTATCTTCTCATCTACCGATAATTATCATCGATGAATTTTCCATCGAAATTAACAATTTATACCATATACAGCACAACTTCAATTATCTTTGACGCGTACAAATAATTTTTCTCGAAATACATATACATATATATACATAAAGCGATAACTCTAAGAAGATAACAATCTACATCTCTATTCCACAAAATTCATTATTCGAACGAATCTAATGATTATCTCAAAACGTACGCGCACACATAAGTTGCATCATCGTTTCGAGCCAACCTCCCCATCCAAAAGGGTGGTAAGAAACGAGAAAAGCGAGTTGCGCGCCAAACCGTTGCTCGATTTCCACGCCGAGATAAGGAGGGGGGGGACTCGTTAGCAGGATACTCGAGCGTTGTCCGAGGATAGCAGCGAAGCCTGTGAACCGAGGAGAAAAGAAAAGGAGGCCTCTCTGACGAGGTAATTATCGAGCAGGTCTCCGGGGGCAGGTTTGCGATGCACGTTTTGCATCGAGCACGCGCTCGAATCCGCGCGTATCCTCGCGCCCTACGCTTCCCCAACGCCCCAACAAATTACAGTTTTCGAGGTGGAACGATCGGTAACCCCGGCTTTGCATAAAAAATTATACGCCGTTTCGGAAGTAGGCCGCTTCCGGTCTCCTTGACGAACTACACTCCTGTGTAAAGGATCATCCGCCTTTACGGGTGCACGCGTCCACCCGTATTTTTCGTCTCTGTGCGTCTCTCTCTTTCAAAGAAATTTCAGAGAATGGAACTGGGAGATAAGATCGATTTTCTTTGTTGTTCCTTTTTTTTTTTTTTTCCGTTCTTTGGTAATTAATGTGATGGATCGCAGGAAACGCAAGGAAGGGAAAATTGTTCGAGTAATTAAATTACATTTTTTTTTGATAAAGATTGCAGTTGAGGAAAGAAATTGGAAGCAAAATTTGAACGAATTTTGAAAATTGAAACGAAGATGTTGGATAGGGGATGTTGTAATTAATATTTGAATTTTATTAGCATATTTCAAGTATTTTTGTTCAATGAATTATGCGTTTGATCTCGAAAAGCTGGCCTTTCGCCAGTCTCGTGATAATTATTCGTTTCATAAAATTTAAATGACACGAATTATTTTGGTTAAATTTTCATGATTTAATAAAAGTTTGATGAAACTGATGACTAGTTATCAAAATAGTCAAATTGATCTACGAATCCAAAAAGGAAAAAAATTGATATATTTAAATTGAAAAAAGGGAAAAGAAATAGCACGACGAAATAGTAACGTAAAAATGTACTAATCTATAAAATACAACAATTAATAAATCAATCTGAATTACTAGAAAAAAAAAAATATATATCGAAAGTGGTTAATACTCGAAAGATAGATCGTTCCGAACTTAAGTGATCGACATGTTAACCAACAGGCTATTATTACGTCACTTTTTCCAGCGATTAGGAGGGCAAAAAAGGGAGGGGGGAAAAAAAATGGAGAGATAAATACGCGCTCGGTGAAATCGATCGGGAGGAGGGGGGGGGGGGGGGAGGAAAGGACGTTTAAACGACGGAAGTCGAGTTGAACGTTGCTCGAGGAATTAATATGATCGAGCGTGCAAGAGAAGTTTCGTTGTGAAATCGTGGCGCGTATGAAAAGTGAAATTACAAGGTGTTTAATGCACTTCGTAAACCGCGGTATTAGGGGATCTTGGTGAGAAAAATAGTGTCTCTTTTTTCTCTCTCTCTCTTTTTCTATAGAATCATAGCGAAATATGAATTTCATAAAAGTATAAGATTAAGATGACTGCCTTTTTATACGTGTCATCAATTATACTTGATCGAATAACATTTAAAAAAGTGGAAAAGTGTTTAATAATTAAAACTCGAAAACGAATTCTATTTCTTCTAATTAAAGAAGCAACACGATTTCCAGATCTTTATAAGAAAATAATTCCACAAGAAAGGAAAGTAGAGGGGAATTAAATTTTTGCTTCAAGTTTCGTTGCAAAAAGCAAGCAAGATTTTACGAAAAATCAATTCAAAAATCTAAAAATAATCAACGAGGAAAGATTTAGAGTCTATTTTTCCCGGGCCTGTTAATCATTACTCATTCTAACGTTCATCTCGAAGACAAGCGAGCGTGCGATTGTCAAATACAAGTGCAAGTATCAGTTCATCTCTGTTGAGAATGGAAATACGGGGCTACGTCCCCGTTGGAACTGGCACGGTTTCTGATTCTCTAAATCTACGAGCGTCGTCGATGTGACAAACGTTTCAGTTTCACAGTTCTTCCCGTCATTAAACCCGGGCGACAGCCAGTCTACCGGTGGACAGTAATAAATATATACGAATGGGGGCGACTACAGTGCGTGGACCAATCGTGGATGCTTTGATCTATTCTCGAAACCGTGCCATTTTATCCACCTGCGAACATTTTACGAAATCACGCCCTGTTTCCCGCGCGTTTAATTTCAGACGATCGTGAATCATTATTTTCTATCATTATCCCGACGTTATCGGATGAAGAAGAAAATCGAAAATCCCCTTCTATCGAGATAATGTTCCTTCGAGGAAAATATTCTTTCTATTCGAGATTTGATAAAATGACGAATATGATATGCTTCAAGAGAAATAAAATAATCTTGGCTATAAATGTTTTAAAATTAATAATTGTTATTCTATCAAAATACGTAATTGATGTGTTTGTATCTATTTATAAAAAAAAGTGATTGAACTCTTGTATTACGAATTCTTCCTGGAAATCGTTTGATTTTTATCAGGAATTTTTTCTGAATCAATTATTTTTAAAAATAATAATAAAGGGGATATTTACCTACAATATTCAATATTTCATTTAATATATTACATACAACATACATTACGTTACTATACTTTATACAAAATTTATTTTATAACAAATTAATCTATCTTATTTATCGATATACGTAATTTAATAATAAATTGATAATCATTTTATTAAAAAAATATCCGCCGTTAAAATAATAAGAAATAACACGTAGAATAATAAAAACGTTGCAGAAATGAAAATTGAAATATTAACAATAATTATGTAAACGAATAATAATTACGAAACAACCATTAATCATGACTGGTTGCAACGCGATGTTAAAAAACACGATGTAAACAAACGAGATTGGATCGATTTCCACGTGAAAAAAAAAAGAAAAAAGAAGGAAAAGAGGAAAAAAAAGAAAATTGAGGCGCAATCGGTTGATACCGCGGTGCGTACACATTTTTACGCGCGAGCAAAACAACTGTTCCGACGAAAAATTCAATTAATCACCATCCCGTCGATATTTCATCTCCGCAGAGATGGACAGGCGCAATTTGTACGTATCAGGAGCGATAAATTACCAACGTGGACCGGCTCGATCCGCGTAGACTTTGTTCTTCGCGGATTCATAGGTGAACGAACGAGCGAAAGGAGTTTTCACATCGAGAATTCGTCGCGATCTTGCAGCGATAAAATTGCCCGCGTGTCGGGATTACTGTCATTTCCAACTTCATGAAGAGCATTCCCCCTCGTTAAACCTGTAAAGTTTTCACAGATCGATCGAAAAGGGAAGAGTGATTGAAAGACAGAAAAGAAAAAATCTTCCTTCCTTTCCTGAATCGTTCAAAATTTAAATTTGAATTTTCACATAAATCAGAAGCAACGAAAACTCGTATTTATTCCGCTTTCAAATTATTAATCGAGAGAGAAATAATTGTCAACTTAACATACCAAGAAAATTGACTACGCAAGATCTATCTGAAAACACGTACACCTCGTATCATAAATATTTGTCCAAGATTATCTTTATTAAATATAATTCAACACGTTTGATCGAAACTCGGAAAAGAATTTTCCGAGCATCAGAAAGGGTGGAAAGAAAATTTGGCAAATTAATAGTCTCGCGTTTCCAGAACCCGCGCGAAGAGGAACGAGGAGAGAGATGGAGCCACTTATTCCGACAACACCGGTCACCAGCTGGATGGAAATAAATGAAACTACCGGGAGAAAAGTATTTCGGTACGGGCTAACCGGGCGATCTATTTTAAATTTCGCGGGGAGATATAATAAATTCAGGAATTACCGCTCGCTTAATCCTCCCCCTTCCCCCTTTCACGATTCGCGCGTGACAATATCCGCTCCTCCTCCTCCTTCCTTTCGTGCAAGCACCCCCCAAACCTTGCCTCTCCTCCCCCTGCGCGAAGATGCGATCAAGAGACGAGAGAGAATTCATATTTTATCCCCCGTGTCGCGTGCTGTTTCGCGCGAAAACGGTACACGCGAGAACCTTTTGGTAAATAAATTGAGCGTGGCGGGCCACCGCCGATTATTTACGAGGCCGGGGGCGCCCCGGAGTCGACTTAATTAATTTTATGTAAAAATATGTCCGAACGCGAGTCGTCGACCGGGGAGGAGAGCGCGAGGAACGCGCGAGGTTTGATAAAGTGTTAGCCGGTGATCACGCACCTGCCCGCCGCTCGCCCAATACGTCGCTCGAGAGCGTAACCTTTTTTCAAGCGTTCGCTCAAACGCTCAACTTTTTCCACCGCGCGCAAGCGTGAATTAATGGCGCACCATTTCTGGACGTTTGGACGACGAGCAATTCGGCTCGATCCGCGTGTCGACGAAATTTCGAGTGATTTAGCCTCTTCCTCTCTCTCTCTTGCTCTGCTTTCGAGGAAACTGAAAGGAATTATTTCGAAAATATCGAATATACGTTATCTTGATATCCATTGGGATGTAACGAGAAGTGAAAAGTAATAAGAATTAAAAAGAAAAGAGAAAAAAAGAAATTTGGAACGGTGCAATATTCGAGAGCTGAGGAAATCAAGCAAGGAGAAATCTCGATCATTGCAAGCCATGTTCGAGGAGTTGGACGGCGTGCGTTGGAATGCTCGAGGAAGGAAGAGAGGAGAAAGGCAAAGTAGTCGTGGCCGGGGTGGATTTGGAGATCGAGATTCCGCCTTGATGGATGCGGCGGGGGTGGGTCTGGGTGTGGCGAAGAGGGTGCGCTGAGATCGCTCTCGCCCCGAAGAATGAATCTCTTCGCCTTTCCACGTATCCACACGTAAGTTTCTACACGCGAGATCCCTTTTCTTTCTAGACCAACCCCCGATCGTTCCTCCAGTGACATGCGTGCCACGCGTGCTGTGCGCACGCACCATCCCCCAAGTAAATTTTCTTCCTCGTAGAATCTCGATTAAAATCGAAAACTTTGAAAATTAGTCGAAAATTGCTCCTTGTATCATTTATCCAATGATTGTCCAGTGTTTAATGATAAAATTCATTAACATTGAATTTATAGAAATATTCAAATTGTGCTCAAATTGCATTGTTATAATAGAAAATTTGAAAAGAGAATTATCTTTTTTATTTTTATCACTTTCGATTCGAAAAATATATTTGGACGAAAATAATGTAAATTAAATGTAAATTATTGCATCTAGAATAATTTAAATTCTTCGCGATTGAAATTGCATTAATCAACTTAAACAAGCAACGCGGCGATATTTCGCGCAAAATGATCTCGCATTGAACATAGAACCGTGACAGGATGCTCTCTCGCGGAAACTTTTGGAATAAGAAGACGATCACAGGTTCAGCCTGGGGCAAGTAAATCGAGACGTACGCTAAACTGGAACTGTACAAAGTACCGTTTCATAAATCTTGGCCGGAAAAGCGGGCGGCGTTTCAGAAGGGGGCGGATGGAAAAGAAAACTGTTGATAGATGAGGAAGACGGCGGGGAGGTCGCAGCGCCGGGAGCACGAGCTGTGTTGGAAGCATTATTTCGGAGACGGTGTATGATATTATAAACCAAGGGGGGATGAGTCTGAGGAGGCTCTTTCTTCTTTGTGTGTACGTTGTGCATCTCGTGGAAGGAATTGTATGTTTGTCGAAGATTATTGCGTAAGGTATAAAATTGAAAATAAACATAATTATTATTATTAGAATAATTGACGATTATGTTGTATATAATACAAAGAATTGTTGAATAGTTGATATAATGAATTTTATGCAGTTAAAATATATAGCAAATATTATGGAAAATTTTCCTCATGTAATTATATCATAATAAGAAACCATTTACACGTTAAAAATGAAATACACCTCAAATTTTCGTGTAAAAAAGAAACTAAAAATTTTGATCAAAATCTATTCAAAAAGTAGAGAATAATGCGCCATTGAACTCGCTTTTTGAATTATTCCGATATCTCAATCGATTGCCGAGATGTGAACTCTCAAAGTTTCCATAGCGGTTAACACAGAAATTATGAATGGATCTAGTGACCTATATATTTTTCCTGGAAATGCTACGTTTTTCTAGGAATCGCGTCTGCCGCTTGTCTGGAATTTGGGATAGGTCATCGAATGGAAGCGGAAGCGAGAGGTCCGAATAAGCGATAAAGACGAAAATAGTAAACGATTAAAAATTACCCTTTCTTTTACACGACGATAACTCGGGAACCGGAAGTCGTATCGGGAAAAACGAAAGAGCGTTTCAAAGGGTAAGATTCCACGCTTCTAACAATCTTTCATTCGTTGACCGGAAGTCACTATCTTCGGAGTTATAGCGATTCAAAGTTTCCTGAATTTTAATAGAGTCGAATCGCGTTTAAGATAAACGATTAAAAATCACCCTTTTATTTGTACGATGATATCTCGACAACCGAAACTCGTATCGAGACAAATGAAAAAGCGTTTTAAAGAGTAAGATTCCACGCTTCTAACGATCTTTCACTCGTTGACCGGAAGTGATTATTTTCGAAGTTATAGCGGTCCAAAGTTTTTCTAATTTCAATCGAATTTTAAGACGAATTACAGTTCAAATTAAATTTAAACGAAGAACTCGTTAAAAATAACGAAGAAACCGTTATTACCACACACTCGACAATCGAATTACAACATCTCTAAAGTTGAAGACGTCTATATTTTCATTTGAGCGAAGAGAAATGTTTTGCTTTGAAGTACGAAGCGCGTTGGACGGATAATGGAACACAAATGGAAGACAGAAAGAATAAAGGATAGGAAAGATATGAACGAGCAATATATCAACGGTAGTTGGCAGAAAGACGGAGTCTCTCCTCCGAGAGACTCACGTCCTCCTCGTTTCTTTTTATCCCACGCAGTCAAGAAAAATCCCCGAATAATCCGGTTGCAAGGATTATCCTGCCTCTCGCCGATCTTCCCTTGTTTCATAATAACTCGACTCGAATACTTTAATTCAACTTCTCTGCTCGAATTTCGAAAAGGTAAGTATCGAAAGAGTATCGTTTCATTTCAATCATCCTCCTGAATGACAATTTCAAATATTCGTAGATATCTCGATAAATTATTACAAAACGAAAACATTTCCCACGATTTCCAACGCGATATTTTCTACTCCGCTCGACCTCGCTCAACCCTCGTAACTCGCAACAAAGTGGTCAAAGCTCCTTCCTTCTCGAGCGGACGCGTCGAAACGCAACAACATTCATCCGTAAGAATGCGCGAAAGCGCAATGGGTGTCAAGATCCGTCAGAGTTACATAAATACGTGTGCAGTCCCGGGAAACATGGGCCGGAACGAATGTATTTACGCGTGGAAAGCGGTCGGCCGGTCGCGTTTTATGGTGTAATAAATTTATTTAAAGGACATTAATGAATGGCGGCCCGGCTTAATGGCCCCGCGCGAGGGATCCGCGCGATTATGTAACCGTAATCGTGGCGGTGATCGCGATGGAACAGGTATGAAAATTGCGCGCGCCATTCGCCGCCGCCGAGATCGGGGCGGCGTTAAAAGTGGCGCGAGAGAGGGCTATCTAATCGCCGGGCCGAGCAAACAACAAAGTTTAGATTCGCAATCGCGACGCTCCACACGTGCGATCGTGCACACGAAACGCAATAAAACGCGTGCGAAACTGGTGGTGGACTCGTGGAATCACGGTTGCGAAACGCGAGGAGGATCGTAAAATTTAAACGGTGACAACCGAGTCCGCTGGCGAGGTCTTCTTCTGTTTGCGAAACCGATGGAAATATTGCTTCGATTAAGATTTTTCTATTATTTTATTATTTCGCAACTGCGTTTTAAATTTGTGTTCAGTGTAAAGTTAGGAAAGGAAAGATATATACAGATGTTATTATTTAATAATGGATGTAAGGAAAAACGTATGTACGATATCATTTGTCGTATCGAAAAAAGTTAATAGCAGGATAAGCAGAATATTGTACATTCATCGAGATATTGCTTTCTTGTATTATCTTGTTTTCTTGAAATAATTGTAATTTTATAGATGTGACGTAAAGTAAAATATATTTGAGAGATCGCAAGAAGTTGCAACATTTTATTAGATCATTAATTATCACGTTTCATTGCGTTATTAAAAAGTCTTATGTGACTTTCCAGTCTTAAATGAAAATGATAGAGATAGAATTCAATAGAGTAATAAAATACAAAAGTTGAGGAGGAACAAGTAGTCTTGATCGTTAAGATCACTTGATACTAAAATACTAAAAGCTTGTAACATACATTCGAATAACATAATACTTGCAGATTAGAAATTACTCAATAATCTTAAAGATTTTTTTTCTTTCTCTACGAGAACCTTTCTATTTTTCATGATAAATATATTTCTCAAATCTCTTTCCTCGCACAGAAATAATATAAAAAAAATTCAATTCAATAATGGAACACGATCATCCATTCCTCTGCCAAAACTTTCTACCAAAATAATCCAAATTATATATAATTTTTTAAACTTATTTCCACGTATCCCATTTCAAATTATTCCAAAATACTGAACCATTCCCAGCAATTAGACAGGCGCGACGAACTTTCCCAATCGAACTTTCCCTACGCCGATCAATTGTTTCCTAATTTAGAATTTCTTACGTCACTCGTTTAAGACGCTCGCATTTAGAGCCACCCTTCCGTGTGTTCCTTCTGCCCCATTCTCATACCGACACTCCCTTTATCGATCTCTCCACCCTCTCTCTCTCTCTCTCTCTCCCCCGAGCTCTCTTTCCTCCTTTTCTTTCCGCCCCTCTCTTTTTCGCCCTCTTTCGCTTCCTGTCGCCTCTATCCATCTCGCTCCCCCTCCCCGCCAGCCAAGCGCCTCCATCCCGCTTCACCACCCGGTTACCCCGGGGAAAAGCTAGAGAACCGGTTCCATCCTCTTCCTTCGCAGACGCCACCACCATCGAAGCAGCCTCTATAAACCCGACCAACCAGGAAGCACGTATCTGCCCTTTCGAATTATCCGGCTGGCTTGCCGCCCTTTGTTGCACGAGGAATTTCGTTTAATTAAAATGAGACTAGTAAGGGCCGAGCGGCTTCCTCGTGAGAGGAAGCCTCGCTTCTTCGTCTTCGATTGTGTCAGGTGAGAAGGGAAAAGAGAGAGAGAGAGAGAAGAATACAGGTCTTCTTTTCTAGTTTTCAAAGCTTGCTAAAAATCTATTCTCGATTTGCTTCGGTTTAATTTCGAAGGAGAATTGATTTCCGATGGATAAAATCGATATTTGATTTGGTTGGAAGTCCACAGGATTTAATGAAGATGGACAAAATGACAGAGGGGATTGAATCAAGATTTAATTTCTACGATCCTTTTTACGGATATTTGCGAAATAATAATTAAAAATATGTATGAGAAGGATGAAGGATTTATAACTTTTGCATAAAATAAAAATTAAACGAGAATATAAAAGAATTAATATTCTTGGGTTAAAAAAAAGAAATTTGCACAGTTTAAAATATAATATGAATTTGAAAAATTTCCTACTTTATTTTCATCAGCGACGGCATTGAGCAGGATATGCAAATTTAGCATGGAACGAGCGGATAACAATAGCGGAAAAATAATCATACGACCATCGTTGTTCCTCTCCCTCTTTCGTCGGACGTAACATTCTCTCATTGTGACCACGCGGAAATTAGACTCGATTGCGATCTTGGGAGGTGTAAACCGGCAAAATGGCGGTATTCGAAGAAGGAGATACATTGTTCAGGGCGGAGCCAAGCCACTGGAAAGGGCAGACCGGTGTTAATCGCGCTATCGAGGTGAGAGATCGACTAATTAACACCGAGTTAATCGTTCTAACTCGAATCAATCGCCGCCATTCTGAACTTGTTCCACGAATTTTTCACGATGGAATGAGATAATTGCAATCCTGTCAATTATATAACCACCAATCTCGGAATAACGCGCACGTAGATGCTTCAAAAAAAATATTCCAATTCGCACAATCTTTTTCTTCCGTTTATCTTTCTATCTATCATCCATCAATTCAAAGAATATTTCTCACAGGCAACAAATATCATATGGAACAACAGAACAGCTTCACAGATCGAGGAAAGGAAAAATCTATCATTAGCATCTTCTTTCTATATTTATATCAAGCGAACAAAAAAAAAAAAGAAGAAGAAGAAAGAAAAGAAGAAAAGAAGGAAAGAAAGGAACCAAAAAAAAACCATCGTCATCCATCACTGTCACGGGTATCACCGGTCCAAGCTTAAAGCTGCGTTCACACTTCACCCCCATAGAAACTCCTCTCCCCCGCCAACTCCTAAACGATTGATCTATTATGGCCCGTGCACACTGTTCTCCTCTCACTCTTGATGCTTCACGCTTCATCCTACTCCATCCTACTCCCTCGAATATATTCCATAAACGTTGGAAGGAGAAAACAGAACAAAAAAAAAAGGAAACCTCGAAATCCCCCCCTCCGATTATCCTCCCAAACGACGATCCTCTCCCCCCTCAACAACGCAAAGTAGATCCAAACAGACAGACGAGAAGTTGAAAACCGGCGGGTTACGATTTCGATTGACCAACCAGGAACAGCCGTTATAAAACTCTCCAAGAAGTTTTTCTTACTCTTACAAGGTCTACTTAATCGTCCACGAGAGACGACACGGAGGCGATGAGACACGGAGAGAGTGGAGAGAGAGTGGATTGCAAGGCGTCGCGGCGCTGGTCGGCACTAGACTTGGCGTCGGTTCGTTCGTTAGCTGGACCCTCTTGCTCGCCCGTATTAATTTGCTTCCTCCTCCCCTTACCCCCCCGTCGACACCGCCGCCGCCCCCTCCTCCTCCTCCTCCTCCTCCTCCTCCTCCCTCGAACCTGCCCCTCCCCTTCCCCTCGAAACGAAAAGGGGGGCTCGAGGTCGCCCTCGCCCTGGTCTTAGTTTCCAACGGCCGCCGCGCGCATGCGGCCTCCGCTAATCACCCTTCGTCCTCTACCCCCTCGTCCACAACCCTCCTCCTCTCCCTCATCCTCCCTCGCGATGCGCTTTCTACGCGAGAGGGGAGGAGGAAAGGAGGAGAGGGGAAGAGAGGGATAAAGAGAGGGAGGGAGGGAGGATCAGGAGGAAGGTGAGGCGGCGGAAAATTAACTGGAACCTACCGCCACCGTTCTCTGTCTGGCCTCGGCTCGATGAATGGTGGAGAGATTGGCCGGAAGTTGGCTCCGGTCTCTGTTCAACGAAGGGACGTGCTCCAGACCTAGTTCGAGCTAGTTAGTCGCGGCCGTGACCTTCCGGTTCGATGGAAATTAAAGCTGGAGAGAATGGTGGAGGCAGGGAGGGGGGGTATATAACGTAACGAGTAAGGTCGTTGATTGAATTGTATGACGCCTAATTTTAACGCCGTGTTTCTTCGACGAATGGGATATTGATTGTTATTTGTTTAGTGAAAATTCGTTCCGTAATTTATTTAGATTTAGATTACACGTTTTATTTGTAGTAACTGATATAATAAAATGTAACTCTAAAAACTCTTCACGCAACTATTTAATTATTTAACTTTGTCTGTCTTTTAATTTGGCCAATTTATCTAGACCAATCGGATAAAAACTTCGATTCGAAATTTTCGATTGAGAACCAATCCGATATAAAGATAAATTGTAAGAAAAAAAAGAAAAGGAATTGGACGTTCGAAACTCGTAACACGTAAAGCACACGTGGAAGCCCGCGTCAAGAAGTTCGATGGACTGACTCCCTCCCTCTCCCTCTCTCTCTCCCTCCCTCTCTCCCTCTCTCTCGCCTCGAAATTGCGCTCCGCCTCGAGAGGAGGACATATCGCCCGTTTCTCCAGCAACCCACACACAGCGCGCGAATATAGGCGCTCGTCCAACCACCCAACGAATTCCAGCGTAATTTTCATAGCTTTCGGCGGGGCAGGTGATATTTTATCTGCGGTTACGTGGATGGAAGAAACGGCGGGAGGAACGTCACGCGAGCTTCATCCCCGGCAAATTGGCCCCGGTAAAAATGCGCTGCCTGATCAACATCTACAACGAGCCGGTGTTAATGCCCCCGGCCCACCTTCCAACTTCCCGCTACGATGAACCGAACCCGTCCGTCCTTCGGTTACGTGGGCCACCGCCGACGACGCCGAGAACGATAAAGCGTCTCCTTTTTACGGCCAATGAGGCGAAAAATTGCTGACCTCCTCCCTCCCTCCCCGATTTTCCAATAACTCGTTTACCAGCGCCACCCTCTTGACCCAACCGTTTCGGCTCGAAAGTCTCGTCACGTCATCGATCCCCCTTCGATCCACCATTAGGCATATGCGCGCGCGCGTGCGAGTTGCGTTGCTGTGGCTACGATGTTTTCGGGTTGTTTAATTGGTTGTTGCCACCATAGGATATGTGCGTATACGGTGGTTGAAAAATTGAACGCAGTGCAAAAGTTGTTTGTTAAAATATTGTTTTCTCTCTCTCTAGAATTAGATGATAGACAGGGATTTTTGTTAAAAGATTTGTTAAAAGAATCGGGTTATTGTAAAATTATGTGATGATAGTTTGGGATTGAATAGAATAGGAATTTTTGTTGAAAGATATTGTATTTAATTAATATTAAATCACGTTTTTTTTTTTAAGGAAGACATTGGTGTACGTATAAGGATTTTATAATCGAGTCGTAAAACGTGCATTCATTAACTATTCCTTGTCGAGCCCGCATTAGCAGCTGACCTGAGCAACAAGTAAATAACACACCACCCACTCAGTCCTGTTTAAATTCACCAACTCGAGGAATAACGATGAACAATAAACGATTAGAATCTCTCGAATCGATGATTCTCGTCACAAGCAGCCCTCGCCATAAATAATGTAAGGAAAGGAACGAGAGAATAATAGCCGGAGCAACCAGTGTCTCGCGCACACCATTTCAATCCGTTTATATCCGCTATAACTTATTATCCTATACAATTTATATTAAAATTCTGGAATTAAACAAAATTCCTTAAAAAAAAAATAATATACACGTATCAAGAAATAATTTGAAATAATTTCCAACATTAACCTTCTTACATACTGCAAAATACAAAGATCGAATCTTAATATTAATCAAATTATCATACAAAGATTCCAAGAATCAGAATTGAAGATCAAAGACAATTAAATCTCGGGAGGGGATTAATTAAATCAACCATCTTTCTTCTCCACCTCGATATAATAATAATAATAATAATAATAAGATCGAAAAGAGGCGCCATTCGCTTCAATACTTTGAAGAAAAAGAAGGAGAAAAGCGGAGAGGAGATGGCTCGATAAAGGCGGATGGATGCACGATGAATCGGGTTCAAAGAGGGCTCGAGGATTCCGGCATATTCGCGATGGCATAAAACAGCGAAACGCTTAGCATAGTAACATCGCGGATAGCGAGGGGGGGAGGAAGGAAGGCGAGCGTCATTACCGTATTGATCGCGGGGGTGGTTCCACTCACCCCTCCCCTGTCCCTCTTTTCCGCTCATCTCCCGTCTCATCCCCCTTGTGATACGCTTCTCGAGGATCGGGCGGGGGTGGAACGAGAAGAGGAGATTCTCGAGGAGAGGGTTGAAAGTAGGGCAACGAACTTGTGACGAGTCCTTGTGACTTGGGGAGGCCTCAAAGGGTGCACGATACCGATACTTTTCGGAATCCCGCGCCATCGCGCCCGTTATCGATCGCTCTCGTCACGTTCTGGCTACGTGATGATTCCGCCCTCCGCCGATGACGCGCACGTCCTGCCTCGCGGCACAGGGTAGCAATGATTTTCGAGTTATCGAGTTATCGGGATTATTTGTAGCCTGAATTTAAACTAAAATCGAGTTAATTTTCAATTATTTTAATTTTATTTTTTAGTTTTTTAGAGAAAAGGTACTTTTGCGTCGATGATCAAGGAAGTAATGTGCAAGAGGGTGTGTCGTTGTGTGGAAAAATGAGAGATATTTTTGTGAGAGATTGGTGTGAATTGAAAATCAAGTGATTTGATAGGTATCTAGATCTTAGATAAATTGAGAATCTAGGATGGTTAATTGAAACTGAATAAATAAAACAATTTGAAATTCTCGAAATTATTTCATCTGTGGCTGATTAAATTTAAATAAAACGATTTGAAATTCTCGAAATTATTTGATTTGCGGCTGACTAGATTTTGATTGCGTACAAAAAGTAATTTTTTGAGAATTGAATGCGATAGTTTGAAGCAATACGAGGATGATTATTATGGAATTAAAAAAAAATCAGGCATTTTCAGTGTATTCTATCGAAGAGAATTTTGCGAATGAAAAAAATGCAAGGTTTGACAAATGTCAAGAAGATTTCTTTTAGAAAATAACGTTGAAAACGTTGGGAAGGAAAATATAAAGTATTTATCTCGAAAAGAATATCTTCCGTTCAAAAGATTAATTTGTCTGCCAATGACGAAATGCACCCGAAATGTTCCGATTCGATGAGGTGATATTGACCTCGAAGCGTGACGTCAAACGAACTTCGTGGATACTTATTTTCTTGCCGTAACTCACTCCTTTACATCCTCACCGATGGGTCCAGGACCCGTTGCAGGACCGGTTTGGTAAGAATCAACCGATCACGGAGGCAAGAAACAACTGAATCACTGTGGTGGCTTTGACCCTTCAACTCGGGAGGAATCGAGGCATGGAACTGCCTCGCGAGCGAATATTTCAAGAATCCGAAAGGAATCGATCCCGTAATATCTTTATTACGTTGTAATAATTAATTATGGAAGGAGATGTTTATATCTCGAGATATAAATGGAGCACGAGGAAAGAGAATGTTTCTTTCCATGGAAATTATCAAGAAATTCTTTATTCAATATAAGAGATTTTTAACTTCTCCAAGATAGATTTGCTTATAATTTTGATTTCTCGTATTAATAATTATACAATTTTTCAAGATTGCAATTAATTAGATCTAAGTATGTTTATGATAAAAATATTGAAAGATTAAGTTTCATTTACTTACATTTAAAGAATAAAAATACGATCGTTTTTCCATTATTTATCGAATCATCTTATCATTCCACTCAAGAAACACTTTTCTCAAACGTTCATCTCCACATTCAACACCCTCGAAGCTCAAAAAAATTCCAAATTATGAAGAAACGTTACGACACACAAATGATACACAAAGGAGAGAAGTTATACACGAGTCTATAATATTACTTATATACGCAAGGAGAAATAAAAAATAAAATAAAAAAAAAATAAACTCGATGTTCGCCCCCTTCGTGTGTGGCGTAGTTGTACACGAAGCGACGATAAGTTTACCAGGGCACAATGAGCACGAAAGGATGCGAAGGCCTGTACCAAACAGGTTACAAAGGAGTGGGTTACGTGAATCACGCTCGTGTCGCGTGCAATGTAACCGGGTTGTTCGCGCGAGCAGGATCGCCGCTCGGCAAAGTGTGTGCACGCTCGATCGATGGACGTATCTCTGCGTATCGATGGATTAAAAATGGATTCCAGATTATCACGTGCAGGATGTTGAATCACCGTTTATTGCGATAGATAAATCTATCGATATAAAAGTCCATCTTGTAATCCGTACGAATGGGTTACAAGGATTATTCCGTGGATCGAAATAAGAGAAAGATCGAGGTAATAAATTATCGCGTTGAATTACCTCTATTTTTCTTTTTTTTTTTCGAAGGAATAAAATTTATCGAACAACGATTCAATTTTAAATTAAATTATTATTATTATGGCAATTCGATTATTAAAGGATAGTAGAAATTTTTATGTATAGAAAATATAGAAGAAGAAAAAAATGCTTGAAAAATGATAAAAATTCGAATGGAAGAATATGAGAATGATATTTTTCTTCTTTCTTTCCTCAAAGATTATCTTGAACGATTGACATATGCAATAAAAGATCGCACGTTCGATAACGATACGGGGAGAAAAATTCGCAAGGGAAATCCTGTGTAGAAATTTTAAAAATAATAATTCCTCAAAATTATTACTTGAACAGTTACGAGAACAAACAGAATTACAGATTGCGAAATCGTGCGCGGATTTCGAACTCGTTCGTTCGAAATTTCAGGCTTGGCCGCCGACATGGGAACGAAAGGAAAGAATTGGCCGTGATCGTTAACATAACAGTGCAACAAGTAGGATCGGAATGATTTAATGTAGCACTTGATTACACAGGAAATTCGCAATTTCCATACGGTCTTGCCGCGGCAACGACACACTGACCAACCGCGCCAGAAGAAAGCAAATTGCCGTGAAACCGTGCGTCCTCGTGTGTGCCCCCTTTTTCATCAAATTGCAACAACCTACGTGCATTCCCGTCAGCTGAAACGAAAGGCTGAAACGTGGGTCGACCCTTCTTCTAAATTTTCGAGACGAGTGACGGTGTGTAATTTAAAAGGAAGGGAAGGAAAGATAGATAAAAAAAAAAAGAAAGAAAAAAGAATGGAAAAAAGGAGGATAAGAAATGGGGAAATGGAAGTTATTCGACTGGTTACGTACAGGAACTTTATAATAATCGTGTGCGATTCTCGTTTCTCGTTCAATTGTCAGAAATTATACACGACGAGCGCTAAATCAAGAGCGTTGTGTTGATTGCGCTACACGAATGTGCGTGATAATTGGAAATTAATAATTGGAATAAGTTGGAACCAAGTACAGAGAACCATATTTTTTTATACGTTTTTTCTTTTCTCTCTTAAATTTTCAAAATGTGTTTCGAAAAATATCTCGTGATCTTGTTTATATTTAATCGTTATTAATCGTTATTGATAATCTTAAGTTAGATTATAAATTGATTTAATATTTCAGAATGATATTATTAAAAAGTAATCACCCTTTCAATAATAAATGATAAATTGGAGACTCTTCTTTTTTTAATTTAAAATACCACGATAAAATTAAGTAAGTTATGTATCAGGAAATTATAAAATTGAATATTAAACATTGACAATAATTAAATTGATATAAATTTTTAGATAATAATAAATACATCAATCTTCCAGAGTACTTTGAAGCTTTGTCATATGATAAAATTACATTCAATTTCAAAAAAAAAAAAGAAACTATATAAATTATCAATTTATATAAAAGTGGTGCTAATGAATTCGACTTCTGTGATTTGACGAAATAACAAAAAAACTAAGATAAAATAAAAGGGAAAAAAAAAAGATAAAAGAAATCATTAATATTTTGCATGGAAATAATAATTTATATATATTAAATTGACAGAAAAATTATCTATTATGCTATTTTTGACTTCGTTAATATAAGCAATATAATAGATCATTATTTATGACTAAACTGTGGACGTTTATGAAAAATTTTAGAAATATAAAAATGATATATGACACCATTTGGTGGAAAATGAATGATAAAATAACACCACTGGTAGATCTCTGGAAAAAGATATAAAAAAAACATTTACCAATACACTTGATAATAGTTTCGCAATATTTATCCGAGCCTCGAATCAATTGAAAAATTGGATATAACGTATTTTATTACAGCCAATAAAAATAGAAATGAAGAAGCAATAAAAAAAAAAAAAAATACTTGACAGAATAATTCTCTCGGACGCAATCTGACGACGAATAAACTAAAATAAAGTAAAGATAGAGAGAAATAGAAGGAAAAAATCGCGGAAAAGAGAGAGAAGAATCCTCGAATCCTCTAAGAGATCCCTCTTCTTCCATCCACTTTCATGCAACAATCCACGGTCAACGACTCGCTCGATCCTCTCCCGTTTCAGTTTTTAAGATTGCCTTCTGTCAATGCCACGTAAAATTACCATTCCCGCCACTGTCCGCCGTTATTATCGAGATTACGGATCATTATCGTTGTGCGAGCCGAGTCGAACTCGGGGAGAGAAAAAAAAAAAAAACGAAGAAAGAGAGAAAAAAAAGAAAAAGGAAAAAAAAAGTTCATTTATCCGAACGGATCAAGACGTTGTCGGATCGCGACGGAGGCGTGCATGAATTATTCAGCGAGATCGATGATCCGTTTGGTAAATCGCGATACTGGCTCCCTTTTCCACGTGTCGTTTCGCGGATAAATTAGATCGAATAAACGGGTTCCAATGGTTACAGCACGTTGGAAACACGCTCGATGATCACGACGAACAAGGTTGCGATTGCGTGGCACAATTGCAGAAAATTGGTCGAGGATCCTTTCAGAGAAAAACGCTCGTTCGATAAACGCGAAAAAAGACGATCAAGAGAGAAGTCTTATGCTACTCTTTAAATAGATAGGTTGCTGCTTTTTGTAGAAAATTTTTTTAATTCCTCGAACAATCGTCTTGGTATAATTGTACAACTTTACTTGGGTTGAAATTAACATCATTTGGTGGTTAAATTAATGAGATTCGTGGACTTTTATTAATCCTGGCATTCTATAACATTTTTCAATTTATAAAAACTCAAAGGATTCGAAACTTCCCAAATTCTTCAGAATTATATATCCATCTAATTATTCAAATTCCATTCCTTCAAAATTCTTCCTCGTTAAAAAAGAAGAAGAAGAGGAAAAGGAACGCGAAATATTAAACTTCTTCTAAATTCCTAAATTTCCAAAGTTGGAAGAAGGGAGGGGGGAAAAAAAAAAGAGAAATTTAAAAAGCAGGGGACACCGTGAAGTCCCAAGAACGCGGCTCATTGTTCTCTCTCGAAAGAAGGTATCGAGAAAGCAGCAGGAGTATCATTACAGAGAGGAGTTGGTTCGATAAACGAATCGCAGAAGAAACCGTATCGTCGTCGGACGTGCTTCTGCCGATTCTCCTTCCTCCCCCCTCCCCTCCTCCTCCTCGTAGCTAGAATCAAATCGTTAGACATTCCTCCGCGTGGTCCTCGTGAACGAACGATTGAGACGTTCACCACGGCGACTCGTGTGGCGCATACAAGGGGAGTCCTTGTTACCGAGTCCGCCAGTCGCGAGTTGCATGCTTGGTAATCTTTCTCGAGCACGGCTGCAAAAACCGGCGGCCATTTAACCAAGCTTAAAAACAAATCTCCGCGTTGTACCTCGCCTCTCCTGCTCCTGGACGTATTCCACACACACACACACACACACACGCGCGCGCGCGCGCGCACCCCCTCTTTCACGTTTCACGTTGCACTCGACGCAACGACGGACACGCGAGAGAACGTATCACAATGCCTAACGAGTGCCCTCGGTGTGCTTGATACGTCGGGCTACGTACTGGCATGTTTCTAAAGACACACCGAGTGCTTGTTCTGTTAAGCGCTTCCCCGTTTCGCTGTTTCGCTTGTTACCTTCGTTCTTTTCGGCCTCTTCGCGGTATTCCTTTTTCTTTTCCTTCTTTCTTTCTTTTCTTTCCTTTCCTTTTTTTTGAGAGAGAGAGAAAAGAAAGGTTTCTCTTAAGAAGGGATACGAATCGACGATCATGGTATGTCGGGAGGAGTTTAAGTTTAAAGTTTGACGATTTGGTATTATATAAGAAATGACGAGGCGAATTAAGAATTGGAAGATTTTGAAAAGTTTGCTTTAAAATTCTTTTTGGTTTCGTGAAAGAGAATTTTGAGAATTTCTTTTTTTCACGGATTGGAAAGTAGTATATGATAATATTATAAAATGAAACATAATGTGTATTGTAAAATAAAATTTTGAAAATCAAGTGTATATGATTTACGTGTTCGTGCTCGACGA
Source organism: Apis mellifera (assembly GCF_003254395.2). Classification (NCBI taxonomy): domain Eukaryota; kingdom Metazoa; phylum Arthropoda; class Insecta; order Hymenoptera; family Apidae; genus Apis; species Apis mellifera. The sequence continues at coordinate 9,818,095 of NC_037644.1, read as the reverse complement.
GCAAACAATGTTTTCTTGTATCTTTCGAGCTGCATTGAAATGTATAATTACGAAAGGGTGGCAATAGAATCTTTTTCGTGATGTTTCGATAATGTCTTTCGCCCATCTAGATTGAACGGTAAGTTAAAAAAAATGTATCACTCTTTCTTGATCAATCTTACGATATCACGGCTAACTATCGTGGACTGTGTAACTTGCATCACGTTTTTTCTTAAAACGATTATTAAACACGATTTTATCTCGGGGCAAAGCGATTCATTAATAACGACAAAGCGAGTAATTAATTCGAGCGAGTTTGAAAAGGGAGGGAAAAAAAAAGAAGAAGAAGAAACGGAGTCGATACTTTATCGCTTACTCTTAGCTCAATAATTCGAATGAAAAAAAAAAAAAAAATGAGATTGTCGCTTGTTTATGGCACATGGAAAAACAACACGATAATTTATTTACGTGTGGTGGTAATCAAGGTCTAGATCGTGATTCATGAATTATTTAAATAATTCAAGGCACTGACAAATTTGCAGCTCTTAAACATTATACGGCAAACTGGTTATCGCCCACATGATAAATCAAGTAGCAACCGAATTTATGCATTGCTACACGGTTCAAACGCGTAGGTGATACTCCATTCTCGAAATTAACATGTAGGATGCGAATCTTGTGTAAGATCAAATTTCTTGATATCGTTAATTTATCACTTTTCGATATTCCCTTCTTTTTTTTCCTATCATTTTTAATTCTTTTTTCTTTCTTCTTTCCTCTCGTGAATGAACCAATAAACATGGATGGATTTTTTTAAAAGTATTTCGTCATAAAAATTCTAATGAAATAGAAACATCGAATTTTGTAAATACAATTGTAAAGTAATATCCAAATTTTAGTTTCTCTTTAAAACCTTATATATATAGAGAGAGTTACTCGTTTTAAAAATTTTGACCATTTCAAATCCACTAACTATATTCCAATATATTTTCGATATTTAAATTTTCAATATTTACACATTCAACCAATATGAGACGCCTACGCAAAAATCTTCTCGGCTGAAGAAAATCCAGAAATCCGGATTACGTTTACGTACACATACGTTAACAGTTCTTAACTTTCTTCCAAGCAAGGAATTGCAAAATTCCCCCGGTATCTCGTGGGAAAACTGACTCATCGGAGCGTGTAGCACGGCGAGGAAGCACGGTTGAAATGATATTTCTCGTTGCGCGCCTCTGATCCCGGAGACGTCTCGTGGAATAGAACGGCGAACGGCCACCATAAAGGGCCGTAGCTAAGATTTCCATGAAACGAGGAATCCTCCTCGTTATCTCGTCGACGAGCAGGCACAGCCTCGGGCCATCTCTCGATCTCGCGTGATAAATTGCGCGCGAACGCACGTGCGTGTAGCGAAGCGCATTCCGCGTGTGCCCACGCGCGCAACGCGTGTAACTGGGAGCAGATAAAAGGGAGAGGAGGAAGAAAAAAATTTTGAAACGAGAGCACCGACTAGACTGTTGAAGAACGATTAATTACATGTCCGGATCATTGCGATTTACGCACACAGTGATTGGATTATCGTGTCCTCTTTGACCAGAGAATATATATAAATATCATATTTTTTCCATTGGAATTTTGTTTTTTAGAAATAGAAAATTATGTGTATGATATAATTTAAAAAGAATTTGATATATATATATATATATATGTGGAATAAATTAAGAAAAATGTTAATAATTTAGAAAGAAAGTGGATCTAAAATACTTTAAATAACACGTTTCGAGAGAAACGCGTACCAAATTGATCCGGCGATTTTTCATTAGATCGAAGACTGTCGCAAGAAGGTTGTTGTGCAAGAACGAAGAAACAGCTTTGCGACTTACTTCCACGTACAGAACGTAACAACAAATCGCGGGACGGGATCAAATTGCAAACTTACGCCCACGCGCGCATTTTGCGGCACGCTTTGCCGTCACGTGTGCAAAAGGTTGAAAGCTCGTTCGCTCGAGTTGACACGTACGGGCATACGTAGGCAGCATACGGTTCAAGATTGAAAACTATAGCTCGATATATGTAGAACGGGACACGGTGGAATAAAAGCGAAATTCGCGATTTTCGACCGGTCTAGCCGCGGCGAGACATGCGTGGGCCGACGCCATGATGGATTACAAAGACCTCGAGGATTGCGTTCATACGATCCTTATTGTGAATCGTAACGTGAAATCGGTGATTTAAGTAAAATGGAGCGACGTGAATACGATTGTATATCGATCCTTCCTTACGAGTCATTCGATCGAAGATCGATAGCAGAATGAATCTTATAAATATATTTTCAACGCTGTCAATTATTATATTACGACTATTAAACATAAATATTATAATAAACATACGTTAAATTAATATACTTACGTCGCAAAATCACAAATGAAATTTAGAATTTTTATATAAACAATACGAGAAAAGATTTAAAAAATTTCATCGTCAAAATCCATTCGAGAAATAGAGGAAACCGTGCCATTGAAATCCCTTTTTGTTTCATCCGGATATCTTAATCGGTTGCCGAGATACAAGGATTGAAAGTGTTCGTAGCGTTTAGAAACTATGAATCGGCCCTCAGTGGCGATCTAGTGACATTTCTTTTCCTGGAAATGTGTACTACGTCCTTCTAGGAATTGTTTACTATTCTAGGAATTTCGCGTCTGTTGAAGTTTGGGATAGGTCAATGAAAGCAAGCGTGAGCGAGACAAGGATAGAAATAATAAACGATTAAAAAATTACTCTTTTCTTTACACGACGATATCTCGGGAACCAGAAGTCGTATCGGGATGAATGAAAAAGCGTTTCAAAGGGTAAGATTCCCCGCTTCTAACGATCGCTCACTCATTGATAAAAAGTCATTATCTTCCGAGTTATAGCGGTTCAAAGTTTTCCTAATTTTAATCCGGTTGAATCGCGTTTAAGATAAACGATTAAAAATTATATTCTTTTCTTTGCACGATGATATCTTGACAATTGAAAGTCGTAAATCGGGATAACTGAAAGGCTAAATCGTTTATCTATCCGAAAGTTATTTCGTTCTTCAATTCCTCGATTTTAATCGTATACAAATAAGAAAAACGAATCCTATTATTTTGATTAATAATTCTAATAGATTATGTCGAATATAAATTAAAAAAATAGCAAAACGAGTTAATTAAATTAAGATATTATGTGTAGATTTACTATCAGATATTTTAAAAAAGATATCTATTCAATTTCTCGGCACTACAGAAGTCCGTTCGCATAATTAAATCCGACTGCTTTTCATACAGCTCGACGTATATACACATTCTTTCTTCTTTCCAATTAAAGCATCATTTATCAAAGGAGTCGTCACTACGAGGCTTCAATTAACCATCCCCAAGAGAAAAATGAAATGCATCGTCTACCTATCATCCCGTCTTCATCTTCAACGGTTACTCATTACCACGAAAAGCATCCGGGAAGTGTATAGAGATGCACGACGTGTAAACCGGCTTCAAAGCTCGATTGTGAAACTGGCTACACCGTTGGAAAGGAAAACGAAGTAGCAAAATAACAGCATGCCACAACCTATTTGACCTACGTGTATTGCATTTCGCCACAAGTTGCAGCCAATAACCCAGGCAGAGATAAACGCCTGTCATTTAGGTTATGCACGTTCTATGCGAACTATGCACCTATGTATACGTTCCACCGTGTTTTTTGCAACAATTGCCTATCCTTTTTTGCATCTCATCCATCGTACGTTAATTTTTTTTCTTTCTCTCTTTTTCAACCGATCACACACAACTATTCTCGTTCTCAACCCTTTTACTCACCGCTTTCGAAAACACAGTTTCGAAGGATTCCTGATTTTCGACGATATATTTATAATCTTCCTCTTTCGTGAGAAGGTGTATCGTTATCTTCTACCCAGCCGGAAGACGAACTTTCTTCTTTCCGCTCGATTCCATCTCGAATCTACATAATCCATGCAGCCTAATGAGGATTTAATTTCGACCAGTTACCACGATCACCACGGTCAATTTTCATGGCTTTCTGTGAATCTTTCTTCTTACAATTTTTCTTTTTTTTCTTTTTTTTCCTCTCCCTTCGTTCTCTTTTTTTCTCTCGAGGAGGTTGTTTAATGTGTTTTGCTTGAACTGGATTCTCCAAGACGTTGGTGAATTTTTACATAACCACTGTTTTAGTTTAGTTGACGATCGTGTATTTGATAAATTAATCTTTCAATTTAGAATTTTAAACATATCGTTAATAAATTTCAATACAAATTTTTCCAATTCATTTCTTCTATTCGTTTATACATCTATATATATATATCCTAAGGGACTGTATGATTATAATAATTAAACCTAATAATCTTTACTTAACAAATGAATCTATTAAATATTAATCCTCACTGATAACTCAAATAATTACATAATTAAATTGTACCAAATCGTCCAATGTGTATTTATTTTTACAGCTTCTAAAAATTGCTCAAATAGACTTTGCTGTATAAATCGATGTAATTTTTTAAAAAAAAAGAAATCAAAATGAAATCAAATAAAAGCAACTTGATCAATATCAATTGCAAATTGCATTATTTTATACTCTCCATATACCATTTCCCCAACCAGATCACACAAGATTTACAAGAGAGAGAGAGAGAGAGAGAGAGAGAGAGAGAGAGAGAGAGAGAGAGAGAGAGAGAGAGAGAGAGAGAGAGAGAGAGATCCCATTTCCGCGTTCAGAGAGTCAAGAAAGTCCCTATTCCTCCGTCCAATGGCCGAGCAAGCTTGATCACGGCGTTCAGTTAGTAACTCAATCCACACCGAGTAAGGCTTTTCCGGTGCTGACCGGCAGCGTCGGTTTATTTGCTTAGGAGCTCGTTAAGGCTAATCCACGTCTATTTACGCCGATCGATAAGCGATCGAACGGTAACTACCGGTGTCGGCGATACCTCGAACACCTTCTGCGAACAGAGATCACGGAATGGGATTGAATAGGGATTGAATCTTTCTTTTTTTTTTTTCCTCTTCTTTCTTTCTTTCTTTCTTTCCGATTCGATTGAATTCCATCGGTTTCATTGTAAACGGTTACCGTTGGAACAAACTTGATTCGATTTTCAGTCGATGCGATTTTCAATCGATTGTTTTTCTTCCTGTAACGCGGTTATATTCCTCTGCCGAGAAATTATTTTTGTATATAGTTTCCTCAGACTTGTTCTAACATCCTCATTCCTAGTTATGTTATTATTAAATTCGTAAAAATCAAGTCTTATAATGTTCACAAATTATATATTCAGAAATATTTCAAATACTGTTTAATTTTAATGAAAGAAAATTGTAACGCAAACAAAATTTCTAATCATTCCTCTCATATACACCATCGTACAACAAATACACAGTGATAATAAAGTTTATACTTAAATGAAGTATTTATGTTACAGATTATTATTCCTCGTTTGTTATTATATCAAATTATTAAATTTTTTACTAATCACACCATAATTGCACAATTGATAAATAATTAAAAATATTATTACTTGAAACAAACAACTTCTTCCAACTTGTGAAACTCCTCAGATCAAAGGTGTCTCCTTTAATCGCGCGAGAAGAATTAAAGAAATTAAAAGAAAGGAAACGTCACACGGGATGAAATGATCAAAAACAACGCGAAGAAGAAGAGCGAGGAGATTCGCGTCAGAAAAGCGGCAGAAAACTGATCGAGTGGGCAATCTTCGAGCGTGGCTTCCACCTGGACAACCTGAGAAGGGGTTGCAAGGAGCCCGCCCTTGGGGTTTAACGTGCCCCACAGCCCGTAGAACACGCCAGTAGAACCTGCGCCAGTTCCCCCCTTTTTTTTTTCTGAATCGAAAGAACGATCGTTTCACCCTCGATCCTCTATGATCTATTGATCCCCACTCGACCTTCGCGCCGTAATCGTATATTTCATTGGATTGAATTGAAAGGAACCCGGCTACGTTTCTTCTTTCTTTCCCTCCAAGGGCCGATTGTGGTGTCTCATTGTTGTGCAACGACTTCACATTTCACGAGTGGAATGAAAGAGATTTTTTCTCTTTCTTTTCGAAAGTTAACGCGTCCTAAATCGTGCCCGCAGTTAAAAATCTGCGGTTAGCCGACGTAGGTGGCTACGATGCACAGGTTACGTTATAAAGAAGAACGAGTGAAAATTTACTTTACTTTTCATAAAATTAATTCTACGTAGCTTGGCGTCTAGAAATTATTTTTGTTCTTTAATATATTTCATATTAAACATTTATAACATTATATATTCAATAATCAAATTTCATTTCGAGTCAAAGTTTCGAAAAATGAAATATAAAAATTCAAAGAGTTATTATTGAAACTGGAAAATTTACTATACTTTTCTCTTTCGAAAGTAAACGTTCAAGAATGGATTCGTAGGCTTGGTCGACGAGGCGCGATCTAATGATCCATGATCGATTGCCGCGCATCGATGATAATGGGTATAATGAGATGTATTACGGTGCAACGAATAGTAATCGGTGAACATTAAACCTCTTTTAAAATTCTCTTCGCAAATACGTGGTTTCTGATGAACTGGGATATAGGACGGATGCTTTATTATTGAACTTGATGCATTATGTCAACTCGTGTCTTTCACAATGATTGAAAGATAATATTAATTTGATAAGTAGATCGTGCGATTGAAATGATGGGTTGATGAAGGTATACGTGATAAAATAAAAATGTTTAATGAAATATATAATAACTGTAAACATTTGTTTTGACAATATCCCTAATTGAATTATTTCATTTGACGTAAAAATTCTATCGTATATTCTATCCAATATTTCATTTAATATAAATAACATGTTGTAATATGTAATTATTTATTTAATCATTATTTTATAATAAAAGCAAAAGAAGATTACAAAATATTAATTATTTATCGCATTTATTGCACAGATAGTGTTCATTCACAACACCCATCACATCTAAAAGAAGCAGAATATCTCTAATCCCTCGCCATCATTCTCCACCCACAATTACTTCTAAACCTCGAAACAAATCCCTCCAAGTCTTCCCACATCCAAGAATCAAACAGCATCCCATCCTGTTACCCTTCTTCCCTCCAACTAACCCCTCCGTGCAAAAAAAGAAAAGAAAAAAACAACGTCTGTTCCTCAGAGAGAGCCTGAGAAAGTCTCCACCCGAGAATATACACACTCTCCATATTCTCCCTCGACATGCAAATTAGAAACGAAGGGGTGAGAGAAACTGTCTCTCTCTCTCCTTTCGAACGATTCGTCGCGTTGCCGGAGGAGAAAGGGAGAAGCCATCGAGCAACCCCCGAGGAGGATCGCCTCTCATTTTTCCATACGGCATTGCGTGAAAAAAAAAAAGAGAAAGAAAAAAGAAAAACCGTCGCTAATTATGCGAGAACGTGTACGTGTATACCTGGCCCCGTTGGTGAGACATTAATGCTAAAGTTGAGGCATTATGCGCTTATACCTGAGCGTCACAGACAATGGCGTCACGTTAGAATACACGCAGAAAATTCTGTTTCCGCCTGTCACCCATCAACGTCGTCACGGTTCGTTAGTTGCTACATTTATATTAATCACGGGACGAAACCGAACCGTTCCGGACTGGTTTGAAGAAATTTTGGGCTTTGGACGATTTCTCTTTGGTCCCTTTTGGTCGCGTAGAATTTCTTTTCTTAAGTTAATCTTTATTTTATTTTGGAATACCTTAGGAGGGATTGTTTTATGCAATTGGAAGGATTTTTGAAATTAATAATAAAAGGTCAAGATTAGGAAGATTAAATAATTCAAATTGTTTTTATTAATTAATAAATAATATCGTAAAAGAAGAATTTTGTTAGATTAGAAATATGAATTTCTATTATCCATTTTCGACCAACCTTACAGAAAAGATAGAAGATTGAAATTTGAATCAAGTTTTTCTTTGTAATTTCAATTTCTAATTGTTATAATAGCAATAGCTTATCGAGAGTGGAATTATAATTGTTAATTCCCTATTGCATTGTGGTTAACTTCTGATTTAATAAATTGTATCAAATATAATATAATATATAAATAATAAAGTCGTGGCATCCACCTGTCATTCACGTCATTTCAATCAGCCATAACCTTTCACGATCTTTTGTAAATCAATATGCGACACTCTCGATTATCGCTCGAGTTCGAAGAAAGAAGAGGAAACCGGTTTCCAGATGCTTAAGATGCTTGAAAAAATTGTCGTAATATCTGGTTTCAATGAAGAGAATAACCGAAAATGAGAAGATCGAGAACGTTAAAATTAATTTTTACCCAAAATAACATGTATATAATGTAATTTTATACTTTCAGAATTTTTAGAAGATAATTTCGAGAACGAAACAAGAACAAATAGCTATTTGATTTGCTTTTATTTAAATTTACGTAAGAAATGTTCAAAGGCCTGGTCAATGATCTAATAGGAGAAGAAAGTTGCGCGTAATTCCGATTCCGAAGAATTTCAGAGCCACGTCCCCACGGTTTCTTCGAGCACCTTCTGGCGAATAGAGCTTTCTTTTTCTCTTTGGCCCTTCCCGAAAGAAGCACGCCCCATTTCTCATGCTAACTCCTCGATGGTTCGAGCGGAGGCACGGAAAGAAGGACTTTTCAGATTTAAATCGGGACGCGGCTGCGTACGTAGGCTAGCCAACATTTGCATGACACTGTCGGTTAAAAACCACGCCGTTCACCATGGCACGCACGAATACAACTCGAAGGAATAAATCTGAAGTGCGGTGCTCATTGTCGGCCGAAAAGGGGTTGCTAACCTGGCCAAGGGATTAACCGTGGAAACGAAAGGTGAATAATTTCTTCTTCTTTTTTTTTTTTGAAATATATATATATATATTGAAATGTATATTGATGTATTGGAAATATTAGTGTATCTCTTTGATAAAAAAATTTGAAACTCCTTTCTCCACGTGTATCTATATAAACATCTTCAAATCTTTCGTTAATGTATTAATTTTAGATCACTTTCGAATTTCAATATATGCACAATATTTCTATGAATTTATTATATATTCGAATAAATATAAATATTATCGTACGTGAATTTTATTTGCATAGATAGATTGTCCATTAATTAAACCAATTTAAGCAATTTTTTGGTCAACATTATCGTATAAAGTTTTGAAAAAAATTCAGTTTTCTTACAAATTTGAATAACATTGAAAACACTTGCAAAGTGTTATCAAATCATTGACCAAGAAAAATACTATATAAAGGATATGATAAAAAAAAAGAGAAAGAGAGAGAAATAAAATATCTCGCGTGTTAAACTAAACAGAGAACGGTTACAGGAAGGTTTTTACGAAAACACCTCGCGGCCTGTTAATTATCGATCGGGACGATAAATGTTCGCTTATATCACGATCGCGTTTAATGAATTTTCACTGTTCAAAACGCCTCTCTGTTGGGCTACTGCGGAGGTAAAATGAAAAAAAAAGAAAAACGGGTGGAGAGGGGAAAAAAGACGAAAAAGAAGAAGAAAAAAAAAAGAAAAAAGATAAAACGATAATGAAGAGTAATTATAATGACGCTCCCTTATAATGCTCGACGATGGTAATACCGGTGCGTTATACGTATCCGCACACAGGTGCACACACGCGGATACACGATAATTACGTTTCTTTCCGTGCATTAATTCGCGATTCGCTCACGCGTGTGACTGAAATTTCATTTAAAAAGCTCATTGTTTGCGGCGCGTACGAATTCACGAGTACTATTCGCAATAATGATCACGGACAGTTTCCAATTAACAGAGCCGATACTTTGACAAGGGCATTTTCATGCGTGTTTTCATGATCGTTGACGATCCTTTCTTTTTTTTTTTCTATCTCTTTTCTTTTCTTTTTTTCTTTTTTTCGTACAAATCAATGAGTTTTGATTGATTAGAGAATTTCGAGAAACAACGATATTGCGATGGGAGTGTATCATATTTTGTGAAATACGTTTCAAATATAAATTATTATTGTAAAGATTTCTGTCGGGAAATTAATTAATCGTTCTCCGCCTGAAGTGAGCGCAGAATGAGATTGAGATTGAGATTATGTTTCTCTTTCAAATGATAATATGTTTGATTTTTTTTTTAATAAATTCACAAGAATGTATAAATTTAGAGAAAATTAATAGTCTTTTGACTTTACGTTAGATTCGATTTAATTAATTGTTTCATTTTCGAGGTTATAAATTAAACGAGAATTTTCAATCTAGAATAACTTTCCCTATGCTTATTGATATAAAAAGAATAACCAATATACAATTTCGTTTTTATATATTCGAATTTGATCTGTTCAAACATTTATTTTCTGTAACAAGCTGTACAAAATTATTATTAATGGGAAATTAATAATACGTTGGGTTCAGGAAACGAGAAAAGGCGAGGCACGGATTACAAGATCTCTTTTATTAACCCTTTCGAGGCACAAGGGTACAGGAGCATCATCTTAAAGAAAAAAATTTTTCTTTTTGTAATATAAAAGAAAAAAAAAAACGTTTTCCGTCTGGCGTGCTAGATACACACAATTTTATCCACCTTTATATCAGATAAATTTGAATGATTATGTGTACCGTACAATTATTAAGACTGAAATTTACAGTTACTGTTTCAAACTCCTTCGAGTTTTTTTCTCCTTTTTTTTTTTTGCACGCACTACAAGGTGAACGAATTAAGGATATAAAAAAAAAAAGGTGCTCGCTAGCAACTTTATTCACGTTCGAGAAAAAGATAACTATCGTCATTGTCGATTATTATTCCCGTAACTTCGGGAAGCTTTAAATTATAACAGGTGCGGAGGAACGAGAACGAGAGCTTTGGGAATGCACAGCGCGAGCATGCACCGCGCACCGTGTAAAATATTCGAAAAAGTTTTTTTCACTACTGTTGCTATATACTCACTTGTTACCATACACTCGAACGAAAGTTTTTTTTTTTTTTTTTTTTTTTTATTGTCATGGAAGGTGAGAAATTTCGAATACCTGTTGCAACTCGAATCTCTGTTAATAAATTCTCTTCTCGTCGAGAATGGTAATTGACAATGATGACAGTGATTCGATATATTAGTTATCGGAAATAGACAGTCGTAATCTCGTTCAACGGGGATAATGAAACGTTTGATTTTTATTATTATTATTACATATTGCTCGTAGAATTAATATTTTTGAAAGGATTCGTATTTTTTTTTTATTTCGTTCCCTGGCTTTTATTTTGTACAATAGAAACTTTTTTCAGGTATTTTTTACAGGTATAATACGGATCTTTTTAATTCTTTTCGAATTAGAATCACAGTTATTGGAATTAATCAAATATTACGGGAACGAGAGAACGATTTGAATTCAATAACACGATCGAGTTTGATCAAAAAGCAAAAAGCTTATCCCTTTGATTTCGAATTCTATTAATTGAAATTTTCATCCCTATTTGACGCATTCGTATTATTTTAAACTATTCAATTTCCTGTTCTTCTTTTTTTTTATACACATATATAATTTTTCCAAAAATTTCACACAATCGAAATTTATTAATTTCATTATTATTTCAATTATTCGAGAAATCGCACAAAAATGCCTTCTTCCTTTGCCGTCCTCTTTTTCTTGTCGTTACTTTATCTCCCCTTACCCTCCCTCTCCTTTTCTTTTTTCTCTCCCCCCCTTTTTCTGGTTGACTTAATTACATTGTTCGAACGAAGCATTACTTACAATGCAATCAGTTTTGTTTGCGTGCGGCAAACGTATTAATTCCCATACACACCAAAACGAAACGGGGACACCTGCTCCCGCAATAATTTGTCCCTGTATAGGCATGGGTGTGCAGGTGACGTCGAATTATAGAAATTCGTTTCGAAGATTCCCCGGTTCTAAATGCACGCAGATGCGGCCGTGGAACGCGCTTCCTTCTGCCCGATCGAATCATCTCGCACGGAATGGATTTCCATTCTAATTTTTTTTTTTCTCGATACGAATTATGAATAAATTATCATATGGGATAGCAAATTTAATCAGTCGTAAAGAGAAGATTTATCGAGCCGGTTATCAGTTTCGTTTCGTTTCACTGTTCGTTCTGACTTGTTTTAACTTTACTGTTATAAGTGTTTATATATATTATATATATATATATAAGATTTACATGGCTAGTTGCCATGCTCCGATCTTTTTATAAAAATACTGCTACTCTGAAGAGTTCTTTTAAGAAAGGAAAAAATTTATCATTTGGATTATAGAATCGTCCGCAAGAATCATATCGTTATTAATTAAAATTCGGTGTACGCATGGAGAAGTTCGTAATTGGAACAGCAATGGTGACAATGCAACTGCGTCCTCATCCAAAAATCAATCGAATCGCGACGTGTCTCCCTTTGTTACACGATCATGTGTACAATGCACGTTTCTAACCGCTCAATGCAAGTCATTACGAGCCTCGATTATCCTTCTCCGAATCGGACAAAGGTGGACACGGAATTGCGTCATTGTCCTTTCGACTACTTGTGCGGCAAGACGAGCAATCAATGGGACACGTGAATGTGGGTTAGACTTAATATTTAAGTCGTATCGGATCATTTCAAAATTTTCAATCGAAAAGGATAAGAATTCTCTGTTGAGTTAGTTAGCATAAGCTCTGTGTTCCCTATTTCTCATACGGATACAATTTTTTACAAACTCGCCTCTTCAAATACTTTCATTACCTTCTTTTTTGAAAGTTCACGAATTATCACGAATTTTTGATTATTCATGAATAAAGAAGCAAAGATAGCATAACATTTTCTACAATTTTTTCCATCCATTTATAAAGGAAACTGAAATTAAATCTAATCTTCCAGGGTTATCAAAGTTTACAAAAAAAAAAAAAAAAAGAAAAAACCCTCCGTAACATTTCAGCGACGACGGATTTGCATGTTCGACGTACGACGAGCTCGTGTATGCACGAGTCGTTGAACGAGGCGGCGGGGTGGCACTGTAATTACGATTTCCGATCGAGATATCGATTACGGGTACAATGGCAATTTAATCGAGCCGCGCTATCTTTAGAAAAGCCACCGGGCGGAGAGAGAGGCCCCCTCCCCCTCTCCCCCCTCCTTCTGTAACCGCTCGATGCACGTAGTATGTTAATCATTTGCATTTTCGTATGGAGGACGCGAATCGTCGTCCGTACTTATCACTCGCACGGATGGAAAATTACCCGCATCGTTGCCCCAAGATGGGTTTGTAATTAGGCCGATGCCTGATTAAGATGTCGATTGCGCGCAATTTATTCTCCGTGAACCGGGAAGGGGGAGGGAGAGTGTGGATCATAGGCATCTTCGCAGCGTTGTTTCGTCTGAAGAAAAAGGGTGGAAAAAGGAGAAATCGACGGAGGGAGTCGATATTGTAATTATAATGTTTTGATGTTGATCGTGATATGGAAGGAAACGCGATCCTTGCAAAATTTCTTTGAATTTCGAAACATTGTCGATTGAAGAAGATTTGAAGAAATTTAAAATATTTGATGCATTTATATATAAAAGGAAAATTATTGTGTTAAGTTTCGCGTATATAATTGTATTATTCTTAATGAGCTGTTGTCGAATCTGTTGTAAGATTTATGTTACAGTGGAATTCATTTATCGGGACAAATTGATGATCAAGTAAATTTCAATTAAATTTATTATATATATATATATATATATATATATATATATATATATATATATATATTAATGTTTATTACAAATGAAAACAAACGCGTAAACGTAACAATAAATTAACACAGACAGATATAATCATTAAATCCGAATCTAGAGAAATCTAAAAACAGATGGGAATAATCTCGTAACACGAATCTCTATCTATCTTTCTCCAAGATTAATATAAATAGAATTCTAAATCGCAAATTCCTCTCCTCATATAAATCCATATATAATACTTGCAAGAATAAAAAACATTTCCCAAAATCTCCTAAAATAACTTACCAGATAAACGATATAAATAATATCCACGATTTAAAATCTATCCACCTCGAATCGAGAACTTGAAATGAAAACTACCAAATAAATTCACCAAATAATCCTTCGAATCTTTTCTCTCGAGAGTTTGTATCCAAGAGAAGAAGAAGCGTCGAAAAACCGGGGATGGAAAGAGGGTGGACGACCGAGGACGAAGAAGAAGAACAAGAAGAAGAGGAAGAAGAAGAACAAGAAGAAGAACAAGAAGAAGAAGAGGAAGAGGAAGAAGAAGAAGAAGAGGAAGAAGAAGAAGAAGAAGAAAAAGAAGAAGAAGAAGAAGAAGAAGCATCGTCGTGAGGAGTGGCGGACTAAATTACCCGGACGTGGCCGCGCAGATAAGGCTGCCTGTGTACGCGCATAATGCGCCACGTAATGTACAGTCCACGAGCGACCATCCTCCCTGGCCCTCTCCCCCACCCCTTCTTCCTCCACCAGCATCGCTATCACGCCCGGAGGAAGAGGTAGGAACCTATGTACCTACGTATGCAGTCTGTGTGCTCAGAGGCTGGGCACATATTGACCGATACGTACCGCCGGTAGCAAGATAAACAGTCCTCTCCGCATCTGTTCCCCCTCCCGCCCCTCATTCCCCTCCCCTCCCCTCTCTCTCCCACTCACGACTCCCTTTTTACGCTCTTTGACCCTGTCACTGGATTGTTACTGCCTTTGCAACCGTCCTTTCTTTTTTTCTTTTTTTTTTAATCTCTTTTTTCGCACGATCCAAAGTTGATGATCCAAAGTTTTGGCAAAGTTTTCCATCCTGCCACATTTCTTCGTGTTAGATATTGTCTGTTTTTTTTGGATGGGGGAGAGAGGAGAGAAGGAGAATTTAGAAGGTAGAATTAGAAGGTGGTTGGTTTCGAGGAAGAAATAAAAAAGAGAGAAATAAAAATTTGGATGAGCTTGGATGGGGTAATGGATTCTTGGAATTTTGGAAATCGAAGATTTTTTAGAGAAGAGACCTGTCTTTTATTTAGATATTTATGATACTTTTAAGGATAATTTAATAAAATTTAATCCATATAGTTTACATTTACTATAATTTATTAAATTGATAGATATTATTTTTAGGATATACTTCGATTTGAATTTGGATAAGATTTTAGATAAGAATCTAAAAGATGATTTCACGAAATTTAAAAGAATAATCGTCTCCAATAACGAAACACTTTCCAAAGAATCGCTTCGATCGATCACCGAGTCCGAGAAAAATACTCTTTCACCGTCTGAACATCAATCTCGACGATCCACAAGAAGAAGAAGAAGAAGAAGCCTCGGAAACAAAAAAAGGAACAGGCTTGAGCACAGGCGTCACAGGATTCTAATGTTTCACGTGCGGGGGGTAATTCTAAACTAAACTGAAACATAGATTCCTCGTGACGGGATTCCAAAGTGGGATGGAAGAAAAATTCGAAACCACCGTGGGAGATCGCATAAATTGACAATGGCTGGATGAATTCTTTTTCTCCTTTTTTCTTTTTTCTCTTCCGTCGAATCGACGGTTGCCAATTGAACGAGTCGAAGGGCCATCGTTAGGAGGAAGCAGGGCCTACGGCAACCGTTTTCAGTATCAGCTTAAGTGGCGGCTCCGCTGTGCACTCGCCTTTGGTTACACGCGCCGAGTTTATTCGCGTGTCGTGCAAACTTTATGTCGAACCTCGCACTTGAAGGCAAAAGGTACGAATTCCACGGATTGAAATTGCCCGGTTTTATTCTCTCTCTTTTTTTTTTCCTCCTACTTTTTTCTTTCCTTTTCTCGAGGGTGGCGGTCTCTGTGATTCGTGTGTCACTCCGTATCACGATGCATCGGATCGATGCAACCGACAATTTGAGGAACGAAAAGGCATCGAAATGAAGGTTACGAGTGCCCTTCAGAGAAATCGGTTTCTACGTATCGTTGGGAATTATAACGTTTCGGTGAAGATAAACGGCAGTATATATCGAGGGGACAATCGATGGGTAAAGAGAGGGGGAGGAGAACGGGTTGCGGAATTTGAATCGAAAGGGGGAGATTCGAATTCTCTTTTTCTCTTTATTCGCATATATCACGATAAATTGTACAATTTATATAACGAATAATTATCATCATCAAGCCACCATTCTCGAGATATTAAACAAATTATTCTAACTTATATTTCTTTTAAAAATTCTATTTTAATCTCTTTAAACTCGTGTAAAAAAAAACAAATTTCTCGTACTGCGAAATCTGATAATTAGTATAAAAAAAAAAAAGTATACGAAAGGTAAGAGAAACGAGAGAGCGGTGTTGTGCAAGATTTAACGAAATTGAAAAATATACAAGGTTATTCTGTATTCCAGTCAACACGAAGCGGCTCATACGTGAACGTACGAGCGGAAACGCATGATAAGCATATGCGCGTTAATGGTTCCGCAGCCGCAGTTTGCGTTGCGAAGACAATGATAACGACACGCTTGGTCGCACGAAACGTGCACATACGAGAGCCAGACACGTGTATGCTAAAGTACACCGGCGTAACTTAGCCGCTTCGGTATTTATAATTCTTAAAATATTCACCGTGTAAGCAACACTTCTGCGTAAATAGATTATCTTATTACAGGAATGAGCGATATATATATATATATATATATATATATATATATATATATTACGTCTCCCCTCTCCCTTTAATTCGATTCGATAATTTCAAATCGTGAAGATAGAAAGGACAAAAAAAATTCGAAAATTCAGCATTTGTTCACGCGGAAATAAAAATAGTGAAATATACGAAAAACATTTTCCTACAATTTTATCTCGAAAAATGGACGTAATTAAAAATTCAACATATCGGCCAAATTTTAAAATTTCATCTTTCGTTTTTTCCTCCAAATATCGACCGAAAGATGTTTAATCGAAGACACTCTATTTCCCCTCTCGCGGTGGAAAATGACGGGATTGAAAATCGGGGGAAAGAGAGGACGAGAAAAAGAGAGAGAGAGAGAGAAAGAGAGGAGGAGGAAGGAGAGGAGAATAACGATAGGAGCGAAGAGGTCGGAGAGGAAAGGTGCGGGCCTGCAAATTACATTGTGAAGTGCCATTAATGGCGATGTAATAGCCACAATAGCTGGCACATAACGATACGTGAACCGTTGTCGCGTGCACGAGAGTGTGTACACGCGCGCGCAACCGACGTCCGCCAAATGTTGTTGGCGACTAGAACAAAAAGAAGAAGAAGAAGAAAGAGAGAGGGGGGAGAGAGAGAGAAAAAAATGGAGAAAATACAACCCTGGTCCCGTTCATTGTAACCAATAATTACTCTGTCTACGCGCTACGTACGATGGCGTATTGTAATTAAACAAAGGAGGGTCGTTGGGTGTATAGTGTAGTAACCGTTGTCGATGTGTCAATGTGCCTCTCTCTCTCTGAGAAGCCTCGTTTCTCACAGAAAATGCTAGATGTATCGTGGCAAGAGCGTCGTCCGTCAGAATGTCAGTATGAATTGAAAAAGAAGTGGAAGTCGAAAGGTTAAATCTCTCCATTCGACACCTGTTATATTCTATTAGACGATGATTTAATATTTAGACGTCGCTTCTGAAATCATTTATTCGACTTTTTCTTCTTCTTTCTAAAGAAGATGAATTCCTATGAAATGTGCGTATTTTAAATGTAAAATTGAAAAATAAATGTATATATTTTTTGTATAAGATTTTCATGTATATAAATATATATATATATATATATATATATATATATATATATATATATATATATATATATTGTGTAGTTTGTGGTTGAATTCTATCGTTTCTTCTTTATCGAAGAGGATATATATGAATACATGAATGAAACGTGTATAACGGGAAATTAGTATCGCAGAGAATTCTTTCGATTTTGATACGAATTAAACGGGACGAGAATATCAGATGGAAAAGAAGGTTTCTATTTCAGATATCCTTCGAGCAAGGATCTTAAAATGAGTAAAATTTTATTCATTTCTCTCTTTCTTTCATTCTCCCTTCAAGGAAACATTCTTTTAATTTATTATTACGTCTGTTTTAATTTATTATTTGAATATTTCGCGAATATGCAATATCGTTTTTTATTTGTACAGAAATTGATCATTTTTGCAGGGAAGGAAAGCGTAGAAGGACATTCCAGGACATGCAGCTAGGACGAACGCGAAGTACGATATTTTGCCACAGAGGGAACCACTTGCTAAGCGATATGCAACGAGCCCAGCGCCAAATAAGAAGGGAGGTGAAACAGTGAAAGCTCGAATTCCTTCCCCTTTCGTCCTCTGACGATAAGGTAGTAATTTCCTTGATAAGCCTGATGATTATCACCAATGTCACGTGAGAAAGACTCTTATGATAGTACATAATCTGATTAATCTACAATCTATATCTAAATATTATTAAAACGTAAGATAATATAAAAAAAATATATTTCTATTTGACAGGAAATCAACACTCATTTTGACAGAAATAATTATATCTTTTTTCAATTGTAATAATTTCAAGAATCTGAAATTTAATTTTTATATGTTTGATCTATAAATGTATAAATTCCAATGGACAGATATTTAGTATAAACAATACCAAATTGAGAAGATAAAGAGAAATTATAAAATATAATTGTTAAAATCAATCAGAAATTGAATTTGTATCAAAAAAATTAAAAATAATCCCCATCTACCAATCTAATTTTGCAGAAATTCTTTCATAAATAATAGCAATAGCAATTTGAAAATATCATAGCAATTAAATTATAAAAACGAAGAATTCGTGAACAAAGAAATTCACACAAATCAATATAAATAATACACGTAACGAGTCCCAATTTCGAGGCACAACCGTGTTATTCTACCTTCGAATATATTCAAATGTTTATACCTATCGGCCAAGGCAAGAAGTCCAAGTATAATTGCGCCTGTTCAAAAGTTTACGAGCGAACATATTACGCCGGACGATGATCGGTCGGGTTGAAAACCTCATTCCGAAAAAGAAAAAAAAGGAAAACGGTCAGCCAGAGTTAAAAATCGTTAGAGAATAATAATTCTTCGCACTTTCTGCGTCGTATTTATACCCGCCATTATTTTTCTCCCCCATCATCTCGAACTTTCTAAAGAAATTCTAACTATCCTTTATTTCATTCAGATTCCAATCACATATTTATCCGATCCGATCAAATTGTAAATGAAATAGAAAAATGTTCAACTCGACTTGAAAAATCGGAAAGAATCCTCCCTCTGCTTGTTTCCCGAACAGGATGACGAATATATTGATTTTTGTACGAGTACAAAAAACAGCCGCAAAATGGCGAAAAACGCAACGAGATTCAAAATGGCCGTGCAAACTAACCTGAACAGAGGTGGAAAAAATATACGAAAAACTTTTCTTACTAAAATGTATCTTATATTAAGAGATTTATCCGTTCCGAGAATAGAAAATTTCATGAGATTCAAATTTCGCGTTAATAAAATAGAAAAAGAGAGAGAAAAAACAATTCGACTAACCGATTCGGTCGAATGCCTTACACGTTTCCCTTTACGATCGTATCCCAGCCTTGCATTCACCCGCAATAAGAATCCATCTCGTCTCCTCACGATTTCAAGATTTCCTCCGCGAAACCTCTCCTCTCTCCTCCATCCTGCTAAAAACAATGATCTATTTTTCACGAACGTTTCACGGAAATCACGACACAGCCTCGAAACAGCCGCGAAATTTCACGGGCAATTTAATCGCGCCGCTCCGCAGAACCGTGCGGCGAGCAGTGTATAAGTTTGAGAGCTGCGGACGGAGGGAGAGGAGGGGAGGGGAGGGGAGGGAAGAGGCCTACGAGGAATGATCCCGCGATCAAAATTAGGATCGTAAAGGCGGGAGAAGAAAGGTTTTCGTTCGGTTTTACGGCGCGTAAAGCGTTGGTTGAAACGAGAAACGCGGAGGCTGCCAGCATCCCCGATGTTGGAACAGCGTAATTAGAAGCCGCTGTAACTCGGTGGACCGAGGAACCACGTCAAATTGGGATAATGGGAAGTGTTTCCCGTCGCCCGGGGACCGATAATTGATGATGATTTCTCGGTTTATTAAATGTCGCCGATCGAAAACTCGAGAGATTAACAATAAATTTTGTCTTATGATTCTTTTTTTTTAAGGAAATTTGTACGATTATATATAGCCAAACACTGGCTCAAAGGAATATATCGATTGTTCTAATTATATATTATTGAGAAACATCAAAATGTTTTATTGAATCTTAACTCGATGATAAAACGGTTTCGGTTGAAAATTAGATATTACTTTGAGATTTATCCAATTATCTATGATTTTCAATATTATTAGAGATTCGTAATCGAGGGAAAAGTGTCAAAGCAAATTCATGGAATCACATTACACGCATGATTTCTTAATATTAAACACGGGGAGAGTGTTTAAAAACGAATATGCAATTTGCAAAATGCCCCGCCAACGATTATGATTTAAGATAATAGCACGTCAGTTTATCGTGGCGTAAACGTATTACAGTTTTGAACTAGAAGCGTATTAGCAAGTCAAATCGGTGAGGCAGTCATTGTTGAGGGGAGTGGATTTCAAGCCTTGATTCCAGCCTGCGAATGCACGCAAATATTTTCGAGCTAAAGTTTCTAAAATTGTTCCACTTAGAACGAATATAAATACATGTAACAAATAGATTCAGAGAGAAACAGCTATCCATTAATTTAAATTTTGAAATTTGAAGTTTGCGTAAAAATAAATACAATTTAAAAACAATCTCAATATTTTTCGTATGGAATCAAAATTAAATATTAAATTCACATTTAAAATTTGAATTACTTTTTCACGAATGCGTGCACCATCGATATCACAATAAATCACATGATAATTAATATCCAAATGATACGAAATCCATATCCTCCTTACTCGTCCAATCCGTAATTTCTCCATAAATCCATTCCCCATATATTTTCTCCAAGAGTCAATATCCAACCAATTAATCTTTCCCAACCAACCTGTACAACAATTTCTCTGAAAGATAAATATTTATTCGATACCACAATAGATCAATCTTATTCGACATATTTTTCAAATGTCACTGGCCACCAATTTTCCACCTTCTCCGATTACATTATCCCATGATGTCATCAGATTATTTCCTCATCCACAGGATCCTATCCTCGCGTTTCCACAGCTAAGAAATGCCAATTAGCTCTATCCACTCGACAATTTCTTTTTTTTCTTCTTCTTTTTATTTCCTCTCTCTCTCTTTCTTTGGATATCGACATGTTTTTTTCTCGTATCACCGTGTCGTGGATGTTGTACCAAGTTGTAAAGTGTGCACACGCTTCGGAATTCTGGCTTTACATCATTCCTGCGTAACGAACAAACGATGGATAATCTGTTACAAGAATCTGTTCACGCTTGAACCTTAAATTCCAACTCGTGACATCTTCTTCCCCCGTTGGGTGGAAGAATTGGTACAATATTTATGAAAGAGATCCTGAAGAGATCGAAGGTTGATTAAAGTAAGATATTCAAAATAGGATGATGGATCGTGGGATGAAGATTTTGAAGTAGAAATTTGGATAAATGAAAATGGAAATCGAGATCGATGTATTCTTATATAACGAGAACAAGTTTTTATGAAAAAAATTATTCTAGATATTTGTTAATACACGAATGAAAATTGAGAATTTAACATTAGTTTTTAATTAAAATTCTATTGAAACTGATTGATTTCGAATGGTTAAAGATTAGTTGATTTAAAGATTATCTAACACAAAGGTTGTTAAGTGATGGTACTCGTGCCATTAGTAATGGAACGAAGGACAGCTGGATGGTACATGCATAATTTTTATTACGTAAAAAGAAAAAAAAAAAAAAAGAAAAGAAAAAAAATAATAAAACTTTATTTTCAAGGATATGCGGGTACTTTAATTTTAATTGAGCAGAAAGTAATTTAAGTAAATTGCTCTCTATCTCTCTCTCTCTCTCTCTCTCTCGGATTATTTTCTTAAATTATACATATCCAATTTCTCGCGCGACACAATTTTTAAAACGAGAAAAGAGAGAGAGACAGATCCTTTTTTAAAAAAAGGGAAAAGAAAAAATTCAAAATCACACACATCATGGATTTTCCTCGAAATTAAATTTTAGAAAATATCCAGGCACATATGATAAATCCTCGCTCACATTTTATATAATAGTTATTTCATTCCTGTATACAATTTCTGACAACGGTATATCCACGTGATTCACGTTTTATTTGCACGTTTCCATTTGCTCATATGTCATCATCATGATGTCATCTTGTCATCGTATTGTAAAAATATTAATGGAACGAATAGGCAGAGGATAGTGTTCCTCGAAAGTGTTTCGCATCTTTTGGCCATCATGGTGTCCCTCTCTCGCTTCCGCTTAGTAATTTTCTATCCGCTAGATGGCGAGAATTATGACGAAGAATTTATAATCAGAGATCGTGATAGCGATTGATGGAAACCTCCTTCTCCTTCTCCTTTTTCTTCTTCTTCTTTTTCTTTTCCTCCTCCTTCTTCTTCTTCTTCAACTCGTTTCGCTTGGAATAATGCATCTGGGATCTTCTGATGCGTCGCGAAATTTATCATATTGCGTTCTGTGATTTTTTACGTCGATTATATTATGCGAAATAATAACGCAACCGTGTAAAACGTTTGCTAAATGTTTGATTTTCTTCTGAAATGAGCAAACAGCCATAATTTCAATCGATTCTATTTCGTTTTTATTACGGAATGAATCGTATTTCTCGAAATAATAAAAAATTCATCTTATAAATTTTACTTTAAATTCAACACTACAACCTTATCAATTTCATCCGACGCTTGAAAAGAATTAACTCTAAATTCATGTATTCCACATGTGCAAGAATATTGTCTCAAAAAAAATTATTCATCACGAGATAGAGATAATGTCATCGTTCTGGACGTTGAATTAATTTATCGTTGCATGTGATAAGAAGAAAAAAAGAAGAAAAGGAGGAAAAAACAAGAAGAAAATTATCAAGAAGAAGCAAAGAGAAGAAAGTTTCGCATGGGGCAGCGAATTGCGCGCATATCTGAGCCACGATGTACAAGGAAGTAAAATGAGATATTACTTTCGTGCGTGGCTGTGGTCGTGCGAAACGAGTGGCTCGCTACGAAATGGCCTTAATGGAGTGTGATAATGCAGAAATGCCGCGAGAAGGTGAGAAGAGAGTTTCTGCATCCATTTTTATCCATCCGTCCTCCTCCCCCGTTGCGCCGCTCAATCCCCTTATTACCATCGCTTTCAACAAGGTCTCCACGCGGATCTTTCCTTACCGAGATGATCGACGATCGAAAGGTTGCGCTCGAAGAAGAATCTTGCTCGTGACCTTTGATAAAGGTTAAATTTAATGAAAACCAACAGGGACGAAGAATAATAACAGGCCTCGGGTTCATTGAGTGAAAAGTGAATGGTGTACCATTGTTATAAATTTTGATCCAATCCTGTATTATCTCTAGAAATGAGTGCAATTGTCATATAATAGAATATCTCACATATACAATTACAATACTCTTGCAATACTCTTAATTATATCGATGATAATTCAATGTTAAAATATTTTTCTTATAAATCGACGCAAAGAAACTAGACATTTATTAACAAAATTCATAAATTCATATTTTCATTCAATCTGTCCATATCTTGTAATATTGATTGAAATTATCTTAAAACCATTTCTCCAGGTCTCTCTCAGTCTCTCCCGGTCTCTCCCCGTCTTTCTTCGTCTCTCCCCGTTTCTCCTGGTCTCTCCCCGTCTCTCCCCGTCTTTCTTCGTCTCTCCCCGTTTCTCCTGGTCTCTCCCCGTCTCTCCCCGTCACTCCGGGTCTCTCCCTGTCTCTCTCGGTATTTCCCCGTAACTTCCGGTTCCTCCCCGTCTCGCCCGGTCTTTCCCTGTCTCTCCCGGTCTCTCCCCGTCTTTCCTCGTCTCTCCGGATCTCTCCCCGTCTCTCCCTGTCTCTCCGGGACTCTCCCTGTCTCCCCCGATCTTTCCCTGTCTCTCCCGCTCTCTCCCCGT
This sequence comes from Apis mellifera, assembly GCF_003254395.2. NCBI lineage: Eukaryota > Metazoa > Arthropoda > Insecta > Hymenoptera > Apidae > Apis > Apis mellifera. Next base: position 9,794,058 of record NC_037644.1, on the reverse strand, counting down.
CTCTCCCCGTCACTCCGGGTCACTCTCCGTCTCTCCACGCCTCCCCCGCTCTTTCCTTGTCTCTCCCGGTCTCTCCTCGACTTTCCTCGTCTCTTCCCGTCATTCCGGGTCTCTCCCTGTCTCTCCCTGTCACTCCCGCTCTTTCCTTGTCTTTCCGGGCTCTCCCCGTCTTTCCTCGTCTCTCCCCGTCTTTCCTCGTCTCTCCCTGTCTCTCCGGGTCTTTCCCTATCTCTCCCCGTCTCTCCCCGTCTCTCCCCGTCCCCCCGGGTCTCTCCCGGTCTCTCCCCGTCTCTCCCCGTCTTTCCTCGTCTCTCCCAGTCTCTCCGGGTCTTTTCCTATCTCTCCCGGTCTCTCTCCGTCTCTCCCGGTCTCTCCCCGTCTCTCCCCGTCTCTCCCTGTCACTCTCGGCCTCTCCCGGTCTCTCCCCGCCTCTCCCCGTCTCTCCGGGTCTCTCCCTGTCTCTCCAGGTCTTTCCCTGTCTCTCCCAGTCTCTCCCCGTCTCTCCCAGTCTCTCCCCGTCTCTCCCAGTCTCTCCCCGTCTCTCCCGTTCTTTCCCTGTCTCCCCCGGACTCTCCCCGTCTTTCCTTGTCTCTCCCTGTCTCTCCCGATCTTTCGCTGCCTCTCCCGGTCTTTCCCCGTCTCTCCCCGTCTCTCCGGGTCTCTCCCAGTCTCTCCAGGTCTTTCCCTGTCTCTCCCAGTCTCTCCCAGTCTCTCCCGTTCTGTCCCTGTCTCTCCCGGACTCTCCCCGTCTTTCCTTGTCTCTCCCTGTCTCTCCGGGTCTTTCCTTGTCTCTCCCGGTCTCTCCCCGTCTCTCCCGATCTTTCCCTGTCTCTCCCGGTCTCTCCCTGTCACTCTCGGTCTCTCCCCATCTCTTCCAGTCTCTCCCCGTCTCTCCCGGTCTTTCCCTGTCTCTCCCGGTCGCTCTCCGTCTCTCCGGATCTCTCCCCGTCTCTCCCCGTCTCTCCAGGTCTTTCCCTGTCTCTCCCGGTGACTCCCTGTCTCTCCAGGTCTTTCCCTGTCTCTCCCTGTCTCTCCCCGTCTCTTCCGGTCTCTCCCCGTCTCTCCCGCTCTTTTCCTGCCTCTCCCGGTCTCTCCCCGTCTTTCCTTGTCTCTCCCCGTCCTTCCTTGTCTCTCCCTGTCTCTCTCGGTCTCTCCCCGTCTCTCCCGCTCTTTCCCTGTCTCTCCCGGTCTCTCCCCGTCTTTCCTCTTCTCTCCTCGTCTCTCCCGGTCTTTCCCTGTCTCTCCCAGTCTCTCCCTGTCTCTCTCGGTCTCTCCCCGTCTTTTCCGGTCTCTCCCCGTCTCTCCCGCTCTTTCCCTGTCTCTCCCGGTCTCTCCCCGTCTTTCCTCATCTCTCCCCGTCTTTCCTCATCTCTCCCCGTTTCTCCGGGTCTTTCCCTGTCTCTCCCAGTGACTCCCTGTCTCTGTCGGTCTCTCCCCGTCTCTTCCGGTCTCTCCCCGTCTCTCCCGCTCTTTCCTGCCTCTCCCGGTCTCTCCCCGTCTTTCCTTGTCTCTCCCCGTCCTTCCTTGTCTCTCCCTGTCTCTCCCGGTCTCTCCCCGTCTCTCCCGATCTTTCCCTGCCTCACCCGGTCTCTCCCCGTCTTTCCTTGTCTCTCCCTGTCTCTCCGGGTTTTCCCTGTCTCTCCCGGTCTCTCCCCGTCTCTCCCGATCTTTCCCTGTCTCTCCCGGTCTCTCCCTGTCACTCTCGGTCTCTCCCATCTCTTCCGGTCTCTCCCCGTCTCTTCCGGTCTCTCCCCGTCTCTCCCGGTCTTTCCCTGTCTCTCCCGGTCTCTCCCCATCTCTCCCGCTCTTTCTCTGTCTCTCCCGGTCTCTCCCCGTCTTTCCTCGTCTCTCCCTATCTCTCCGGATCTCTCCCCGTCTCTCCGTGTCTCTCCCTGTCTCTCCCGGTCTCTCTCCGTCTCTCCGGATCTCTCCCCGTCTCTCCCCGTCTCTCCCGCCCTTTCCCTGCCTCTCCCGGTCACTCCCCGTCTTTCCTTGTTTCTCCCTGTCTCTCCCGGTTTTTCCCTGTCTCTCCCGGTCTCTCCCCGTCTCTCCCGGTCTTTCCCTGTCTCTCCCGGTCTCTCTCCGTCTCTCCGGATCTCTCCCCGTCTCTCCCCGTCTCTCCCGCCCTTTCCCTGCCTCTCCCGGTCACTCCCCGTCTTTCCTTGTCTCTCCCTGTCTCTCCCGGTTTTCCCTGTCTCTCCCGGTCTCTCCCCGTCTCTCCCGGTCTTTCCCTGTCTCTCTCGGTCTCTCCCCGTCTCTCCCGCTCTTTCCCTGTCTCTCCCGGTCTCTCCCTGTCTCTCTCGGTCTCTCCCCGTCTTTTCCGGTCTCTCCCCGTCTCTCCCGCTCTTTCCCTGTCTCTCCCGGTCTCTCCCCGTCTTTCCTCATCTCTCCCCGTTTCTCCGGGTCTTTCCCTGTCTCTCCCGGTCTCTCCCTGTCACTCCCTGTCTCTCTCGGTCTCTCCCCGTCTCTTCCGGTCTCTCTGCGTCTCTCCCGGTCTCTCCCCGTTTCTCCCCGTCTCTCCCGCTCTTTCCCTGTCTCTCCCGGTCTCTCCCCGTCTTTTCTCATCTCTCCCCGTTTCTCCGGGTCTTTCCCTGTCTCTCCCGGTCTCTCCCCGTCTTTCTTCTTCTCTCCCCGTCTCTCCGGGTCTTTCCCTGTCTCTCCCGGTCTCTCCCTGTCTCTCTCGGTCTCTCCCCGTCTCTTCCGGTCTCTCTGCGTCTCTCCCGGTCTCTCCCCGTCTCTCCCCGTCTCTCCCGCTCTTTCCCTGTCTCTCCCGGTCTCTCCCCGTCTTTCCTCATCTCTCCCCGTTTCTCCAGGCCTTTCCCTGTCTCTCCCGGTCTCTCCCTGTCACTCTCAGTCTCTCCGCGTCTCTTCCGGTCTCTCCCCGTCTCTCCCCGTCTCTCCCGCTCTTTCCCGATCTCTCCCCGTCTTTCCTCGTCTCTCCCCGTCTCTCTCGGTCTCTCCCGATCTTTCCCCGTCTCTCCCGTTCTTTCCGTGTCTCTCCCGGTCTCTCCCCGTCTTTGCTCGTCTCTCCCCGTTTCTCCTGGTCTCTCACTGTTATAAATTTTGATCCAATCCTGTATTATCTCTAAAAATGTGTACAATTGTCCTATAATAGAATATCTCACATATACAATTACAATACTCTTGCAATACACTTTTAATTATATCGATGATAATTCAATGTCAAAATATTTTTCTTATATATCGACGCAAAGAGACTCGACATTTATTAACAAAATTTATAAATTCATATTTTCATTCAATCTGTCCATGTCTCGTAACATTGACCAAAATTATCTTAAAACTAAAATACCACGCGTAGCATCGTTATTAATCGAACTAAACTATCGATGAACGAACCAAGTAAACACAAGATAAATAAGATCGCCTTGTCCTCTTCCTTTTCCAAGAATATCCTCGCGCGAAAGAATCTCGAGGAAGGTTCTCGTCTAATAGTGGAAGAGGAAGAGACAGAAAAGAAAAAGAAGAAGAAGAAGAAGCGACAATGTACGGCCGGCGATTAAAGGGTCTATACACCGTTCGAAGATTGCGAGGAGGAGAAAGAGGAAATGGAAGAGGAGGAGGAGGAGGAGGAGAATGATCGAAGATGTGCGCACTCGAGCGCGTGATAATCCTCCATACAGTTAGGGATTTCCTGGCAAACGATGGAGGAAGGGAAAGAAGATTTCTGCATTCCGAGGATACGTTCCAGCGAACAATTTACTCGATTCCTCCTTATATATATATATTTTATTTACAGTTTCCATGATTCCTCGTTTTCCTCTTCGTTAACGTTAATTCCACGCATTCCCCGGACCCTCCTAGATAACTCCGTGTCTAATGAACGTTAATTGCCCGCACGCATAATACGCGAAACTATCCGCTTAATGAAAGCCCTTGACACTATCGTTATACCCGCTACGCGCGCATAAAGCGACCCCCTCCTCTCAATCTCCTTTTCCCTTCAATTCATTTCGCCAAGTCATTTTTCCCCCCGAGTGTTTTTCGGCCCTAAGAAGAAATGTCGCCTCGGTTTATTCTAACCAGTGCCGCCATCTCGCGATGAAAAAGGTACAACAATACGATCCTTCCGAATTTTTATGAATAATATCTGTGGACTACTTTTAAGAATAATTAATTAAAATCGGTGCAAATGAAATTAATTAAATAACTTTAAAGTTGAAGAATATAAGTTCCTTCTTTAAATTACTTTCCTTGTGAATCCCTAAGTAATAATTAAAATGCCGAATAATCAGAATATAACTCTAAGGATAATTCTTCTTGGAGAAGAAAAGCGTAAGCAGTAATTTTTTTAGCACGAAGGCGCGAAAGCGCGTGACTAGAGGGGACGTTCGCTATCTGAAAGGTGATCTAAAAGCGGTTAAGAGACCCGTTCTCTTAACGGGAGGAGGTGGACCGGAGCGCGGATTAATTTATTCCGCGAGTCCCCGCGGCCATCGTGATAGCTCATTAAACGCGGAAACAAGAAAACGATCCCGCGAGCCGGGGTCTCATGGATCGGCGGCGCGACGCCCTTTTCTCAGAACTGAGGCACGCAAGCAATGGGAAAGAAAATATGGAAATGGCGGCCGTGGCAAGACAACGAGCTTAATTGCGCGAGATACGAAACAAGCAAGAGGGAAGGGGAGGGGAGGGGAAAGATGGACGGATGGAGTTGAGAACAAGTTATAAAGAAATACAGTAACCGACCATTGTCCGTATAATTGAAAGAAATTATGGCCTGGTACCGTGGAAGAAAACTGATTAACCTTTTGGGTATAATGTAGGAGTCAGACTTGTTATGCGTCTCTTGTATTAATGCAAGAGAATGGAAGAACGAAGAGAAATTTTTTAACTGGAATTGAGGCAATATTTAAAAAATATATATATGTATATATAAAATAAAATAAAATAAAATAATAATAATAATAATTAAGAAGCGAGATGCCAAATGAAAGAAATGAAAAGAAATAACAATTGTATTTGCTTAAATAAATGATTTGGCGTTTACCTTTGGGAAATAGTAATTTGCGCCGAGCAATCGAATCCAAACAATATTCTACATGAAGTTGTCACGTATGTTATAAAGTATCATTTGAAATTATGAATAGAATTGATTCGCGATCGCAAATATTGCCAAGCGTCATTCCGTTTACTTAAATCCTTCTTTTTTTTTCCTTTCTTTCTTCTTTTTTTTTTTTTATCTTTTTTTTAAATGAAGGGAATTGGCAATTGTTGGGAATAAGGCGCGTTTTATTGATATATTGACGTTGAAATTGATTGATAATGCAAACAATGTTAAGTGCATTTGCTTTGAAAATATTTTGAAAAATCTATTAATTATTATCCATAGTTTTCACGAGATTTCAATCATCTTGAAATGCTTACCTTAACAAGATATTTTTTTATTTTCGAAAATTGTACGTACGACTTGATTAAACTGTGCTTGTTTCTTTAATTTAGAATTAGAATTTCTTTGAATCTTTATTCGCAAATTGTTAACCTTAATTATTACAGCCTTGAAGAATAATTAATAAGAGAATACATGTAGCTGTATTCCCGATGATCGAAGATCGTAGAATCATAAATTCGATATATTCGACGGAAAAAATTTAATTTTGAATTTTAATTTCGTGTATAAATTCGATTTAAGATTTGAGAAAAGAAGGGAAAGATAAAAAGAAAGAAGTTGAGAACAAGTCATCGGTCACGAAGGAGTTTAATGAGGAGTTTAGGGGCGCGTTTAAACTCGCGAGAGATCGTTTAAAAACGCGTCGCGCATAGTCAAGCCGAAAGACAGGATCGCTTTGAATTATAAAGCAGACCTTTATCCATACAGTGTCTCTGTTTATCGTCGGTACGTATCTTGAAATAGTAATAGGAGCGTGAAACAATTTGTAGCAATCACATCGCTGGGAAAAACGAGGAGTTACGGTAAGAGGAACGTGGCCAACCACGATCCTATTTCCTGTGGTTTATCTGTCATTCAGGGATTCAATTTTTTCCCTTTTTTTTCTTCGATTATTCACGACGAGAGAAATAGAACTTGGACAACGTTACTTTTAATTAAAATTTCAATTACATACACTTTTGTGCTCGAATAATTTTTTCAAATTTTCCAAAGAGTCCATAAATTGGATTGGTCGGATTATTTTCTGAATTCGACAAATTGAAAGGATATAATTTAAAAAAGAAAAAAACCTTGGAAATTGTATTTATTTCATAAAGTTTCGTTCATCGAGTTTAATTATTATCCATCCAATTTCTTCGACAACAAATATCGCTTGCTCATTCTTACAAAAATTTAATTTAATTTTACTGTTTCTCATTACTTATTCATACACGTTTAACCGCTTAATAATAATAAATTGCCCGCTCGGCATAATGCAAAAATAATACAAAATACGATTCTAAAGTGCACACAATCGACTATGAATCACACAAAACACGCTTAAACACTTAGATAAATTTAATTTCAAAACAATTACATTTCCACTTCCAATAATAATAATAATAATAATAATAATAATAATAATAATAATAATAATAAAGAGAGAGAAACAATTACAATGTCGAGTGTTAATCGATCGACCAAAACCCAAAACGAAATTACCCAAAAGTGAGTAATATTCGAGGGCAATATTTTGTATTCGCCTGTCATCGTAGAAACTCTCCAAACAGCGTCAAAGAATTATCATTTATTCGGAGGCGAAAATTATTTGTGTGAAAACGGAAATCGATAAATATCTATTACCTTATTCTCAACTCATCCATGGATGAATATACCCACGTCATAAACACGCGAGAAAGGAAGGAAGAAAGAAAGAAAGAAAGAAAAAAGAAAAAAGATTGAAGCGCAAGATGGCGGGGACAACTCACCGGGATGCACGACACGGGTTAATGGTCATTACTTTCTACCGAGGGCCGAATTGCGCGAGAGTGAACGAATTTATCAGTGGCGGTAATTAAACGCGCTCCATGTAAATATACAGTCGGTTACAGCTATTTAACATGTCGCGTGAATCGCAACAGGTTTAACGGGACGAAAAATCGTCGCGTTCGCGTACCGAGCAATTAAAACCCGGTACAACGTGTCTCCATTAAACTGAAAAAAAAAGAAAGAAAGGAAGGAAGAAGGAAAAAGGAAGAGGGAAACTCCTCCTGCGACGCAGATGCAAGTAAGTAATTAATTCGAAAGTTCGAGCAGTGTCTTTCGTTGAAATAGAATATTTTGTAAAACTCTTGGCCCTTCCTTCCTTCGTTCATGCGTGGCAACGAGCCACATCTGTCTCGTTGAATATGTCCATCATTAAAATGTTAAATGTAGAATGGATATATTTTGTAAAAATATTTCTGTGTAGAGAAAGCAGGTGTGTAATTATATAATGATAATATCGAAGAAAATTTTCAACATTTCTATTAATTATACTTTTCCTCTTGCAATCTCTCGAATATAAAGTTTTCCTTCTTGGATTAGATATCAAGTTGATTCAAGTTATTCGAATCGAAATCCAGATCCAATAATCCAAGCAATGAGTTCTATCACGAGTAAATTTTGCAAAGAAAAAAAAAAATTAGCGGAAATGGAAAGTATCCTTTCTAGAGGAGGAAATACTTTGATGACAAAAACCATTTGGCAATGGTTCCATTCACAATAACATTGTCTCTTGGAATTTTATTTAAACTATATTTAACGATCAAAAGAATATCTTTATTGGAAAGAGATAGAGATAGAATCTGAATAAAAGTGAAATCCTCCATGCATCATCGTTCGTCCCAATTCGGCCATTTGCACGGTTTTTTCACGGCTCGTGGCCCAAAATGGCGGCCGCCCGTCAATTCTGCGACGCAATAAAGTCGAAAAGTCTCTCCGCTTGTTTTCGTACGGCCTTTATCCGTCGCTCGCCGACCATGAAGCCCCGTGACGCGCGAACGAGCATCGATTGTCACAGGAATTATGAACGGGCCGTCGCTCTTTTCCCTTATTCGCGCGTCTCGACGACCGTGTCACGCGTCGCGAGCCAGTTTTGTCGAAAAAAACAATATACAACCACCTCTCCCCCTCGTTTCCGCGCCTTTCCAATTACCTCTTCTCTCATCGACACCTCTCTCCCCCTCCGTATAATACACCAGCTCTCACTTTGTCTCCCTTTCCCTTTTCCCTTCCCTTCCACACACGTATACGTACAAACCGCCTTTCTCCACCTTGCTTCCCTCATTCACCCCTTTGTATACTCCCCCTTTTCCTCTTCACCGTTCTCTCTCTCTATCTCTCTATCTCTCTTTATCGTTCGATCGTTAGATTCGATCTCTCTTCTTCTCGCTCTCGAGTAGGCGACGGACGTACGTAATCCTTTCGATGGCACGAAGAAATATGAATGCTGGTTCGGTTCACTCCCCCCCTGCCCCTCCAGTTCGGGAGGAGGGATCGCTCAGCCGACAACACTCAGCTGTAATTGTAATCACGGTAATGCGTATCTCTGCGAGAGCATTGGGGTGTGGCGGGCGAAGCGAAGGTGAATGGAGGAGGAGGAGGAGGGGGGAGGGCGACACCTTTCGATATCGACGCGGATGAATCCGCGCTCGGCGGAAACGAAGCAGCGAACAACTCGTGCAAAACGCGGCAACTTCCGAACGGAGGAGTTCGCGGGGAATTATTGTTTCCGCCCCGGTGTGCGCGGTGAATGGTTAATTATCGCTATATGGGGGGGGGGGGGTATTACCTTTTGTCCACGATTACTTGTCTGCTCCCTGAAACCCTCCCTTCCATTGTCCCGCCCATAATTACGGGGACGAAAAGGTGTTTCGCGTGTTAAATTAAGGTGGGAAGATTGAATTAAGGAAGGGAATTTTGGATTTGAAGGAAATTGTATTTTTTATAACAATTCCTTTTCCTTTCTCTTTCCTGTAATTTTTAATATATTTTTCTCAGATAGACCAATAAGACTGTTATTATTTATGGAAATAAACAAGGGAAGAAAAATTTTCATTATAAATGTATGTCTTAGAGAGATAATTACAGAACCAGTTTGGAATTTTATGATACAGATATAGAGAGAAATATAAATTAATAATTTATTTTGGATATACTTTCATTCTAGATAATCGAATAGCATGTATCTGAATGTAATTCAATCTTATAACTGTATATAATTTATAGTTACTTTTGAGAGTAATGATTGAATGAATCTTACCGAAGTATGTAATCAGATATCTGATATTGACTGCCATGTTTAAAATTATTTTCGTGGAATTATGTTGGCAACAGTATGAAATGGTATCGGTTGAGTAATTACGAGTAAGGTGGACATGCACGTTTCGTACAAGGTAATTGAATTCGAATGGTTGGAAGTCGATTTTAGAAAAATATATTGGAGCGAAAAAGTTAAAAATCTTGTAACGATAGTGTAGCATAGGCTAGGCTTATATACCTACGATATGTAAGCAGTATTGTAAGCAATAGAGCAATTTATCAACAATAGAGGCACTATTATCTAGAGAACCTAAAACAATGGCCTATTGATACGGACTATGGAAAGAATACAACTATAATTTGCTAAGAGAGCACTGATATTCTCCTTGTTTCAACTCTAGCCTTCTGGCTATTACTTACGTAATGTTCACCGTCGTTTCGAAATTCTGTATACAATAAAAACAATTTTACCGTGATCTGTATCCAATATTTTTAAATAAAATTATATATATAAATAATAGGAGGATCAAATGTCCTATCTAATATTTCAATATTATTATTTGAATCAAAAAATGTCAAGGATCAAAGAAATCGTTACAACGAAATTTTTTAGAGAAATATCTAAAATTCGTAATAAAAAATATCCAAGGTGAAATATAAAATGTATAAAAAGAATTGCCAAGAAAACAAAATGAAGGATCATCAAATACCAAAAATCCGAAAAGAAAAAATCCGAATAATTACTCAAATCTCAACAAACTTTCATCTAACCTACTTCCACTTCCACTCTCGATAATAAAACCAGCGTGGCAAAGTGAAAGAATTCACCGAATCGGGAATCAAGATATCCCAGAATAGAATAACGCAACGAGGCTCGCATCAGAGACGATGAAATAATAGAATGGCGAAACCATAATCGGTATCATCTTCGCCATCGTCATTCTCATTATCATTATTATTCTTGCGGCCAAGGAAACTCGAGGAAAGCCGCAGCCAGTGTAGGGGCGCGAATGAAGTCATCTTCTCTAATGCGTCGATGCTCACCGCGGCTATTTCAAGCCCGACTCAACTCATTTACGACATTACCTGGCGCACCCACATGGCAACGATGTGGTGACCAGAGATAGAGATAGAGAGAGAGAGAGAGAGAATGAATTGCATTGTAAGTTGGCTCTTTTCAAGGCCCCCCCGTTTGCAAAATGGCGTAATATGTCGCGCCATTATTTGCACCCATCCAAAGATCTCTCCTCTTCTGATTGCTCTTGGCAGAAAGAGAGAGAGAGAGATACAGTTTAAACGAACCGTGACCAATTTTCTTTTTTCGAGCTGCTGGGTGAAATAAGGGAGTGGAACAGAATTGGAGTGGTTTTGGTGAATATGGAGATAAGAGATTGGATATTTGTGGCTCCTTTTTGCATCCATCTTACAGTGATTTCGATCGAAAAGGTATATCGAACTAATGAATATTAAATTATACGATTCAACTTTTTCGCTAAATTTAATTAAACACAAGATTAAATTTAAAATTATACAATTGATTGTTCCAAACTATTCTCATCGATTCAACTTCTCTTAAACATTTCCAAGACCCGTCCGTGCATCTTTGAAACCGAAAGGAAGTTTAAAATTGGAAATAATTATATAATAAATAATTCCCAAGCATCGCAGGAGCATCACGAACGAACGACTTCAATTAAAATCCAACTAACCGCCTCTAGCAAAAACCGTATCTATAAAAGCGTACGCTTCTCTGGAACGACATCTACGACCAAAAAAAAGAAAAGAAAAGAAAAACCAATAAAAGTTTTAATAGACAATTTCTACAACGAGAACTTCTCCAATGGCAAAACAAAAATTCAAACAAAGTATTGCCGCAAAGGCAACTTCTACAAGGCTAATGTATAATAAAAGCGTAGAGTTCGTTTCGTAGAACGTGACGCCATCGTTGACAACGTCCTCGACGGCGGAGAAGGAGGAGGAGGAGGTCCCCTCCAACGGGGGACGACGGATAGCCGGTGGATCACGGAAAATGCACGGCGGCGCGATCGAGGCCGGCATTTTTACCAAACTCGCGGCCGATACACGATCATTTTTCCCTCTTCCGGCTGGTTATGGCACTGGCGTATAATAGTGGCTTTAACTGCGCTCACAAAGTGGCGTAATTTATTGCGCCATTATGCTCGGCTAAGGAGCTCCTTGTTGCGAACGACGGCGGGGACTCGCGTTGAGTCGCGTGCATTGCGGACGTGATTTAAGTTTAAGGGGGATGACTACTGTCTCGCTATTACGCTATTGGCCGCCGCTATTGGTTCGACCAAACCGGGACTTCGCGTCTTCCACGTTATATTCCGATTACAAATGCCTCGTTTACTCCTTTGCCGCCCTTCCTAGCCGCCGCCTCGTCATCTCTTTCCTCGGGGAAAATGGCAGATTCATCAAACCAGCATTTTTTCTACTACACGTGCTCTTCCAGCCACTACAGGGAGCATATATAATTTCTCGAGATTTTCGTTGCTGGAGGAGAGGATCTTTGCGCGAGATTTAAAAATGTTTGGATGTTCAAACAAGTTCAAACAAGTTCGAAGAATTGATTAAATATTCGGGAAAAAGTTTATCGAAGAAGATTCAAAAAAAGAAAGATTCTAACTAAGATTAGATTCTATAAATTGATTCTCTTGACAGGCATACGATTTTAAAAATTTCAATTTTACAATTATTAATTTCTTCGAATTAAACCATTTCTAAACTATTTCTTCCTTCTTCATTCAGCATTCCCTCTACGTAAGTGCAATTTTCTCAAATAATTGACCAGGCATTTACCTCTTTACATCTAATCAAACGAGCTCAAACGAGCTCAAACTAATCTGAAATACGCATACGCTTCGAGAAACTGAAACTATTAAAACGGAGGCAAAATCCAATTCCCATATCCTGAAAAAGGAAAAGCCTTGCGTGCCACTCCTTCTCGGAGTTTATTCACAATTTCCTCGAACGAGTCGAGGGAGAAGAAGTTTAATCGAATTAGAGATCTTCAACCTGAAATCTTGACAAGATTTAACGTTGCCAACGTTGCACGACCACTCCCAAACAGTTTGCAACGAACGAAAATGGCTCCAACGCGATAAGATCGGTCTTCAATGGGGGGGTAGGAAAGGAGGGAGGGAGGAGGAGGAGGAAAAAAAAAGGCGGCGAAACCCACGCTTGGCCACGAGTGTAGGACAGGAGGAGGGCAAGGTTGAATCGTTTGTAAAAGCGAAGGAAAATCGTGGGAAGTGGTGAGAGACCGAAGGAGACCTCCTATTTGCTTGTCCATGGACCATTAGAGGCACACGTCTATTGAGTTAATAAGCGTTTGGTTTTACGAGAGGATACGCAAATGGAACACGCAGAGGAAATACGTATTTCTCTTTGTACTCCCACGCTTTACCTTGAACGCGAGAAATTGCGAAACGAACGCGTTAGTGTATCTTGAAATATTTAATGTATTTAACTCGGTTGGGCAAATATTTATTGATGATTTGAAAAGTGAATATTAGATTGTCCCGTTAATAACGTTGTCTTAAAAGTTTGCAAAGAATCGAAAACCATGTAATATTATGCTCATATTGAAAATTAATTTTATCATTTCACAGAATTTTTATTTTTACTAATTATTTATCCTAATGGCTACGAAGATTTTAGTTGTTGTTTATCATATAAAAATTATTAGCGCAAAAGGTAATAGGTTAGATTCGACTTTAATCAGATTTCTTGTTGTCTAATTCCATTTAGTCGAATTTTTAAACAGTTTCGATTCGATTCGTAATATCCTTAATGAGTTGACACGTTGAAAGGGCGTTAGACGGCGTCAACACTTGGCGGAGCCACCAGTCTTGTGTATATATCTGATCGCGGTTTATGATTAATATTTTCTTGGTTTACGTACGTTTGGTCATAAGATGGTCGCCGCTGATAAATTAGAGGAAATAACGTACGGCGATGAAGTTTCATTCCTTCGAGTTTGTTGCACCACCACCACCAGCGTACGAGCGATGAAACCCGAGCTGATCGAAACACGAAGATATCATCGGGTATAATATAGTACTTACGTTTCATTTGGAAATCGAGAGAGAAAAAAAAATAAAAAAAAATAGAAAAAAAACACGCTTCATCGCGCCATGAAATCTACTATCTCCATCCCTCGGCAATATTCTTGACGATCTAATAGGCGTGGAACGGAGAAGAAATTTCAATTACAGTTTTTTTAATCGAGCCGAATCAACCGTATACCGATATAATTATATACAATTAATTATTTTTGCAATTAACCAGTTTAATTCTGAACATCCGTTTATAGATACGTGCAAGTATTATTAATTTTCAAAATAATTTTTGAAAATAGAATACGAGAAACGAGATATATAAATTAACTTGAATTTTAATAACTCATAATTTTCTATGATATCAAGGATATTGTTATCATCAAATATTACATCATCGAAAATCTATTTCCTTTTTGCGATCATAATCCTCCTCCTCTTAACCTTTTTTCCATATTATATATAGCAGAAGAAAATTCTGAACATCCGTTTATAGATACGTGCAAGTATTAATTTTCAAAATAATTTTGTTCCATCATTTTTGAAAATAGAACACGAGAAACGAGATATATAAATTAATTTGAATTTTAATAACTCATAATTATTCCATACGACATGATATCAAGGATATTGTTATCATCAAATATTACATCATCGAAAATCTATTCCCTTTTTGCGATCATAACCCTTCTCCTCTTAACATTTTTCCATATTATATATAGCAGAAGAAAAATAACTCTCGAATCACATTTGGCAAATCGCGAAAAGGGAAGGGCCGTTTCGGCCAATCGGGCGAAATTATTTTAGCGAAGTAAAAAGTGGCGCAACACGAGTTGCGAACTTGTCAGCCGTATCCCGTTGTAATGAGAATCGCAATCAGGCCTGGGTATTTCAGGGACGATGATCACGATCGCCCTGGGCCCGAGGAGTTTCGATTGCAAACGATTTATCTTTCGTGCTGGTCACTTCTGGCTTATAATCAAGGGTACATCACCTCACGCGGGACAGAGTCGGGGGCCGGCCACACCGGCGGAAAATAAAGGGGGTAATTCTTGGCAGCCGGAAATGACGGCCGCTCCGTCACGTCCTCCTCTGGAAATTTCTTCTTTCGTTTTACTTTTCAATTCAAGATATTTATAACATGCGGATGTTTTCTTTTCCTTTTCAAGCATATCAGGCATATCTTTTTTTGTTTTTATTATTTATCAATAAAATTGATATCTGATAGGAGATTCTTTTCTTTTGACTTTCGCGTTGTTATCCGTTCGCAATTAAAGATAAGAGGAATATCTTGTTCATGCTTAAAATAGATAAGTAATTTAGTGAATCAGATTATTCGTTCAAGAACAGGACGGGAAAAATCAGTCCAATTAGAGATAATTACTTTTCTTAATAATATATGCACGAGAAGAAAAAAGATATTCTCTTTCTTTTCTTTGCCACTTGAATTATGATGTTAAAATTGTTATCAGTGGGTGGTAATTTGCTTTTGAATATTATACATTCGATCGTGCCGTAATTTAAACGGGAGGATTAACAATTTAATGGCCGATCCATGGATCAGAGAGAGACTGGTTTCGTTCGACGAATTCTAGAAGCATTCATTCGAGAGGATGGTAATTACAGGAACGAATTTTAAGTTTGCTCCAATTTTTGATTGGCTAATGGCTTTATTTCGAAACCACGAATATATGTGGAATGCGATTTTTGACGAGTTCCTGGCTTAATGGAGGAGGAGGGGAGGAAATGGATACTTGCTCCGAGTTATATTCGTCGGAATTTTGACGTAGGTGCTTTTTAATCTTCTCTCGAGAATAATATCGAAAGAGTACGGGTTGGAGTAAAGTTTTTATGAGGATTGATGATGGGCTCAAACATCTTATTCCTAAAAATTATACTCACCGTGTCTTTAATTTATTATAATCCGTGTTATTAACATCAAAAGAGAGAAAGTTTAATAAATATATATATATATTCATTATCCAGAATAATTATTTATCCTTGATAAAACTATTTCTATATGCACAATTTTAATCATCCATAAAATTTAACCAACAATATATATGAATTATTTATCCAAAATTTTATCCCCGCGAAAATTGAACGAAATCAATAACGACGAGAAAACGTCGAAACGAATTTTGTCGAAGCGATAATTCGTACGGGATAATGGCCGACTCGACGATCGCGATACGAATGAAAGGCGCACGTCGTGAAATTTGCTCCGCGAGCGAGCCAATAATAACAAGGATTGAAAGGGCGGAATGGAGAGAAACGTCGAAACGATCTCGTTAAGATTAACCTACCAGGCTACCTACCAGGTGCACACCGTGTATTGACAGTGGAAATTTACGGCGTGTCGCGAGGACCACTCGTTACAGGGCCACCTGAGGCCCTTCGTGCCTCCTTATTCCTCCGCCAACGAAATGTTTTTTTCAAAAACCGTGACCGCTCGAACGAACGCGACCACTGTTATTATCCTCCTCCTCCTCCTCCTCCTCCTTCTTCCTGTGTCCACGCGAATCGAGCTCGCGTCAACGGGCACGCATATTCCCAGACACGGATGCGTCGTATTTCGTCGTTTACAGGTGTAGCTCGCGCTTATTAAATCCGCATTTCCGGGAGAAGGGAAAGAAGGCGATAAATAATGCAACGAATTGATAAATTCTTGACGTTTGTTCGTTCCATGTTAATTTCTCCGTATCTTTCTTTTTGGATAGTCAAAATTTTTAAATAAATATTCATTCTTTCCTTTCGAAAAATTACATTGCAAAATTACATTTATCGATTGTATTAATTGGCAATTCAAAAATTTTAGATATACGAGTGTTAATTTAAAAATAAGAAATTAAAAAAAAGGAAAAATTATTTAACGATGCGTAAATCAAAATGATTTCAATTTTCGTACGAAGAAATCTTATAAATATTTCTTCGAATGAATCGACTCGTCTGCATATCTATAAATTTTATAATTTTTAACACCTTGAAGCGAATTTTTTATTTTAATTTACACTACTCGGTATTTCGCGCCAAGAACGATTACCATAATCATCCTTACGCACGCACGCACAACACATCGAAAACATAATCGGTGGATGATCAAAATTAGGCCGAGATCGATCAATTTTTAACCGTGTCCCCGGTTATCGTGTAACACTGTCAACACAGTTTCTTTCACGCCGTTTCGACCACGGCAGGCGCGGCAGAAACATTGTGCCGCGGCCCAACATCTGCTATCCCAAGGAACGGGATGGGCGTGGGGACAAATTTTTCTCGATAAAAATCCCCCATCGATCTTTCGCACGGGCAACTGTCGACAACTATCCAGTTTGGGGCCCCCGAACCGCCGAGTCAAATTGCCGGCTCTGCTCGAAAGGAATCCGAGCGACGGGATCCTCCTTCGAATTACATTAATCGGCGATCGATTAAAACCGTCACTCCTTAAACAGCGCTCTCGGAGGACCTATCCTTTTAATAATAACAGTGGGGAGCAGAAGCTAATTGAAAGCGAGCAAAAGCGAAATCGGTTTCATGGATCGTCCGTGTAAACGTCGCGACTCCGTTTTTCCGTCTCGATCGATCTCTTCCCGAATTTCTAGATCTCGTTTTGATTCACAGGCTACAATGTATGTATGTATGTAGGTAACACTTCATACATAAATAAAACGAATGAAATTCGATGTAATTTCTTTAAATATTATAATATCGATAAAAATATAAAATTTTTCGAAAGAAATATATATATTCTATATACGAATTTTCTGATAAGAAAAAAATATTGTCAAGTCCGTTGATTCTTCAGCAAAGATAAGGGATATCAAAGAGAACTTGTAATCGTGAAACTTCATCCCCTGAACTAGAACCGATCGTTCGTTAGATTCTTCGCTTCCGGCAGACGAGAAGAGGACGGCGGAGCGTCGGCGTTAATTGGGTCGTCGCCGTTTATCCAATAATTACGAGGCGGACTTATCCTACGTTTGGGTGACCGGCTGATCCACGGCGACACCCATAGCTCCGTATCGAGAAGAGAGGCGCGCACCTGTGGCGATTCATCAGCGGAGACCGATCTCCGCGCGATACGAAATACGGACGTCGCTGCCACGGAATTTGTTGCTTTAATTACATCGAGACCGACCGATGCCTGTATATGGCTCGGTTGAAAAATAATTATACACTCGCGTGTATCATTCGAAATTGGAACAATGTACATAGGAAAGGAGTTGTAATTGTAACTATATATCGTGAGAAAATTTTCTAATTCTTTCTTTATATATATATAATTATTGGTCTTCCATTTTAACAAAAAAGGGAAAAATTTGATCAATCAATCCCTTAAATTTATCAATCTCCACTCGAGGAAGATTTCAAAAGTGCTCAAAGAAGGGAATGATAAAATATTTCACACATTCGTATTAAATAATGTTTGCGAAAGTATTTAGAAAAATTATTCGCCATACAACGAACAACCACTTCTCACCTGTCCCCTTCTCGCGCATTCGATTCACGGATCTCTGGCTTCGACGAATGAAGAAAAGAAAGAAAGAAAGGGAAAAAAAGAAGGAAAAGCTGCGCAAGGGAGGACGGCAAGGCGACTATAAATATTTGATAGCCGGGTGTCTGAAACGCCTCGATCCAAGGAAAGATAATATTCGATTGTTCGCACGGTTCGGTTGATAGGCGGCTGTTATTAAGGCTGTGATCCTAGTCAACCCGTGGATGAGTGAACCCGTGTCAACCCGTGGGCCGGAAGTCGGAATAGTTCGGCCGGTATCGATGTCGCGTAGAAGATAGAATTTGGCCGTGCAGGTGTCGTGTTGATCATCGATCGAGATTGGGATCTTCGGGGGTAACCATGCCCGACTTTTGCCGTCGTTTCAGCGAGAGATGATTATGATAACGGCAGTCTTCGACTTTTTTTCTTTTTTATTCCTTTCATCCTCGTATATATTGTATGAAATTATTTATGGGACAGTTGCTCGACCATTTCCAGGCGGTTTCGTGATCGTATTATTGATATTGCATTTGGGAATTCTTTTTTAATTAATGCCGATTCGATCATCTTTGATAAAAGAATATCACGTCGTGTTAAAAAATTAAATATCGTCTCATATTCGCATTACATTTATTAAAAATCAATTTGGTGGACATCAAATTTATATCATCTAAAAATTTCTATTTTCTATATCAAAATATCTTGCAAGCATGTTTGTATGATGCTCCTTTCCCCGAGAAAAATTTCGAAAGATTTGAAAGCGAGGAACGAAAAAGCAAATGGCCGAACGAAACGGTATTATAAAGTAATTAACTTTAGTGGAACGCAAACAAGGGTCCCTGTTCCACGCCATTTCCAACTGCTCTATATTTGTCTTCCACTTTCCATCGACAGTTATTCGGCCCATTAATGGAGAGGGTGCACCTGGAGGATGCAGGAGTCGCCCGCATATGTAACACGAAGGTGAATTAGCATTCGATATTACGGTACGATAACGTCGAGAGACCGTTGTTCGTGAACCTCTTCTTCGTTGGCTTGATTTCGTGAACGCGTGAAAAAGGACCGGTTTCCCTCTCGCGGAATAGGAAGGAACGAAGAAGAAGAAGGAGAAGAAGAAAGGAAAGCAAAAAAAGGGAAGGAAAAAAAAAGTGTCCCTTTATCTTCTGCGTAAAGTGGTGTCGCAGCTGCTGTGGACGATCCGCATTCCACGCTTCTACACGGTAGCGCGTCGTAGGTTAACCCTTTAACGAGGCGCCACGTGCACCCCGTACGAATCGTGGAAAAAATAAGAGACACGCTCTCCCTGTCTCGTTACAAGCCGTCCTCCTGGGATTTTTATACGCTTTTAATAGGGTTGACGCGTGCTCCTTCTCTCTTTTACGAAGTCGTCGCTTTTAATTTAAGGGAGGACGAGAGAATTTTTTCCTTCTCCTTCGATAATTTTCATCCTTGGTTTCAACACAAGATTTGTTTCAACTTTTTTTTTAAATACGAGTTTGTTTTAATCGAGGAATTTATACATCTAAATGAAGATTCTTGTTATCGGATTATGATTACATGTAATCTTGTAAATCCAATTATTTCTTTTCTATTCGAGTTAAGATACAAGTGTAACGCGCAAAGAATAAGAGGAGTAAAGACGGCGGCGAATGATCGAGGTTTTCAAACTTTACCACCCCGTTAAACCATAATTCAACATATAAAATTTCTCACAATGTTAAAAAAACACTCGGCATACCGGTAAATTTGCAAATACATTACTGTCAAGCGGAACGCGCATAAACACACGATAAATATCCCATAAACGTCTATCGCGACGTCTATCGCAAGAATTTTCTCACAGTTTACCCATATATATCCACCCGTTAACCGTATATTACCAGCGAGACGCAAGACAATCTAAGCCCTAATAAAAACAGGCGATAAAAATAAAAAGGAAAAGAATCGAAAAGAGTGGATGGGGCAAGTGGAAGAGATTAAGAGAAGGGGGGGAAAAAAAAATTACTAGAAAAATCAACGAAACGAATCGACGATTTCCAGCATAGTCCAACAATCCCACGACATCATTCTCCCCTTCCGTCGATCCTCGATCGTTTTGGCAAGCGATCGATTAACCTTCGGTAACCGGCACCATCGATGCTTCCACGTCGATGCGCGACAAATTTAAAATTCTTGCCGCGGCATCGTTGTCGCCGCAGGCGCATACTTTGTCTTATCTGTTCCTCGCCGATGACCCCGCGGCGCTTGTTCTGCCCATTCTTTCCCCCTCCCTCGTCCTTATGCCGCGTCCACACCACGCCGCGTCCACGGAAAACAAACGAACAATCGTCGAATCGCGCGAGCAGATTAGTTTTCTGTTTGGTTTTCTCATTGAAAAATCCATTTATGTGTATTAAGAAGCGTTGGCAGATAGTTCATGAACGTTATTTCTCGTTATTCAATCAAATATATCAAAGAACTATAATATTTCATTGGCCAGAACTTGATAAACCTTGATAACAATACTTTTACTAGTTCATAATCGAATCCTTCCTCAAAGAATATTGTGTTTTCATTGGCCAGAACTTATTGGCAATTTCTAATGTATATTTGATAAACTGAATAATATTGTTATTATTTCATGGCAGGATTTTGCCTTCCTCAATTCTTTCTCAAAGAATTAAGAATATTGTGTTCTCGTTGGCCAGAACTTATTCTGACAATTTCTAATATTTTATTCATGGATTAATTTTTGATTTGATGTAAACGCAGCATAATGTCACGATATTGTCTCTATATTGTCACGAATCACTTATCAACAACAATATGGATCCTGTCTTCCTCAATTCTTCCTCAAAGAACTATAATATTGGTCACTGAACTTATTCTGACAATTTCTATATATATTTGATAAACCAAACAATATTTTTACTATTTCATGGCCGATTAATTTTTGATCGATGTAAATGCACCGTAATGGTCTCTATATTATTGTGAATCAATAACAATATGGATCCTGCCTTCCTCAATTCTTTCTCAAAGAACTGTAATATTGAATTTATTCTGGCAATTTCTAATATATTATATATTATTTTCTAATATATTATATATAATTTCTAATATTTTATTCATGGCTGATTAATTTTTTATGTAAACGCACCGTAATGGTCTCTATATTATCATGAATCACTTATCAACAACAATATGAATTCTACTTTCCTCAAAGAACTGTAATATTGAACTTATTCTGGCAATTTCTAATATATATTTAATAAACTGAACAATATTTTTATTATTTCATGGCCGATTAATGTTTGATCGATGTAAACGCAGCCTAATGGCCTCAAGATTCGATATTTTTGATGAACAGCAAAGAAAAACAAGTCTGACAAGTGTAGACGGGGCATAATAATGATCCCAATAAACTGTCTCATCCCCGGTTTCCGAACAACTGCTGTCCCCGGCTTCAATGTTTAGAACGCGCGGGGAATGTTATCATGGCCACGAGTTTATGGCGGTTTTCAATAATAAAACAACCGAGTTCCGCCGGCGAGAGCCCGGCATGACGAAGCCTTCTATTACGGAAAATTTTATTAACGAGCCGATCCCGGAAGACAAAGCTGCTTCGACACTCTGTGCCGCAGTGCGTAAATCAAACGCGATGCCTCGATCATTAAGGCTGCCTCCTCTCGAGGCTGCGTACATATACTGTCCCCACCTTCGATCATATTGTATATGCGCTTTTTCCAACTTAACGACACGCGATAGATTTTTAAGGATTATTATTTACGCGCGAAGCTTCGATACCGCCGAGCAATATGCGAGTCTTCTCTTCTTCTTGCACTCTTGTATTCGCTTAATAAAACCAAAACTGTCCCACGAATATATTAATGAGATTAAAAAAATTGAATAATCTTGAATTGAAGAATCTTAAAATTAAGAATCTCTGAAAAAAAGAAACTTGACGATCATTTTTTAATTAAATACAGTCGTTAAATTATGTACTGGACGAATAGAAAAATATTTCTGTTATTCTATTCTTGCATAAAACAATTAGGAAAATTAAGAATTAAATTAAATTAAATAAAATAAAATTAAGAATCTCTGAAAAAAAAGAAATTCGACGATCATTTCTTAATTAAATATAGTTAAATTGTGTACACTGGAAAAATATTTCTATTGTTCTAAAGCAATTAGGAAAAGAAAACTGTCAACAACTTTTATTTTTCACCGTAAAATAAAGAATCGTATTGAAACGTTTATGGAAAAAGCTCGAGAAAATTATTATCTCTTTCTCCGCCATATAACAAATTTTTACTGAAAATGGCTGGAAGATCGACTCGCGAGAAGGAATATCGAACCGATTGACTAGGCGAAGCGCAATTGAAACGCGTGGAATAACATAAAATAAGGAAGACAAGCGATAATAGGCTGGAAATGAGGCAAGCCTCGTTACAGGCTGCCACGAAGATGAACACTTTCAAGCGTAGCAACACCAAGCCGGAAGCCGGGAATGGCGGCGGGCAAAGCGGGCGAATACCGATCGCTCCTCGTAATTTGCAGCGATTTCTCATCGGCTTCTGGATCCTGCAACCCGATCCAGGCAACCCGCCACGACTAAACATCCATTTAACATCCCTCCATTCGTCATCCCTAATTATCTCTAATCCTCGAATTCTTGCAATTTCTATCAATTCTCGAATCCTGCTCGAAAAAAAAGCGGTGTAATAATTCAATAAACAACAGGCTGTCCGTCAGCTCGACATCATTTCGGTGGTAGCGATGGGTATGACCTACCTTACGATTCTCGAACAATTTTACGTTCAACGTAAAGATCGAAAATTCGAAAGGATTCGTTTCTATCGAATATATTGTGCGAGAAACAAGAAAAGATAAAATGGAAAACTGTATTTAAACGTTCGTCCATTGGATCTTTAATTAATATTATTCAAACGATTGATAAATTTCTGAATCATTTTTACTCAGTTAATAAAGTGTGAGAAGTAAGAATAGAATGAAAATAATAGACTTGCAAATGTATTTCAACTACTCGAAATTTATGAAGATAAAGAAAAATTATATTAACGTTTAACAGTTTTTTTTCTTTCATCATTGCTTGCCACGATTCTTTCACGCTGATTTTACACTGGAAATGAGAATCGATCGCTTGAGAAAGAGAGAGAAAAAAAAAGAGAGAAAGAGGCTCGAGAACATTTTTCTTGAACACTTATATTTCTTCTTTCCACCTCTTTCTCGCGCTGCTGGTCCTTGCAACGATAATTATGTGTAATTAACCGGATGGTGTACCTACCCGCGGTGATACACCCGGTTTTCATGTGCACCCATTACGCTCTTATGCGTGCGATTATATTTCTTGCGCACTGACAGTGCCAGGAACGGAACCATTTCGTGCCATTCGGTGTTAGTCTTGTTTGGTAATAAAGAACCACGAGGAAAGAAAAATCTCTTGCCAAGAGGAGTTTTATATTTAATCTTCCCCCCTGAATAGTTTTGCATAGTTGTACGAACGATAAGTCGCGTTTATTTCTTTCTTTTCTTTGTCCCCTCCCCCCTTCCTGATAAATATGCAAATATTGCTGTGCCGATTTTGAAAAACGAAATGATAAAACGCGCACGCTGCTCATCGCTAATATTATTTATGTCGATATATCGTAAAATATATCCCTAATACTTTCTTATTACCACAACACGTTCTAATTTGATAAGATTAATTATAAGATTATTTTCTTACAATTGAAATTAAAAAAAAAAAATCACTAAAGAAAGAAGTCACTATTTAACGATCTATATAAATCTACTTAATTAAACGTGACACTAAAAGCATGTATTTCAACGTAACTCTTGAACATTATTCAGAAATTATTTACCAACAACGTTAAATCACCACTTAATAATCATTTAACGATAGTTTAGCCATTCTAAAGGGAAGGGAGAATTTCTATGTTTATTATTAATTAAAACAAATTTCTCTACTCTAAAATTTACACACATGAGCGACGATTTGACACATAACGGATATTGCGTTACGAGCTGTAAATAATAACGCGTGCGCCACTCCTTCGACACACGAATTTCACGTGGAAAGCCCGCATTCTTGCTAAATGTCCCCGGAGAAATCGAGGCGAGCGATAAAATTTATCGTGGCTAATAAAATTGCGATTCAACGGTGTACAAGAAAGGAAGGGGAGAAGACATTCCGATCAAATGTCCGGAGGAAACTTTTATCCAAGAGTTATAAATTTCTATCCCCTGTTTACAATTACAAACACGCTCGTGAAAATAACTTATTACTTGTCGCCTATCCGCCTCACAATGGCCGCGCTACGCGCTATATAAAACATCGATATGAAGATTTATACGCGGCATGCCAAGATCTCTCCCGCCTTTGGCGCGAAAAATTTCCGGGGAAATTACACGCAACAGATACCACGAGAATATTATTTTATATTTTCTGAGACGAGAAATATATATCCGTCTACCGTTTCCAATATTTTTCTAAAGTTTACTAAAGATACTTATGAATCGAAAATTTTTACCGTAACTAATTGCTTGGATCATTAAATTACAAATCGAATTGAAATTTTTGAACAGAGTTGATGGAATTTATTATAATTAATTCTATTGGAATTATATCGAATCATGAAAAGTATGTTTTATATACATAAGTGAAATGCTAAGATATAAAATGAAAGAAATTTATATTCGATATATACTTTTTCTCTCTCAACCAGTTCGCCATTTGATGAAGAATTTTCCCTTGAGAAAGTTCTAAAAGATTGAAGAACAATTCCATTTATATAATCTTCCTAAACTTTACAATTATTCAAAAATACTGCGAAGCTTTCTGAATTTATTAGAAATATAGATAAACGATCGAGGCGTTAAAGAAAAGAAACTTTTTCTATCTTCAATGAAGTATTAAATTTAACTGGTATTCATGGATCCTTGATGATTGATCAGAAAAAAGATAAATTTATTTCTATCGATGATGGAGAATTTATTTACTTATTACGAGAGAACAAATTCATCGACGAGCGACAAACGTGGAAATCTTGCGTTAACTCAGGGGAATTAAAATAAAATGATTGTACGGGATATTTTGAAGGGATACGAAGAAGAAGCTAATTTCAAAGAATTGCGCTTATTGATGAGGTAGCGGCGGATAATCTGGTTCTGTTGGCGTTGTTTCCATTAATCAGAATGTAAGTAGGTTGTGTACAGAACGAAATGTAATTATGAGGACGTTCGACGAACAAGTTTATTTATTTTTCTCCTGCTCGTGAATATTCGTTTCCATTTTTTTAATACACGCGATTAATAAAGTATATAAATTGGATTCTTCCTATCTTCGTATTTTTGTATCTTCTCTTTTATCTCTCCCGTTTATTAAAAAAAAATATATAGCCATAAGTTTGTATTCATATTTAAATTATATTGAACTTGATTCTAGGAAAAAATAAAAATAGGCTAAGACTTTCGAAACTATCAAGATTTCTCGAAGAGATATCTCAAAACGTTCTGTCACTAATCTCGATTAAAAATTCCAAACAAAAAGTTCACAACATCGAATATACATGTCCAATCTTTATAAAAATTTTAGAAAGGATGCCGAAGAACGAAAAATTTCCAATTGCCAAATACTTTAATCCGACAAATCTCCATAACCAACTACATTAATTAATCGTCCAATATTTTACTTATACATTTATCTCGTTACACGCATATATATATAATCGAAAGAAAGCGCGTTCAATCAACGCGCCTTCACGCCCCAATCCCGTTTAACCATATCCGCCCCCTTCTCCGCGATCATCATGGTCGCCGCGTTAGGATTGGCGGCAGGGATTTCCGGGATGATCGATCCATCGATCACCCGCAAACCGTCGACGCCGTGCACCCTCAGCCTCGGATCGACCACGGCCCTGGTGTCGTTGCCCGGCCCCATCCTGCTCGTCCCACACGAGTGATAATAAGAGACGGACACGTGTCTCACGCTGCATTCCCAATATTGCTCCGTGTCCGGCTCGAAACGTCGACATCCGGGAACGTCCAACCGATTGAATCGCATCCCGTTCCCCGTCAACGCGTCCGTATCCAAAATCTCCTTCATCTTGTCCACGCTTTTCACCAACGTCCTCGTATCCTCCGCCTCGACCAGGTAATTCGCGTATATCTTCACAGGATCGGTCGGGTCTGTGCTTCGCAACTCGACCATTCCTCGACTCCTCGGCTTCAGCAAGATGGAGAGAACCACGATCACGCTCGTCCTCTCGATCTCCTCTACCAACTTTCCCCCGATCTCTTCCCTCAAACCGATCGTCTCCAGGAAAACCGACAACTGAACCCTCTCGTGACGCTCGAACGGGACGAACAAAAATTGAACGTCCGGATACGAGGAATTCGGATCGTTCACGTTCACCGTGCCGAGAAAATCGGTTCTGTAAGCGCGCAACGGTCCTCTATTCTCCATCATGTACTCGTAAATCGAGCTCAACGATCGGTTTAAAGAAGGAGACGAGATCGACGACTCGTTCGCGTAAGTAATGTACATCCCCGTCCACGCGAGGTGGTCCTGAAGATTCTTGCCGACCGGTCGATCGGCCACGACCGGTATACCCATCTTCTCCAGGTGTTCCCTGGGCCCGATTCCCGAGAGCATCAATAATTGGGGAGTGGCGATGCTCCCCGCGGAAAGGATCACCTCCTTCCTCGCCCTCACCTCCGCCACGAAACCCTTCTGCTCCGATCTCACCCGAACGCCGATCGCTCGTCCTTCCTCGAACAACACTTTCTCGACCGCGCTCGATTTCATCACGCTCAGGTTCTTCCTCCCCTTGGCGGGGGAGAGAAACGCCATCGCTGCGTTTTCACGCCGACCGTCGTGCACGGTGCCCATCGCCCTCCCGAAACCGACGAAACGGTCACCGTTCACCACCTCGAGGACATCGTGGCCTGCCTCCCGCACACCGTCCATCAGGATTTTCTGCACGCCCGGCGAGGCGGCCTCGAAGTGCCCGATTCTCACGGGGCCGTTGTCCCCGCAATACTTGGTACCGTATCTCGATACGTAGGAGGCCGAGCAATTGGTCGACTTGGCGAAGTAGGGGAGCACGCTCGCGAACCCCCATCCGTCGTTGCCCGACTCTTCCCAATCGTTGTAGTCTTTCTCGTTGCCGATCACGTATAACATGCCGTTGGTCACCGAACTTCCGCCAAGAGCCTTGCCGCTCGCCCATTTGCACCGTTGGTGGACGGTGCCCAGGCAGGAAGTGTTTTGGTATTCGGTCTTGGTGAAGAGGGAATAATAAGAATTTCGTATTTTCATCGATCGAGGAGGAGGATATTATTAATGGTTAACTGTATGTATGCAAAATAATTTTTTGAGATGTGCAATTCGATACTCGTAATGTTTAAGATAGTATAAAGGGGTCATGATCTACGTTTAGAATAGAGAAGGGAACGAATCATAAGGAATCATCAATCCGAATTTTAACAGAAAATAAATCAAAATGATGAATTTAAATAAAAATATAAGTATTTGTATATATATTCGTTCTTTTTAGAATAATTAAAATTTAATCTCGTTTACCAAGTAATGATAATTCTGCGGTCCGTCTATGTTATCGAAGAAAAGGGCAGGTGAAGAGGTTTCCGGTAAAGGATCCTCCCCTCTTTCGATCAACAGCACATCCCAATCGTTCACTTCCGTTAACCTGCTGGCGAGAATAGATCCCGCCGATCCGGATCCGACAATTATAAAATCGAACTCCTTCCTCGTCGAAGCGAAGATCTCCTCGGCTCGATCCGTGGGATATTTGCCCACGTTTGATGCACAATAGGATGCCATTATCGTTTGTATCAACATGGTAAAAGTGGAAGCTGGCGTCGATTGCCCCGAGGCGCAAGTTGCCGCCATACACGACTCCATATTCCGTTCTGTATTTTTTTGTTTGAACGAAGAAGATTAACCATGATAATTATCGAGAATAATTAACTGTTGCATACCAATTTTCTTTAACGTTGATCTTCAAGATAAACAATTTTTTCTTGTATAATTTGTAAGAGACTAATAAATGAATTAATTAAAAAAAAAAAAAGATAAAATAAAAAGAATTTTCACGTATCTGTGCGAAAAATGTGAAATATCTATCGGAAAAAAATTCTCGAAATATACGATAATTTAAGATGCTGTATAAATAAAATTTTTAAAAATTAATAATTCTCACCTATCACGATCGTCACGCTATAACGTTCATTTACAAACATCTGAGCTTACAATCGACCCGTTAGCATCCTTATATATAGGCATTGTTTATCCATAAAAAGATGGCAGAGGAAAAAATATGTCCCTACCTCGCGTATTTTTATAATTGGCAGTCTGTAATCGAATCGTCTGATAAAAAAAAATAAATAAATAAATAAATGAATGAATGAATATATCGAGAGTAATTAAAACGGAACGATAATTTTTTTAAAACATTGGCGTAAAGCAGAGTGCGTCGTACTATTTACAAATCGTGTGTTTTCATAGTTTATTAAAAAATCTTATTACTATGTCAATACGCTAGTGTACTCAGGTGGGACAAACGGAGACCTGTTCCCCCTGTTCCTCTTTTCCCCTCTTCCTCCTTTTACTTTGCTATCTTTTCCTAGGACAAATATATTTACATTTACATATTAATCTAATCTCTCTGCGTTATATACATTACTAATATGTGTGAAACACGTTTAAAAATAAATAAATAATGCGTGTTTTTAATATATCTATATTGCATATCAAAATATTTAAATAAAGGGAAGAGGACGATTTCATGGACGAATAAATAATTAAATTATTATCAATGTTATATATTATTTTGTTATGTATTCTACCAAAGAGAGAGAGATATATGTATAAATAATAATTTTGATAAATTATTTTTCCTAGCTCAACACGATTATCATTCAAACATAGTCAATGAATCATTCATAATTATTTGACTGATATTAACAATGAAGCCAAAAATTCATTTGAGTTCAATGATCTTCAATTGAATCTCAAAATATCAATATAATCAAATTATGTATAATCAGATGCAACAAATTTGATTGAAAACATTTTTTTAATGAATAATCAATTACTTTGGATCTCCCTTCTGTTATTGATTCACTCTGGTATGTAATTTTAAAAAACATTTTCTCCTGATAAATTCACCTGATACATTGGAAATACTTAAGAAATAACCTCGTAAATCATGTTTTGCGCACGTTTAATTTTATCGTGTAATTTAAACAACGTTCGTCATAAATACATCTCATTTGCACGATAATGGCGAACGTATCGATACAAATATGATTATTAATCCATCCGAGAAATATTTACAATTAAAAACACATCCGTTTAAAACCGTTTAAAAATAAAACACGTTTCCCTTTAAGATAACCGATGTTTTAAATAATTCGTATAAACTTGTGGTAAATAAATAAATCGAAAATCGAACGTAAAATCTGGTTAAAACCGTGCCATAATCCATTTCGAATAAATTCGAAAACGAGTAATACGAAGTCGATGTGCTCTATCACGGAGGATCCTCGATCTCAGTCTCTAGCGAAACGAGCGCTATATCCTTCATCTCGCTCCCCCCCGGCTTATTTACCGCGCACCAACACCGCGTATATTTATATTTGCGAAAATATATATGAAGTCTCTCTCCCTCTTCCTCTCTCTCTCTCTCTCTCTCGAGAATCCCCACCCATAACGAGAAAGTCAATTTATAGGGGAGGAAGCGAGGTTATCCAAGTGAGAAGTTATTTGACACTATCCAACGCTCGAATATTTTTGCGTACCCTCGCAAATCTCTGGATACGTTCAGAGGACAAGCGAGTTACGATCGATCGTTTCTCACAAGATGTTACGACATTTCTTTCCGAAATTCTAACCATTTGATCGAGGTTCGAATATCATCTTTCTTCGACGTTTAACCTTTCGTGTCTGATTTATTCTCGAAGAGTTTTTTGAATTAGGAATAAGAGGAAGATGGAGGAGGATGGTGTTTGGAATGGAAAAGAATTTGAAATACGATGTGACGCGCTTTAAGAGACGATAAAAATAATCTTGAAATACATTCTCATCTTTTCTTACGTGTACAATCAACTTTTAGAAACATTTTTTATTGTAATTTCAAAGAGATGAAAACTCTCGAAAAATTCTCTGATTGCTTATCAAAATTGTTATCGTACGCACGTATTTTCAAAACGGATTTCTTTGTAATATATTTTACGTAACAATGATTTGTTTGTCGAAGAAAAGAGAAATCCGCACGATTTTTAAATCAACTACAGCTAAAAAAATTTTCCGTCAAATAAATCCTCGTCCTCGTCCACGAATTATACACCCGACAATAGACAATAGACCGTTCACGCGCCACGAAATCCCTCGACTTATTCCACTTACCTCTCCATGAATCCATCAAAGGGGGCGTCCGAAACGTCATAAAACGGGTGGAAAAAGCGGGGGAGGGGGGAATGGTTGCCGTTCCCCGTCGCGCGAATACATTCTCCAGAGTTTCGACTGAGAGAATTGAGAAAGTGGGAGGGTCGAGGGAGCGGTAAATCACGCGGTTGCTTGATGCGCAAATTCGAGAGGAGGAGGAGGAAGAGGAAAAGAGGCCGTAAGAGGTGACGTTCAAGGGATTTAAGGGCGATCTTAACCTCGGTTGACTGGCCACCATATCCGAAAGGCAATCATTTTATCTGTAATCCGTTTCGTTGAAAATGAGATCTGACTGGTTGGTTCGCTATTTCAAAACTATCTTCCCCCCCCTATTCTCGTGAACGAAACTCAGAAGAAAATGCCAGGGACCATTATATCCGATCCGGTGATGTTTATCGCGCGCGTCTGCTCGAACTATATTTACACCGGAGGATATGTCACTGCTCTGGCTCGTTTGAATCTCGCGCCACATTCGGCATCTTCTCACTCTTTCTATGGAACCCGAATAATCGTGAAATGACACGATTATCCCGTGGAAATTTCGATCGAATTCCTCTCTGATGAATTAATTATTCAAATACCATCTGAGAGGATATCATTTTATATAAATTTGGATGTTTGCTAATTAATTATACTATACTATACTATATACAGATTAAAGTTTTATATTCCCAAGATCTTCCCTTCAAAATATTCACAAATACGATTGTTTCGAGAAAAATTCGAAAACGCATCTTCAGATGCGATTCGTGGAGGAAACGGGGCCAGGCAGAGACAGGCGGTGGTTAAGATAAATAACAAACGGGTTAAATAGACGAACGAAAGTAGCGGCGAGTAGCGCGCGAGTACAAAGAGGCGAGTACACACACGGGGA
This sequence comes from Apis mellifera, assembly GCF_003254395.2. Taxonomy (NCBI): domain Eukaryota; kingdom Metazoa; phylum Arthropoda; class Insecta; order Hymenoptera; family Apidae; genus Apis; species Apis mellifera. Next base: position 9,762,948 of record NC_037644.1, on the reverse strand, counting down.
GGGGGGGGGCTTCAAAGAGGCCGTGCGCCCCTTTTTTGCGCTCGTTAACCGGCATTCCAGCTCCTAATTCGACGATCCGTGTCTGAGACCCACGGCCACCATCCTCCCTGGCCCCCCGCGCCGCCATTACGGACCGACACGGTTTCCAAACCGCCGCGGGTTCGAAGCAAACGCGGGGCGGATTCCTCGCTCGCGACGGATTCCGAGGAGGTTAAAGGCGGTGTTTCCGTTGTCCCCGCGCTTGTTACAGCTCCGTGGAATGCGCGCCTTCCCTCCCCTCTCTGATGCCGATCTTATCCCCGATCCTCCCTCGAGATCGCGTAGGAGAGATGAAGATGTCGTTTGGGGAGATGTGGAGAATTTCTTAATATGAGATAAAGGGAGGAGTTTATCTATTGTGGAAATCAATTATGGATCTTTTTCTTTTTTTTTGTACGTGTGTATAAATCTCAATCAATTTCAAAAATATATTTATTGATTAAAGAAATTGGTTTTAATTAATAACGATTATTTAAATATAAATAATTGTGAAAAGAAAAAAAGTTCCACTCCATGAATATGATTTATGTTACGCGATGAGCTTACACTTGATGGAGGAAATGCAATAAATTTTCGAGTGAAAACTCGCAAGAAAAACTGGTTTCGATCGAGAGGATGTTATAACATGATAATTATACACATTTTCTCGTGTTTTAATTAATTTTGCTATTTAACTAAAATGCAAAAATTCGTGCGAGTTGATCATAAAGTTGAATAACATTTTTTTCGGTCGGAAAATTTGTAAATTAATCATTGGTCAATCGTACAAATACCGAGAAATGTTATTCTTAGACTTGGTCGCATTGTGAAATTCCTTTTTCCTTTTTCCTTTTTTCTTTTTTTTTTTTCCGGAGCAACTGGAAGTGCACGAGGTGATTTATGAGTGTTTGTACGTTGCATCGTTTAAGAGTCATTTAAATCCAGGCCGGAGGGTTAATGAAACGCGGGACTTATGAAAATTTGTGAAATATTGCCGCACCATGCAAATTGCCCCACAGTTGAGGAATGAAATTAACCGCGAAGGGTACGACTGAATCGATTTTTCATTCGTGTTGCTCGCAACGCGACTTATAAAAACCGCCCATAATTATTTAACCGATGTAACTCTGTCATTTTTTTTACAAAATAATCTTTCTAAACCGTCCATTCCGCGTAAAAAAATTCTCATTCAACAAACTTACCTTTCGTTCCCATCTTCAGCCTCCTTCGAGAAAATATATAATAGAAAAAATATATAAAATACAAATCTTTCAATTTACTTACCATATTTTATTTCTTTCATCCAACTTGTTTCGTTCCCAAATTTACTTTCGATCATTACCTTTCGAAAATTTCTTTTAAAAACTAAAATTTAAAAAAAGTTTCCAATAATTAATCCCAACAAAATTAATTCCGATAATTTGAATTATCCGATGCTCGAATTCGAATTCGATCGAGAAGAAAAATCGTTTCGCAAAGAAACGAAGGAGAAAGTCGTTGGGACGAAGTGAAAAAAAATCTAGAAAAGCAATATCCCCCGATAATTAAATTACTCGGGCAAAGAGGCCGCGAAAATAATTATCACGGCTCAACCTGTGTGTTAATTGCCAATAAATGGTCGGGGTTTTAAAAAATTAACACGATATATTTAACCGCGTCGGCCGACATATAAATTGCCGACATCGAACGAATCGCGATAAATCATGGCGGTGAATAATAATAATCGGGACAAATGGCTCTTGTTAGAATTCCATAATCGGAGCCGTTCCGCGAAAATGAATCGAGAAAGTTAAGGGAAAAAAAAAAATAGGAAAAACTTAATTTAATAATGAGGGGTACGCGTGTTATTGAAAATCCACGATTTCCATCCACGATAACGCGACGCGTTACGTTAATGGAACAATGAATGGTGTCAAAGGTGGCCGCCATAACTTTGCGCTTAATTTATCACTCCTCTCCTCGCGATCATCGAGGATTAACTTCACGGTTGACCCACATATTTCCAACCGGTTGATGGATAGTCATCCGTGGTAGACCGTATGCCGGTCACCTGCTACCGGTAATGGACAATCCCATAAATGGCGTCCCATCGAATCGTCGTCGAACCCGAGGAGAAGAAGCGTGCGTACTTCGTTCGTATTATTGACTCTGCGTTTCACCTTGCGCTTACCTGAAACAAAAAAGAAAAGAAAACGAAAAAGAAAGAAAGAAAGGAGGGAAGGAAGAAAAAATAGCGAGAAAGCCGAGAAAGGGGAGATAATATCCGTAAATCAGACGGACTTTCGTTTGAACGTTTGATATTTCGCGGTTACATTGTCGGCAGGGAGATGGTATCGTTGGAGAAAAATGTGTAAGATGAAAAGATGTGTCCGATCATCCAAGTCACTTTCTACTGCAGCAGCCGCAGTCTTTCGAGAGAGCTAGGGAATTTTTTTAGTCAGACGCTTTTACAAAGTTTGTTTTATAGCATCTCTTGAAACTTTTCCCCTAAAGTTTTCGATACTTGTAATACTTTCCCTTTCGATTTTAATATTTCTGCAAAGGGATTGTTCGAATATAATTTTGCTCGAGAAAAGAGAAAAGAAAATACATTTGAAAATACAAACTCGTGGAAATTTACACGCGTGTTATTAATTAGAAACGGTTATTAATTAAAATATCGTATCGTATCTCGCAAACTCGAACAGAACGTTCGTCACACTTATTACGCCGGTTTAATCCAAAGGTACCGGTATGTTATTAAATGGAAGCCGAAGAGATACGATCTCTGACCGATCGTTAAAATCTCTGCCCCCTGCGCAAGTGTATGTATGTTCGTTGAAATAAGATATTTCCCAGATTTTATGCGAAATTTTTCCAACTGACAACCGAACAGGGACGAGCGATTTCTCTCGCCTCGATGCTCGAAACCCTCGCCCATAATTCCTCTCGTCGGATTAAGGAAACGAGTATTAATCGAAATCGATATCCCGCTGCGGCAGAAAAAGCAGCGTGTTCGCGGGGGAATTAATCACGCGCGAATATAATTAATTGATTTCCCGGACAACCGTCTTAAATAATAGGAAAAATCGCGAGTAAAGTTGAAGTGAACTCGAAAATGCGCAAAGATCGAGGCAGAGCGAAAGGAATTTGGAATTTTTATTTCAATCAAGATATATTATTATTTGTCGCAGAGAAATGAAGAATTGAATTTTAGAATTTAAAGAAAAAAGATGTTGATATACATGTAGTCATCTTATGGATGTACAATAAAAAAAAGTATAAATTTTTGTTCCGTTCTTCGAGCTTTTAGTTCTTCGAGAATTTATAATGCTATTTTTTTCGGTTTCTTTTTTTTAATTTAAAGAAGAAACAAGTGTTGGTGTACGTAGTTATCTTATGAATGTACAATAAAAAAAAGTATAAAGTTTTGTTCCGTTCTTCGAGCTTTTAGTTCTTCGAGAATTTATAATGCTATTTTTTTCGGTTTCTTTTTTTTAATTTAAAGAAGAAACAGGTGTTGGTGTAGTCATCTTATGAATATATAATAAAAAAAGTATAAATTTTTGTTCCGTTCTTCGAGCTTTTAGTTGTTCGAGAATTTATAATGCTGTTTTTTCGGTTTCTTTTTTCTCTCTTTCTTTCTTTCGACGGTTGTCGTTTCTCGAGGAAATCGATTTGTTTGACGGATCGGCGGCGTGCAGCGGCGGTCGCTAATGACTGTGAAGGCATGTTGTACCATCATTGTGACACTTGTTTCCGGTGCTCGTTTATATTAACCGGGTTTATAATGTATTTTCGCCATGTTTAATCGACACGAACGAAGAAAACGAGAAGTCGTTTCTTGCGCGGAATTGATTCGTTCGTGATTATTTTTTAAAAGATCTCGCGATATTAGTTATGTAAATCGAACCGCTTGAACCGCGAAAAGAAAAACAAAAAGAGGAAAACGTACGATGCAAATTCGTTTTAACGCGATCGATCAAGTCTCCTTTTTTCTCTCTCTCTCTCTCTCTTTCTCTCTTCTTCATTCCTTTCCTTTTTTCTTTTTAAAGATACGTATGAATATATTACGGGTTAAGAGGAAGAATTCATTATTATGACGTCAATTAAGGAGGATCGTAAATCAGGACTAGTAGGAAACTCTGATTCTACTCAAATACAATACAAAAACTTGCAACAGAAACTTTTTCAATCACTCAAAAGAAATTTGTACAACTTGGAAAATTAATTTCTCCCTTCGAAAACAAAAAATCTCCCAATCCTTCCCTTCCTTCTTTGCAAAGAATAGAGAGAAAAAGAATAAATAGAGAGAGAAGATAAGAGGAAACTTTGATTCTACTCAAGTACAATACAAAAACTTGCAACAGAAACCTTTTCAATCACTCAAAAGAAATTTGTACAACTTGGAAAATTAATTTCTCCCTTCGAAAACAACAAATCTCCCAATCCTTCCTTTCCTTCCTTACAAAGAATAGAGAGAGAAAGAAGAAATAGAGGGAGGAGAAAAATTTAAAAACACGAATTTTCTTTCCCCTCCCTCTTTCAAAAATCCGAAATAACGAGTCTACTGCAACAACGACTTCCTCTTTCTATAAATATATACCTCTTCCTTCCAATATATAAACCGAGAGTAATAATAGAAGAACAGGGGAAGGGAGTGAGGGAAAAAAAAAAGTTCGACTTATCGTTGCACACACGAATAGTACGGCCGCTTGAAACGTAACAAGCGTGAAACGGAACGAGATTCCTCCGGGGGCCCCCGTAACTCATTAGGCGGATCGACTATTTCGGTGGTATAATCGCACGTCGGGGCGTCGAACCAGTTTTAATATGCGCGCGAGGCTGACTGGCGCAATTTCAGCTCGTAAAACGTAAAATATAAGCGCCGGTTAAATTTTTACGATCGTGAGGAGGGGGCAGGGAGGAGAGATTTCGCACGAAGGGTAAACGGCCACCGCGACGGCAGCCAGCCACCTGTGTCTGTGTGTTGTGACGCGATTACGTAATCATTGAATAACTCGCGCGAATTTTATTATTCCGTTTCCTAATCTCTCGGACCCGCCGTCTCTATTATGTCCCCGGGACAAAACTTGATCGATCCATCGAGGCTGCTCGAATCGGATCGAGAAACGAGATATCTCGCCGAGATATCTCTCGAGGGAGCGAGCACGGGTTCGAGTTGAATGCTTTTCGAGTTTCGAGAATGTTGCCCGCCTCGGTTTTATTGGTAATAACTCGTGACGACTTGTATATCTCTCTCTTTCTTTGAGCTCAGATTTGAACGTATCAATTTTCGGATAGTATCAGGCTGGATTTCAGGTGTACAGCGAGTTACAAAAGTGAGTTTAAGCAAATTCAAATTTGTTTGGAATTAATTCTCGAATTTTTAGCATTTGTTCTTTTTTGTTTAAAGTGAGTTTAAGCAAATTTAAATTCGTTTTGAATGAAATATGTATATGTATGGATCGAGTAGAGAAATTTATCTTTCAACTTAATTGGAATTAATTCTCAAATTTTTATCATTTGTTTTTTTTTTCTCACTTTGTAATTTAAAATTTTGTCCTCTGTTAGTTTCGTTAGATGATTTATTTTGAAAAGTAATTACATTAAAATGATATTCTATTGATGAAAATAAATACTAAACAATGTGATCCATTATAATCTACATCATCTTGGATTGTATTATGTAAAACAATATTATTGTTGGTTTTGATAATTATTTATTACCTTGAAATACCTTGTAGTATTAAATATACGAAGAGTATTGTAACGTGTTCAAAGAAGAAAGAAAGAAGAGGGTGTTCAATTTGATTTGATCGAATTTAGGATATTTATAAATGATTTGCACGTTTTATAGATTTAAAAAAAGTTTTATTACGTGAAATAAGGCTGCGAGAAGATTCTCGAGGAGAATTATTTCTTTAATAATAAAGAGAAAGAGATAATTGGACGATTTTTATCTTTTATCGTTTTAATGCGAAAATCCATTTGATAAATTGCAGGAATTAATACTCCAGAATACCCTGCATTCAAAAACTCGGTTACAGTGCATTAATTTCCCATCAAAGTACGGGTAAATTAAATTCAATTTGCCTCTTCGTCCACTATTGTCTTTATGAATATATCATTCAATTAAATCGTCTTAATTCAATCTTTCGAATAATTATCCGATCCTGAAAGGGTGCATACTTGTACAAGATAAATATCTTAGAATTTTAATATCTACGTTACGTGGCCGATATTAGTTTGAAGAAATCGTGATTAATTAAATTATCTTTTATCCAAAGGAATTCTTTCATAATTGATCCCAAAGAGATATATTTATTTTGCATTCAATCAATTATTATCCAATCTAAATAATCATTACTGATCATCATTAATTCAACAATGCAATAAAAGAAATAATTTTGTAACAGCACAAAATGGAAGAATTCTTAAAATTTACAAATTTATATAAATATAAAAATTTTTATTCATATCGAGACTTTAAAAAAAACTCGTACACCAATTTTCACACCATCTGTATATATGTTTCTTTGACTAAACTTTAGGAACACCCTGTACATACAAATATCGATAAATCGAGCAGGGACATCGTTATATCGCGGTCGATAAAACGTTCGAATGATATTTATTCCCTTCTCACCCCCCTTTCGACAATAATCCCAGCCCAGTAAATGCCAACGATTTCCATTTGCATGTATCGGACAGATCCCCCCTCCCCCCTTCTTCTTCTTCTACGAGGTGATTTTTCTACGAGGGGAAAACCGGATCGATTTCTATCCGATTGGACGCGCAGGTGTCATAACGATCGGCCGTGTCAAAAATCCAGCCTCTCCAGGGTGGCGGAATGGCCGGCGAAGGCAAGTTTTTCAACGTGCGTACATAAGCGCATAATGGCATAACCGGTGGTATTGGAAACCGAATGCCCATTTGTCGAGAAAGAGGGGATATATACATATATACATATATCTATCTCTTTTCGAAACGCGTCATTTCCTCAACTATTTCGAGCAACCGTGCGCAATAACCAAATCGATATTTTATTATACAAGATAAACCGTAAAACGGCGGCGCTGGCCGGTTCTCGAAGGACGAAGTTACACTCTCTCACGGCTTGTTACAAGATCGTAACGAGACGAGAAGGATTTGATTTTTATTTATTGCAATTAGAATTGCGCGGCTTTCGAAATTGCGAAGAAGATGGTGGATAAAATTTGAACGAAGTTGAACAATTTTCAAAACGTGTTCTGAAAAATAATTTCAAATGTACATTTCATAAATGTATGAAACGTATTTAAAAGTTTTTTTCTTTCAGTTAAATATAAGGATAAAGGAGGAGGGAAAAATATATATATATACGAATTTTAAATACGGTGGATTATTTCCATTACAAAATTACTGGATATTTCTCCTCCTCCTCCTAACATTAGCCTCAAGCCACGTCGATTATCCTTTTTAACGTACAAAGTATCCCTCTACACGCGTACAACAACATCGTCGATCAACCATTCCCTTTCCGTTACCAGCGATCGTAACGAGAGGATCGGCACAGGCGGCGGCAGTGGAAGCAGAACTCTCAGAAAGATAAGCCTCGAAGCAGCCTCTAACCTTTCGTCACGCAATAATGGATGCATACTTTCCTGTATGGGACTCTCGAGCCATCGACGCGACCGTTCGATCTCTCATCGAATTTAATAAGCCTCTATCGCGAGTACGCATCGCGTACGTGCGTTCGTTCGTTGTTCGCGCATCATTAGAAATTAAATTGCCCGTTGAGATTTTCTCTTCCCTTCCCAGGATTGTAAAAAAGAAGGAAAAAATAATAATAATAATACGAGAAAAAGGACAAATTTTCGAGAGAAAAAGGAGAAAGGGAAAAAATTCCAGAGAGAGCTGGTTTCATGTAGAAATTGTTTAGTATTAACCAGATATCGCTAAATAATGAAATCATCCGGCTGTAAAATAATTTGTTTATTGTTCGAACGCGGCATTTCATCCAAGGCCCACGCCTTTCTCGCCTCACGCGAACAAGGAAACGTGGAAGCGAGGACGTACGTAAATTTCATTTCTCATTTCTCCCGAAATCCATGATGATCTTTTCTTTTTTAGATATATTTAACTTGATTCGTTAAAACGTGGGAGAGGAATTAAATTTTGGAAGGATTTTTCTCGTTTACATAATGCGCTTTGGTGAGGTTAAAGTTTGAAGTGATAAAACCAATTCTTTTCGAATTGAAGGAAGAAAGAAATGGAAAGAAACGTTGAAAAGAAGAATAATAAATTGCGTCATTTCCTGAAGTTATCGTATCGAACGTTATCTAGACAATTCTTATCCACTTTGTATCGAGTGGATAAAAAAGGAATCCACGAATAACCCGGGAAGGAATTTCAACATTACGCGTACGAGTACGCGAGGCGAGCAGGTTGAATGGGCGCAGTCTTGAAAAGCCGGTGTTTCTAATTCATCGCGGGTAAATGGCAAGCAGCCGGGGCTATTCACTGTTCGTATCACTGCCGGAGGAAATTCGAGTTAACGATTGTAAAACGCGGCCGCTAAAACTCTCGAAAGTCTCGAGCCTCGACTGTAACTGTATCGAAGAGATCGAAGGAGAGAAAATCGCGATTTCAAACGCGACTCCTTTCGTATCATTCCGCGCTCGCGTTTAATTTATCGATTCCACCGGTGATACAGGCCGGTATTTGTATCTATGTCACTGTCCATGGTTAACCGTAATTGCCACGTTTAAGTTAAAGCGCCTCCCCTCCCTCCTCTCTCTTTCTCTTCCTTCTTCCTTCCCTCCTTTCTTTCTTCTTCCTTCTCTACTCTCTAGTCTTGAAAAAAAGTCTGCCTTCGTTTTTACGAAGGAACAGTTTCTGCAATCTGTTCTGCAGGAGAGAAACCACCAAGAAGAAAGATTTATGGTCCCCGTTCCGTTGTGTAAAGTACGATTAACAGAGAGCTTAGGAGAAGTTCGATTGCAAATCGTAATGAAATCTCGAGTAATTGAAAGTGGGCAGGTCTCTCTCTCTCTCTCTCTCTCTCTTTCTCTGGGTGGATATTGTTAAGTGAGATATGTGTGCACGGTTGATATATGTGTGCCGATTGTGAGAAATACCGAGTGAACTATTGCCTCGGAGGGTTTCGAGCGTGCCAATGAATATGTATTCGCTATGAATCACGTAGGATTGGAATTTTATTACGCTCAGGTTTCGATACGGCTTTTTCCCGCTTCTTTTTCCCCTTTTCTTTTACACGTTGCATACGTTGTACGGCAATAATTTTTCCTATACACATCGCGTATATATATATATATATATATATATATATATATATATATTTGTTCGCGTAAACAGAGTGATTAAGTTTCACGGTTAATAGAGAACGGTCAACATAACGGATCTTGCGTGAACATTTTCGCAAAACTGTGTACTCGTACTACGGAATTATACAATCACGAAAACATTCGAGATATCCATCGAAGAGATATTAACTTGGAAGGAAACGTGAGTTATTTATAAATTTGTACCACCAAGTTGGAATTATAATTCTTTTAATATCAATAGCAGCTGCATTCATAGGATATGTTTTACCTTGAGGAGCAACAGTTATTACTAATTTTTTATCAGCAATTCCTTATATTTCAGTGATACAATTGTATTATGAATTCGAGGTGGATTCTCAATTAATAATGCTACACTAAATCGATTTTTTTCATTACATTTTATTTCACCATTATTAATTCTATTTATAGTTATTCTTCATTTATTTGCTCTGCACTTAACTGGATCATCAAATCCTCTTGGATCAAATTTTAATAACTATAAAATTTCATTCCATCCATATTTTTCAATTAAAGATCTTTTAGGATTTTATATTATCTTATTCATTTTCATATTTATTAATTTTCAATTCCCTTATCATTTAAAATATAGTCAAATTTCGAAGGAAGGGGAGATCAATCGTTCCGACCTCGAAGGGATCCTAATTCCCTCAGGCGATCGATCGAAATCGATATACGCATCGATTCCCTGATAGAATACAACTTTCCCCGCCGTTATAAAATTATGATCGATCGTTTATTCTCGCCCATTGAAACTTAACCTCATCGAACGACGCGTAAGTAGACAAAAGAGGGATATATATATATATATGTTTATCGCCGTTCCACCTCCTCCAGAATTTCCATGCAATATAAACCCGCGCACGCTTCACGATTTGCCTTATGATTTATACGACCGGCCCCTGCCTACAATCCTTCAAAATCCACTATTTACATAATCCATTCTCCTTCCAGGAGGAGGAGGAATGACACACAATGGCGAACCGGTCGGCGAAAGAAAGATTCGAAATAAAAGCGACGAGATATTACCTATATATATAACCCATTCGGCAATATTGTTTGTGGCGTTGTATTCTCGCCGCGAACACGCGTTTACCGTTACGCGTGCCGAGACGAGATCGAAGAGTTTGAAAACAGGATTGACACGCGTTTTCCACGAACCGTCCAATCTGATAATCGCGGCGATGAAATTATAAGAGAAGGAATATCGAATAAAATTTCAGACCACCTTCGTTGGGATAGATTAATCGAAAGGAGGCGACATTTCAGGAGGTTGAAACAAGTCGATCACGATTTTTATCGCGTTTCAACCTGTCGCAATTTACCGTTCGTACAACAGCGGAAACATGAATTACTTTGAAGCCCGTTTTATTTGCTATGCGTTTCCTCTGTGAAAGGCGCTCGTTTCCCGTTTTACGAACATTATCGATCGCCCTCCGGTGAATGGGACGAAAAAGATCTCCTGGAGAGCTTGCGAAATGGAATAGAAGAAAGGTCGAAAAACCGGAGCGACATTCAGGGACGGTGTGTCTTTCAACGATATACAGGGTGTTTCCTTTGAATCTGCCCGCTGCTGGAATAATTAATCGCGACCTAAAAGTTTTCTTTCTGTTGCAGAAGAAAATATCGTGTAGAAAGGAAAGATCTTGTTCCATGGAATATCTTGGAAAAATTAATTTCTCTCGTTCATCCTCTCATTGTTATTACGTTTCTATACGATTTTGGGTTAGAAAAGCATTCGATTCGCGTCTTGAAGGTAAAATTGTTAGGAATAAAGAGAAAATATATTGCTCTTCTTGCTCGACCGTGGAGAAAAGCGATAACTGTAAAAATGTAAATGCAAGTTTTTGTAGAAAGATAGTTGTTAATATTTTGCTTTGCAAACGATAAATATAAATAGCAAGTAAGTATTTTGAATAAGAATCGCACAGATAAAAATTTGCAAATATCAATTTGTGAAATATTGTTATAATAATTGAGATTCCTTTTCTTTTTTTTGAATAAATTCCTTCGAATGAATTACGAAGCTTGATTATACTAAAAAAGTAGAAATAAATCTTAATTAAGGTATAAATAATAATAATGTATTAAAATCGAAAACACGTTCGTGACACAAATATTTTCGTTTAAATAATTGAATCGCCTACTATAAATTTTATTTATAATACAAAAGTGTTCTATGATATTGAAAAAAAAAAAAAGGAATAAATAAATAATATATTAAAAAAAAATTTAAAATTACGTTTCACCAATACACGTTACGCATCGACATATTGATTTACGAATTCACACGCAGTAAACGCGTGAATTAATCCAGAGAGAAATCGAATCTTAATCAGATGCACGCGTCTATCAAGTGGATCGAGGTGTTGGACAAATTTATAACAGTGAAGAACGAGGGGGAAGAAAATTTCCCATCGTTAACGGTACTTCATTCCATAACAACGTGCAAAGAGAATAGCAACAGTAAATCACTATCAACTCTCCAACTAATTACAGTATATTCAAACAAGTTTCCCATAAACTTTATGTTTTATCGAAACTAATTATGAGATCTTTCGAAATACGTTCTTTCGAAAACCTATATATTATAATGACTAATAACATATGATTACCACGTTTCCAAGACATTTATTGCTTCCTCGTTTGTCTTATCGTTACATTGTTCAAAAAAAGAAAAAAGAAAAAAGTAAGCATTGTTTCAGATATCTTATGCAAGATTACTCAAAATAATCAAATTCTTTTAATTCCATAATTTCAGCTGTAAATAACAAAGGTGATATGATTTAAACGACAATAATAATTAATTTAATGTAAAATGGATAAAGAATTCTCAAACGATTTTTAAAAACAGTTTCTCGTAGAATTTGCCAAGAAACGTATCTAATTTACACGATACACGGATATTTAAAAAGCAGAAGAATTCTATTTTCCAATGAAATGAAAATGAAAGAGAAGGGGGGGAGGAAAAATTGAAATAATAATAATCGAGGATGGAGGTTCGCTAAACAAGGTTCGCAGAATCGAGATTTCACCAAGTTGGAGAAATCATGGAGCCAGGTTTGCAATACTGGTTTAGCATGACGCGCTGACAAAAGGCGTACTACACGTAGGCATCCGATCCGATGCTTGCCGTGTTTTATTCGCTACCTACGGACGACCGTGTATGTATCCACTGCCTACTCAATAACCAGGCAACATCGATTAATAAAATAACAATAAAACACGGCCTGGCTGCCTGGCTGCCTGCCTACCTGCACGCGGTTAAAGGAATGGTCGCCGCGTTGATTCCGGTTCTTGGCCCTCGGGTTTTACCGCTCTCTAAACACCTTTTACGATCATTTAAGGCCGCTGATTACTCGGCTTATGACTCGATATAAGGATCGCAGATACGGATCGTTGATGAATTTAATTAATTTTTCGCGTCAGGGGAAGACGATCGTTTGTTCTCGGTGGCGAAATAATAATCCAATTTATGCGTTTTAGAAAATTAAATCGAATATTGAGTCGTTGAGTTAAAAGAGAAAGAAGAATGAAAAAAAAAAATATTGGCATAAATGAAAATCATTACGATTAAAAATCTTAATGAGTACGATGAATCGATTACGAAGAAGTAGTGAAAGTGGGTAATCTTATTATATCTCGTTTATTTATGAAATTATTAAAAAGCTCAATTTGAAGATGTATTTAATCTTAATCTTAATTTATGACTTCTTCGAGGAAAAATTCAAATATAAGTAAAATGTTCTCAAAGAAAATCCAAATTAATATAATATATAAATCTTCCTCTCTTCTCTTTTATAATAACAAAATACTTTCGATAATATAATAATTAAACTAAACCAATTATATTCTTATTCAACTCAATTGATTTCAATCAAACAAAAGATCATTGTTCTACTTAAGAAATAAAAATCGAAAGTCTGTTAATTTCTTTTTCCAGAATCAACAGAATATATCTAGAAAAAAAAAAAAGAACAATTTTAAGTTACACAATCGAGGTGCAACGTGTATCGACTTTTTCCATACGTAACACTATAATTCATTTCACCGCAATGGCTCGTAATTACAGGCGCACGATATAAAAGTCGAATCACTCGTCCACGATCCATTAGGATAAAGGGAATAAGTCAACATTATTCGCTGGTTTGATGATTCGACACGGCAAAGCTTTTTCCCTCGTTAGAACGTTGCCCCCGTTTTCTGTTTTCTCGAGACGTGTAATTTGTAAATCGATGAAACGCGTCGATTTCTTTTGCCTAAAATCCCGGATATGGTGGCTGTGAGAGAGGAAAACAACGGATTAAATTCGCCACATTCGTTGCACCCGACTATTCCACGATCATTAACGAGGTCGAGAAACGTTTTAATAGCTAACTAATTCCGTGATTAATCCCTGTGGAACGTTATTAAACTCGTGCCATATCGTATAAATATGATGTTTAATGAGCGAAGATAACGAACCTGTTATTTTTGTATTGATCCGACGAGAGATGATGATGATGATGATGATTCGTTGAAATTCGTCGAAAATGATGAAAAAGAAATTTTACTTTAGAAAAATATGGTTCATAATAATAAAGTTATGTTGATTTGGACATCTTTGATGATTTTGGAACACAAAGAATAATTCAGAGCTTATATTTGATATTTAATAGTAAAAATGTTTACTATTAAATACATAGTACAATGAAAGATAGAATAATCTTACTCCACTTCCGTTTCGCTTCGAATCCAAGCTTCAATTACTAGTAATAACCTTAATCTCGTATATTTGTTTTAGTGTCTCAACTTTCAACATCTAGTTAATTAAATATCAAAGTAGAATAATCATTTCGAAGAATACATCTTCAATATATTATTTTCCCTCTCATCCCATTAAAAACACTTTTTTCTTTTTATTAAACAATGAGAGAAAGGATTTGCAGATCGACCAATACGGAAGCATAAACTAAAAAAAAAAAAAAACACCAGAAGTAACGCAAGAAGAAAAGAGGTTGGGAACCATCGATCTAGAATTCACGCATGCGCATAAAGAAACGAACGGAACACACTCTGTTACAATGTTACTTTATTATATCAATCCATGGGGAGTTTTTCATTTTTCTTCCCAGCCGCTATCAGATTTAACGTTACGCCAACCAAGAATTATTCCATTATATCCCCAGTGGAGCAATTACCGGGATAATGGAATTCGCGATACAACCTTGAAATCCGATACCTCGAAACGAGACGAGACGCAATCTTCCAAGGATCTCGCGATCCCTTCCTTATCCACCGCGATAAAACGGTGTCGAGTTGACATACCTAAAGTGTAAAGGAGCGAAGGTTTACGCGATGCGGCGGGTAATTAGGAGGCTCGAGGTGAGCATGGGTTAGCCTTAATTGCTTGAATTATCCGCAATGTTGAAAGCGTTCCATTGTCAGCCGAAGGAAGTGGAAGTGTTCCTGGCTATCTGGCCAACCGTTGAAAAAAAAAAAAAACTAACTTCACGGGACATGGGAAACATTTTTCTTCCTCTCTCTCTCTCTTTTCGTCGCTGCGTTTCGAGTATCTTTTTACCGTTAATTATACGGGTACAATAGAGGGAATCGTTAGGAGAAGCTACTGGGTTTAGTCGATAAGGAAAAACGAAATGGTACCTTTCATCTTTTGTTGTAAATTACGTCTAATTATATGTTGTTTAGGAAGTGAATATAATGGGTGTACGTTATACTTGCATATGTAGATTCTTGTTCCTGAGTAAGTAAGATTTTTTTTTTTTAATAAGTAATCGACGCATAATGAAAATTTTCGTATAACGTGTGTTAGTAAATTATTTTATATAGGTGTAATAATATCTAATGGTATAATATATTGGATAATTTAATTGTTTTAAATTAGAATTTAGATAAGATATAGTATAATTCGAAAAGCCATTACATATAATTTAGATATTTATAGACGATTATCATTATATATTCACATTTACATATAAATAGAGCGTGAAAATTATTCGAAATATCGAAAAATGCAAAGTAATTGAAGCTCGATAAAAGCTCAAATTGGATATTCATTATTTCTTTGTAATAAAAAATTGAATAACACGATATTAACATGGTATTATTAAATTTATAAATCACTGATAACAACAACAATAATACAACTTGAAAATTTAATTGCATTGAAAATTAATTTCAAGAAAAAAAATTCACGTCGACGCTCATTCAACTACGAGCATAAAAATAATAAGCATCGATTTTCGAAATCGAAAGCATCGCCAAAACTTTCAACCAGATTTCGTTCAAATCAATCACGATACATTTCGCACGGTAGTGGTTCGTTCTATAAAAATGGTCCGTGTTCACCAACTGTGAAATGCGCTAAAAATTGGATACAATAGGTAGACGATGAAGTCGTTTCTACTTACTGCAACTTCATTGGAGTTCAGCGGTTTTACACGACGCTCGAAGACCCCGTCCATTCGATACAACTGACGAAGTACAGAGAACACAAAGAGGATTAAGTTACAGAACTTCCTGCGGCCTTCTCGGGACACGACTTTGTTGCAAATTTTTGCAAAAAAGGGACAGTTTCAATGTTGGTAGGTACCTATTGCTTTGGTATACCGCAGATAGTTTTGAGGATAAAACAACCTAAGAAAAAATTCTTTGCACTCGAATGATTTGGTATTGTTAAGTGGAGTATAAAATAGTCGGCAGAACGACATGGCTGACATATGATACACGCATATTTATTACGTAAAGTATCCACCGGATGATGCTTCGTCGAATAATTCTTTGGTATACATATATATATATATATATATATAAAACTGCTTTATATATAACTGAAGAATATAAAATAAATTATTCCTCTCTAAAATTACGAGTTTCTCGAATATTTTCAACAACAAAATTGACCCATTTAAACCTATTAACAGATTAAACTTTCAGTCAGCAAAAACGAACAAATCTTTTCCGAGGATGGAAGCCAAATACTCGACGTAATCCTCCGTAATTCTCGCAAAAGATACCCTTTCAGGGAGGAAAGAAACACCGCAAAATTAATGTTCTTACTT
The DNA here is from genome assembly GCF_003254395.2 of Apis mellifera. Lineage (NCBI taxonomy): Eukaryota > Metazoa > Arthropoda > Insecta > Hymenoptera > Apidae > Apis > Apis mellifera. The sequence goes on along the minus strand of NC_037644.1, from coordinate 9,746,543 downwards.
TACGTGTTGCAAAACATGTTAAGAATCGAAAATTAAACGGAATCATATTCACGATATCGGGATGCTTCATGCTTCGTCGTGCGCAACACTTGAACGGAACTGTAACTGTAACTAGTAAACTCACAAGTAATAAATATAGCAATACTCGATCAAAGATTGAGCGATCAATCGTTAGATCTTCGAGTGCCACGATCTCTCAACGAGAAAAAAATCAGTCGAATTACACGAATCGAGGGATTTTATTTTAAAATTAAATCGCAGAGAGGGATAATAATTAAAGTTCCCAACTGGTTATATACAAACTTTTACGACGTCGATTAATTTTTGGATAAGAATCGAACAAGCTTAATGAATTCCAGCCCCTTTCCCCGAACTTAAATTAATTTTCGTTGTAACACTTCGTTCCTCCTCGTAATGGTAATTGAAGATCGGGCATAAAAAAGAAGCTACAAGAATAATAAACACCGTATCGTAAAATTTTATCTCGTCTTACGTGACATGAAAATTACGCTTTTTTTAATTATGGAAAAAGTATGAATACTAAAATTTATATTCAAAGGAAAAAAAGTTGATAAATTTTTTAGGATATACATATTACAAAATAGCAGAAAAATCTTTAACCGTATTTTCAACTATTAATTACTTCCTCCAAAAATGTCAATAATAATGTTTTAATACTTTTCGACTCGACGAATCTCAATAATTAATACACACATATGCATCATCATATCACACATCGAATCATTAATACGATATTCAGATTGGTGAAAAAGTGGCCGACCGTTTATATAGCCGCATAAATATATATGTTCCAATATCCGAGACTCCTCCCTTACAAAGTAGCGCATCCACGCGATAAACGCCTCGTCGCCCATAATGGCGGAGCAGTTTATCTTCTCTCGAACGTGCCGCGGAGACCGGCAGCCCCGAGATCATCGCGGATACGGCCGGCCGTGATGCGCACGTGTGCCGGCCCGGTGATGTTTCAGTTATTAATTTTTATCGCGTCCACGAATAAAACCGGGGGCTTGGTGAAGAAACCGCCAGCTTTAATTGCTCTCCAAAATCTTTGGAACGCGTCACGTGACCCAACCAACGTTTGATAACGTTTGAAGAGAGATTTTTACTCTGTCATTTATAACTGGAAATAGATTATTGGAATAATTTGACGATAAGCTTAACTTTTATGAGCAGGATCGTCTTTTTTTTAGTTTTTGAGATAAAGCAAAGTTTAGAAGAGTGGAATCTGTGACGATGTTCTTGAAAAAGTGAGGTTAGAAATGCACGAATCCTGCATGCAATTCATAAAGTAATAATCGTTTAACATTTATCTGTGAAATAATGTGTGGCTAAACTTATGTGTTTCTTAGCACTGTGTATGAATTTTTTGGAACAAGATGAAGTTAATTTTGAAATGAAGTGAATAAACTGGAGAATGCATTTAAGAAATCCGGTGTTTATAGCGGAATGTTCAATTTGACACATTGTTCCTCGTGTAAAATCGAATCAATTAATCGTACGTTCTCGATACGGTGCGGTGCACAGTTTCATTAAACGGTACAACGCAATATGCGTTAAATATTTCGCGAGTTGAAGTTAATTTTCCATGATATTCTCCATTACAAATCGACGAACGGATATTTCAACTCGATTATCAATTAAGAATTATAAAATATGATTGAATTAATCGAACGATTTAATTTAAACAAACAATATCCGTAATTTTAGTTATTTCGATTTAACAAAATGTAATTAATATTGTACATCTACATATACATATTAGGTATAGATTCTTTTTTTCTTTTTCTGTTTCAATTAATTATTACTCTTACACGTCTCGCCCTATAATCTTGGCCATCTTCTCGATACTATCTGATCGTCCAATCAAATTAACGCCGCTCAAAAACGTGAAAAAAGAAAATTTAATTTTCTTCGTCTCCTTCTTTTTTCTCCAAATAACTCGTCCGTTATTTATTTGCTTTTATGAATATTTTATTTCTCGTATAAAAAAAAATCTCTCTCTGATACAATTCGATCTGTGGAAAGGATTATTGCGAGAGGGGAGGGGAAAAAAAAGAAAAATTATTTTCCCATTTTCCTTCCTCTAAAAATTATCTTCGTTTAATTCTCAGAAAATATCAACGAACTCTAACCCTTTCTTTTCGGTTGAAGCCTCATGCAAAGTGCCCCGCAACGCGACTTATCTTCAGTTCATTTCCAAGTAAAAACCAACAGGACGATAGAGAAGATCGCGGAAAACGATAACAGCCAGTTCACGCTGTTCACAGACCGTCTATAACGCCGATGTTTCGGTTATTAATTTTTACGAGCACTCGTGAGCACTGTACCGGCGAAACTCTATTCTCCCTATTTTACCGTGTGCACACGTCTCTAGACAGAAAGAAAAAAAAGGGGAAAAAAAAGATCCGCTTCCAAGAAAATTTACTTTTGTTCCCAACAATGACTGTATACATTTCATGCATTACATCTCGTACATACATGCGTGTAATTATTTCACTTACAATACTTACTACTTAAGAAAAAAATGTGCGTGTCTTAATTATAAAAAAAAAAGAAAAAAGAAAAAGAAGAAGAAGAAGAAAAATCCTGAATTCTTGTAAGATAAAAAAAAAAAAAAAAATTCGAACGCTCGTTTTAAAAATAATAATAATAATAAACGTTATGACAGCCGAATATCATTTATAATGAGGTACATCCATCATGGCGGAATTAAGTCTTCATGGGGAAACATCGGGCTGCAAAGTGGCGGATAAGAGAGATGGAAAGGCAAAAAGTGGAACTTCACGATCGCAATCGGCGTGTTGCACAGTGTTGCACAGTAAAACGATAAACCGATCCAATTACATGGTAATAATCTCTCGTTTTTTTTTTTTTTTTTCTTCTCTTTTAGAGGCCTCATGCTTACAACCGACGTTTCGAATTGCGCGCCATTGCGTAACGCCATGCGCCTTTAGGCGCGGTCCGCGCCGTGAATGGAAGGAGAGAAAGAAATAAAAAGAGGAAAGTTGTTGGTTATCTACTTTTTTCCTAATTAAGGGTTGTAACGCGTTTATCTGATGGTGTGACTTGGCGCGAAATCGCATTTCTGAGCTAAGTTAACTAGGCTTATCTAACATGTTGCAGCGGCTGCCTTCCAGCGCTAGAGCAGATCGGTAAAACGATCGATGTTTGTTATACAGGGAAGTAGAAAACTCGTTTTTTCTTTCCTTCTTTCTTTCTTTTCTTTCTTTCTTTTTGTTGATAAATTCAGTTCGGAGAAAATTTCGCTTCTGAAAATAGTCGGATCTGATCAACGTCGAATGAATAACGAGCAATTATGCAGATTGTTCGAGAAAGATTGTGCGAAAATTTGTATTTGTACCATGGAGATTTATTATTGCATAGATGATAATTAATCGTAACACGTGTATTATAAAAGAAATATTTCCTCGCCTTTTTCTAAGAACTCGAGTAATAATTGTTTCATTTTCATAATTTGAAAAATGAAGTAAACTTTTCATGATTTAAACCGTCTTTCGTCACAGACTATGATATATTTATCTAAATTTTATCTATTAAAGAGTTAATAAAAATTTAAAATTGAAATTGTAATACGAAATATTTCCTCCCTTATTTAATATGAATAATTTAAATTTTTAAACTCTTCGTTATAATTCAAACTTTGTATCATTTTGTTCATCAGATAATGGTTATATAAATTTTATGTGATAACATTACTTATTCTGCTTAAATATATTTCATTTTAATCATACTATATTTATTATAAATTTTATTTATTTACATATTATATTGTATTTATTCTGTCGTACAAATTGTTTGTCTTTTCTGATTTTCTTTAAATATTCTTCTCAAGTGATATTACTTTTCTTCAATGAGCCAACACAATCTTTCTCGTGCAATCCTTTCTTTCCTTTTTTTAATTATAATAAACATTGTTACATGATTTCTGCACCGGTTTGTGCACGCATTAGATAGATAACAGATACAATTATAAAATAATTACGAATCGCAATTATATCCGTTTCGAAACAATGATTTAAATTAAACCAGCCACATAACTATTTTTATCCTTTCTCGTAATTAGAAGTTTCTCTTATCAGATACAATCTGCTGATTTACTGTGAAAAATTGCAAATATAATCAAACTCCAAATCAAACAGAAATATCATAATAAGAGATAATAATCCTCAAATTTCACCTCAAATAATTCCACTGTCTTCCTACGACACAACATTCTTCGACACGATTATTATTATAACTTTCAATAATCAAAACAATCTAACCAAACTCCAAATTGCAGAAATATCATAAGAGATAATAATCCTCAAATTTCACCTCAAATAAGTTCAGATAATTCCACTGTCTTCCTGCGACACAACATTCTTCGACACGATTATTATTACAACTTTCAATAATCAAAACAAAATTCGCTAATTTCAGTTTTCTTCAATCATCGCGCGTTACATTGATTCCCTGAAATGGAAGAAGAAGAAGAAGAAGACAAAGAAGAAGAAGAAGAAAAAATATATCGTTGATTGATTTATAGGGATATACGCAAGAACAGGGTTGAGGAGGGGGGCAATTTCATTGAATGGAAATCGGACGGGGATCGTGAATTTATGTGTGCAGGAAACGTCTGTGTGCGGCGATAGATATACGAATATCTATTGTTCCACGTTACGAAAAAGTCGGGGCGTATCAAGATTCACCGTGCGCCGATCTTCCGGCATTGTCTCGCGCGGCGACGATGACAAAACCCATTCGACAACGATCATACGTCTCCCTCTCCCTCGGCAGAGGTACAGAGAATACTGTTAAAGGCCCTTATGAAACTGTCCCGTAATTCGACGGGATGATCGCCGCCAGAGACGCGTTTTACATTTGACTTGAATGCTCGTAATGCCGCTCCTGACCTCTTCCTTCCCCTTCCCTCCCTCCCCTTCAAGGAGCACGGGAATATCTTTCGCGCGAAATTCAACCTCGTTTATTCCCTCGGCTTACGCTGCAATTTCTTCCTGCTAAAGAAAGGTATAACGTTTACGCGGTTATCGTTGAATATCGCCCCCCGTGCCAACTACGAGTGGATTTTAGAGAGAATTTTAAATTGAATGACGTGGAAGAACGAGTTTTCAGAGAGTCTAGTACGGATCTCTCGAATTATTTTTGTATCAAGAATCGATCGATATAATTGAAAGTGAAAAAAAAGAAAAATTCTATAGATTGATATATCGAATAGAAGTTTCCTTTTTCCTTTTTTGGGAACAATTTTTTTAATGAAAATTTTGAATAATAATTTCTTTTGATCATAGAAATGTCACTTCCTAGTGAAATTCTCACATTGGCGCCATTCCATTCTACATTTTTCCTATCTTCGATAATTTATATAATTTCTTTTAAGATACTTCCTTTCTTTCTTTCGTTCAATTTTAGAGACAAATATTAACATTCAACCGTTTAAATTATATAGTCGAAACACACGTTTTAACTCGTTACTTTACATATCGCGATACTTGAATTGTATCAATAACGATAACACGTTTTAATTATAAGCGTACAAAACATATAAAATGGTTGGATAAGAGGTGAGGGGGGGGGGGGAGGAGAAAAAAAACACGTTGGACGTTGGAAATTTATTATGCGCCACGCACCTGCCTGATTTAAGTGGCCCTAGATGTACGCGGGCGCTTATTGCAATAAGCCGTGGCTCGAGAACGAAGACGATGATGTACTACGAGGCCGGTATCGGTGTATTCTTGGGAAAGTGCATGTATGCGTCCCTTGTTGAAAGCAAGCAAGAGGTTTCTTAACATTTACAGGTGCGTGAACGTTACGAGGAACGGGTAGAAATTACGTGAATTGAATACTCGCTCGCGGTTCAACTAAGGTTTCACGAATGTTCGTTACGTTTCAGAAACGTGAATACGTTCTAGGGATCCCTAGAGAGAGAGGAGTTCCTTCGTGTTTTATTTCTAATCTCTTTCCATTTCAACGATGGAGGCTATAATAATGGACGTTCGTGGAAGAAAGGACCTATGAAACGAAATGTAAATGGTGAATAAATTGTTTTGGAGAAGTATTATAATATCTTTAGAGAATTGGACAATGAATGGACGGGATTGGCGGTGTCAGGTCGCGCGTTGAATTGCAGTGAATTCAGAAGTTATTATATATTGCGAAATAAAAAAAAAAGAAAAAGGGGGGTAGAATTAAATAAATACATATACAAATGAAAATTAAATCTGGGATAAATTGAAAAATCGTTCCAAGTTTATTATATTAACATTATATTGTGTTCTATTCTCGATATACGTTCACGTGAGATACTTTTATATTATTTCTAAAGTTGTAATTGAAAATGATCATTTATATCGACGGAATGATAATTCATATGGAGAATATATTTAGAATCTGACAGTGAGAAAGGAATGTTAAAAGTTGGAGCGAAAATGCTTGCCATATTGACGTGATAACAATCGTGCCAAACTGGATATTAACGTAACCACTGGACACCTGCATGGCCGTACGTGTAATAATTTTTATAATAATCTACACAAGTGTATTTCAATATCATATAATAAATAATACTATTCTATAACTAATACTAAAGTAAATTATTACGTCAGATTTAAGTTAAGTAAATTTCAAACTTATGACACGACATTTTATTTAACTTTATTTCATATTAATAAATTCATCATAATAAAGTCATCCACGGTAGACAATACACGAATTTATTTGCGCAAAAATATTTAGAAGTCAAAATTTTATGAAACTCGTTCCCTCTTCGTTTTTGTTCTCGTTTAATTTTCGAAAGTGAACAGGGTGAATCATATCGTTACGTAAAATATCGGAGAAATGATGTATAATAGCAATGGCAAGGATCAAAAGTCGTTTGAAAGGATCGCTGAGTAACGATCGTAGGCTGACACGGGTAATCCGTCCACGAACATTCTATTCAGCCAAGATCAAAAGCACGGAAACCCACGCGTGGAACGTATTCTCCCACATCCACATGCTTGTATTTTATGCGTTTTCATTCAAACTCTTTCTGTTTATTGTTCGACCATACTAACTAATTCCGCCAACATTGTGCTACCGTGCAAATATATCTCGTTAACGATAAAACAAACGAGCAAAATTTCGATGAAGAGAACGGAAGATCCCCTTTCAATTTCGTCTCTAATCGACTTGAAAATTTCAAATCCATAACATTTCTAATTACCATTCTAATTCACAATGAATTCCATTCCTTATCCAACATTTATTGTTTTCTTATTATTACATTTAATCTGTACATTAATCATTTCATAAAACAAACGAGTAAAATTTCGATAAAGAGAACGAAAGATCCCCTTTCAATTTCGTCTCTAATCGACTTGAAAATTTCAAATCCATAACATTTCTAATTACCATTCTAATTCACAATGAATCCCATTCCTTATCCAACATTTATTGCTAGATTGTTTTCTTATTATTACATTTAATCTGTACATTACTCATTTCATAAAACAAACGAGCAAAATTTCGATAAAGAGAACGGAAAATCCCCTTTCAATTTCGTCTCTAATCGACTTGAAAATTTCAAATCCATAACATTTCTAATTACCATTCTAATTCACAATGAATCCCATTCCTTATCCAACATTTATTGCTAGATTGTTTTCTTATATTACATTTAATCATTTCAAAATTTTTCTCAGTAAATCTTGTACATTAAAATATATATAAAAATGTTTCCCTGGAAAGTTTGAAACTCACATTAAACTTTCCCTTAATATCTCAAAAATATCGTCCATTTCTTCGACAGCCACGCTACAATCTATTAAGCAACATATATACGAGGCACACATAGATCCATCGCGAGCAGTGCATTAATTAACCCCTCCCCTCCCACAATTTCTCTCCTCCTCCACATTAGCCATTGAACGTTAGCCAGAAAGAAAATATAAAATTCCGCGGGTCACGGCGAGGTGGAGCGTTTTGGCATACGGCCTGCATACGCGCTACCCACGTTGTCGGAATTCCTAAGTTCCCTTCCCCTTCCCTTCCTCCTGTAACAGACAACAATAACAATAACAACAATTCGATCGTCGATTATCGACCAATCGAAGATCAATTCTAAGGTTTCGAAAACTCTTCTTCCCCTCTTTTCTTATTGCTCCTCCTCCTCCTCTCCTCCCCCGATTTATTCCTCACGTCGCGTTATCGCAATCGCGTGCACAACACCGCGAGGAACGGCCGCTACCATTTGCCTCCTTTTAATCGCCTCCACCGCGTTTATATAGCACAGCATAGCTTCCCTCCTCCCCTCGTGCGTTTCTATGGATCACGTTCGGGCCTCTGCAGCCCCGTTTTTATACGCGAATAGCGTATACAACCTTAGATGGGGGAGTTTATGGGCCGAGCAAGTTTTGAAGTAATGAGTACGTTCGAGTATGTTTCTTGCGCAACTGGGATATAAGGGATATATCCGTGGAAATATGCGGAGACGTGTTGCTACAAGGGTTGCTGTATACGTTGAAGTTGAAGTTGGAGAATTTACGGAAGGCATATATTCGTGTGAATGGGATTAGATGTTAATAAGAACGAATGTTATTTATAGATGGATATGTATGAACGTAGTAGAGAAGAATTTTTAATATGTATATTCTTGCAGAAATATCTAAAAAGGATTTTTATTACAAGTGACAGATAAATAATTCTAAATCTTGAATTTTTATCTCTTTCTTTTAGAAATATTTAACAAGAATTAATATGTATAATCAACAAGAAATAACATGTATATTTTTGCTATAATAAATAATAGATAAAAAAAGAATTTTACTTGATATAATATTTGGCTCGCTGCCAATTTTCTTTAACTTTGTTCGATCCTTGTGTGATATTATTTATCGATATACGCAGACTATGATTAATTTCTTAACTTTTAGTCAAGAGTGAAAATATTGTACTTCAAAAAAATACGTAAATAAAAATTTCAAAACAGGAGTGCGGCGACTTCTTGCCTCCATCTTTTGCCACGATATCGTTACACGTGTAACACCCTCGATTATCGCCCCTTTTTTCCCTCCGCGACGTCGCGATCGAATCTCGCGAAATCGGTATCTGCGAAAATTACGCACCGGTCGCCGATGGTTTAATCGGGCGGCTCGATCGCGGCGCGTGCGTCTCGCGTGCGAAACAGAGACCCTTAACGATTCGGGTCATCTATCGTACGAACGATCGAGGCCCCCCCTTTTACGATTTCATCGATCCAGCACCGGTATTGTCCACCCGATCGATCGAGTTATCGAATCGGGATATCTCGGCCACTTCTCCCACACCTGGCCCCTCGTGCGAACCCATCTTTTCGTCCATTTTTCTTTGTTTCTTGCAGTTTGCTTCTCCCGATTGTGAAACTATCGGGACAGGCTTCGAATCAATTTAATTTTTATAAGAATCTTTTACAAAACGAGATAATGAAAATCGAAATATCGTGGAAAGCAATGGAAATTTTCATAGGAAATATTATATAAAGAGATATGGAAAATCGATCAATGAAATTCGCGTGTGAGGGTTGATACGCGATTTATGATAAGAAACTTTTACTCTCTGGAAGATTAATCGCGAAATTGTCTTTGTCTACATACATACCGGATTCGATAAGAATTCGACGCAGAATTGGACGGCGAGGGAGAAACCTCGAAGAGATCCAGTGGCGATTTTCACGTGGAACGGTGTTCGCTATCGCGACGACAATCGAGATCGGCCAGCAAACCACTTACACACGGTTGCACCTTACGAAACGGTAAATAATGGATCGTACGATGTTCGCCGTATAGATCATCGGGCGGCGATTATGCAAAGGCGTTGCGCAAGATGCGGTTGTGTGTAGGATGCGGGGTCGGTGAAGAAAAAAAATAAATAAATAAATAAAATGCGTATAACGGGAGAAAAAAAACGAGGGAAATGCAAATTATGAGCGGAATTTGCATGGAAATCTACCGAAGATGGCGCGACGATTTCTAATTTCGCAACGGTTCTCGCCACGGGTTCTAATTAGAGAATTATTCCGCGATTCTTTATCAATCGAATACTTTGCACGTTGCAAGGTGCTTTATTTCTACTGATATTCGATAAATCGAATTTTTTCAGCGATAGAATGTATAGATAGGGGACATATAACAACGTGTGATCGATGTCGAAGTTTTCGACATTTCCAAGTGCAATTATTCTATTATCGATAATGATATGTTGCGTGTTTTAAGAATGTATAGAATAGAAGAAGATTAATCTAGTAATTTTCTAGTTAATTTCTTTCGATATTGATATATCGTGCATTCAAAAAACTTGACGGATACATATGAATTCTTTAACCTGTTCTATTTATATTCTAAAGATATTTATATCTTGCATAATAACATAAATACATATATAATTTCCTAACTATAGCGATATACTAAAAAAAAAAAGAACAATTTTCAATATTCTTACAAGATAACGTAACAACATTCGTTAACATTTTCTTTCGTATTATCCATATCTCAAAACCATCCTCTCTTCGGCAAATAATCTTCGACGAAAAAATCGATTCCAAAGAGAGAGAGAGAGGAGAAAAAAGAAAAAAGAACGTTGGGTAAACTTTACGAAATGAGAATATCGACGTGGAATATTCACAGGGGAAAGAAACGTTTAGTCATCGTCGGAATACGAATGGGCAGCAGCAGCAGCAGCTTTGACTTTGACGTGTTTGCTTTTTCGTTTTTTTAATTAGAGAAAAAAAAAAACTTGGACTTGACGACTCGCAACGCCTCCCCTCGCCCCACCCCGCCAACGAGGCGCCATTATACATCACGAGGAATTTTGTTATTCAAGCCGATGCGTCCCGGGGCTGTCATCCGCCAGCCCCCGATCTCGACAATCTCCGATATTCAACGATTAGTAACTAGTATGTTTGTCCAATCGATCCGTCAGATCGGATCTGACAGGCCACTTTAACGAGCCACTGAATTGAATTCCCTTCCCCCTCTTCCACGGCGTTAACGGCGTCAATACGATTTTTATCGGGGATCGATGGGGATCGGGGAAAGGGTAAACACAATTGCGTGTTAAAAAATTGATTAATATAAATTCCGCTCGAGATTTATTCGCCTCGCAGATAAATTGCGTGACCAGACACAGTTGTGACGGGTTGTCGTAGCAACAAGGTAGAGGAATGCGAATATTGACGATATTTCATTGCTTGATCAAGCGCCATCTTGAATAGACTTTTTGAACAGGTTTGGAATATTCGTGCTCTTTCGTGTTGGATAATTTTTCAAATACGCATCTTGGAGTAGGAGACGCGTAAATTTTTGGAAAAATTTTAATAACGTCCCTTTTTCGAACTTGCATGATGAAACAAAGTTATAGCTTCAAGTAATAAAAATAAATGTCCTGGAATAATAAAAATAAAAAAGAAAGAAAGAGAAAACTTCAGATAAGATAAAATGGTAATATCTGGAAAATTTCTAATCGTATCTATCATGAACATGTATTTTAGCAGAATTTAACAATTTAAAATGATTTAGAATCTACTTAATAACGTTTAATTATATATCAGGAATACGAGTTTGAATAAATATTCAATAATAATCGACAAGATTTGAACACGAAACCGGTGCACAAATAATTTCTAACGTTTTTTTTTTCTTTTCTCAATTTCCAAAGATCAAAACGACTATATATATGATTTTCGAAAATCTGGAACGAAAATTAAAGAAAACGTGATGTGACACGGATGTATAAAACTTCTCTCTCATTTATTTTCTAAAATCGGCGATAACCAGAAGGAATTGTTGCTCCATGATTAAACACAAGCGAATTAATCCACTCGTAAAAATTATCCCTATTATTTTCCCTCCACTCGTCATTCCTATTTCTCTCTCTCTCTCTTCTTTTTCTTTTTCTCCTCTATCGTCGGAATCATCGATTTTACACACACGGAACAGATGTTCGATGCTGAATTCCTCTCTCCATCTCGAAAGAAATTACCGTTGATTGCTCTCGCGAGTAGATAAACAGATCGCCATTCCGATTGCCGGAAGCCATAAACCGGAATAAATCATGGCCGGCCAAGGGAATCAAATCAATTAGCAAGGGAATCGAGTGTGCAATTGAATATATTATCGGAATCGGGAAAATGGAAATTGATAATTTGTAATCTGGCTTATTGCGATATCGAGTTATAAAGTGCATTTTGGTATGTCGTATGTCGATTGATACATTGCGGTGTTTGAACAGCAAAAATCTCTCTCGAGGGAAATGATATTGAAGAATTTCTAGAATTTATATTTATAGATCGGTAAAAATGTTTTTTTAAAAATTTTAAATTTCAAACCGAGCTTGTTCCTCGATATTTTTCTCAATATTTAAAATTTCTTATTATTTTTTTCTTATATTTATTATTTTCCACCGATCTTACTTGCAAATCCAAACCGGATTTATTTATTCGATCAAATTGTTTGATATCAAATATCAAAGTTACAATTTCGAAGAGAATTATCGAAAGATCGAAATGCCACTTGATCCACATTTTGCATAAATTTTCTATATCTTTCTACATCTACTAAACCTTTCGAAAATCCTTATACTTTCTTATCTCAAAGTCCAAGCAACAATAAGTCGTGGGTTAAATCATAATCACGGAGCCTGGTTGAGAAATCCCTCGTGTATATCAACAGAGTTAAAAACTTATATATAAAACTTGGAAGATCGTTTAGAAGCGAGCAGAAAAAGAAGAAGAAGAAGAAGAAGAAGCACGTTGGATCGATAGAAATACCGAAAGATTCTAATCGTCAACCTTCTCTGGCAAACAGAAGTCGTGACTTCAACATCCGTCGCTACCATCTTTCAAACCATCTCTCTCTTTCTCTCTTTCTTTCGAAGCTTCCTCCATTTTCGTCCCTCTCGCGTGTGCATCACGAGTGGCTCTATCGATGATCTGCGAAACGAACACGCGAAAAAGAAGGAAGAGAGAAGAATAAGAGAAGGAGTGGAAGGAAAAGGATAAGAAGAGAAGATTTTGCATTGACGCGGATCAAGCGTCGTCGGTTTCGCAACGTCACGATTTTCTGTATCGATCGCGGCGATCTATCGGAAAGCATGCGAAAGGCATACCTCACGACTTTCCAACGGCTGCTAGATTCTTGTAGATCCCCCGCGAATTTGAAATACGAGCCGGCCGAATACGAAATCTCGTCGATCGAGGAGGAGAATCAACTTGTCCCTCGCTTTCGCGAAACTGTTATGACAAATAGTGATGGGATCAAGTTCTGACACTCATTTGACAAGTGTTTGGACGAGTAAAACGTGTCGAATACTTTAAGATCGAATTGTATATCAAACTTTGACGATATTTTTCTCATTCCATGTGGAACAATAAAAAAAAAGTAACAAAAATGGGAATAATTTTTTAGAAAAAAAACGAAGGAAGAATTGTCGACTCGAAATGTATATTTTCTCACTTTTGGAGCATAGTATTTGAACGTATATATCATTTCTTTTTTCCTCTCTTTCTCTCTCTAGAAACTTATCAAAGAATTCGAATTTTGTTCGAACTCGAGACACATTCATTCCCATCGCTAATGACAAATGCGTTGTCATGCTACGCGCGTGACAAATTACCCCCGTGTTCTCTGTTTCTTTTAATTTTAAAGATCGTTCCTACTTTTTTCCCCCCTCCCTCCTCCCGATGAATCATTGGATCGAGTTACGAGGACGAAGATTAATAAGAGCTGTTCACTATTGGAAGTATCGTTTGTTTTTTCGAAAAAAGGAAAAAAAAAAGTTTCGCTCTCGTTCGAGAAACGCGGTTTGATTATCACGAGTTGTCATGTTACACCACGAGGAGAAGGCGACAGTTTCGTTGCAATCATATGAAACAAATCGAATGATGCGAATGCTTCGAGTCTGGGAGAAGAGATTAATCGAGTATATCGGCAGAGTTATATCGCGTGATTAATTGCGCGGGTTCCGAATTTTTATTATCATTTACAACCTGTACAACGTTTATATTATTATATTATTTGAATTATCGTCCTTGCGGATAAATTATAATCTTTGTTATTTCACATTCGACGTTTCGAGTCAACGCTATCTCTTCCTGTCACTAAAAATTCACTATTTCATATCTTCAATCATTATAACTTGATTCCTCCGATCATCTTTCATTCGTTCTCCAATTCTCAGATATAAGTTCGAATGAAAATATATAAATATATATATATATCACATGGTGGATATAATTTTGATTGAAAATTAAAAAGTAGAAGAGTAACAGTATTAAAATACAAGCTTATATACCTCAATCCTTTCTCAGTACGTCAATTCTTTCAACATTAAAGTCACGTACCACTCTTTCCTTCCCTGGTTAAATAGCGGCGGTTAATAATCTTATAAATATTCAATAACAAGATAAAGAAGTTTAAAAATTATTTATCCATCTATTAAAACGTTCTCCTCGAATCTAGTTTCTTAACTTAATTATCCAGTTTTTAATATACACTCGCGACAACTACTGGGAGGCTACTGGTTCGCCACCAGTGGAAGCGTGGAAAATAAAGCAACGTATGGAATAATCACTAGCAGACTCTCGATATGCATTCATTTCCAAGAGATGATTTACGGGGCAATTAGGGTCGAAGGAAGGAATATATCTCATCCAGTTATTGAACCCGTCATCGTATCCCGGATTGATGGAGAGAGGATCGACGCACGCGAGGAGGGCCTCCTCCCCTATGTTTAAAATGCGTAATCCAATTTGGTTGACGGCCTTAATCAAGAGGAAGGAAAGGATCGAGGTAGGTTGGAAGGAAAAGTCGAAGAAATCGAATCTCGAATCCGTGGACGATCGAGGGCGAGGGGGATCCCCGATTACCATCCCTAATTGGATTCATTATGTAATTACGCGCGTCGTAACGTCACTCACTCTGTGGAGTTGGAGTGCAGGGATCGAATCGATCCTGCAACCTGGATCATCTCGTCGCCGGGGACGCGACTTGATTGCCTCGAACGGTACCCATTCCTCGACGAGAAGGAAAAAAAGAATTCGATTTCGAATAAATTGATAGACGAGAATTTTTCGAGATACTTTTCGAACCGGATTTTTATCATCCATGGAATAAAGTTCAATTGGAGAGAATGGCGCGCATTTCGCCATCATTCATCCAATTTTAAGATTCAAAAACCATTCATCTATTTATTTAACACAGTTTCACTTATTTCATAACATGCAATGCAAGCATTATAGCATTACCTGATAAAAGAAAGGGGGAAAAAGAAAAACCTTCGTGATCAAACCGATCCAACCGACCAAAAAGTTGGATACAGACTTTCACGTTCTACTTGCTAATCCAATCCTCTCGACTCCTCGCAAAAATCATGCCATCTGCCCTCCCTCTTATCGATAATCCGCTGAAACAATTTTTACTTCCCCCTCCCCCATTCCTCCTCTCTTTTTATATATATATATATATATATATATATATATATATATATATATATATATATATATATATATCTCTTTCTAGTTTTTTTTTATTTCTTTCTTTTCGCAAGAAACTCGGCCAGGAACCGTGACAGGAACTTGAGTTAGAAAGGGAGAATGGCGTAGCCCGTAAGAGCACAAATGCGAAACGAACGAGCGTTCGAGTCCAGGAAACCGTTTGCGAAGCACGAGTGGCAGCCGAGCAATACGTGCCCGTTCATTGTCCGTCCTTCCGTCCGTCCTCGCAGTCTTTCACGTGATTATTTTTGCCGGTTCGCGGGCACAATGAGCGATTTCTAGCCAGGACCCCATTGTTCCCCCATCGAGACGCGCCGCGTTTTGTACCGATGCCCGGCCCTAGCGCCCACTTGCATGGACAAGTTAGCGGGAATTTATTTCCCTCCCCGGTATTCCCCTCCCCTCCTCCCCTCCCCATCCTCCTCCTCTTCCTCCTCCTCCTCTCCCCCTCCCCGGTTACGTACCACCGTATATTCGTGGTGGAATCGGATTTTTTCTTTTTTTTTTGACGATGTTTGACGACGTTTGACGACGTTTGACGACGTTTGACGATGTTTGACGATGTTTGACGACGTTTGACGATGTTTAACGACGGTTCGATCGACGATTCGAAAGAAATTGGCAATGATTCGGATTTGTTGGATTTATTTCTTCGCTATTGCAAGCGTTGCGATTGGTTTGATTTAATCGGAGACGGTTTGAAGAGAGGTGATTACGATTTCTTTGGAATTTGTATGTTCAAACTTGTTTCTTTGTTATTTTCAATTGTGGTACGTGTTTACAGTGGAGCGTGTATAGAAAATATGCTTTTTTTGACTTGGTTTGATTCGATTTGAAGAGGATCCGTGATTTCTTTGGGTTTTATTAGGATTTCTTATACTTATACTTCTTTGGTTTAATAACGTTTGATTGGTGGTTAAGAGAAATGATATTTTGAAATATTTGTGATTCATGATTGAAATATTTGGGTTTAGATTTTTTAATCTGAATAATTTCAAATAGTAAAAACACATGAATTATGGATAAATAAAATCACACGCGATGTTTTCGATAATATTCAGTAATAAAATTTTTATTCGATTAAACTTTCGAATATCTTTACGATTTAACGATCATTACAGTTCACACACGAGTTTTATGAACACAAGATAAGCAATTCTACTATCTGGAGAAAAATAAAAAGAAAAAAAAAATTTGATAATGTTAAGAATGGAAAATTTACAACGTGTACAAACTCGTTATCAACAAGTTTCAACGATATGACTTTCAAAGGACACGCATAATTTCATTGAACTATTTTACCAGATATAAATGTTATCATAAATGATAAAATGGGACGTCAATGTTGACAGAAACGGAGAATCATTGCACCAATTAGATAAAATAAGATACAACGCGACAAACGAAATTTTATTACATGAAATAAAATCGTGAAAAGTATCTTACTCCCTTATTAAAATAATCGATCAAGAAAAAAAAAATATAAATATACGATATCATTAAAGTACAAATCTTT
Source organism: Apis mellifera (assembly GCF_003254395.2). Taxonomy (NCBI): domain Eukaryota; kingdom Metazoa; phylum Arthropoda; class Insecta; order Hymenoptera; family Apidae; genus Apis; species Apis mellifera. The sequence continues at coordinate 9,729,483 of NC_037644.1, read as the reverse complement.
TGTGAATTAAAATCTCTACGAGATAATTAACTAAAGTTTCAATTGTCACGCAAATTAAACGCTATGCAAAATTCAAATTCAACACCGAGTGCAATGCAAAGTTTAAGTTTTGCCTCGAGCATCGTGCAAAATTAAAATTTGCACAAAGTATCATCAAATCTTCACAAATTATCGTGCAAAGTTGAAATCTCCACAAAATAAACACTATTCGAAGTTTCTACAAGGTAGAATAATAGGTGGAAGTTCTTCAAATTGCTGTATGAATAGTTAATATTCAAAGTTACAATCCCTACGAAGTACTAAGCAAAGTTGCAAACGTGGTACGATTCGAATCATCAAAGAAGAGAGCAAAGTTCAAATAAAGCTCGAAATTTATAAATAATTTATCGCATAATACATCTGTAATACTTTTCGTTTAAAAGGATATCATAATAATTTTCTAATCAAATTATAAATTTACAAGAAGAATTTCAATAATTAATTTCTCAAACGATTTTTATTTAAATAAAATAAATAACTTTCAATATCGATTAAGAATAATTTCTTAATCTCAAAGAATCTATAAAAACACTACATAAAGATATATTATTTCAATTTCAACAACTGTCATTTTTACAGAGCATGTGTTTTAACAATATTAATTATAGGGATGTTGTTTAGTAAGATGCCATCCAAGAAACAACGCTATTGATTTTACGATCAAGTACGTGGAAATGTATAAATAAATATATAAAGAGTTATTTTGAATGTGTGTCGAAAAAGTGAACACGAATTAGCTGTCGGAATAATTTTATCCTATCGATTTTATTCTTTTTTTAATTTTACCATTTTTAAACTTTCTTTTCTATATTTTACTTTTCTATCTTTAGAAAAGAAAATTACCTCTTAGAATTATTTTGTACTTTTACCAAAATTAGAAAATATAAAAAAGAAATGTGAAAGTTATTTTGTATTCTCTCGATAGAACGAAGATATTTTTATCTATTGTGAATATAAATACATTTAAATAGAATATTAAATAATTAAATCCAATTATATTAAATTTCATGTGGAGAGAAAGACTTCAAAAACGTATAAATATAAAATAAATAAAAAAAGATATTTCTTTCCAGTTTTTAACTTTTTATAAAATAATGAATAAATTTTCCGTTTTACAGATGTACGTCACGCGTATATTTTTCTTGCACAGCCCATACAGTGTACGTCTCTGGTAGATTTCTTTAGCAGTAATAATTTAGACCGTCACAGAATGATAAATTAATTCAAGGAACAGTTACAGTGAGAAAAGTCGTTGACATTCCCGGTTGACGGTCTTCCAAGCAAGCTCTCAATACATCGAGAATGGTCTAGGAAGTTGTACATCTCTCAGAGACAGATTTATTGAACAATTACATATCACATACTTGAAATGAAAATTTATTAAAATGAATAAGAATAAGAATGTGTTCCATTCCACCAGATAACCACCAGAACTAGTGGACTCGAGTGACTTTCCTAGTTTGAAAGTAAATTTTATCCCAGTAAAGTAGGTTTTCTTTCTTTTTATTACTATAAAATTACACCAAAGCTGCTACAACATATTATCTATCTTAAGAAATTCTTCACTTTTACGGTTACGTAAAATTTCAATCGCAAACACAATAAAAGCAAATTTTCTTTAGTAATCGTCAACTTTCTATTTACATAATTTCTCTAGTTCGCTAGTTCTGCCGATAATTTATTTTATAATTATTTCTCTCTAAACTATCTTTACATAGAATTGTTACAATTGTTTCCAACGAATCATCCCAATAAAATTCTAATCCCATTTCGAAAATTAATCTCAATCACGCATATATAATAACAATGCCAATTTAACTCATCATTATCAAAAAATAAACTTATTTCTTTCGGTATCCTTCGACTCAAAATCGAATCGTCACTTTTCAATCTTATCCCCATTCGCTCTCAACGCGCAGTAATCGAAACATTCTTCTGTCACCCGAATCTACGCCACTTCCACATTGCCAAACAACACGAGAGGAGAACAAAGTGAAAGGACGAGCAAAACCACGATCCTTTACTACGCTTTCTGGACTGAACCTCGAGTCGACTTCTTACGACGATTATCGCGATAATCGATAATCGAGGGGAGGCAGATCGAGTTCGATCGTTTCCTCTGTGTATATATATATATATATATAGGTGGCGTTCGAGGCGGCCCTCTTTCGGCGCGATATTAACCGCCTCGGCGAGTCAGTCGCGGGAGAGGGAATTATTCTTGGAGCGTGGTTCGAGTGGCCGGAGCGTCGTTAAAGTCTCGCAAGAAAATGCTAAATAGGTCTTTGAACCGGTATTAAACGAGCTCTAAGAGATCCGATAACAGTCCTCGACTCCGAGCCGTGAAGTGGACGCGCGGATGCGAGAAATCGTCTCGTTGCCTCGCGCACTTTTTACTTTCATCTTCGAGTGGACGATCTCAGGGGAGGGGAGGGAGAGAGAGAGAGAGAGAGAGAGAGAGAAAGGTCGCGCCGGAGCCGGCATGCATTACGAAACCGAACAGGGCATTTGCATTCCGCGGCATCTTTCCACGGATCCGGACACACGGTTTCCTGTGACAATCAACTTGTTTTTTGCCATGCCAACGTCACGCTCCAATGTTTCCCGGCCCGAAGAATTCTCGCGATTTTTATCCACGGATTCTTCTTGAATCTTCGAAAACTTTCGGTTTAACGAGTGAGGTAACAGAGAAGCATTAATTATTGAAGTAATTATTTGTATAATGATAGGAACTTCTCGTTGATGGTATTGGTAGTATTATTATTACATTCAAATATTGTGTAATTTATTTTAATTTAATGGAATATGTTCTATTAGGTTGAGGAATTATCATGGAATTGTTAAGAATCGATTTTGATTTATGGAGATTATTGATTTTTTTAAGTATAATCAAAATATTCAATTTTATATTCAGAAATAAAACTGTATTATATATTGTAATATTTCTAGATCAGTTTCAGAATATACGATTCGTTTCTCGGATATCACACGATTATATTTTGACGGTTGATCATTGAAAAGAGAGATTCCATAAAAATTTAGTTGAAAGTAAAGAGCAATCTAAATATCGAAAGAGATTTTCAATTATAAATTTTAAAGAAAAAAAAAAGATTCTATTTTATGAGATACTTTTACAAACTTTTAATTTCATTAAAATTGTTTAAAGATGTTGAAGAAATCAAGATCAAAAAAAATATTTATTTTTTCACGATTTGGGAAACACGAATTGCCAATAACACAATTTAAAGAACAAATTATTCGTAATTTTACAGCACGTTGAGAAAAATCTTCATCGTATTTCAAGTAATAAATTAAACAATAAATAACAAGTGTTGTCAAATTTTAATCGCGAAATAATTCGATTTAATGTTCGAATAAAATATATAACTATAAAGAAAAAAGGATATACAGTGGATTTTATCAATCCATATTGAAATTAATTTTATGGATATGTCGAGTATTATGTTTTCTCAGTATTAATAAATAAGTAAGATTCGGCACGTTCATGTTTGTATACAGTTTAGAACATTCAGATTAATTTCCTCCAACTATTCGATCGTTCATTGTTGGTTGAAATAAAAATCTCGCCCATATTATTATGAGATCGTAACTTAAACGCTAAAATTCAAGCCAATAATAAAAACCACCAGTTTGGCGTGGCTGCGTGTCGCAAAATGGCGGGCCACGTTATGCAAGAAATTTAAATAACAGGGCTATAAATATCGTTTTAACTATGCGTCAATGAATTTCACTAATTATTTACGACGCGATAAAATTAGAGGTGCGCCGTCTTTGCTAATTAAAAAGCGCGGAAATTTATTACGGATAATTAATGATAACAATTTATTGGATTTTCCCCGCAGATATCTATTCCCCGCTATTTTATTTTTTTCACCGCGCCTTTCACCCAACGTTTTCGCATTGAGATTAAAAATAATGGAAAAAAAAAATTTTTTAAATCAATAAAGTTAATAAGGTAATAAATGAAACCGCATTTATTAAACGAGTCGCATATAATTGTAATAAATTTAGAATAATTAATCATTCAAGAAAAATAATATTTTATTAATATTATTTTATACAAAAATTTCCAGGAAACGAGCTATCACGATACTTGTATCAAGATTGAGAAAATACCGTGCTGGAAGATTCACGGTGGATATCTAAAGGTGTGAATTCTAAAGGATTCAATGATCCGTTTCCAGATACGATAAATTTTTTTTTTCTTAACCAACGAAGCAACGCAGCAATAGAAGACAACAATTAAATACAGATAGATAACAGATAGAACGATAAGTCGGACTTTTACGAGGCCGTTATAAGAACGTTTAAGGAGCACAAGTAATAAAGGCAGACGACAAACGAGATCGGTTTTATCGGCTTGCGATTTTAAACGCTTGTTTCCAAGTTCGGTGTTAAAGTTGGAGGATGGTATAACTGGAGACTAATATTCCGCTTTATTTCTATACACCTGCGATCCTCGTATGGAAACTGGACAAATACAAGAAAAAAAAAGATCGATCGATAATATCGAGCATTCTAAATTTCCTATTTGAGATTGTTAATTATAATAATCCTTGTATTTCGATTTTTAGAATCGAATAATCTTGAATAATAAAAAAAGATAATAACACACTAGAATCGAATAAAATAATAATAATCGCAGAGTTCGAAGAACGCGTGAGCGAATAATACGAATAATACGATTATGAAAAAGGAGAGTGAAAGTGACGCGTGAACACGAGATACGTATATATAAATATATATATAAAATCCGGGGGCAGGAAATTTTCGAAACACGGTTTTAACAAACGGGAGAAAGGAAGCGGAATCGGTGCCTGGCTTCACGAGTTCAAAGGTCGTCACGTGACAAAGGCGCGCATAAAGGCGACGAGAGAAGTGATACCTCCGAACTTTCGTGGCAATTGTGGACGCCGTGGACGCTCAACAATGATCGGGTCCAAACAATGGACGCTCGTTACGGGGATGAATCGGGCCGAGCCTGGTCGAATAATACGCATTAATGAATGGAGCGGCCATTTCAATCCCGAATTAATTATTACATAACGGGTGGAAACGAATCGATTCTTCTATTTCTTTTCCACCCCCCGAAATTTCGTTTCATTCACTCGTGTGTCAAAGTTTGTCGACGAAACGCGACGACATTTTTATTCGAATTAATTAATCAAGCTGACCGATTTCAGGAGGAGGAGGAAGGAAAGCAGATTACGGGGACCGTGTTGATTCGCAGCACAAATCATAGTGGTCACACCTGTTTGCGTTAAGAATTTTTCCCTTTTTTTTTTGATTCGTATCTATCTGTGAAAGCGTGAGATTTTTGCACGGCCTCGTATCGAGGCGTGTGAGTCATAAAATGCAGATTTGCAACCGAGTCGAATCGATTGATTTTCGATCAATGATAATTTTTTATTAATCAATCTATGATAATAAATATACCTTTCTTTTCCCCTAAATATATATAATCTATCAGGGAAATGAATTAATCCAGTTTAAGTTAGTTTTATAATTTCGTTGATGATATTTCTTCCTTCCTGCGATTATTTAAGACAGAATTGAACAAAACAAATTTGGAAGCAAAAGAACGAAAATATTGAAGCGAAGCAATTAGGGGAGAAAGCTGTTAAATCAGCCAGAACGTTTACGAGCAGCAATTACGAGGTAAGGAAATTCTTTGCAAAACTTTTGTTGCAACAACTTTTGTTTCGTTTGGTTTCGTAGGAAAAGAATGAACGTAGCCACCACTTCAACGTCGTATTTTTCGAAACCGGTGAAAATTTCAGACTCCAGAATACGCGAAAATCTTTATCGTTCGAAGGAACGTTGTTGCAGACTGGATATTTTACAACATTGTATCGTTGTACAACGCGGCGTGTCGGTTGATATATCGTTGGATCGGTGGATGGTGATAAGTTAGTGCGCCACGGTTCATAAATTGGAAATGGTAGATAGTACTAATTTCGCGGTCGAGTGTGCCCTGTATTTTATACGGTACTTACGCACCCACCAAAGCGACTATCCTGGGTGATAATAAGACTAAGCTTATCTGCACAATTTTCTTCGATTTCGAGTATTTTTGTGGCCGAGTTAATGAGATTTGAGTGATAAAAATTGCGCATAATTTCGTTTGAGGATGCAAATTTGATCAAAAAGTTGATTTTCCAATTTTCTCCAGCAAAATATTTCCCTTACAATTTTGAGATTAAACTATTTTATACCGAAGACGATTATTTATTCTTGGAATGTATTATTCCAATAGACTTTTTTTTTACGGTGGTCAAAGGTGTGGAATAATCGAGTTTGGTACACGATGACAAGATATAAATCGTGCAGGAGGAATTTCACCGATTATGATCGAGTTTTTCGTACAACGATTGATTTATGAGAAGCAATTATTATTAGCCAGCCGAGAAATTGATTATATATTTGAATAGCGGTTCGATTTGACACGAGTAATATTCAATTGAATTGGAATCTAGAAATTTTTTCCAGGGAAATTATTATAATCGAAGAGATGTAATGTATTCATCGTGGAATGTTTAAAATGTTTAAGCTTTTCTACTTACGTATGAAATTATCAAAGAGTAGATGGATATAATAAAATTTCTTTTAAAATTGCAACAAATTACAAGTGGTAGAAGTAACGAAATATCATTGGAATTTTAATAAATTATTCTCTCGATTGATATATCGCTTTTTTATGCCAAATGAAAAATTAACAAGAATTTACAAATTTTACAAAATGTTTAATTAAAATTATCCGCGTTTCTCACATTTTCGCAAAAAATCCTTCTTCTTTTCCATCCAACGCGTGGAAACGACATTCTGCTAACATTATTGCCTGTCGATCTTCTGCCACAGCGTTCGAGAAAACGTTCCCCTTATCTCTATCGCGGGTCAAGATATCGTTAGCCGAATGCAACGCCAAATACGAGTACGAGGCGTTTCCATTTAAAATGTAAAATCCATGGATCGTAAAGGGGATCGTAAGAAACCGTGGCTGGTTTACAACCTATAGCAATTTTCTCTAGCCAATGTGGTCTAATATCGTAAACAGCCGCGGTGTTTTACGATAATTCGCGATCCGAGTCGGCCGCCATTACCGTTCGATAACCTAACCTCAAATATCTGGCAGGCGGAGCGCGCATCGAGCGCCACTTTTTTCTTCTCCCCGCGGAATTTTCAACGTCGTAACGGCGTCGTTTCGAGAAGAATCTGGACACGATTGTTAGGGGCGAAAGTTTGCGACCTATCGTGCAAATATTTTCCACCCAAGTAACGCCGTCGTGTCGCCGTCCCGCAAACAATAACACAAATATCGCCCGCGGACGATCGACTCGCGCGTTAATGGAATCTATCTAGTAACTGTTTCCTCCGCGTGCGACGGTGAGGTTAGGTTGAGCGTAGGTTGCAAGCAAGCACGCGTATATTCTTAATCATTTCAGTAACGCAATCTTACCGTCGTATCGTGAACGTTGTTCGTTGTTCGATCCTGCTGCATTTTTTGATATAGTGGATACAGCTTAAACCAAGTGGATGTACACTGTGTATAAATGTATTCTTTCACGAGATGTATAAAAAAAATTCTTTTAAACTTTCTGTCCTTTCTCTTTACTTATCCAATACACGGATAATTATGAAAAATCGTAATTACAAGTTTAGTGTTATTCACTTGCTTCGATAAAATATTCAAACCAATATTCAAGACAATTTACCGACCGATCATTCCTCTCCATCTATGGAGGCATACAGTAATGGCGCGATTTATAACCGCGATCCGTCATCGCGACACAGATCGAGAGATATCTAATTGAAGGAAGGAAAGAAGATAAAGACGTCCCGTATCGATAATTAATTAATAATAAAGCGGGGAATAGGCGATAAACAAATCCAAAACAGATAAATTATCCGCTTCGCAACCTTTCCACCTTTCGGCCCCAAGAAATCCAATTAATGAATATACGCACGTATCTTGTTATTATTATTATTATTATTTGGAAAAATATTGGAAGGTATTGGAAATATCACGTATATTGCGATATCGCGATGATTTATGAAACACCATTCTCAGATAGTTGAAACAATCCTAATTAACCGCCAGCAAGAATTTCTTCCCGCCAAATTTATCGTGTCCATCCGCCATTATTCACAACGTAACGATTTTTCTTTTCGCAATTTATTCGATCCGCGTCTCAAATTATATTTGAAAGAAAAGAAAGGAGAGAAAGGAAAAATATTGAAATATACGAGCCCGGTTATAAGGTTATAATAATATCCAATAAGGCGTCGTGATAGTTAAGAGCCATAGAGTGTTAATTAAGTTATAAGAGGAGCCGGTGTATCTCTATCGAATCGATGGAAAAAAAGATTTCGACGTAAAATATGCGATTAACGTTAAACGTTGGCCAACGAGGAAGGAAGACGATATCGATGGATTTGGAGATCCTTCTCTTCTCTCTCAATTCTCTTTTCTTCCGTCGGATTTGAAGAATCGAATCGTTATTATTTTTTATTAAGTGAACAACAGGGATGATCGTTTCCGGAATATTATTCGATACAAGGTTTTCGTAACTGGAGAAATTCTGATATGGATGGATTAAAGGAAAAATGTATGGACGAGAATAGAAAGAGGAAATGGGGGGGGAAAAATATGATATTTACGACTTTCGCAAAAGTGTGTTTTTATCGGTGTATCGGAGGGGAAGGAGGAAAGTAAAGAGTGTAAAAAGTTGAAAGGAAAAACAACGGCAAGAGTCGTTATTAACTTTAATGGCCGGTGCCACGTGTGAATCGCGATTAAGCTCGCGGCTATAAATCGATCGGGCGTTTCCCCCACCCGAACACAACCCGAACCCGATTTCGCATAAACGAGATACGGAACAGCGATCGGCGTGGCGACCTGCCTCGAAATATGATATAATAACGTGGCGTGGCTAAAAGTCATTACGGTACAACTTACGATAATCTCGCCCTGCCTCTCCTTTTACGAATACGATCTCGCATAGAGAATGGATAATGAGAAATCGATCGAATAAAATTTTTTAATATTAAAATAATATTCGAAGATAATGATACATTATTCTTGATGAAATTGCTCGTCTCGAACGTCTCCTCTTCGGAAGGAAATTTCTCGACTAATTTTACACACAAAATCGATCTAAGCGTCCTTATCTTATTTTATCGTGTTAATCAACATTGAAAAAAAAAGAAAGGATTCGAAAAAGTGGTACAAAATCTAATGAATAATTCATTTGAATCGTAATTTTCGTCACCTTGTACGGAAAGAAAAAAATTTCGAAAAAGAAGATAATACACGAATAATCGTAGCTCGGTGACTCGTGCCTCGAAACCATTAAACCATCCCCGATCATCATCTTCGTAATCTTCCTCCAAGATAAATAAGTAAACAGACTTGCAGGGAGGAGGAATCATCGTTTCGAACAACCGTCCGTTAATTAAATATTAATAACAGCGCGCGTCAATTAAACGCGCCATTTTTCTCGTAATTCTTATAATGATGCCGCGCGCGGAATACACGATTTGCATAATATATATTGCCCACCGTATTTAACCACCGTTCGAACAATCTCCCGTAAATCCAAACTACCGTGTTCCACGCGAATCGAGTCCTCCTCCTCCTCGAAGAGGACTGGCTGAAGAGGCGCACGCTCGACAAAGCAGAAACAGAAGATTGATCCATTCCTGTTCTCAGTTAATTTCGCTCTAATTTTCCTGGAGGAGGATCTTGTTGCAATTCAGGCCTATTTCGTGGAAAAGAGAGGAGGAAAAAAGAAAAATCGATCTCATTCCAGAGGCAACCTTTCTTTGGAAAGGTTTTTGAAAGATGGCGAACGAGTCACAATTGTTTCAATTTATTAGAATTAACTGTTCATATGTTAATTTCGATTATAATAAATCCTTGAGGATTTTTGCAATCTCAAAAGGACACGTTTAATCTCTTGTAATTTCAGTTTCGATAGTTTGCAAATATCTGTGTGGAAAGTTCGGCTTTCGATCTCCCACAAACACCCACAATCCTTTCACCCTCCTTTTATGACGATCTTTTTCAGCTGACTCCGATATTTCCTTTCCTCCCATGTTTGTTTCCCCTCTCTCAATATCGTCTCTCCCTCCCTTCCTCTCTTTCTCTTATCTTCTCCATCGTATTTCAATCACTCTCTGTCACACCAAGATCCACCACAAACACCCTCATCGTCACCTGTATATATTCGTCACGTAACTTGTAACTTATAACGCATTTTTCCTTTCTTATAAAAAAAATAGAGGAGAATAAATCCGATGTTCGTGTTTCTCGCAGAAATTCCAACCCAGGTTTCATTATACCTCGTTGCACTTGCGAAGCGGGGGAGGGGGATAAAGAGGGGATAAAGCGGATATAACGGCGGGACACGAGAGAAAGGTTGAAGCGGAGGAACGCGTGCCCTCTGCGACACGAGGAGGCAAGTCCACGTGTTCGACGAGTCCGCCTTAATTAAAGGTTCTCCGTAGGAACTTCATTTATTGGTGAATCTCTCTCTTTCTCTCCGCGCAAGGAGTTGTACGCATTATACGAGGAAGAGGAAGAGCAAAAGGGATCTAGAGAAAGAGAGAGAGAAGGGGATGGAGGAAAATCGTGGGCTCTGAATAGAAGAACGCGGAGGGAAGAGGTTGTGCACAAGGTTGTGGACGAGAGTTATAATCATTGGGGTCGAGGTCCGGCCGGCAGCCACCTTTGAACGAGAGAAAGAGAGAGAGAGAGGGAGGGAGGGAGGGGGCACGAAAGGTTGGTCACTTGAGGAAACGAGAAATCATAAGGATCGCAGGCAGACGGACGGACCGATCCTCTCCTAGACCCTCTCTCGTTTATTTGAATTACTGCTAAGCCTTTAAGCCGTCCAGTCGGCCTAACTGTACAACTCTTCCACTTGTGTTCCGTACGGGAACACCGTACGTAATTCTCTTCTATTCGGCCTGGGTTCACCGATCGAGCGTGAAAGATGATCGATCTTTGTGTACATTCAGTCGTTCTTGGGAAAGTAATTTCGGTTCTTTTCGTGAAACATCGTGTCGTTTCGTGAACGATCGAATTAGACAAATTTCATTCTCTAGAGCAATTTCTCGAGTTGTTATTCGTCGATGTGAGTTCAATTCGATTTTTTATTTTCCTTTATTTTGTATCTTCGATTCGTCTTTCAGAACCATCTTTAATGTCGAAATTTTGAAAAATCGGACACTTTTTTTCTTGTCTGAACGCTATTCTTACCTTTTCGATAATAAAATGATACTTTTTTGGTATCTTTGTCATCAAGCACGAAAAATGTACATACATAAAGTCAAACGAGATTTTCTTGTATAAATGTAAACTGAAAATAAGGAGGTTCAGAGTGAAGTTGGCCGAATAAACGTTCTACACTCGTGTGAAATTACTTTCCGAGCAACCGGTATATATTTCATTTTCATGTTTACATAAAGTGGAAGAATTATTAGCTAAAAGATACGATTAAAGAAAATTGCAAATAATTGTTGTGACGCGGTTTAATTAAATTTAGACGGAAGAATTTCGTTTTCGTTCCGTATCGATTTTTGATTTCGATACAACACGAATTAATATTGAGCTTGATCATTGAGGAAGAATTTTAAGAAGGAATTAATTCATTGTTTCTCAACGCATTCCACGAGTGTCGATGCTCGTCCTTGCCGTATAATTTTCCGTAAATCGAACCGGCAATCTAACGCTCATTTCGATTATATCCAAGCGCCTGAGGATAAAATGACGTAAAATTCGTTATTTCCTCGAAGAAAAAAAGAATTAAAAATTCAACAAATGCTCAACGAGCCGTGAGCATTTTTCCTCTTTTTCTTTTCCTTTCTTTCGTCTCGCTCTTATCTCGAATCGTCGGCAAACGAAAGGGAGGGAAATTCGCGCGGCATTCCGTTTCGATCAAAAAATGAAAATTCTACAAGGTCGTGCGATCTGAAAACACGTCTCCGCGATCGAACTGCGTGATTATTATAGCTGCGCCTAAATATTCAGGCCGGTTGCAGCATGTCCGCATACTTATCGTGCCAGTTTCATCGATGCCAAACAAACACTGTTCTCGCGTACGCGATAAAACAACGAAATAATTATATCGAAACAATCTTAACTAATACTTTACTTAAATCAAAAAGTAATGAAGAATAAATCTTTCTTTTATATATAATAATTTCTCGCTTGAAACAAAATTAAATTATTATTAAAAGTTTATTTTGAAACAATTATATCGAAACACCGATTTTTTATAAATTCCAAGGGAATACAAAGAACGATCTACCTTTTTTTTAAAAAGAAGATATATAAAATTATTACTTTGACTTACTTTATTTAAATCAAAAAGTAACGAAGAATAAATCTTTCATTATATATAATAATTTCTCTTGAAACAAAATTAAATTAATATTAAAAGTTTATTTTGAAACAATTATTATTAGTAAAATTATTACTTTGACTCACTTTACTTAAATCAAAAAATAAAAGAATAAATTTTTCATTATATATAATAATTTCTCTTGAAACAAAATTAAATTAATATTAAAAGTTTATTTTGAAACAATTATTATTAGTAAAATTATTACTTTGACTCACTTTACTTAAATCAAAAAATAAAAGAATAAATCTTTCATTATATATTTAATTTCTCGCTTGAAACAAAATTAAATTAATATTAAAAGTTTATTTTGAAACAATTATATTGATTTTTTATAAATTTCAAGGGAATAGAAAAGAAGAATCTCACCTTCTTTAAAAACAAGATATATAAAATTATTACTTTGACTCACTTTGCTTAAATCAAAAAATAAAAGAATAAATCTTTCAATATATATAATTTCTCTTGAAACAAAATTAAATTAATATTAAAAAATTTATTTTATCTTTCTCGTTCTTGCAGTATAATTTTTTTTACATTGGAGAGAAAGAAAGAAGAAGGCGATAATAAAAATTAACAGAATGCTCGTAACCACCTGCCATTCTTCCCTCAATTCTTTCAATCGGCATAAATTTATTCCCCTCTCTCTCTTTCACTCTCTCTTAAAAGAGCATCGAAATAACGCGGCTCTCCTCCAACAGAGGCAACGGGAGAACCGGCCAATGGGAACGATTAAATTTTAATGAGAAAATTACCGATATATAAAAGGGGTAAGCGTGAGCTGTCGCGTCCGTTCGATCATCTAATAACAAGTTGCGACTCGCGCGTAAAAATCGGCTTCTCGATAAGATCGAGAAGCGGGAGAAAATCGATTTGTTGTTGAAAAAAAGAAGAAGGAAGGAAGGAAGGAAGGGAGAAAGAAAGAAAGAAAGATCTCTACCCTAACGCGGAGGGCAACGGCTATCATCGATCAAGCCGTGGCGACGTGCAACACGGCCAACGCCAACGAGCGGTGCTACGTGTATATATTCGTGATATACACGCCGAGGAAACGTCTCGATTTACATTTTAATTGAACAAACGAAGCCAAAATGATTTATCCCGGGGTATATAAATGTCCGTCCCAACGAAATTGAAATCAAACGAAACAACAGATAGTCTAATCGGCCCCCGATTAAACCATCTCAAGATCCAACTAATTGTATTAAGTTAATAAAGGTTATTCGCTACCGAGATACGTGGAATGATGAATATTTTTAAATTAATAATAGATAGGGATATTAATAATAAATAATGATAGAATTAAGGTAGAATGCATCAGTTTTTCAAGATAGAAGATATGAAGAAACGAAGATGTTAAGAATAATTGATTTCATTTCGTTTTCTCTTTTAAATCACAGTTTCGAATCGTGTAAGGATATTTTCAAACTCGTGAAAAAAAATCGGGTTTCGCCACGATGAAACGAATTGCTCGTTAAGGAATCGTTCCCTCCGGTGGAGGGGAGAGGAGGGAGGGATAATTGGACAAGCGTGTATGTAGATCAAAGAGGAAAATAATCGAACGGAAGTCGCCTGTTTCCGACTAATTGCAGAACAAGAATCAAACGAGAGAAATTATCGCGGAATGGGGAAAAGGATTTTTGCATAACCATTGCCACTGGTTTCTGATCGATCTTTCCCTCTCTCCGTCGCTCAGACGGAAATTCCTTGTACAAAAAAAGATATTATGTTATTTTTCTCTCTCTCCTATGATTTATTTATTTATGATTTAAACATTATTATTATTATTCATCTCGAGGGAAATAAATTAAAAGATATTCGAGAGACGAGTGTCATATAATGTCTCTTCTCTCATTTTGTTAAAAGATTCGATCCATCCGTGTTGATAAAATTCAGACAAAATGATTGGGAAATTCGAGTTTGTAATTGCATCTAATAACTGTCCATTTCCAAACTAAGCAAAATTAAATTCTAATATTTCTTAATTTTACATTCATACATTATAACACACTGTATATACGTAGATCAAAGCATCACTTTCCTATTATTTCTCATACTGTTCTAAAAAAAAAATACACGCGGAAATAAAGCGATTATTTAACCGACTGTTCGAGCAAGATCAAAGTTGTGAAGAACGGAATCCGGGGAGCAGGGATCGGCAGAAAAGGCGGCAAAACGCGGCGCGTTCCATTTACGGCCACGATATTTTCGCATCCCCGTTTTGATCTCGACGGCTCGATTGCTCGCGGGCCGGCGTTAATTAAAATTTAATTTACGCCGGATCGGTGGATGGTCTCGATGGGCCCCTAACTCGCCGATCCATCGCATGAAAGAAAATACTCGTGCTCTTCCACCTCGCCGATTATTGCGTGTGTGCGAGCGCGTATACACTGTCGTTCAAAAGTTTCGAAGAAGTGAGATGAAAATTATAATATAATTTAATTTAACTCGAATAATATATTTGGAAACGAGAACGAGATTATATGATCTCGAATTACTTTTCAACGATAAAAGAATCGATAATCTAATAGATAAATACTTTTATTTCATTTATCTTTCTTATAATTACATATACACATGCGTGTGAATTTATCCAAAAGGGTTACGAAGAAATATTATCGTAACGAGTTGCTTTCCAATTATTCGCGAATAAAGAAAAACTGATCGTTTCGACGTAGCAACGACGACTTTTGAACAGAAGTGTACACGCAGTACTCTATACACGAGCGAAACCAAGACACGAGCGTATATACGAGTAAGTACACACAAGTATGAAACGCAGCAAAGGACCGTGATACGCGTAAAAAACTTTTTTCCTCGTGGTACGCATGAAAAGGGGGTGCTGCATGGACAGACAGCCATAGGGCAAGGGAGTTGAGGAGAAAAGAGAAGGATAAAGATAGAGAGAGAGGAGGACAAAGGGTGCATTAATTAATTACGAATTCGTTAATTGCTACGAAAATGGCCGACTGGGCGTGCCCAATCGATCGGGCACCACCTCGAAAAACCCTCTCCCTCCGTTTTTTACCACCTCACCCTTCGTCCTGCGATTTCGTAGTTGTACGAGGGGGGGTAAGCCGGGTCTTTGCCCATTCGTTGCACCCATTCGTCGGGGAGGCGGGATGCGGCGGTGCGGTGGTGGGGAGAGGGAGAGAAGGGAGAGAAAAAAAGGAAGGAGGAAAGGAGGAAGAGAGAAGGTGGTGTACAACTGTGTTACTTAATTTAATAATCGTACGCTCTCTCCCCCTCCCCCCTTTTTTTACGACTTAATTACTGAGGAGAAGGAACCACCAACCAGCCGGGAGAGAGAGAGAGAGAGAAGGAACCGCATGAATGCAACTTTCATCGCCGGCACAATGCCACGGGTCTCTGGAATTATTATGCGACGAGGAAGCGATATTTCTCCATATAAAGGCATGGGGAAAGAGGGAAAGGTAAAAGAAAGGAGAGAGAGAGAGAGAGAGAGAAAAGGGAGAAAGGAACGACGAAGGAGAATAAGTTTGCCGGAACAGGGGAGACGACTCGTGCTCGCCGCGAAAGCGTAGAGAAACGATTCCTCGCCGTTTAAGAAAAGGACGGGTGCCCCGTGCTGGGTTTTATAAGTTGCAAGGGACGGGAAGAGGTAGCCTTCGTTACTCGCCAATAACGTGCACGCGGTACCAGAGATTACCCGGTGTTAAAGTTTCCCGTACACCGCGTTATAGTTCGTGTAAATACCACCACCACCACCAGAGGAGTTGAGTCCTTAAAGTGTGTTTTGCGGCACGAGAGCTTTTTCCACGTACGTGTGCGTGAACTCTCGTGCTATTCGTATATCGCTTATAGCTTCTGCCCGGAAAATTACGAGAGAGTAATTGGAAATTGTTATCGTCGCCTGGTATTCGAATAATTCGATCGAAAATATAATCATGGAATGGAAACGAGATCTTCGATCCTGTATCCATATGTATAATTTATGCAGTGACTTTATTACTTTATCATTTTGTATCTTCATCGTACGCAACTGAATTAAAATCAAAAATTATAAACTCGTACGATCATCTGCAATCTTAATTCACAGAGGATTCGGGTGCACCGAATCCTACGAATTCTTGGGAATGACGCGCGTTCGAGAGGAGGAGAGGACATCGTTGTTATCATAACAATCGTTGTTATCTTGATAGATGCGCGACTCTCTTGTTAGCGATGGTGGGCCTAGCGACGTACAGCGCTGGCAGGCTTTACGAGCTGTAAAATAATTCAACGGCGGTTATAATGCGCACGTGCATCGCGTTGCGTGCCTGGCGCAACAACGTACCGTTAGAATTCGAGATAGCGCGGTATCCCACCTCGAGGATATTTACGCGTGGCGGAGGGAAGAAGGCGATGGAATTCCGTGAAATAGGTAGGCGCGAGACACTCCTTTGGATCGACACTTATCGATGGGAGACGGGAAGAGGCGGCTTTTCCACACGGGGAGACGCGACCGACATTGACACTTAAACCGATCGTAAGTCATCGTTAGGTCTCGGGGGGCCTGATCATGCACGGCTAATCTGCCATCTCTCCCGCTTCGTGGGTGGTACCGTTAGGGTGCATTCGCACGGCGTATACCACGAGGTATATATTTTGAAGTTATACACGAGTGATGGATATCTCTCGAGACAAAAGGAATTGCGATTATTCGAGAAAGGAAGAATGTTGGGTTCTTTGGTATTAAATTCTCTAAAAGTTAAAATTAGGATCAAACGTGTCCGATGAACGAGTTGAGAACGCGATACGCCTGGCAGTTTACCTGGCAGTCGACAAAGGAGGAGACACAAGCATATATATATATATATATTCGAATATAAGGCGAGTAGGGGCCGTAAGGTAAGGCTAAAGGCACAGGTTCGATACGAGGCACATGGAAACAGTGGCGTCCTCCGCAGTGTGCATGCGTGGCCGACATCGTCATCGATCATCCGGCGTCACGGTAGGGTGCGTACGACCGTGGGTATATCAACGTGGGTATCGCATCTCTCTTCCTCATTTTTTTCCCCCCATACCGCCTCTCCCACTCTCCACCACGTCCCCTCGCGTTTCTTCTTTCTTTCGAGGCCCGGCTTCCGGTCGCCGCGACTTCCGGTTGGCGGGCGAACAGCGCCTCCTCGCCCCTTCGGGGTGCAAAATTGCCGCGTTGTCATGGTGACCGCCCTCTCGGCTACACCCCCTCGACAACATGGCCGCCGACCCACCCACCCCTTCTCGCCCACCCACTCCACTTCCCTTCCTCCCCTACCCAAGTGTCGAGGATCTGCCAGGGGCTGCTCTCGCAGCGGAGGGAGCGGAGGCGAGAGTACCCCCGCAGTGGCCAGAAACCCCCATGGGGGCATGGCGTATACCAGGTCCAAGAACCCTCGAACGGGCACGAGTGCCACTCACTCTCGTCTCGCTGTGTCGGCGATCCGTCTACGTGTGTACGTCTGTGAGATTTGTATATGTGTATCCTCCTGTTCGTAACCGAGGTGACCGAGGGCTCAACCATCGTCCATCTCTCTCTCTCGTATCGGAAGGAAGAATACTCACGTGTCTTACGTGTGTATATATAAATATATATATATACATGTAAACATACGGTTTGGATTGGGTAGAGGTTCCGCGCTCAACCCAAACGAATCCGCCACCGTTCCGTATGATTTATGTTGTTTGGCCGTAAAGAGATCTGTGAGGTTGGAAACGGTTCCCGGCTCGGTTGAAAGGGAACGGCTGCGGTATAGAAAACGATGAACGAGCGATGCGGAACGAATTAATTAAATTTATACTCGCCGTGATCGTGCGAGCGGGGGAGGGTGGCGGTAATCCGCTCTGGGAAAAAACTTTGTTAACTTTAAAAAAAAAAAGGAAAGCGTAAAAAAAACGGAAACTGTAATAATCCGTGAAAATGAATTTTCGAAACGCGCCTCGTTGTAAATCATCCGTGCGTGGGCGTCGCAGTAGCAGTTTCGATCGCGGTTAGTGGCAGGGCAGACAGAGTATCTCTCGCTACGATAACTCGGGGTTATAAAGTGTATAATTAATCCTCTCCCCCGTCGTGTGTTAACTTTTGCCTTTCCTCTTCCCTTTCTTCTCTTCTTTCTCTTCTTTTTTTTTTAATTTTAATGCCATCCCCTTCTCTCCTCTTCCCCGCTTTTTATTATAAAAGGTTTTTGGAAAGGCTTCACGGACACTCGTCGCAGGGGCGGACAGAGGGGTCCTCCACCACTCGTCTGAATCGGGCTGCGCGCTAGTACAGCAGGCACAGCGAGAGAGCCCCGTGTATCGATCCGTTCAAATCCCCATAGAAATTAACTCGAGAACACTCGGCTGCCCCTTTCGCCAGAAGCCACCCGTTCCCAGACACGAGCACTCGTTAGAACGTTCATTAATTAGCCGGTAATCGAAGCCAGGTTTTACTGACGCGGAATAGAAATTCGCCCGGATACCGCCGGGATTTCCCTCTGAAAATTAAAAAAAAAAAAGAGAGAGAGAGGGAGGAAAGGAAGAGGAGAATGAAAAACTTAGTCATCCTCCTGTAAAACCATTCTTCCAATTGGCGCGTTTCGAGCCCGCTAATGCTCTTAATTATCTCTGTGGACTCGGCCGGAAACCTCGATTGCACTTCCGCGCGGGGAAGAAACGAAACAAAAATTTGAACAGTCTCTGGTAACAGATTCCATTCCTCCGGGATATAACTTCGATTCGACGATTGTTGATCTCTTTTCTCTTCGAGGAAGAGATTGAAAAATAATTCCTTGCAAATATGAATCCAGTAGATATTCCAAGGGAAATATATCTTTGGCGAGAAATATATATATAATTTTTTCTCATTTCTTTGCACAGAAATTTCTCACGGGAGAAGAAAAGAAGAAAAAAGAAGAGAAAAGAAGCGTCTCTAAATACATTCAGCGATCATTCAAGATCCCCAACAGGTCTTTCACTCTTCGTCACCCCATCGATAACACTGCGCCAAGTCCTCCTCCCTCCCTTTCTCCCAAGATATTTCGTCGCGGCCGCTTCAAGATTCATCTTGAATTACGATCTTGGCGCCGTGGAAAGATCGCCGAAAGATCGTGAGCCGAGCAGCTGGAACCCCTTGAAATCCGGAACACGGGGGGGGCAGCAGCGGGCGTCGCGACGACGAGTAGCGGCGACGGGCGTCGACAGTGACGTCGCCGTGCCAACCATCCGCAACGACAAAAGGGAGGCGAAAAACCGGCGACAAAAGGTCGTCGCTGGGCGCACTCGACAGAGGGAACGCTGGTGGAACGAGAAGATAGAGAGAGAGAGAGAGAGAGAGAGAGATTCTCTCCTCGGAGAGGAAAAAATTCGGGCGTCGTCGCGTCGCTCTCGAGTGGAAGCCGACCGAGAAAAATCCATACCGGTGCACGAGGGGCGGAGTCAGGTGGAGCGGCGGTGGTGCGACTCCCTTTTTTGGGGTGCACGGGGGCGAAAATGATAATTGGTCGTCATGGCAACGCCCGTCCCACCTCGCTTCGATTCTATCCCGAGTATTCTTCTTCCACCCTACCCTTCCACGACCCCTTCGCAACCCCGAACCTCGTCGCCTCGCGATCTCTCTTCTCTTCCTCCATCTCTCTCTCTCTCTCATCGCGCGCTTTCTATCGTTTTTCGAAAGGAAGGGGAGGGGAAGGGGGGCCGAACGAATGGCGCTCGCGAAATCGCGTTCTCTTCCTTTTGAAGATCTTCCGACGGGCGGCCACTTGCCACCCTCGATCCCTCCATTAGGGAAGAGCGAAAGAGGGTGAAACGGGCGAGGGGTCGAGGAAAAGCTGGTTCGGTTGGCATGGCGACCAGTGCTAAGGCTTGGAGAAAACCCTTCGCAGGAGAGGAGAGGACACTCGGCTGCTTCTTCGGGCAAACGGGGGTTGGGAAGGGGGAGGCAGCTGGATAACCTTGAAAAGCACCTCCTTTAAGGCCGCCGCATCGAGGGTGCGGAGAAGCGAGGGTGGATTATGCGGAGGGTTATACAGTATCGACGCGCGGCCACACTTGACTGAGCTCGTTGCCGAGCACGAATCTCTCTCTCTCTCTCTCGTTCTCAGTATGAGTGAATTTTTATTTCTTTCTAGGATAGGAAGATGTTTTTTTTAAGATATTTTCCCCTTTCGATTATTTTTCCTTTTTTTTATTCGAAGGAAAAGATGGAAGGAAAGAGATGTAACGAGAGAAGGAGGAGGAGGATATCGTTCGTCCTTCTCGAGGACGCGCAAAATATGCAAATATCGAGCGGCGAAAACAGAAGGCGAAAAAAAAAATGGGAAGAATACGTTGGCACGCGACTTTTATGCCGTTGTATGCGCGTGTAAAATTTAATGAACATTCTTTCTCGAATTGAATTTCTCGGTACACGCCCGGGGAATCTGGGGAGTCGAACAGAGGAAGAGAAGTAGAAGGAATTGTAAGGAGATCCTCAAGACAACTCTTTGCTTCCTTTTAAGCACGACACCTTTGAATCGCGGTAGGTAAAGAGGGAACGGAGGGAAAGGAGAGGAGGAACCGGAGGAGTACAAAGAAAGGAACGCTCGTCGAGGTAAAAAAAAAAAAAGAAAAAAAAGAAAGAAAGAAAGAAAAAGAAAAAAGAAAGAAAGAAAAAAAGGAGAGGAAAAGAGAGAACGTTCCTTTGGTGACACGCGTTTTTGAGCGGCGTATAACGAGCCGTCTACATAATAATAATACTGGCCTGAATAATGGAGTACCTAGACAGTCGTGAATGTCACGATCCTACGGGTACTTAATTCGTCGAGGATCCGCGTAGCCCGGTTAAAATTCAAATTCTCTTTCACGATCTCTTCCGGCCGATCGATGTAATTTTCTACTCGAGAAATATTCGAACGAGACGGCATTCCTTTCGCTAATGATCGCGAATTTAATTTGACGTGTGACGATGTACACGTCGAAACGAGCCATTCGACACCGCGTTAATTTATTCCGCATAGATTTAAAAGGAAAAATTTTTTTCCTTCTTGAAACATTGACGCGTTTCAAAGAGAATTTTATGTAATAATTTTGGCGGAGAATTGTTTATTGAACAATTTACACTCAAACTGAAGTATAAAAATAAAACGCGTGTTATTTATCACAACATCGATGAATGAATCATTTAAAAGATTATTTCTTTCGTCAATGAAAATTTTCACCCAGCCTAGGAAATGTGTGTTTATTTATTACTCGCGAATACTCGTTTAAATTAATACACATTGAAAAAAAAGAAAAAGAAAAAAACAAGAGAAAGAACGCATATTTTAAGAAGCTAAGACTCGAACATCCCCATGCGTTTTAATTTTCCGCCTGACATCGTTACAAATTAATGCCCCATTGTCGAAAATAGAGATAGAGGGGAAAAAAGAAGAAACCGACGTTTCGAGAAAGACAGGAAACCCGTCTAAAATACCGGTATCTCGGTATATCCAAGCGTAATTAAAAAAAGTAACTCGTTAACATGCAAATGACACCCTCATGCATATTCAGAGGCCGTAGAAAAAAGCGTCCATTTCACAATTGCTCGTTTCTAACTTTGTAACGTGTGTGTATTTGTACGTATATTATTTATGTCGCGATATGTAAAAAAAATGTGACCAGAAGGAAGGAGGCGTTCGCGAAAGGAAATTGCGAACGACGACGGTGGCCGACCAATTTGCACTAATTAAGTCGTCCGGAATGCGTGATCTTCGCCCAACTAGACACCAGACTACGATGCGAGGGGGTGAGTGGGCGTGTCATTAAACAAGGCTCGAAAGTTAATTGACAATTAAGATAAGTGGGGGGACACGGTCAGATACCCCCACACCTGTACTTCATTTCTCCCGATACGAATATTGCTTGTTTTATTCATGAGCCAGAGATAAAGCCGAGTGTCAATTGGCCCCTTGTCGGGCCGAAAAATCTTCCGTGTATTTATAGATAGGAGATCGACAATTAGTATTAAGAGGAGGTGGATCTGATTTTAATTCAGAGGAATGAATGTTACGTAAACCCTTGACCCGTTTTGTTAAAACTTAATCCTCCTCGTTTCGTTATAACAACGCGATATTCAATTGTTGGATGAAGAGAGAAAAAAAAAAATCTTATCTCCAATCTTGAAATATAATTTTTCTTTCGCTTCGATTGTTTCCGTTAGAAGAATGAAAGAGAAAAGAGTAAAATTTATATATCTTTGCAACAATGAAAAAATGGGGGAGGAAATATCCAATTCCACCTCGGTGAAGTTATTTGTACCTGTCGCTGGTTTCATACAGTTTTTCCTTGATCTGAAAAACTCGGTATTTATGCTCACGCCACTTCTATCGGGACACAAAAAAAAGAAAGAAAGAAAGACACGAGTAAGACGGCGGTTAATTAGCGTATCGGTAGGACTCGCGTAGGACATAAATCATGAGAGAAAAGGGAGGGGGTTGAATCACTTGTAGTCCACTGAGGTAAGGAAAAATATATGACCCACTTTGTGGCACGCGTGTGCGGGAAAACGATAAATCCACGCACCTACGACGTCGTAGGCTAGTAGCCACCTTTTGACACGCGAGAAACTCTTTTCGTTCGAAAAGGAAATCGATTAAATCAATGACTGAACCGTAGTCGATTTCTTCGAGATATAATATTTGTTAAATAATTAATTTCGAATCTCTTCGAAAACGAGATTAGAATTTTCTCAAAGATGAATAAGATCGTAAAATTTGCTTCACTTGAAAACGATACTCGAAGAATTTTTCCTTTCGTTGAGATTTTAAAATTGAAGGAACACGAATTGTGGAAAATTAATTTTCTTAAATTTTTCTTCGATTCAAGAACTTTGACAAGATTTGAGATACAAGAATCTCCCCTTAAAAATAATTAATATATATAACAAGACATACGATCCAAATAACAAGGCACTTAGATATATATCATCTAAGATTATCTAATCAATTTCATAAAAAGAAATTCTTCGTCAATAATGTACACATTTGTTTCGAATTTATATCGAATCATCGACAGAATTCCAATTCTTTGATCCCCGTGTGTAATCATAATAAGTAACCAACTTGATTTAATATCGAAACCTATGGAATACTAGGTACCAATTGAATGAACGTGCTTTAATTAAATATATCTGCTCGAAAGAAAAATTGGAATTAATGGTTTCGAACGAAGGGGGAGGGAAAAAAAGAAATAATCTTCACACCTGACTTGGTACGTGAAAGCAGTCAGCTTTTAAGATAATTAGATGTTCCGTTCTTCATTTATCAACCGGTGCACAGAATCTGTACCGTTAACTGGTCTCTCTCTCTCTATATACATATATATATAAGTTCATCTGGTTGTGATATATTGAACGTAATTCCGTGAAATAACGCAGTAACGCGTGGCGAGGCTTATGCACAATTACGCTCATAATAGCGGCTTGTAACCATTATCTCGTGAACATTAAACAATCTTATTAAAAGTAATGGCGTTGTATCGCCGATTTAAATCACACGTAAAGGAACGGTAATAAGGGGTACAGATTCTAAATTCCTGAGACACGATTCTTTTTTTTAATCAATTTTCAACCGCTTCGATAAATATCAGGAATTAACGAGTACTTGCTTATATAATAAAATTCTATCGGTGAAATCGGGTGCATCGATACATTTACAAATAAAATATAAAATTTAAATATTAAATTGACGAATATACAAATATTTCGTGGCTCATCTTCAATTCAATTCACTAATAAAACACTGAAAACGAGAGGAGAACGAGGAGAGAAAATTAGAATATTTATAAAAAGTTGTTCGAGCCTGACTTGAACCAATCCCTCCCCCCTTCGAAGTCTTTACAACGATTACAACGACGAATAACCGGTGACAAGTAGCTAAACTTTTACGAATATTTCCATGCGCGATCGAATCGATCCCTCCTCGCCGATGATAATAAATACACAATGTATATGTACACTCAAAATCAAAATCCTTATACAACTTTGATTCGATGAAAACTTAAACAAATCATCCCAGAGATTAATTTATTAAAACGAATTTTATATTCTCTTCTAATAATGATCGATATTAAAAGAAGACCTCGAATTAACTTCTCGACGATCCAATGATCCAATGATCTTCGATACATTCTCACTTTTGACAGGCACGGTACACAGGCCACGTGTACACCGAACTGGTTTCAACGAGGCGTACGCAACAATTTTGTCGCCGCGATCGAGAACGCGAAGCGACCACAACCCAATCTTTCCTGAGGATCGGATAATAAACGCCACTCCCAAACGATTACGTAAGCCTGCATTTCGTATCGTCGGCCCGTGTATCACCCGGCTGTGGAGGTGCGTAGAGAGGGAGAGAGAGAGGACCGGTCAAGCCGGTGCCACGAGTTGTTCCTGGTTCCTGGTTCCTGTACCCCCTCGCGCAAAATTCAAGGCGAACTCCTCTTCTTCCGAACTCTCCTCCTTCGATTTCAACAACCGATTCCATCTATCGTGCGCGCTTACAGGAACAGGATAAATTTACCCGCTCTGAAATTTTGTCAGCTATTTTTATAATGTTCTCCAACCTCGTAGTGGAATAAAGTATCCAAGATGGAGAGGAATAAGCACAATTGGAGTGTTATTTATAAATTATTTATAAAAGTAGGTTTCTTCGAGGAATTAAGATAACAAGTGAATCAAGAGTCACTTAAACTGCAAGTGTTTGGAAAAAGAAAATTGAAGAAATATACGTATCTCTAATAAATGCAACTACGAGGGATGAAAGAATGTGTATAAATATAATGCATGAATAAATATAATGATAAATATAATGAATTTCGAACGAGTTCAACGGGGATTTTAATCTCTAATAATTTGCCCAAGAGTGGGAGGGGGAAGGGAGAGTAATCGTGAATCGATTTGTGAAACGTTTTCTCCAAGTTTTATAATACTCTCGTGTCGAAACGCAGAGGTTCCTCGATTTTCTGTCCATTTTATAATACTATCCGATATTCGTGTAACGAAATTATAAGAAATCTTTACTTCTAATCTCGTTCGATGAAACGAATCTTCAAGTAGAGATCCGAAATCACAATCAACCAACCTCGTGGAATAAAGTATCCAAGATGGAGGGGAATAAGTACAATTGGAGTGTTATTTATAAATTCGAGTAGGTTTCTTCGAGGAATCAAGATAATCCGTGAAGAAGAATCACTTAAACTGCAAGTGTTTGGAAAAAGAAAATTGAAGAAATATACGTATCTCTAATAAATGCAACTACGAGGGATGAAAAAATGTGTATAAATATAATGCATGAATAAATATAATGATAAATATAATGAATTTCGAACGAGTTCAACGGGGATTTTAATCTCTAATAATTTGCCCAAGAGTGGGAGGGGGAAGGGAGAGTAATCGTGAATCGATTTGTGAAACGTTTTCTCCAAGTTTTATAATACTCTCGTGTCGAAACGCAGAGGTTCCTCGATTTTCTGTCCATTTTATAATACTATCCGATATTCGTGTAAATTATAAGAAATCTTTATTTCTAATCTCGTTCGATGAAACAAATTTTCAAGATTTAGAGATCCGAAATCATAATTCCTTTCTTCTCTCCACCACGAAATCTTTACTTCCGCCCTAATCTCGTTCGAAACGAATCTTCAAGTAGAGATCCGAAATCACAATCGACCAACCTCGTAGTGGAATAAAGTATCCAAAATGGAGAGGAATAAGCACAATTGGAGTGTTATTTATAAATTCGAGTAGGTTTCTTCGAGGAATCAAGATAATCCGTGAACAAGAGTCACTTAAACTCTAAGTATTTGGAAAAAGAAAATTGAAGAAATATACGTATCCCTAATAAATGCAACTACGAGGGATGAAAGAATACAATGTGTATAAATATAATGCATAATGTAATCTGAAGCCAGTATTTGAACAGGTCTGTGCAGCAGGAATTACACAGGACAGTGCGAAGGTCGTAAAAAGTACGGCCGATAATTCTACGATCGAATCGCGTGTTCCGTTCGTTTCGTAATCGCGAAACAACCTTCCGGGTGTAACAGGCAGCAGAGATATATAGAGAGAGGAGGAACCTGCCGCTATCCTCACGAGCGGAGATACGACGAGGTCGATGTCGTTACGAGGAAATGGTTGCAGATCGAGGGAGAGAGAGAGAGAGAGAATAAGAGGCGCGCAAGCTGATGATTGCATGGATGGAGAAATGATGGATTGCGCGAGAAGAAGAGTCTTTGGAAGACCGATCGGAGGAGTTTCTGTCGTTTCGATTCCTAGATCTGAGTCGATCGGCCACCTACGGCTCTTGTAATGATACCGATAACGACACGTGTATCTTCCTCTAGGAGGAGGAAAGAAAGAAAAAAATATCGGCGTATCGGCGATAATGGCGCGCCATCAGAGATTGGAAACGGCCGGTGATTGCATTCATCGTGATGGATTGGCTCTCTCTCTGGTCGGCAAATGGAAGTAGCCGTCGCTTTCGGTCGGCGCTGGTTCCACGTGGCCCACCTACCGTCACGAGTAATGATACGGAGGAGAGTTCGAAGCCTCGAGGTTTGTGCAAGTTGCATTCTGGATGGAATGAACATTTCTAAATTCAAATGTGTGAATGAATTAGCAAAAAAAGATTTCGTCTTTGAATTTAGTTGGCCTGATTCATTCGATCGAACAATTGAATCCGGTATTATGAAATGGATTGAATTTCTTTGAAAGATTCTTGATCTTTAGAAATTTTTCAATACTTTACAGACTTTGGATTTTAGTTAAAGTTATGAGTCATGTTCGGAGACGTAATTTCTCGTAACGAGTTCATTTTTCATTTTTAGAAGACTGAACCGTTCATCGTAAAGATTTACTTATTCGCGATGGATGAAAATAAATTAGTTTGGTGGAAAACTTGAGAAGGAATATAAAAAGTTAAATAGAGATAAACGTGACGAAGGAACAGTGAGACTTCGCTTTTCCATAAATCCGTCAAATATATAATGCAAAGAGAATGTGTGAAAGCGCTTATAACATCCCTGCTAATTTTACAACGCTATATAATTGAAACAACAAACGCGGCAACGCTTCGCCAAGAAAATATTTTATTTTCCGTTTCGAATTTTTCCGAAAGGGAAACTTGTCTACGACAATATAGAGACGTGAAAACTTTTTTTAATTGGCATCGAAGTGAGCAGATCGAGCGCAATTATTTAAGAGATAACTGTCGATTTTATTGGATATCCGTGGAAACGTGAAAGAGGAGAGGCAATTGTTGTTGTTGCAACAAAACCATTGTTGCAGGATAATATAATTGATGATTTATTCGCGCTTAATTTATCCCATCGATAAATAAATAAAGTTTATCCTCGTATTCGATAACACAAAGTATTCGTGCGGATTACTAAACTGCTATGAGCGAGAAGAAGAATCTCGTCGAGGATCTACGCTCGTAAATGACACGTAGATACGTTTATTTATCGTTCGCCAGGTTGCATAAAACACGGCATATTACCGAATAATTCCTTAGAAAACGAGGCATAAATTCGCTTTATCGCTTTCGATTGATCAATCTAGAGAAGAAATTGTTTTTTTTTTTTTTTGTGAAAATTGTGATCGCGTTATTCGAGTTGGAAAGAATATAAAAGAATGGGAATACAAATTGAATCTTCGAATTTTTGTGAAGAGAAAGAAAGATAATTTTCCAAGGCACGATAGAATTTAATTTCTTTAAATTCTTTTCGATTTTGTGAAACAGTGAACGATTTATAAGAATGATTCTGATCTGTCCATTGGCCGACGGCCGATTAAATTTACCAAGGAGGACTATTCATGAAACGAAGAAAATCTAAAATTAATCTAAAAAGCTAACGATTTTTCAACAAAATATCATCGGAATTATCATCAACTAATTATTAACAAAATATTAAGATTCATCAAAATGATAAAACATTCGAATACTACTTTTAGTATCGAGAAATTAATTTCCAAACGTTGAATTTCATATCGATTCAATGAATAACAATTGAATGAATGTTATATAAATATAATTAATCGTATTATCGTTGCGTTTCCTCTGTGTTTCTCACCGTCCCGGTATTAACGTATTTAAAGGCCGTTTATATTTCAATTCTTTGGTATTTCCATCGCCACGTACACGCGACGAACATTACGTTTCATTGTAAGCACTCGGAGTCGAGGCTCAAATGGAATTTCGATGTTCGACTTCTCGTGTTTATACTCGTAAACAGTCATCTGTAAGCGTTCTGTTGCGATAGACGTTGCGCTCGTCAGGAATCGATGATCGAGCCGGACATACACAGTGGCTCGAAAAAAACAGTGTCGCGCTCCAACTGATATCTCGAACAGTAACGAAAGGATTGATAAAAATTCTGATCTTGATAAAAGTTTGAATAATATTTCTCCACTACAATCTGTAATATTTACAGAAATAAACAGAAAATTCACGCTAAAATTTTAATCTTCCTAATGAAACTTCGTAACAAAAATCATCAAGGTACGTGTATTTGTAAAATATCTGATCTCGTTTTAATATTCGTCAAATTACGCGAATAATCCAAGAAATACGAGGAAAAGGAGAAGGAAAAAAAGAGAAAGAAAGACTTAAGACTTGGAAGGAAGACAAGATCTTTTTCCCATCGCGCGCAGCAGCCACGTTTTAGCGAAACGATACGAGTCGAAGAGATTTCTTCTTCCTTTCTTTTTTCCTTTATCCCTTTATCTCTTTCTCTCTCTCTCACGGTTCGCCAAGATAAACGAGACGATAGCGTAATAAAACGGTACGCTGCTCCAACGTGGTTAAATTATTGCTGCCTGTCCCCGCGTTATCATTTGGTATCGCTTTATCTATTGCGCTATTGTGGCGGTGGTGTATTATTGCCGCTAGGATGGCAGATCCTTTCGCTAAATCGCTATAACGCTATTATATCCGATATACGCGTGGAATTATCGCGCGGTGTACGTACAGAAGAGAAACAAGAACCGCGCGCCGGCCGGCGAATGGTAGGAAGTCTTTCGCAAATGGTGGAAACCATGGAAACGATAACGATTTACCCGTTTCGCGACGAAAGGGGACGCGTGCCCTACGACAGCAGGGATTTGCTTTTAGCGAGTTCGAGTACGGCGAATAATGGTCGCTTGTAAATGGCGGCGGATAGAGACAGTTGGGAGGAAATTATCCTGTGAAATTATCCGGAAGAAATAATTTCCAAGTGTTTCCTTTTCTTTTCTTATCCTTGTACGAATGTAAAGAAAGTTGAAAAAGTTTTTTCTATAAACATTCTCTGGAGGAATGAATAATCCTAGAATTACAAATATCGAAATTGATAAAATATTTCGAATATTGGCCAATTCGAATTGATTCTTTTAACTCGAAAAGAGTCAAGAATAAGGCAAATTTAGAATCGTTGACGATTCGTTTTAGATTTTTCCAAGATTAATCCGAAACAATTCTGAAGAGAACTTTCACGAAGAACAGATATCAATCGAGAATGTCTATCCTTAGTTTCGGGCAGTAAAATGAATCGAGTAAATCCGATTAATTGGAACGCGTATCGTGAAATTACACGTTGGCTCGTGGAAAAAAAAATATCTGGAAAATGGGCCGATAGGCGGTCTCGAAAGGTAACCGCGACACCTACTACCTGTCTCTAAAGCAGCGCCCTCTCATTACAAGGTAGCCCCACTTATCTCGATGACGCGGCCCTCTTTTTCCAATCGATCCACCAACCGATCGATCGAAAAATCATACCTCGCGATACACATCGACTAGGCAACGCCAATTTTTTGAAAATCGCCACCCTGGATTAATTTTCCGATAAAATTTATTTTCGTTCAATTATTGATCGTCATGCCAATTCTTTCGCAATGATCAATCCCAAGTTTTTGGAAGGAAATGGATATAACGAGATATAGGAAAGCAGGAGAAGAAATAAATAATTATTTTTTTTCTTGAAATTCAAGAAAGAAATGGACGAGAGACGATGATTGTTGGGAAAAATTCGTGTCGTCGAGATTTTAAACAAATCGAAATTACAGGTAACAGAGAATGTGGACTACGGCCATAAATCGTATGCACGCGTATATGTACATATATCAACCGGTATCGGAGTCGCATTTGTCTAAGCAACATTATTAATTCAACACGGTAATTAGAATCCGGTTTCGAAAGCGGAATTTCCCCGCTGTCGATCTTGCCAACAACCCAATAAAAATTCAATTAGCTCCCGTTCGTAAAAATAGTTTTTCAATTGCTTATCCGGTGAAATATCGCCCAATCGTAATCTCAGGATTTCCTTCGCCCGATATCTATCACCGTCCGCCTTTAATAAAGCAAACTGTTAATTTCAGATCGGAAAATTAAATCGGGCGAGAAAGACGTTATATAAAAAAGAAGAAATAGAGAGAGAGAATAAATTCCTCGAACAGCCGATTTGTTTTCCAATTTGCGAAAGAGATAAGAATGCTCGGCTCGCAACGAAACAATAAAATTTTACGTTAAAATACGTATACCTGTCCAAACATGTCCAAACAGCGCATAATAATGATTAAACGGCGGTTTGAGGTATTTTGATTGGAATATTTTTTATCAAACACGGTGTGAAATACGAGTTTCGGATAATTAAAATCTTTTCAAAATTTCCTTTCGATCTTTAATTCAAAGTTCTCGAGAAGATTCGAGTAAAAATCTTGACAATCAGTTCGAGATTTTCCAAAGTTTCCACGCTTAAATTTCTTTGAAACGAACGAAACGAGGGAATATCGGAGTGAAAGGGATCGAAGTAAATGAAATCGATGACATATCGACACTCCAACTTTATCATCCTCTCGTTACTCGTCTCCGAGACTCATCGAAACTCTCTCTTTTTTAAAACCACCCTCAAACCCATCCAGACTCTCTCTCTCCCGCAAACCACTTTCAAGAGACTCGAGCAGCCATGCTGCTATCGATATCCCTCAGAAAAAAAGACAATGATCCAATTGTGGAAGAAACTTTTCGAAATCCATCCACGATGCATATTATTTTCCAAAGAACAAACAGATGAATCTAAAACCTCAACTGTACCTTCTTAACTATATTATCGATATTCATAAATCCTTCCTCCATCTTCGAATTTTAAAATTTTGAACTTTTCCCCGCGCGACGATAGATGGACGACGAGTTCCACGAAATGGAAACGGGATCAGGATCCTCCGCGTCTAACCGCATCTAACCGCCCCATCTTCTCCTCCCTCCCTCCCTCCCCACTGCCGAGAATTCTCGTTCAAGACGCCGAACCACTCTTTTTTCCCCGCGAGCGCGAGGCTCCGCCCGATAAAATCGCGGACACGTACCGATTTCTCCCCCCCGCCCGGGGAGAGAATATTCTTCGACGAGAGGAGCGTTCGAGGAGGGGCGGGATTCGGCGAAAGACACCGGCGAAAGAATGCAACGAGAATGCAACAATGTTGGCCGGATGGTTTGCACGTGACAGGAGGCCGGCAATCCGGGAAAGGAAGTTTCTTAACGGCACGTACGTTCGCAACATACGCTCACGTACGTGCCGATGAGTACCCCGGCTACTTACGTGCCCCGGTATCCGTATGCACTCTGCCTTCCTTATCGACGCGGCCAAGAGAAAGAAACTTTCGAGCTTAATGGAACGTGTCGTGGATAAAAAAAGAAAAAAAGGAGGAGGAGGGGATAATACGTTTACCTCCTCGGGGAGACAGGGTTGGGAGTTAGGGTTGGCCTAACATAGGGGGGCGAACTTTTATCCTACCCCTTTTTTCTCTCCATCTTTGCAGGGATTTTCCTATTTCTGTTTCCTTTTTTTTTTTCTTTCTTTCTTTTCTGTCAACGACTGTGGATCATGGTTCAGGATACACTTTTGTTCCTTTTCTTGAATTTTTTTGAAATACCGCAGGGATTTTCCTATTTCTGTTTCGTTCTTTTTTTCTTTCTTTCCTGTTTCTGTGGATCATGGTTCAGGATACACTTTTGTCCCTTTTCTTGAATTTTTTTGAAATACCGCAGGGATTTTCCTATTTCTGTTTCCTTCTTTTTTCTTTCTTTCTTTTCTGTCAATGACTGTGGATCATGATTCAGGATACACTTTTGTCCCTTTTCTTGAATTTTTTTGAAATATCGCAGGGATTTTCCTATTTCTGTTTCGTTCTTTTTTTCTTTCTTTCCTGTTTCTGTGGATCATGGTTCAGGATACACTTTTGTCCCTTTTCTTGAATTTTTTTGAAATATCGTAGGGATTTTCCTATTTCTGTTTCCTTCTTTTTTCTTTCTTTCCCGTTTCTGTCAACGAATGTGGATCATGGTTCAGGATACACTTTTGTCCCTTTTCTTGAATTTTTTTGAAATATCGCAGGGATTTTCCTATTTCTGTTTCGTTCTTTTTTTCTTTCTTTCCTGTTTCTGTGGATCATGGTTCAGGATACACTTTTGTCCCTTTTCTTGAATTTTTTTGAAATATCGTAGGGATTTTCCTATTTCTGTTTCCTTCTTTTTTCTTTCTTTCCCGTTTCTGTCAACGAATGTGGATCATGGTTCAGGATACACTTTTGTCCCTTTTCTTGAATTTTTTTGAAATACCGCAGGGATTTTCCTATTTCTGTTTCCTTCTTTTTTCTTTCTTTCTTTTCTATCAACGACTGTGGATCATGGTTCAGAATACACTTTTGTCCCTTTTCTTGAATTTTTTCGAAATATTGTTATTATCAATTATGGATGAGAGGAAAGTGAGACAAAATACGTGAAGAGTATTTTCAAACTTAAATTGCGAATAAATATGCAGATACAAGAAAATGTATAATATAGAAACTGTATTGTATAAACAGAAACTTAACGTTTTCGAGAAACGGTACGTCTCGAATGAAGGGAAGAAAAAAAGGAAAAAAGAAATTCTTGTTAACACAAGGTGGGGTAACAGGCGGAGGGGTTAGGGAGCGATGGCGGCGGCGGCGGCCGTTGGAGGAGGAGGAGGAGGAGGTTGGTTCGAGAAAATTAAGGACCCATTTACAATTACGATGAGAAGTTGTGATGGAGTAACAGTGCGCGAAGCTCATTAAGGCGGGATACGGGATACTGTGCGCGGCGTGATTATGAACGTTGATTGCGTATGTGTGTAACCCAGTCGCCGACAGACCGACCTTAAGAAGTACGGTTAATTGTAAATGAAGCACGCTGTAATTTACCACGTTTAATTGAAACCACGCGCAACAAGCGCGGGTTGATTGGTTTCTTTCTGGAGGGACAAGAATGATTAATGTGTCTATTCCGATCAATACTTGCAACGAGGCAAGAAACAAGCGCAAGGAAAAATCACCTGGAAATATCTTTGCGGTTCATCAAAATGCCAAAGTGGGAATTGCAACGAATATATATATATATATATATATACGTTGTGCGTGAATAAACGTATTAAACTTCTTTTTTCTTTTCTTTTTTCCACGAATATAATAGAGCTAATTGGTGGTCGAGGAACCAGGAATGTTTACTGGCCACGTAGATTTTTAATAATTCGGATGGACGGCAATAATTATCGTAGAAATCGTGCAACTTCTTTCCAATTATTTTATATCATAGAAAATAATCGATATTCAGAGGTAAAAATTGCGCAGACTTCTTAGATCCAAACTTTCTCTCTCTGTCTCTCTTTCCTTTTAACAAACGTAACCCGTGATTCCGTTTAACTCGGTCGAATCTCCATCGTCAACCATAAATTCTTCCCCGAGGAACCAATTCAAACAGTAAAATCTCGCGCTTTTTTTTCCTTCACCGGGACGAGAAGAGATCGAATCGATTCGTTCCACCATCACGGATGATGAAAAACGGCGAGGAGATCGAAGAGAACGATTCGCAAAAGTAAATCGCATCCTCGTTGAGAAGTTCCATCTGGAGGATGGCCTTTTGACGGGTCAATAATTGGGGAGAGGGGGAGGCGTCGTCCTCCAGGAAGAAATACTCCCTGGAAGAAACTGGTTTCACGGGGCGGGGCCCTTGATTATATCTGGGAATCGAAACGATCGCCGCCTCGGTTTCCTCGCGTTTCTTCCGACGAGCGAACCCGGCAGCCATGCGTCTACTTACGTAGACACGCGTCTCTAAAACTATTCTTTCTGATTCAACTTACGTTTGAATCATCGTTTGATTGATTGGAGTGTAAAAATAGACACGCACTTTGAAAATTAATAAGATCCTTTCCTTTTATCCCTTTCTTATAATTTGCACAAACGTTGATTAAAAATTGTCCACTTGTTAAAAGGCGGATCGCGAATTTGGAACACGCCCTATGAATTTTCGATGCAATTAGTCATATCGAATCGATCGATATCTGGCACTTGCTTGTTGTCATGAAAATTGAGTCCCGTGCTGAATTTCGAACAAGTTCAACGGAGATTTTAATCTCTAATAATTTGCGCAACGGTGGGAGGGGGAAGGGAGAGTAATTGTGAATCGATTTGTGAAACGTTTTCTCCAAGTTTTATAATACTCTCGTGTCGAAACGCAGAGGTTCCTCGATTTTCTGTCCATTTTACAATACTATCCGATATTCGTGTAACGAAATTATAAGAAATCTTTACTTCCATCCTAATCTCGTTCGATGAAACGAATCTTCAAGTAGAGATCCGAAATCATAATTCCTTTCCTCTCTCCACCACGAAAATGGAAACAACAACAGCGCGATCGCTGCACAGAGATAATCGCACTGGCTGCTCTCTAAAAAAAACAGGCAGATTAATTACCTCCGGCGCATGCACAGGTGGTAAATCATTTCTCCATATATGCACATATATACATATATACAATAAGAATTCGAGGAGGGGGAGGGAGACGCGAAAATTAAATTTATACGAACGCAATAAATTTCCGTTGGGAAAAAACTGTTGAATGCCCGGTTCTCCTCGTTAACCCGAATAAAATAACTGCAACAACGACGACGACAACCGTCTAGTTGACGGAAACATCGAACAATCGTCCTCTTCGATCCCCTTCCTTCTCGAATAATGCACATCCGGCGAAGAAAATTTCTGAAATAACAGTATCCACGATTCGAGACAAGAAGAAGAAGAAGTAGGAGGAGGCTTCTTCTTAGAAAAAAAAGAAACAGGAAGTAGCGTGCGTAACGCTGTGGATGACGAACGAAAAGGGGAGGGAGAGGACACGATAAAAGTGATTATCCTTCGAGAAGGAGGAGGAGGAGGAGGAGGAGGAGGAGGAAAGAAAACGCGAAGCGCGCGGTGGAAGGATTCCGCAAATGGTAAATGGGAAGCTTGTTAAATTTTATTGACATTGCTGAGCCGGCACATTCGGGACAAGAAGCCATCCGATTCCATTAGGAGGGGAGGAGAGGGGACGGGGACGGGGACGAGTGTCCCCTTTCGCCCGATTCGCTGCTGGCTGAACCGATGGGACAAAGAAGCTGGGCAGGATCCAGAAAAAGCTGGATGGAAAGGAGGGCCGGGAAAGGGTGCATTCCCTAATTGTACCGATCCAATTATTCCCGACTTCCCAACGGGATATTCCGTTCCAACGGGTTCTCTCCTCGGCGGAAGAATTACGCGGGAAGACGGTGGAGCTTGGCGATTCGATGGGGAGGGGGAGGGGGAAAAAAAAAGGAAGAGGAAAGAAAAGGATTGTTGTTGGCCTGCTGCAAATTGTCTCTCCTTGTTTTCCTTTTTTTTTGTTTTTTTTGGGAAGGGGGAGGAAATTGCAAGAAAAATATTCAGCGTGGAAAATTAAAGCGAGGGGAGAGTCTCTCTCTTATCTCTTAAGGGGAAACCACGAGAAGGCGAAAGAACGGCTGGAATGTATTCCATTTAGGATACGAAAATTATCGTAATTGAAAATAGCGATTGTCATCTCTGTTTTTACGAAAAAAGAAAGAGTACTGGAAGAAGATGTGACAACAAATTTCCTTTTTCTTTGAGAAAATCAAAGTTTTACATTTGATTTTTAGAAAGAATTGTTGCGATTAGATTGAGAAAATTCCATAATCAACATTTGTGATGGATCGTGATGATTAAACTTTTCATCTCTCGTTGTACTAAAAAAATGCAATTTTTCAATTCATATTTAACTTTCTATTAATCCACTCTTTAAATACGTTATGTTTCTACAGCTTGAAATTTTCGTGACGTTTATAATATATAATATATAATATTATCCATCTCGTTGTATCATCGAGAGATTACAAGATAGAGATACAATGTTTCGACAGCCCGTATCGTAATTCTAATGTTCGAGTTTGAATGTTAATTGGAATGAAACGTTCTTATTGCGCGATACGTCGTACTGAATATCCGTATGATTCATGTATTCGGGCGTTATACACCAATAACAGGAAGCGATGTGTCGTAAAGCGAAGGTTGGCGCCAACCTCGTGTTGATATCATCTCGATCCACGGCACGTCTGGATTTCGCGTTCGTACATCTTGAACATGTTTTGCGCGCCAACTCGCCTGCCAGGGAACCTTATTCGCAACGAGCGCGCGCGCAAAAATAGTCGTCGCCGCTGCGAACACTAGATACATACTCTAAAACTGCATTCTTCACGGGGGAAGTAACATGAAGAGGCTCGGTGTTTCGCTCGCTTTTTGCTTTTTCGGAAAAATTCTCCGTTTATAACGGCTGATCGTTTCTCGGTACTTTTCTTTTTGCGTTTCTAGTAGTGGAAGATGTAGATATTAAAGAGGAGAATGGAAAATACACGACAACGTTGCGTTTCGAACGTTGTTTTCTTATCTTCGATGAGAAGGAAATGTTTTAATTACTCGATGACACAAGAAATTTAATTTTTTCTCCTCCGATTAATCTTGTTCTAGATTCCACGATATATAAAAAGACAAACGAATATTATTGGCGAAAATCTGATCGTTATAATTTCTCCGATCTTGTCGCTTGCCTTTGCCACTTTCCAATGCTTTTCCCTTTCTTCTTTTTTCCTTTAACGCCGATATCTGGTCAAACTCCTTTGAAAATCCGCCTGTACAAAGGCGGATCGTTACCTCTGAAACAACCTCTTGTTTATAAAGAGGTTCAAATACTCGAGAGATCTCTTGAAATCTTGAATAGTGCATCTGTCGTGCGCCTTCGAAGGCTCCTCCCCCTCCAATGTTAGGCCACCGCGCTATTATATCCCTCTCCTCCTGAATTCACAGTTACCCATTAAACGAAGAGGCCTTTGCTGGGGCATCTCCAATATCCATCCGTTCGATTTTATTATAAATTCGAACGGATCTTCTTGAACGATAAAGTATTCTATATTCTCCTTTTTCCACTCTCGAGATCGAGAGCGAAGAATCGTCTTCTCCTTCCTCTTTCGAGCACACGCTGTTTATCCAACCACTTGGACGAACGTGAGAGAAGGTAACAAGCTTTCCGGGTCCCCATTCACGCCGCGTTAATTAATTTTCGTGGCAGGCCAAAAAAAAGCTAGGTTGGCGTAGCTTAATGACGTTTCCTCTAATTATGAAACCACCATTGGTAACACACGAGTGTACCTCTCTCTCTCTCTCTCTTCTATTCTCCTTGCTTCTTTCTTCTCTCTCTCTGTCGCGAGTCCATTATCATTATTAACGTTAACGCGAGCGTTTAACAACCGTGGATACCGTTTTTTTGTGAGATGCGCGGAGAAGTCGCGCCGCGGTTTTTTTTAATGTCGGGGAAAGCTCGACAAAAGGAGAAAGAGGAGAGGGGGAGGAGAGGAAAGCGACAAGTAGAAGAAAGAAAGGGAAAAAAAAAAAAGTGTATACATCGTCCCCGAAACGCGCCACGGTTGCGATTCCAAGAGTCGCGCGGTTAAAAAGGGAACGAAGGAGAGGAAAGAAGGGAAAGAGAGAGAGAGATGGATGGATATATCCAGGCTTTGAACGGCTCGGAGAAAAGTGCTAAAAGCGTCGGCATTTATTCGACAAACGCCTCCGCGAGCTTTCACCACTTTCTTCTTCCTTTACCTTTTTACAGTCTCCATCCTCGAAACATCCGTGGCAACCAACAGCGTGGCCATTACCGGAACAGCAATTTTGTTTGTACACGCTCGTTAGAGGAACGAAGTCGGACACAATCTGGACATCTTTCTAAAGGAGGAGGAGGAGAGGGAAAAAAAAAAGGAAGGGGAAAATGGATGAAACCGCTTTTTTCTCTCCCAAAGCGCGGTCCATGGGCGCGTCCTGGTAAATTTTTTCACGGAATCACCGAGATGAAAAGAGATCTCCGCTTCGGGATTTCTTTCAATCGCGAATGGAGCACACACGTTTGTTCTTCTTGTTTCCATTGGGAAATCCTCTTCTTTTTTTCTTTCGCGAAACATCCACACTATGAATGAAAGTGTTCTTCTTCTTTCGACAGAAGATCCTTCTCGAGAGATTTTCCAAGATTGAAGGATTTTTGGAACGGTGTTTTTCGAATGAAAACGAACGATTTGGTTCTCGTTTGACGACGAATATTTATCTTCTCGTCTCGGGAATATATTTCCACGAAAATAGATAGAAACGGTCAGGTGTGGAGGCGAGTGTTGGCCGCCTGTACAACCATTTTTTTTTTTTTTTTTCCCCTCGACTTTGCGCTCTCACACGTTGGCCGTTAAGGGAGGTTAGTTATACCGGTTGTCGGTGCGAGTTCACGAACAAACAGGGACCGGTTCCTTTCCATTGAACCGATCTA
The DNA here is from genome assembly GCF_003254395.2 of Apis mellifera. NCBI lineage: Eukaryota > Metazoa > Arthropoda > Insecta > Hymenoptera > Apidae > Apis > Apis mellifera. The sequence goes on along the minus strand of NC_037644.1, from coordinate 9,690,383 downwards.
CTCGGCGCGACTGGGGATCGACCAAGTTATCGTCGAAAAAGAGAAGAAAAAAGGGAAGAAAGAAAGGAATACAGACATGGGAAAAAAATTCGTGCGAACCGCTTGCCACTCAAACTCAAAATAATCGAACGAAATAATAAAAAAATTCTATCTCCGTCGCTTCGAACACAGATAATAAAACGGATTATTTCGACTTTAAAGGGGAAACAGTGTTGTACAAACCCTTGGATCGGTCCACTACTCGTGCACGGGGAGGAGAGAGGCAAGAAGAACGGAAGCATAATGGCGAACGAACACCTGGTATCGTATCAAATATCACGGTCACGTATATATATATACGCGAAAGTTTTCGGCTGTTCGTCGTATGATCGCGCAACTTACGATTATCGCTGGTGGAATACCGGAGGAATCAGGCGGAGTGGCCGCTAATGGCTGTGTACCGACACTGAATCTGGTCCAAAGACCGGCACGACCCACGCCGGTCGCTCGCCGAGCTCGTAAATTCAATTAGTCGGCGAATATCTCGTGGACCAAGGCGAGTACCAGTACCTTCTTCCTCCTCCTCCTCTTCTTCCTCGTCTCGGCTTATTCTTATATAGGAGAGTCCTCCTCTTTATCTCGAGCGAACGGGAATTCGCCCACTTTTGTTCTTTGTTCCATGCCCACTTCCTTTTGCTCGCGCTTACCCTCCACGCTTCCTCCTTTATTCCACCTCTCTTATTCTTCCCGCTACCTATTCTCCTCCGTCACAGCTATGGAAAAAGGGATAATGCGATGCCTGCTCCTTGCTGTGCGTAGGAGTCTTACGCGTTCACCACTTGCGACGACGGCCAACGTCTCACCTGTTTCGTTGACGTTCTCCAATTAGTAGTGAGCATTTTCGATTGCATTTGAAGGATCTAGAGAATTCGTGACTAAGATGAAATCTTTTCTGCGTAAGAGTAATGTGGTAATTTGTTTAATTAAAAATTAATTTGAAACGAGGCGAATTGTTGAGGAATATCGAACGAAGAAGAATACGAATGGCACAAGTACATAAATAATATTTTTTAAGTATAGAAATTAATCAAACCTTTGCACATCTATGAGATGGAAAAATAGATAAAATGTTCAAAGCGGTGAAATACACTATTTAATTATAGCGTTTAATGATTAGAAAGTTTCTATTTCAATTTCCATATCTTCGATCGTAATTTTTCAAAAATATTTCTGTGTAATTTGCTGTACAAATATTACAACGTTCTTGCAATCCGTTAATTAATAATATTTTAGAAGAACAGTTATATTTTTCTCATAATGAAAATTATTTCTCCAATTCTCTCGAGGGAAATGTTAGAGATCTAACATCTTTCCAAATCGCTTTAATAGTTAAATATCATAGTTCGTATTCCGACTGTAATTACAACCAACTTTCCCTGGATTCGATATTGTGTCACACGAACTTTGGCGGAGGATATATGAAATTGTCAGTGTCTGATTGCGGTAAAAACATTCGCTAGCAATTTCGATAATATAAACCTGGCGGGAAGCTAAAGCACTGTGATTTCTGGGGCAAGAAGTTGTGTATGCCTGGCAGGTAAAAGAATGAGGAGGTTAAAGTGCCGAAGGAACGCGATACCGTAGCAAATAGCTAATTCGTACTCTGTGTGCGCACGATCTCGTCTTGCCACACAAGTAGAATTCATAGGAAACCGTTTCGACATCGAGAAATTCGTATCGGTCTTATTTTCCATGGAAAAAAAAAAAGAAGAAATTCGTCGAATATTTCGACAAATCCGATAGGATTCAAAAATTATCCGCGATCGAAATCGAAGATTCGTGAGAAAAGAAAGTTTCCAAATTTTTAAATAGACTACAAGCAATACGAATCTTCCATCAGGATGGATCGTAAAAAACTGGGAAAACCATTCTTGGCATCATTTTGCTGATCAGAAGATAAACCAACTATCCTTTGTACGATGTACCATATACATCCCGTATGCGGCAGGCATAGGTGAGTGAGCCCATCTCGAGGCGAGTTTGCAAATCAATGTTCTACATTGGCTACCGGCCGCAATAAAACGCGGGCCGATGGATGGCGAGGCGTACTGATGGATATGGCATGGACGATGCATTCACGTGGCGTACGCGGCCTCACAATGAAAAAGTTTTCGCATGAAAAGCGCGCGTCAGCGGAATCGTGCGAGTGCAGCGAAGGGAGTAGGCTCTTTCATCGCGTGGGCGGCTTTATCGATCATCACCGGGCCCGAAACCGGGTTGGAAGGAGGAGGATCTCCGAGCCCCAGCATCGGTTATTGATTATGTACGGGGATGATTACACGATCGAGCAAAAGGACTAGTAGGGGAGAGAGAGAGAGGAGTAAGAGGAGTTTGCATAAAAAAAAAAATTGATCGGCAACCTCGACGTGTAATCCTCCAGCCAAAACTTATTTCGCCTCTGCCTTTTACTTGATGAAACCATAATCCGTACACGCCACGCGGCTCACTCGAAATTAGCCACTAAACTCGAGCGCGAGCGTGCCTCGAAGTGTAACGAACGTTATATTATACACCGTGGACGTGTAAGTAATTATTTTATTTTTCGAACGTCAAACGCGGCGGTGCATCGTGAATTTGAGTCACGAGATCCTCGAGTGATTGGTTCCTCGGGCGATCGCCTCGGTTTAATGTATCGGAATAATTTCCAGGAAAAACTGTTTTACGATATCGCTTCATTCCCCTGATAACCGCGCCGATGCTCGTTCATGTATGACGAAAAATCGGCCGATAAAGATTTTTCGATTTTTCTCTCTCGCGTTATTTATATTATTAACGATTTCGATCGTAATATCGTTAGACAGGTATGGATTATTTTTAAATCCATTTACGTAAGGATAGAGACTATCTATCGATCTTTGAAATAGATATATACGTTTAAAAAGTTATATTAAGAAATGGTAATTTTATAAAAATTCTATAAAATAATTTATCATTAATTCTGCTCGGAAATTTTGTTTAATAATTTGCAAAAATAAAATTGATTAAATTCATTTCAAAATAATTCCAATGACGTGAAGTAACAAATATATAATCAAGAAAGATTTTATTATTCGTTTTTATGAAAAAAACATGGACAGGAAATTTTGCGAAACATTTAAAATTATCCAATTGATTGAAATTTAACGACCTTCGATGCAATTTCCTGCAAAGTTTTCCCAATCAACGCGCAAATTTACGCTCGATCGTTCGATTTCCTTTCCGGCCACTGAGAGAGCCAATTCGCGCAATTAACGTCCTATAAAATCGGCCATTTTTAATAATAAGACGTTATATCTGGAACTGGATCGGATGGGAAAATCATATTTAACGTTAAATCTATTTGCAACTCGAACAAATTATCTCGATATTGAAATCGTATCTGCCTACGTTTCGTTTTCGCGGGTTTATGGCCACCATTTAACGATACGACTTCCTGTTGTTTCCGCTGTCGTTACGTCTTTGTTACACTCTTCTTTACCGTACGAGTAATCGTCGAATCGTCTATCGTCAATGAAGATCTCTATCTACCAACAAACGGAATCGCAACCGCGCATATCGTGGTCGAGTTTAATTGATGATTTCAGAATAAAATACACGCTTTGATCTTATCTTTAAACTGACGATTCCAAAAAGAAAAGGAAAAGGAAAAAAAGAATCGTTTACGACGATGGACGACGATCGTGAGATCTTGAGGAATAAAATAAAAATATTTTAGTATATTGTATAGTGACACATTGATTATTCAAATTATATTGGAAATGGAAAGGGACGGATATTAGAATTTAAGGCGTAATAGAAACATGGCGCGTAACGTTTTAAATATACGCTTATTGATTATCGTAAATATACGAATCACTGAACTTTGAGAAAGTTTAATTCCAAAGAAAAAGAATTATTTATGGAATGGACACTGATCAAGATATCCCTGAGGGATAATAAAAACCAACGTGCATAAAATGTTGGTGATAATTTATACTGATTATTCGAAACCTTACAACATTCGGAATCTTAGAAGATTCAACAATTTCAAAAGAAATAAGAAAAAAATCGTTTCTACGGTGATTGCGAGATGTTGAAGATGTGATAAAAACTCTGTGACTTTTATCAGTATCATCATTAAATATTGATTTACGAAGAAATTTTTTTAATATCAAAACTAATAACATCGTATCGAGAAATAAAATTTTATTTCTATCTAATTCTGAAGAAAAAAATACATGGAATGCAATATAAAGTTTGTGCAGGAAAACGTTTGATAAAAAAATACAATTTCATTTTATTCATTTTACAATCTATATAAACTCTGCCGAGTATCGTACAATCTTCCTTTCTTTTTCTTTTTCTTTTTTTACGAATAACAAAAAAGTATGTTATTTAAATTAATCGAGAGAGGAAAAATCATCAACAAAATCTTCACTTTCATCTCTCATCCTCACATTTTCCTATATCAAAGATATCATCAAATCTACATTCTTCCATGAAAAATCTAAAGAACAGTTTTCATAAACTCACTCTATCTTTCTCCACCACTAACTATTAAAATTAGAATCCCTTTCTATCTCAATTATTCGTTCATCATCCACTTCCATTATCGCGTCTTTCAAGCGTCAAATATTATCAAATCTACATTCCTTCACGAAAATCTGGAGGAAAGCTTTCACGCCACTAACAATTAAAACTAGAACTCCGTTATTTCGGCTGCTCCAATCGATTCACATTCCAACGGATAACACGAAAAATCTACAAACATCATGTTGGCAAACGATAACGCCCACGCAACCACTGTGCAGATTGATGTTAACGCACACTAAATAAAAAATAAGATTCGTGGGCGGGGAGAAGTCGGTGTGTATCATTTCGTCGTTTTGCACGATCTCGGTAAAAAGCTTGCTGAACTACTGTTTCGCGATACGGATCTGCCATTTTCTCGCAACTCCACCCACAAATTCGCGTATCGTTGCACAAACATCGAACGTTTCTTGCGAAATTCGCGGTTCGTTCCATTGTTCCTTAGATCGGCCAGTGGCCTGTATACACTGGCCAAGTGTGTACCGTTTGGACAGGTAAATGAAGAGGCTCGATATTTATTAGACGTGGCCGTAACGTATTGCCAGCTCCGTATCCATAAATTCATTTTGCCTTGCGAAACCGGAAGAATATGGAATCTTAAAATTTACGATCGACCGCTTCGCTAGCAGTGATAGCAATTTAAATAAGCTGTTACCATTTACCTCGTATTTTTCTTCTCGTAATTCTCGTTGGGTTGGCGAGCATGTTCAATGGGCTCGTTTTTTCCCTTCGCTAATTGTAAGTGAGCCACGTTTTTTCAACGAACGCGTTGAATGATAATGATGCAAAGCGAGGTATGTATAACTTCTGTTCTCGAAGAGACACAGTTTTCAGATTAAACGCGCCTCTGCTTGAGAGAGAAAATATGGCTACGCTTCCCCTTCCTTCAATCTCTCCCAGGAAACGTACGTTTATGCAAATTGAACATTTTTTTACGAAACTTGAACAGCAATCTCGTTACTTTCTCAGCGTTATAGCTTTGATATACTTTTATACACGCAGTTTTATATGATCATTCATTTACTCGATGAATCTATTGCAAAACTGAGGATAGAGGGATGTTTTGAAATAAAATAAGAATGCTGTTAGAATGAAGAAACTAGAAATTAGAAATTATATATTCTCTTTTCATTCGACAGAGAAATCAAGATACTCAAAAAGAATAAATCCTCCAAAAATAACCTCGAAAGAGAGAAACGTAAATCTCCGATGGATGGGAAGAAATTCACGTCTAATCTCGTAGAAACGTCATCGTAAATTAAACGCTGGGGGGGATGAGGGAGAAAAAGGAGGCACGATCTCTCCATTAGCATTTATACACGGTCTATCCTTGGCTTCTCGAATCATCCCCCGAGTATACAGAAGCCGTACTCTCGTTTTTCCTGCGCGCGGCTCTCGAGGCCGCGGGGTAAAACGGTCGGGGCGGGGGGAGAACCGGTCGGGTGCAATAAAGTTCGCGTTTTAATTCCGCGGCGCGGTGTAAGTGAATTTAAAAGTCGCGCCTTATACCTGCATTTACCGCGCAGTAAAACGTTGGCCCGGCCCTCTAATAGCAAGCGTCCGCCGACACCGGCATTGCCTCGACAAGCACCGGTGGACCGTGGCATTTAGGGTCGCGCTAGCAACCGTGAAGCACCCCAATCAACCGATAGGATATCTATTAAGGTATATTAGAGAGAGCCAGTGGCCCTCCCCCCCCTCTATAAATTGCCGCCTTCTTCCTGCCCCCCTTCTTATCATCTCGGACACCAGATCTATGAAGATCGGATCCACAACTTCGCCGCGAGTCACCAGCACCCGTTTCCTCTTCCACGAGAGGTGGAATCCTTTTCTTTCGATTTTCGTATTCCATGTATTTTTCTTCTCTGCGAGATAATTCGATTTGATCGTTCGTTACTTAGAGTCTAAAAAGTTGTTGTTTCGTATAATATTGGATCTTTAGCGATTAAAAAAGAAAATGAGAAAGGTGTAACATTTTTATTTAGTTTTTTCATCGTGTCGTTCGTATAATATTCATAGGGATTTTGGTTTAGATTTTTTCAATTTATAAATTGTACGATTCCATTTCGTATTTTTCTTCTCTGATATAATTCGATCTGATCGTTTGTTACTTAAAATCTAAAAAGTTGTTGTTCGTATGATATTGGATCTTTAGCGATTAAAAAAGGAAATGAGAAAGGTGTAACATTTTATTTAGACCGTTCTTTCATCGTGTTATTCATATAATATTCATAGGGATTTTGGTTTAGATTTTTTCAATTTATAAATTGTACGATTCCATTTCGTATTTTTCTTCTCTGATATAATTCGATCTGATCGTTTGTTATTTAGAATCTAAAAAGTTGTTGTTTCGTATAATATTGGATCTTTAGCGATTAAAAAAGAAAATGAGAAAGATGTAACATTTTATTTAGACCGTTATTCATATAATATTCATAGGGATTTTGGTTTAGATTTTTTCAATTTATAAATTGTACGATTCCATTTCGTATTTTTCTTCTCTGATATAATTCGATCTGATCGTTCGTTCGTTACTTAGAATCTAAAAAGTTATTGTTTCGTATAATATTGGCTCTTTACGCAATTAAAAAAGGAAATGAGAAAGGTGTCGTTCGTATAATATTCATAGGTTATGTACGATTGTTTGTCTCTATTTGGTACGGAATATTTAAACGTTACACGATACACGTTTAATTAAAAATTGCAAGTTTTCATAGAGGAATAGAAAGAACATTAAATTGCAAAAAAAAGAAAAAAATACATATGATTGATTATTTCCATTCCAAGATAAACGTGTACAAACACGTGTAAAATAAAATGTGCTATTTAAAGTTTCATCGAATCTCCATAAATGAACTTTCTCGATATAATTTGAAAGCTACCAACACCATTTATCATCTCGACGAAATAATATGTACACACACGTGTCCACTATATGAAAAGTGTCATCTGTGACAAATAATATCCTAGCGAGATATTTCCATTCGTTCGAACGGAAGATGCGTATCGATAAATATTATCGATCTATCTCTCACCGCCTCTCTATTCAATGTATTAGCGGTTAATTATTGGCGCTGTACCGCAAGACGATCTGATATCGCGAAATAAGATCCTAAAAGGCAGGTGCAGATCCGAAGGACACGTATGAATCGTAGAGAAGAGAGGCTCGATCGTCGAACTGGAACAAGCTACATATTGCACGCGTGTATATACGTGGCTCATATTTGTCATCCGATTCGATGTCTCGCCTCGCCTCGCGGAGGAACGACATGAATGGAACACGACAAGGGTGTCCACTGTTTCGTGAAGAAGGGAGAGAAAAGGAAAAACTATCGTGGCAATTAATCTCGTATTTTATAGGCGGTAATGAATCCAGATAGGTATCGCGTGGCGGAGAGACGACGGGACTCCTCCGTGGAGGAGATTCGGACTTGTGCAAGTGGAGGACAACGGAGGACGCAATTAAGATCGCGGGTAACGACGTTTGCCTGCAAAAGGGAGGGGAGAGATGAGGAGATTAAGTTTGGAATTTTTGAAAAACGAATAAATACGAGGAAGATTATTATTAATTATTAATTATTAATCGTAACATTGATTGATATTAAAAAGAAGATAAAAAGCACGCGCAAATGAGATGCGGTTGGATAAGAATCGTTGGCGAAAAAGAAAGGAAGATTGTTTTTCTTTTTCTTTTTTTTTTTTTTAGGACGGAAGCCATAACTCTGACGTGCACGACGAGCAACAAAGTCGATACGACGTTTTATGCTTTGCCCTCCGTGTCCGGTGTGGAAGAAAGAATGCAAATCTTGGCAGGTTGAGGGACAGGGCGCTGCCTCCGACACCGGATCCACGGTATTTCCGCTCGCCCATAGTTTGGACTGCCATAGTTTATCGTTTAATTAGGGTGCTAGAACGTTTAGGCGTGCGAATTTCACGCGTTACGTTTCGTCTTCCAGAAGGAGGGGGGGAGGAGGTTTAAGGGGGTTGAACGACCTGCGTGGTTGATCGCGATGACGGTTCGCCAAAAATATCGTTTCCTACGTGACCTACGCCCTCCTCCTCTTATTCAGAGAAGGAACGGATGTAGGTGATAGGAGAAGAGGAGTATCTTTCTCCTCCCAGGATGAGGAGATACGTTCGACGATAACCGTTCGTAATAAAATTCGTAGAAAGAGATTTGCAGGAAGAGACAAAACAAATGGTGTTGATATTGCGGAACGCAATAGGAGAGGAAGATCAAGATTTTTTTCATCGGAGATAAAATTCAATTTTGTTCAAATTTTGTATATTCGCACGCGCGAAAAATTTGCAAATCAATTGTTGAGAGACAGGGAGGGAAAACGTTTAGCGCGAAAGATTCGCGCAACCTACGGGCAAATTGACGGTCGCCCCTTGCAATTAAGGCGGAACTCGTCCCGAAAACGGCGAATATAACGATTAGCAGGCGTGTTTTATGAGGACGGGGATGGCCAGATCGTGTATCGGTGACGTAATTACAGATAGGATAAATTATAATACGCTCGACAATGCCACCCATATTTTATTATCGATACTCCTCTATCTTATATCGAGGATTCTTAATATGTACAATAGTATGTATTTCAGATTTCCAATTTACATACGGGAATTGATTGAGAAAAATTTGTAATATTTTTATAGATTCATAAAGAATCTATAAAGATATATAAGAATCTGAATTATCAAAATATATTGCAAAAATATTCCCAAATTATTATTATATAAATACTATTCAAAAATTTGATTTATAAATATAAATTTTTTAAAACGTTCTATAACGAAATTCGATTCAAAGAATAAATTATGAAGCTATCATATTCACACGATATATGCATTGAGCGAGAAATGACCCGTTTCCAGTGATAGATTTAATAAAAATTTTCCACGAGGGAAAGAATCAGAAAGTTAATTGGCAGGTGAAAGCGTCCAATTAAGACACCTTAATTACACGGTTCCTGTGAACGGTCATCTTATTCGCTTTTTCTTCTCTTTTTTCCTTCTTTTTTTCTTTTCCTTTCTTTTCTTTTTTTTTTCGACGACTAAACCTTTTCTTCATTTCTACACTCGGTTTTAATTACTTTCGCAGTCGGTTAATTGTGATTAAGAAACGTGGTCGGCAAAAGACGGATTCTTAAAAACGAGGCAGTCGAAACATTCGCTTTCATTACTGTTAATTGTGACCACTGTTAATTAATTTGCAGCCGAGGCTCAAGTTTTTCGGCCGCCGTTCGTTTCGTCCGGTTTAACAATTCATGCCATCAACCAATCCTGTCCGTACGAAAAAATTTCACAAGTATCGATAACCAATTTGTTAATTATTTCCTCTCTCGACAAAATGAATATGCATTCACAATCTATGTTTGTTAATAAACAATTAACCTCGTTATTTCATCCAACTAAAAATGATACAATTTCTCTCTTTAAACTTTTCAAAATCAAATAAACAAATGTTTTAAAAAATCAGGAAAGATTATGAAGAAATATGAAAATTATAATAATTATATGTATCGATATAATTCAATAATCTTCTCAACTTCTTTGAAAATTAATTAAAAGTAATAAAATAGGATTCCAAGATCCTAAAATTTTAAAATGCTAATATATTGTGATTATTTATTACTATATTACTTCAAATTTAATACATCTGTTATTCAATCTTTACATCAATTATATAATATAAAAATCTACAACGTTCCTAGAATTCAACTTACATCAAATATATATACATATATATAGGAAAAACGGAAGAAGAAGTGTCAATATCCCTCGATAAGAAACTGTCTCGTTATACGGTAAAAAGATGGGGGAGGGAGGCATTTGGATGGCGCAGAAGCCGCGGCGCGAAACGAGGGCCAACTTAATAAATTATGCATCGCTCGCCCTTCTGACATTAAGCCGGCTTCGGGCATTGTCTTCGACGGCCATTAGAAGCGCGCACTTACAACCATTGTCGGGCCGCGAGCATAACCTTTGTCTCCGATAATAAATGGCCGTCTCGTGCTGGGAACTGGTACCGGAGTCAGCCACGGAGGTATCCATCGTTCCAACGAACGAGGAGAAAGAGAGAGAAAGAGAGAGAGATAAAAAGGGGGGAGAGGCGGGAATCCGTTTGTGATTTTGAATAATGTAGATCGTGAAAATCCGTGTTTAACACATTCGCGCGACCGGCAAATGAACACGTTCACCTGAACGTGTTTCCCTCCGTCCCCCCCTCTGACTAAATCACGAAACCCCTCGCGGGTGTTCAAAGATCCGATTTTTCCATGATCGTTCAATTACTCGAGCGTTTACGCGAGATTTCGAGTTTTAACTTCTTGTAAGAGCATCCAAATTTGAGGTTATATTCGGAACATCTTCCTTCCAATAATGATTTAAAAGTAGTTATTTTATTATTATACATTATTTATTATTTATTTTATTATTATTTTAAATTAGTAAAATCAATATTTGATTTTATATTTAAAGCACTATATATACATTTCTCAGGATCGAATCGAAAAGTGATATTATCAAAAACGAATTACAGATATTTTCGGATGGATGGAAGGATGGATGGATGGAAAACGTGGCGATGAAATGACGTGTGACGTCTTTATACGCGGGAAATAGCTCCTCCTCCTCCTCTCTCTCTTTCTCTCTCTCTTTCTCTCCCTCGCCCGTGGTCAATGGACGGAGGAGAACGAAGGAGGAAAAATTTTTTTTATCGTTATCCGCACGATTTGTAGATGATCGTAAACCGTATATATCCTTCCTATTTTTGCGGGTTGTTGCAGGGATTGTGAAAGGGACGTACGAGCGGCAACGAGCCAGCAACCTTAGGCGGCAACGAGTCCCAGGAACGAGTTTGCATTTGTTTTACAAATGGACCCGAGCACAAGGCGAGGGCAAGACGCGCGGCAATAAATGCCAACGTGATTTTATGGCACGATCAAATGATTTTTCGTTGCCGCGTACGACACCATGGAACAATGAGCTTGCGTTTTGCCTCGCCGTTCGGAAAACAACGACGAGCGCATCGCCTGCCGCCTCTTACCGCATCGCCGATTCCTCTTTGACAGCTCGCTCGTTTTTTCGGGGGAGGGAAAAAAGAAAGAAAAAAAAAAGAAGACGACAAGTGCGGATATCGATGATCTACTTTCTTCTCTGTTTCCATTCGATGATAAAGGATAAAAGTATCCTTTTTAGTTTATATTTGTGTATTATAGAATATTTCTACGGATTATAAATATTTGTTTCAATTAATTAAGATAAAAATATTTTACTTTATACGTATTCATATTATGAAATATATACTTTATGAAACTTTTAGGGATACAAAATAAAAGTATAAATAGAGAAAGAATGAAAGATTCGATAAATTGATTTTATTGAACGTCTGTAGATCCAGATTTTATTTTTTAATTAGGGGGGTTAAACTATGAATGATAAAGAAGGGATCAAGAATCGATAACTTTGAAGAAAAAATTATTATATTACGCTCAAAAGGCAGTTGACAAAACTTGGATCGTTCGTTAACGATCTCTCGAAGACGATCGCCAATGCTATCCACGACCCGTTTTATCCCAATATCTCGATCGATAACAATCACGACAACCGTTATTCACGCTCAAATTCGAACGCCGATCATTTATCATCCAATTGTGTCTAATTAACGTCGTCACATTTCTGTCTTTAAAAAGAATTACTAAATTTTTATCCATCTTTCCAGATTTAACTTTCCTCTATTTATACATCGAATTTTCACACCCTCATCTTCTATTCACGAATAAAATCTTCAACGAACGTCAAAATGTTTCCTTCCAAGGATTATTCGAATTATTTGAGCAAGAAAAAAAAAAGAGAGAAAAAGGGACAAAGAAAGGCCCCTTTTCCTTTTTTCTCCAACACGAAGCGAAATAATAGGATATAATATAAATTGGTATTCGTTCGCGGTGTTGGGAACAAAAGGTGTGATGAAAAAAATATCATAACGACGATCGGTTCTTCTTCTTTTTCGCGTCTCGAGACCGATAGTTGCCACCTGTCGGTGGTTCTCGCCGTTCTGTCCGAGCCACCGAGGACAGGCAGAAAACATTGCGATAAAAGCGCCGCGCCAAATACGGGCGAGCCGTCCGGGGACATAAAGCTTGTTTTGAGGAATCATTAGAGGTGAAATAAAATGCGGCACGGTTCCCCGTGCGCAACCGTGTCCGGTTCGAACACGTATATAGCCTTATAGCATCGGTACCTTCCACGGCTGTCGAGGGACAAACGTGTCCCTTGTCGGCGCGGACATGACGTAAATACGACATCCGCCCCGAACCGACTTTACAATTTCATCCGAATTTTCATTCCCCAATTTTCTTTTCTCTTTTTCCAAACGAAGATTACTCGTTTTCACGAAATTTATTAATGAGAATATTGATGAAAATTTACAATCGTATCAACAATTTTTCTAAATTCTCGTAGAAGGAGGAAAAATCACCGTCGGTTCTATCCATTACACTGAATAATATAAAATATAAAATCGAATGAAAGTGGAAAGATCCGATTATATAAGCAACACACGAGGCGACACCGCGCGTCAATTAAACGTGATTTTTCGTAATTAATTGGGTGGAATGGGTCGCGTGCTCGATAGGAAGGCGATAAATACCGGATGTCCCTTAAATGGGGGGGTTCGGATTCGTGAACCGATTCGGGGAGATTTCCGAATCCGGCCGATGGCTCGTTTGTATAATCGAGGCGGCGGCGATTCCGCGGGAACGGAAAAACCTCGAGTTGCCGCGGAGGAGCCGCGGGAAAGGCTAATGTGACGGATGAAGAAAACGAGACGAACTCGTTCGCGATCGAATATGGTTTGACAGCGTGCGGCGGGGAAAAACGGCGAGGGCAGGTTCCCTTCGACGTTGAAAAAGTCGATGAGCGGTCAAAGGAGCAACGGCGTGTACGTTTTTTGTTGGCGGGATGCGACAGATGGCAAAGTTTTTTTCTTGTCGCTCCGCCGTTTAATGCGACGCCGACTCTTTGCCCCTTTAACGGAAGTTTCGAATAAAGATTGAGTCGCCTCTAATTTTCATCCGAGGGACACACCGAACTAATGACAACGGCTTACGTTAGATATAAAAGAAACCCAGGCATGTTATTTGAAAAAGGAGGATTTTTACAGGCGGAAATCTGTATCTTACTTTTCTTCCATGTTTTCTTCTTTGTTTCGTGAATAATTATCGTAGACAGATATCGACGAGTTTACCATTTAATGAATTGTAACCTCGTTTCGGATATTTCATTTCAATTTTGAACTTTTGAATTGTTACAAAACGAGGAGGATATACATTCCTTCCGTTTGCTCGGAAAATTTGCACGTATTACAAATATACCGTTTGCGCGAGTAATTATCGGGAGGAAGAGAAGAATAGCAAACGATGGAACAGGGATGATTGAAATAGAAGAAGAGGAGGATGACCGATCACTTTTTCGCCCAACGGAGAGTTTACGAGGTTAATCGAATACCCGTGTCGCGGATGGTTTAGCACCCACTCGTTAACCACCGCGGCACCGTTTACTTTCTCAAGTAACGTTCCTGTTTTTTTCAAACAACCCGGCTACCGGGGACAAGGAATGGTTGGCCGCGATGAACAACTCGTTCCCAAGGATCAAACGTTGATTCACGAGATAAGACGGATTGTTTGCCCAAGCCCCTCCCCCCCCCTCCCCTTCCTCGAGCCCATCTTCGGTATACATTCGCCCACGCGTTCGCCTGGATAGAAGAAGATTTTTTTCCCCCCTTCCCCGTTGCTGCGCGCGCAGCAACTCGTCGAGGAAGGAAGGAATAATAAGCCGCGTGGCCTCCATCCGTGCAACCGGATGTGTTCGAGCTTGGCTGGATGATCGTGCGTAGTTGGCCAACATGGAAAGACGAATGTTCCCCCCGTCGAGGCTTTGTGCAACGCTAGATAGATTAAATATTGCTCCGCGAGGAGTATCTATCTCATCGCGGATGTTTGGCTTACTCGAATCCAATTCCATCCAACTTTAACAATGTTACTCGTTGAAACAATTTCGATAAACCTTGTATTAATCTATCTTTAATTTCGTTGGATAAACGTTAATTCTTCTAAAAATTCGATAAATTATTCGAAACTGTCCAAAAAGACTGGATGGAGCGACAATTATTCTCTTTTGAGTCATCTTCTTTGATCGGGAGAAGCTCGTAAAGGGGATCGATTCAATGAAACGGAAGATAGAGGTTAATTGCCAGCACTTGTCGATTAACACCGCGCGTTAAATCCATGAAAATAGAAACGCAAAGTGGCCGATACTCTACCGTGGGAGAGAGGGATTCAATCAGTGGTGAGATAAATACATCTAAGCCGTGGCTACATCGGCCACGGAAGGTTGAATGGATCCGGAAGATCCATTTGGACGATAATTAACAAGGAGAGTACAGAGGAGGTCTAAGCGCGAGCTAATTAATACTAAATTGGAGAGCTCGAGCCAATTGATCCCACCGATGGATCTATCGAGAAAAGGTTCCAACTCTATTAAATAAGCCGGTAATTAATCGTTAATTACGATAATGGTATCGAGGATACCACAGGTCGAGATAGGTCGGACAAAGATCCTTCTTCTTCTATTCCTCTGAATCGTGATTCAGAATTAAAATTCTAAAACTTTTAATTGATTTAACATGTGCTCATAATTATATGGACACTTCACCAGAGTCAAGTGATCAATCTTTGAATTGTAACTTTGTCAGAAAAATGATAAACTATGGAGGACTCATGTCTCTAAATTATACTCCTTTGAAAATCATTTTACGTTAATTAGTGATCGAAAAGATGGAAGATTCTCTTCTCCATGAGGATTTAAAAAATCCAATCCAAATAAAAATGAATTTGAAAAATTTCTTCTTCTTTATAAAGAAGAAGAAGAACTTCTTCTTATGAAGAGTATGAAATAAATGGATTAATCTTTAAAATAATCCTACTTCAAATATTGATAACGATTCCAATTTTTTTTATAAAATAATCATTATTTCCATAATAAATAAATTAGAAACATATTATAATTTAAACAAGGACAATTCTAAACGATGAGAGTTGGATAATGATTCTTTTCGATTCGAGATTGAGATATAACATTTTTATTTTCAACGCAGATATATAAAGTATCTAAATTTAATCCTTTAATACTTTCTACCCCGCGGCGAGAAGCATTGAAAAGATTTATCTCAAAGAAGAGATCTATGAAGTTATCGAAAAAGAATTACCTATTCAAGAAGAGAAATCTTCCATCGAGTAGGAAAGTTGTATTTCATTAAGTCTCGAAGAATTCATCTTTTAAATTATCTCGATACAATCTAGATACCTCACTCGTTTAATAAAGTTTCCCAAGTTTTAAATCATGCAATCAGGATTACGTAAACAAAATGCAAAAATCATCTGACACCTTCTCACCTCGAATTTTTTCTATAAAACGATCATTCAATTACATTTGCGCGGATTTATAATACTTTACACCCCTCCCTCCGTGATAAGACAAGAAGTCCAATAATAATAAATCGAGCCTTCTTGCGTCCTAACCTAAAAGGGGAGGAACGAGGAAGAGGGGAAACTCTATCGAAAAGAAGTTTTCTCGCCGCCTAGACTCCGTCCATTAGTACATTTACCACGGGTGGATACGTATTTGGCGTCGAAAGCGGCCGGTTAAAAAAGAGTGGCGAAGAAAAAGAGATGAAATCTGGAACAATGAGCAATTTTCTCTTCTTGTAAGCTGGCAACCGACTCCAAATAAGTTCTTACGCCGAAGGCCTCGTGCAGGCGGGCTCGTCAGCATTTACGAGCGAGAGGTCTCGGGGTTGTTCAATGAAAACTTAGGTGTACCGGGGCAATAAATCCCTGCCCGGTGCGTAAGTAAGACAAACGCATAATAAACAACGGAGTGGACGGCGATCGCGCCGGCGTATAGCTTTAAACCGGTGACCAGCTTCCAAGTGAAAACTCGGATCGATGCGCCGGCAATAATTCAGAGGAGCAACCTTTCTCGCTCGGAGAGGAGAAGTGTGGGATGGGGGAAATGCCGTTTCTAGAAAAACGAGATATGAGTCTCTTATTGGGGAAATTATCGGCGCCCAAATTTGCGAACGATTTGAAAATTGAACAAAAATTATCAAGTGTGTATATTTAAATGGCTCGAATAGGGTGTTTCTGTTTGGAATGGAGTAGAGATATTCTATTCAGTGTGAATGAACGTAATATTTTCTCGGTTAATCGATAATTTTAATCTCTTGGATTAAAAATAAAAATTGAAAGTTTTAAGGAAGAAGTAATAAAATAAACAAGCAATTTTCGATGCTGCACGGATTTAAGACTCGAAGTAATCGATGCATAGGATTTTTCCATTATTTGAGAAGCGATAAAAATGATATTTATATAGTAAATAAATTGTGAGTAGTGAGCATCATATAAAAGTCATTATTGATTGATAACTCGTTATTATCAATTTGTCTATTCAAGGTTATGCGCGATAAAACGAATATTAAAATGCCGCTATAAATATTTACACGTTGAATATTGCAAATATATTTCCTTTTATTATATAGTTTTAATTTTATAAAATCTTTTTAATAGTTAAAAATGTTATGCTTAATTTATTCGATACATCTTTAGTATTTTCGACTAAATTAGATTGTTGAAAATTTCAGGAATGTTACGTTTCTTTTTAAAGTATAGATATCCATCTACATTCTCGTTGCTCGTATTATTGAACATAAGGTGCAGTTAAAAAGAGACAAATGCTTTCCATCGGTGTAGTACAAATGTGCGTCCACACTGATCCCGGATGGTTGGCAATGCAACAATTACGACACGTTGAAAGTAGATTTCTAATAATACCGGTTGATGAACAGCATTTAAATTTAGACTTTATAGACTTTACCCTCGTACAATGTATCCTCGTAGACAAACAGATTTACGCGCATACTTCATAATTAATTAATACTTCAGAATTTATTGCGCACTTAACAAGAAACATGCGTTAGAAGGATCCAAATTCGAATAAATCTTCTCGGTGAAAGATTAAAGAAAATGCCAAAAGGTTAACTTTGTGATTTTAACTTTTTGTGAAAAGTTAATTCCAAAAGAATCGAAACTTTCGTAATTTCTGTGAAATTAATTATCTCCAATCTTAAAATTAATACTTCGAAATTAATCTATCTAATCGTCATGCATAAATAAATAAATTTTTTTTCATATTCTATATTTTTCTTTTCATATTAATCTTGTTCGCGTGATGATTAAACAAAGAATTGTTATATTGAATAAATATAAATAAAAAGATATTTTGCAAAAAATAAACATTATCTTGCTCACATACTTGCATCACTTAGTATCTATTTTAAATTTGATATATTCCCTACAATTCAATTCTGGAATATTATATATTCGACCGCTTAATTTTAACTCCGTTAAAATACACCGCAGACTAATGGATGTATGATATAGACGAATGGGAGGAAATTAGTATTTCTAAAATTATCAGAAAATCATGGTTGGACAATTAAGAAACTAGACGGCGTATGAACCAAAAGGATTTCACCCTTTTCGATAAATCAAACGATCGTCTCATCAGCGACAGGACGTAGAAACCGAGCCAACCACAAAAATATAAATCTTCTCGCATCCCCGTAATGGCGTTTATCTCTCACCACGTTTAATTTCGCGCCCTGTCATCCCGCTAATGGATTCGCTCCAAATTTCCGCGAAGATTTCACGCGGAATCGCGTCGAAATGCATCGATGAGAAGAGAGAGAGAGAGAGAGAGAGAGAGAAAAGATAAATCACTTATGGCGAAAATCTCTGTAAATCTCTTGTGTATCTCGCCGCTCGTAACTGTCGCGGAAAATCACGCTCTAAAATATAGCCAGATCGTGTTATGGACCGTCAAAAAATAATCCGGCGATTCATCGTTCGAAATTTCCACGAAGAATTTTGTTTTCCTTCCTAGCTCCATAAAATGTTAATATATTCGTGGAACAATTTGAGCAAATCGATTCTGGGAGGCTGAACGAAGAACGGAAATATATGAAATTGTGATTTATTCGTATCTAAATAATCGATTGAAATCTATCATTTTAAACGCCAATTTTTCTCTCCAGAAATCAAATCAAATCAAAAAATTGCCACTCTTCCCTTTCCTCTTCATGCATCTCATTCTCATTGTTTCCTTTCGCGTTGCAACATTTTCTCCTCATTTCACGTGCGCTCAAAAGGCAGAGAAAAATTCGAGATTTACTACCACGTGGCCTAATACCACTCGCAACCAAGTGGACGATCGTACATCCTGGCAAAGCATGCCACAATTTATCGCGGAGTCGGGCTAGTGCGTGCCTACTACCACTACTACGAGCACAGTCGAGTGCGTGCCAAATCCAAACATTCACGATCTGATGAGTTACGACATCTTTTCCCTATCGACGATAACTTCTATGGAAAACGTTGACGGATTCCGCTCCTTCGAATCAAGGGAATAAGAGATATAAGAGATATTAATATTAATGACGAAAATATGAGATAATTTTTCGTTTCCAAACAAAATTTCATCCAAATCATCTTGTACGAAATTTGCAATACAAATGTCATTCAATTAGATTTATACGAATATAGAAACATTGCAAGTGATGCATTGTTCATATATTCAAACCAAGTATTTTTATCATGAAATAGTCTAAGAACGTTTTTAAAAAAATTACACGAAATATAAATTCAATTTCTATCTTGGAAAGAAAATCTTAGAATAAAGTATCTTGAATCTTGAATCGATGATGCTACTTCGAGCAGAAACCATCGCGTTGCACGAATTCACTTGCAACATTGCGCAACGTTGTAACGTAAAACGTTAACAAATAGAACGTACAAGGAGAAGGAAGCGATATCATCGGGAACGACGAACCCGATATATCCATATGTCGGCGTGCTTATCACAAAGTAAGCGACGTCAACTCCCCTCTCTCTCTCTCTCCCCCTTACAAACGACTCGTTTCGATCTACAGAAGCCGTCCTCCGAAAAAAAAAAAAAAAAGAAGAAGGGAAGAAGGCGAAACGGAACGCGATGATGATACGCGCGAGGCGGGAATAATTCGAGGCGACACGCTTAAGGAAATTGTCCTGGACGTTCGTGATCACGGGCCGAGTTAAGACGAGAGAAACGCGATACTGTACGGGGGAAATTTATGAATTTACAATTTCTCGACCGGTATCTTTCTTCCTGCGATCCGATCGGGGAGAGGAGAGAAAAAAAAAATAATAAATAAAAAAAGGAATGGAAGGGGCGAGAAAGCGACCTGCCCGATCTTTATCCTCCCCCTTTATCCCCGTGATCGTCGTCGTCGACGTGGTGCGTAAGTGTCCCACCTTGACGGACGTCTGAATGTGCATGCGCGCAGCTGCATCTCACGCGAGACACCCACCGGCAATTATGCGCACGGTGAAACCGCGGCGACGAGGGTGAAAAAGAAATCGCGAAAGCTATAGTAGTGGAGGAGGGGGAGAGCGCGGCCAGAAGGCCGCGTATATACGTGGAAAAGACCACGACGACTATTTGTCAACGACTGAGAGACGGCAGCGGATCTTGGACTCTCTCTCTCTCTCTCGTCTCTCTATCTCTTTTCGAAGCGGAGAAAAAGCGGTGGAAAGGAGAGATAGGAGGACGCTCCTCGGCGAGAGAGAACGGGGCATGTTCTTCTCGGCGTGGATCGCGGGTACAAATCGTCGCGGTAAGATCAAAAACCCAAGCGTACGTTCGCTTTCAGTGGCGTGCCGACTAGCGGCCGGCCGGATAATCCGTCACCGTATAATTTCGTCACCTCACTTTTACCCTCTCTGGAAAACAATCCCCCGCGTGTGAATAGAAAAATTTATATATATCGTCGTATTCGTTCGCGTCTTATCGATCATTCTTGTTTTTCCTGTTTGATCGACAGATGATAATAACAAAGGTTCTACGTTATAAATCCGATTCCGCTTAGACAAGCACGTAATAAGTGCGATTTAAGAATAAAGAAAGCTCGAGGTGGTATAAGTCGCGTGGAAAATTCGAATATGAACAGCTGGGTTTATATAGATTTACGATGAACCGAAAGGAAACGACATTGCGCAACACGCGGTATGCAGCATTCCAGTTACAACAAGCTGTTGCCGCTCGACACCGAGTTTTATTACGCATCTGGTTGATGAAATAATAGAGAGAGAGAGAGAGAGAAAGAGGGTCTAATACTTGCGTCCGGTATTTAAATATGGATACCGATCGTGACCATTGGTAACCGCGTGAGCGTGAACGAGAACCGACGTCGATACGCGATTTGCTCCGCGTTCGAAGAGAGAAAAAAAACATAAGAAGAAAAAAATACGCGGGGTTGCCCAGCCCCTCTTTCGAACCTCTTTTGCGCGCAGCCGCAATTCGAATACCACGCATTCCTCTCTCTCCTTTCCGAATATTCTCTCTCCCCCTTCTCCGTGTCGCTCCAGTGGGGGGGAAAAAGTAATTTTTCCAGAGGGCAGCTCTAAAATAACCGTTCCCTCGTACGAGGTTGACGAGGTGGTATCAGCCTTGCAAGGCTGCTCCTGACAAGGCGACCTCGCTCGCAGTCAAGATAGTAAAACTCGCTGTAACTCGTGACATATTCTCGGCCGTTCGTGCATTGAACGAGCGTTGGCCAGAGCCAGAGTGGGAGGGAGGGAGGGAGGGAGGGATATTTTGCTCTCATTTTTAATCGGGGCCGAGTATATGGAATATCGGGGGCCGGCAGGCATTGCAGGCCTCGATCATTCAGAGATTCGAAACACGCGGCAAGCTCGAACGAATATACATGAATATACCTGTCTCTTTCTCTCTCTGTCTCTATGATTTCGATCTGCTATAATACCAGAGCCGGGTTCTATTGACAGTAAACGCGGTAGAAAAATGAAAGAGTTCATTCAGCTGTCCTCATATTTCAATTGCGTGTAGCTCGGCTTTTCAATGAGCCCTGCTCGATACGGATAATCGAGAGAGAGCGCGTATATTGATAAACGATGGAATTTCGTTCTTTTATATCTCGTCGATTTTTCGATGGAAATAAAAGAAAAAAATGAGAAATTAAATGGGGGAACGACGCCTTAAAAATATTATTTGCGAGGAAGGGAACTCGGTTGGAACGAGCGCGTTTCTCGAATTTGTTTCCGCCGCGGAAATATAATGGAATTAATAACAACGATGGCAGACTTATGAATTTCACGAGTTTCACGCGTTAAGATTGCGAGATCAAATAATAAAAGATCATCTCTCTCTCTCTATTATCACTTTTCTTTTTCTTTTCAACCTCAATAAATACGTTAAATACGAAAAATTGCGCAACTCTATAACGTAACGCGTTGCACCAGTGTATTTTTCACCGCAATTATACACCCTTTCCTTTTGTAGTTACAGTTACAACAGCTGCTTATACGTTTCCTTCTTTCTTTTTTTCATGAGTATAAAGTATCCAGAGCTTACCCAAGATATCATTCACACCGTGAACACGACTTAATTCTGGCCAGGTACGGTTCAAGATTCAAGGGACAGATGTACCCGTCCGACACGATCGCAATTTCCATCATCATCCCCATCTTCTTCATCATCATCATCATCGTAATCATCATCATCATCATCATCCAGATCAGACCTCCCGGCAATCCGCGTATCTCTGTTCAAGAATCTACGAAACGAGTCATGCGAACGTATGCAATACCAGGAATCGAATGTAATTGGGGGAGGCCTGGTCGCGCAATGCTCATGGCAACGAGGACGTTATGCATTATTGTCCGCATTAAACGTATCCGTAATTTCTCGGAATTACATTTACCAAAATTATATCGCGTACGCAATCTTATTTACAACGGGCATCTGCTCCGAGAGAACTCGAAGAAATCGAGGCTTCTTCCTTTTCTCCTTCAACCATCAATATTAATTACGCATAGTTATTTGTTCCACTTTTGGAACGCGGACGTAAAAAACTTCCTGTTTTCAATTTTCAATACACGTACGAAACCCCTTGCGGCACGTTTCCTACTTATCGTATTCCTTGTGTAGATATGAAAATTTGTATTTTTACATATTGGAATATTATTAAGCTTATTCGTATATATTAAAATTTCATAAAAGATATTAAGAAAATATTTGTAAAAATCATATAAATTAATAAAATTAAGCTATCTATAAAATTTACATTGATTACATGAAAATAAATAATTGATATATGAAATATATAAATTAAAATATATAAATTGATTATATGAAAATAAATAAGCTTCTTGAAAATTTTTATGGGCCAATCTAAAACTTTCAATCCAATTTTGATCTATTTTCTTATCCATTTATTATTATACCGAGCTGTGAAAAAAGAAAATAAATAAACCTAGGATATTTTAATATTCGTGGCAAAACAGGGACGAATAATTAATCCCGATACAACTCCGTTCGAGGCGGGCTCGATTGTTCGCCGTAACGAGGAAAAGTTGCATAACCCCATCGAAACTATATAGTCAATAACATAGGCACTCCCCCATTATGAAATTCCAGCTTAATAGGCTTCCGGCTAAGCGTGCGTGCCCGATCGGACCCAGCGGCCTAAATTCCATCCGATCCTGCTCCAATTATCATTCGAGTTATCCGCGAGCGTTTCTTTTTTTCCTTTCTTTCTCTCTTTCCTTTTTTTTTTCTCCTCTCTTTTTCCTCTCTCCCCCACCGCTCGGCTTTTTCAACCGCGATCTCGCAACGACGAGGCAGGGAGAGACTAAATTCCGAAGGGAACCGGACGAAGAACCGATCTCTCGGCCAGAAAACCTTTACCATTCCGGACGAGGCTGCACCACGATAGACATCGCAACGCTCGATTCATTCGTATGCGCCTCGTAAAATCAATTACAAACGCTTAAACGTGTCGACTCCCGATGAGGATTCGACGCATTCGATGGGACTTGAAACGACCTCGGATGGGATCGAATCGATTTATTCGCCCGATGAGAAAAAGAAACTCGGACTCGCTTCGAAGCTTTAAATATCTCTTGGGGAGATGATGGAAAAGAGAAAATGATTTGTAACTTGAGATCTCGTAATTTTTATAAGAAAAATTATCGATAAGAGACATCGAACGTTTTTAATTTGATCAATTAGTGGAAAGGAGGAGAGAAGAAAGGGAGAGGAAAATCGATAGAAAGATCGAATCGTGGGGAGAGCGATTGGCCCCACGTTGGTGGCGGCCTCTTTTGTTCTTTTCACCAAGAACCGGCGATACGTGTAGAGCAACCTGACGACGGCATCGTGATATGCCAACTGGCGCCCACGCTCCTGCGACTTGAGACGTGTGCTACCTTCCCTGGCCATGACCTGCCATCACCTCGAGCACACTCTTTAAAACCAACACCCTTTTCGTAGCTTAACGGTGATTATACAGGTTCCTGGTGCACCTGAGGTGTTACTATTGCCCCCAAGACATATCTTGCGTTTCTTTCGAATATATATATATATATGCACGTACGTTTTCATTCAACTGGATTAATTATGATGGATCGTCCGTAAGGCGAGATCGGATCGCTATAACCGCTACGAGAGATGATTGGATCTCTTGGAGCTGGATAGGATATAACGATCGTCCACTGATTGAATTCATCCTATCCGTAAACGAGCGATAATTTTCTCTAAACTCGATGACGTGCAGCAACGCGTTATACGGAAGATACATTATGGATGAACAGGATCCCTAATGACGATAAGATTAATAGGTTCGAAATGGAAAGAGAAAATTGATACGGAGTTTATTTTTAGATACCGAGGTAACCGTACGTTTCGAAGAGGAAAAATTCAAGAGTTTAGAAATAGAAATATTTGTTATTGCGAGAAATAATAAAAATGAGAGTTTAAGGATCAATTATTTACTTTTTGTAAAGTGTATTATATTATCTTTACGAATAATTATTACTTTAACACGTATCTTCTATTTAAAAAAAATTCCAATTATTGCGAAATCTTTTGACCATCCAACGAATTTTCTTAACCAAAAGCGCAAATAGAAAGAAGAAACAATGATCGGTTTCGCAGTAGTAAATAAGGAAAGACTAGTGTCGATGTCTGACGATTGCATTCACGATCCACTGCGAATTTCTCCCACCTTATGCGCAAGCCTTATGTCATGTCCTCCTACTCTGTCGGCGGCAATTGAGCCACCTCTTCCTCCGAGGAAAGTGTACCATCGTCGGCCATTGGATGGCATGGAAATCAAGGCTACCAATTGGACGATACCCCAGGTCTCTCTAACGTCTTTCACCTAGGAATCTCACAGAACGAATTCACGGCGCGGCACACGCGATGCACGTGCAGATGCAACCTGATGCAGTCACGATGCGTTATCGATTCGAATCTGCGACGTCACGCCTTCAAGTTGCACGAAGCGTTTATGTTAATTGCACGCGACCTTCGCTCGGGCACCGATAGCTTTCTTCGTTTCGCTTGTAAGAAAAAATGCGTTTGACATTCGCTTTCGCAACGGATCACGGATGGGAAAAGTTGATAAGATCGCGTACAAAGGAGGGGATCGAAAGGGATTTCAATTAGCGGCTGCGATTATTGTTGTTTAAAATGGTGAAACGTGACACTAATATAATTTCATTTCTCTTTTTTTTCCTTTCCAGATCGATGGACAAAATAAATTAACTCGTCCCTTCTAAGCTCCTTCGAAACTTATATTTAACAGAGACCAATGTATTTTCTATTTTATTCGAGTGTGAAGTTTAAAAATTAACAAAAATTAGTAGAAGTTTAATACGAAAAGAGTATCGTAAAAATACACAAATGCGCGATGAATAATAATTTAAGAAACGAAGAAATAAAAATTCCAATCTATCTCTATGGACAATTTTAATCAACGCCCCTAATTTCACGCGTGAATTTCGAACATTTCCGCAAACAACAACAGGAGGACAAACAATAAAAGAGCGGGTATTCAAAAGAACGTAAAGGACAATTTGTCCTCCCCTGAACTTTTCCCCGATGCGGGGATAAACGTTCCTGAGAAGGGAGGAAAAAAAAAAGCAGGAAATATAAGCCACGCTTGCATTACCGGGAACAAGTTATGCGATTAAGACACCGGGTGAAAATCTCGACGTGCTTCTACCATATACCGGTATTCAAAGAACCGGGACGCTAAGTCGAGTCTCTCGAAGGTATTCACTCCTATGTATAGCCCTATATGTATGGGGGACTACGCGCTGCAACGATCGCGTATTCCGTGACATCGAAGCAGTTTTTCTAGAAATTCGTGGAATGCTCGAGATCTCCGAACCGAGACCCGGAGAGGTCCTAATTACGTAAGTAAGAGAATCACATTCCTCGGAGTCTGAGACGTATCGTTATCGTTCGTTAAGATAGCTAACAATTCTCTCCTCTCTCTCTAATGGTTAAATAGTTTGTTAGCGAGGGAAAAAATCTCAAAAAAAATACGTTTCTTTCTTTAACGTTGCTCTGTCAAAATCGCGTAATTTGTCGACTGGGGGGCGTTGAACGCATCTCGGCGAACAAGAGGAGAACACTCGAATGAATACGATTCGGAAGTACGATTCTGAAGTTATAAAGTAGCCTAGGTCACGTTGCGAGTGGCGGATGATAGTTTGTTTAGGTTAGATTCTTAGATCTTTCTCGCATAAGTAGGTGATTCGGATTCCTCCGCGTGCGTAGAAGGACCACGAAACGGTGAAATACGGAACACGGGCGATGCGAGGGGAGGGGCGTGCAAAGAAACCGAGTTTACGAGATGATTGTCCTAGGGGCCCTATTCATTCGACACGGAATCTCCAAGCGGATCTCTATTGTAGATTATTGCGCCATTGTCCATTGTCGCGGCCTCCCCACGATCACGAGCTTCTTGAGCTCTTTTCTTGACGACAAAGAGAGAAAAAGAAGAAGAAGAAGAGAGAAAAAAGAGAGTCAACGAGGAATCAAGGAGAAGAGGAAAGGAAAACTCGTGGAGAAGGAACGAATTTTTTCCACCGACGTGAAAGAATTAAATGTAATTTAATTGTTATGGATTATCGTTTCGCTCGAATCGAATATTTTTTGTTACACATTTGTTTTATTCGCAACAATGCGCGAGAATTGCGTAACCATTCGATGAAATAAATAGCTGGACCAAACGCGAAAGGAAGCATTTACCTAGAAATCTCAAATTCATTAAATTGTAAATTCCAGTAATTCCGGTAATTAGTCAGGCGCAAAAAATATTTGATTCCAAATCCGAGCTCGAGCCGTTTTCATCGGAATTCGTTTAAAAAAAACTGTGAAAGGGGAAATGATACCGTGAACGTGATTCCTTTCTGAAGATTAAAAAAAAACAAATTTTTCGTTCAACCGCGGCAAAGGAAAATCGTCGTCGCATAAGTTAATCGTGTTAATTCAATACAAAATATACTAAAAAGCACTGGAGGAGCTAGGACGAGTACGAGTGGATCAACGATGCAAATCGATCGAGCCGATCACTCTCGATCAGCACCTGCGCGTGGGTACACGCGATTACATATGTATAACTTCGACGAAAAGCAATCATTGGCATCGTATTTTAGATTTTATCGAGAGAATATTCTACCCACGATATCCCGATCATACGAAGAGAGGCAATTATTAGTAACTTGAGCAAATTGTTGTCGTAATTCACTTTAATGGCTACACGTATAGTTAATGATCCAAGATGCTATCAGACGCTTTTACGCGTTTAACGTAATCAACGACGAAATTTTTTTTCTTTTTTTTTTAGTTACTTTTATATATGCAAATTTTAATCTATTATTATTATAATAAATTATGTAATCCGAGGAAATAATATAACAACTCTATACGAAATAATTCAAAATTTTTATTTACGAAGAATTATAGATATGACATTAAAAGAATAAAATAAAAAAGAATAACGAAATAATTCCTTCGATAATAAAAATTTAATCAGTTTAATTGTGTATCTGATTCTCTTCTAGACTAAGCCAACAATATTCTAACGAATATTTGAAATTATCGAATTCGTTCGTGAACATCTTTTCCAATCCAGCCAGGATTGCAAAGGATTCCAAACAATCGCGGAAATCGATGTAATCAAAGTATCCATCGGATAAGGAATCAACGAAAGTGCAACGAGGAGGAGGAGAGCGCATGGAGAGGTCTCGACAACGGCATAATTCGCATGCTTCACTCATGGTACACGGACATATATCCACGGTAATTCGAGAAACATAACTCAAGTCCCGGTGGAACGCTACATCACGGCCACCAGTTTCTTGGCAGATATCGCCGCGGTGCACCGTGTCGGCTTCCCTTTGCTACTTTACCTGTCTTTTTCCTTTTATCCCTTCTCACCCGCCTTGTCAACCAACCTTCTACCCCTTCTGCGGTAGATTAACCGACTGTGATGACTTTTCATCGCGAATGTATGTTCCTCTGTATCCGCGTGAATCGATATCCAACGCGTTCCAAAGTAATTTCACCGGAATTGATTCGAAATATCGTACAAAATTCGAATCGTGTATTGCAATATCATGTATTAACAAGTTAATTAGAAATTAAAAGCATTCTTATGAGTATTATTTTAAAATACGATATATGATAGTGTTGGATCTATCATGTTAAAGCATCTTATCTAACCTGGAAAAGATTCATTGAGATGCTTATTTCAAAATAATTTTGAGTCGATTTACTGAATAATATCGTTTAAGTTCTATACTAATCGTACTTTAAACACAATCTCTTCCTCCTAAGTTAATATTCGTAGATGATCAATGATTGAGATTTAAATCAAAATGTATTACGTAGAAGTTTACAGTTGTATTGATTTAGATATATGTATTTCATAATCAAATCTTATGATACTTTACTTTATAATTACCTTCCTGCGAAATGAGGTTATGAAAATAATTCGTTTTTAACTTTTGAATTTTATCATTTTTTTTTAATACCGAAAGATTTAATTTGATACGTGCAATTTTTTATAGTAATATTTCAGTTTAAACACGCAATGTTTATGTAGATATATCAATTAATGAGAATTTATTATTAAAAAAAAAAATACGAGTTATCATGTAAGTGAATATGAACAGCGATGGTAACACTTTGTTACCAAAACTGGTACCATCTGTCGACAATTTTCCGATGCTTGTCTCAATATAGAAAAGAACACATGTAATATTATGCTATTCTAAATATATACGAAATAGCGTGTTCATATATGCTAATCGGTTCACGAACCGACACAATCCTTTGCACGGTTTTGTGAAAAATAAGTGAAGTGAAAAATAATTCTCGATAAAAATGGCGAACGTCTATATTTTATCTGAAATTTAATCTACGCTTAATGAATTAATTTCATGTATTCTATAAGCATATCTCGCGTGATATATTATAATGAAAAAAAAATATCGAACTTGGCACTATGAAAGTATAATTTATGATTCGAATCTATCTTATTTATTTATTATTCTTATTTTATAAAATGAAAATAGATCACGTTAAATTATTTAAAGATTTCGTTTTTTCTTTCTTTTTTTTGTTCATAATTTTTTTTAGAAATTTTTCGCGCTTTTGTTATTTGATCATTTTTAAGAAATTTCCTACAAATTTTTACTTTTAATTCTATACAATTAAGACCTTATGAAAAAACGTTAAGAGTTAATTGTAATTATGATAAAATAATATTTAAAGATATGATTATTGTATAGAACATGATATAATAAAAAAATATATATTATTATGAAACAATCTAGTCATAAAATAAAATTAATAATAAATAATTATAATACACTTATGTGCTTATATGTTTACAACACAATGTAATAATAAATCTAATCACATAAATATAAGTAATAAATAACAATTTTAAGTTTTGATATATTTATAAATATGATTTCATATGATATATTTATAAATATGATTTAACATGCAATGAAAAAAAAAAATAATAGAATCTGAACTTACCTTATTGATCCATTGTCCTTATGTTTGCCGATGAAAAAGGTTGTCACGCCATCAGCTATCTGATTTGCCCACGGTAGTTTGACCCAGATCAAGTGCTTAAAATGACCGGCGTACGCAGCGGGTAATATCCAGTTTTCGATGCTAATTTCACTATTAACAGAGACAATATAATTTAATATTTCAAAAATGATTGAAATTTAAATATAAAAAAATAATTTAAAATGCAAATTAATTTATGAATGATTAGACGAATCTATTTTTTACAAAATAATATTATAACATATAACAAAAAATAATTAAATTAAATTAAAGCATTTTTTTGAAATATAACTAACTTTGAAATATTCTCATCTTCATTACTTACAGATTTTTCTTAATATAGATCTAATATTTTATTTAATTTTTATTTAATATTTTATTTTCTTTATATTTAAACATTATCCTGAAAAATATATTTATTTTTGTATATTAATATATAATTAATATATAATTATAAATAAATAATATTTTAAATGAAAAAAAATACGCAAAAATATGAAATAAAATTATAGAAAATATATAAATAAATTATATATAACAAATAATTTATATTTTTATTTGAACTAATTTCACATTTAATTTAATTTAATTCAATTCGAAATTAATATTTATAAATAATGAATAAAATATATTATTCTTAATAATCTTCTTAATCTTCAATTCAAATAATATAGATTGTAATAATAAGAAATTTTAAATACCTAAATAATTGATTTTTATCCCACACGGTGTTTGCCAACATTGTTTTCGGTATAAGCATATCAGGATGTGAATCTAAATGCACAAATGTATTTCCTTCAAATGGAAGATGTTTCGATCCCAAACATCGATAAATGAACGATAGAACCTAACAAAAACAGCGCACAATTTTATTTAAAAAATCAAATATATTATCATTTGAATTTAACACAATCCGATTCTAATTTTTAACGCTTCTTGATCACGTGATCAATTCGTCATTGGTAGTTGAAGCGCTTGTAGCGCCTCTAGTGTACTAACAAGCAAATTTAGACAGAACAAGTTGCGATGTAAACAAACTAGAAAGACGTTGATCATTTGTTTCTCACCTCATCATGGTCCTCTACTATATGAATCGGGATTCTTTTGAAATATTTCCTAGATAATGACATGTTTCTTTTCGAAAACTAAATATATCCAAAAGATGAATTTAATCTACAAAACACAATTATGATAGATTTAATAATTAATACCATACGACATCCGCGAACGCGATTAAAAGACTCCTTCACGCGAAAGCACGTGGTAACCGACTGAAGTATACTAGGCGGGCTGCTCAAACGATTATTTTGCGAATAAAGGACGGACATAACAAGCGCGTACCCCAAATTCTCACGAGACGAGTTTCGTAAGGTGTTTTTTTCTTTTCGTTCCTCTTAAAGAAACGCCTTAGAAACCTGATCCCTTTAACTCACAATCAGTATATGACACTCGAATAAATAAAATTTTTAAATATTTTTTATGAATTTTAATTAATTTTTATTCAATTGACATATATATTATATTATATTATATTAACATATATATATTATATTAACTTTTTTTTTATATAATTAAAATCAATGATAGATAAATAATTATACTTGATGTTTTTAAAAAAAGTATAATTTCATTAAAGTATATAAATTTTATTTAAATTTAATTCAACATAAAGAATAATAAAATTTGCTTTGCTCATAAATATTGTAAAAATATTAGATTATTATATTAAATTTTAGACGAAATAAAAAAGTACATTAAATTAATATAGCATATTAATAATAAATTAATAATAAATAGCATATATAAATAAATAAAACATTCAAACAATATATATTTTACAAACTTTATTATAAAATAATATAACTATATACAAATATATATGTTAATACATATATATATATATAAAAACTATGTCCTTCAAAAATGAAAATTTTAAATATATTTTTATAAATAACAATTTTTATATAAGAATTATCACATTCTTATCGTTTCTATCTATAAATTAATATAATATAACATAAATACTGAATAAATTGTATAATAATATTTATTTAGATTATTATAGATATAATTTGATATTATATATATATATAATTTACATTAAGATATAATGTTTTTAATCTTTTTTTTTTTATACAATATAATTTTAATTTATAAATTGTTTTCGATTAATCACGAATTTATTATCTAAAAATCAAAAAGCATCAAAAGATATTATTTATTTATTTTATTTTACTATCTTCAATTATGATTTTGCATTGAATTACAAAGCATTTCAGAATTATAAAGTTCTAAATGCAATCGATTTGTTTCTGTTCTTAGTGAAAATAAAAATTGATCAATTTCCATTTCATTAATATTTTTACTTAAAAAATGACAAGAATTAAGTGCATTTTCTGAAAAAATACAATTTGACGAATGTCTGGAAACATTAGACACATAATTATATAAAGGTATATAACATTGTATATTTACCGGCTTTTCTAATTTTTCTTGTTTTATGTGATTAATCTTACAAATATTAATTGTTGGAATTTCATTATCTGAATGTCTTTGAGATACATTTTTTATCAAAGATGTAGATGTAGAATTATGTAAACTATATTTTGGATATTCATAACATTTAGGAACAGAACTAGAACTTTGTAATGTATCTACACATGAGTCTTGACAATTAGATGATATATATTCTGTATTTTTAATATTTTTTGTACATAAATTTGTTTTTATTAAAGATAAATTTAAATAATCTGTCATTGAACTGGATGATAAATCTAATTGTATCTGTGGTTTAAATTGTTTTTCATATTTGTTGTTATTATCAAGTAATCTATTAGCTTCATTACATTGCATATTATTTGAATGAAGTGTAGTTATTTTATGTAAAAATTTTTCTTTGTCTTTAATACTATTTTCTTGTTTCTGAATCTTCTTTCGTTTATAAAATTTATTTTTTGTATATATTTTTTTATTGGTTCTATGTTGCTTAACAATATCATTTTCACTAGAAAAAGTACTTGAAACACTGCTATGAGAATTATAACTTTCAGAACTTTTAAATTTTTGAACTTTAAATAAATCATTCAAAGCTAATTCAACTGATATTGAATTATTAGAATTATTAGAATTGTCAGAATTATAATTGGTACTTATTTTGTCCCACTTATCATCAATTACGTTTTCTTTTTCTGTAGAATTACTTATATTTTGAGTATCAAATAATGAATTATCTAAGATATCCTGTATATTAATAATATTTTCATCTTGATTTATATCATTGTAATGTCTTAATAACTTTACTTTCTCTTCTGTACATTTATTTTTACTTGATTCTTTGTTCTGTAATTCATTTTGTATTGCCATTAATAATTCATCAAATGAAGAGTTTTTCAAAGTTTCTAATTTTTGTATCAAATTAAATTTTTTAGTTTCATCAATGAATGCTACTAAACTTGATATTTGCAATAAATTTTCTCTAACACAAGGATTTGAATATAAATATTCTAATGCATTATGATAATATTTCATATCTGTTTTAGAAATCATAAGATTTGGCATATATGAATCTAATTTAAGAGGAAATGGAAAATATGCATTAAACTTCTCTCCAGATTTTCGATTATAACTTTTGAAATTTTCTATTTCTTTGTACATTTCTATTATATTTTCATCTAAAGAAGTTGTAAAATATAAATAAGTATCATTAATTTCATTATCGTTACGTATTTCTGGATAAATACACAAGAGAGCTTGTTTTTGTATTTTATAAAATATTTTAATCATTTCAATATGTTTTTGATATATAAATTTTTGAATAGATTCTTTTATAAATTTCATTGTATTATTTAATAATTTAATTTCAAAATCGAGTTTTTGTTTCCAATTAAATGCTTGTTTTAATAATATTTCCTCATCATTTAAATTTAGTTCATTATAAAATGTATTAAAATTTTCTATATTTGAAAGACGAAGATTTAATTCTTCTAAAATAAAAGCATTTGCACTATCTTGAACATTATTTGATTCAATTATATTATTATTTCCAATGTGATGAATTTTTTGTGTTGAATCTAATTGATGCATTTTATCATGAATAATATTAGAAATTCTATTTTCCGAATCCACATCAGTATTTACATAATTATAACATAAAGAAGTTTCTCCTATATTTTTGCTGTGAAAATTATATTTTACACGCTCAATAATTATATCAATATTAGATTCTGATATATCATCTTGTACATTTGATAAATCAACTTCAAATATTATATTTTCGTTATGTTTTTGCCAATTAGAGGAATTATTTATCGGAAAATTATTATCGGAAAAATTTAATGTAAAAATATGTATAACTTTAGGTTTAGATAAATTATATGATACAGTAGTTATATTCTCTTTTTTATCTTCTTTAATATATTGAAATTCATCTATTAAATTAGTACTTGGCACAAATAGAGAACTAACTTTTATTTTATTTTGTACATTAGGCATATTTTTTAAATGAGAAAGATTATATAAATTATTAACATTTTTAATTATATTATTGTCCATCTCTTCTATATTAGAAAATTGCATCCTATTTACAACTTCTTTATTTACATCATCAATTGTCTTACTAACTTCTGATTTTACATTATTTAATGAATTAACACTAGTTATAGATAAATCACTTATAGCTTTAATGACAGGTTTAATGTCAAAATGATTTTCATCATTAATGTTAGATTTTGCATAAAGTTTTTCAAATTCTGTAGTGGAAGTAGCCCAAATATTATTTGGATAATTTAATGGAAGTTTCAATAGATAAAAATTTGAACCTCCAACAGAAGTTAGTAATTGTTTTAATGTTTCTATTTCATTTTCTGCAATTATTGTTATAGAGATACCATAAGATCCATAACGTCCAGCTCTTCCTATTCTATGTAAATATGTTGGAGCATCTGTAGGTAAATCAAGATTTACAACTAAATTTACATTATCTGCATCTATACCTCTTGCAGTTAAATCAGTTGTTAACATTATTTTGCATTTAAAAGTCTTTAATTTATTAATTGCCTCAAGTCTTTTATTCATGTTTTGATTTCCAGCAATAAAAGTTGCTGTAAAACCTATAGAATTAATCTTGTTACATACAGATTGAGCTCTGTAAATAATTATATATTTTTAACGTAAATATAATACAATATTATATAAGAGATTATAAATAAAAAAAATAAGAAAAATAAAAATATTTACCTTGATTGATAATTTGAAAAAACTAAGCTTTGTTTAAATGGAACTTTGTTAAATATTTTTATTAATTCATCTACTTTTATTTGAACCTAAAATTTAATATCCATATAAATTATTATTTTAATATATCAAATTAGTCTACAAATTAATTGTATATTTATCATTTATTTTATACTATTTTTTACTATTTTATTGATAATTTTTTAATACTACCTTTAAAAAAAATTAAAAAATAAAGTTTAAAAAACCATAAAAATGCATATAAATTTATAAAATGATCTGATATTATATAATTATATAAAATATAAAGATTTCACCTGTTTCATAGCATTTGGATGAGAAGGAACAATTGTTACAAATTGTCTAAGTCCAATAAGAATTGGTTCATTATTATTTGGAGACACTAAAACAGGAGAACACATGTATGTCTGTAAAAATATTTCTAAATCTCCTGGATAAGTAGCACTTGATGCTATAACTTGTTTACTTAATGGTAATTTTGAAAAGATGTAACTGAAAATAATTTATATTTTAAATATTTTTATATTTTTGATTTACTTCAATATAAATATTATTATACAAACTTAATATCTTTTTGAAAACTTGTTTCCATCAATTTGTCTGCTTCATCAAGGACAAATAATCTAACATTTTCAACTTTTAAAAATCCTTTATCAATTAAATGTCTAATTCTTCCTGGAGCACCAACAGCTATCTGACAGTTGTTTACTTTTTTCTTATCATTCTCTATAGCTAGTCCCCCTATAAATACTTCAACTTTTAAATCTGAAATAAAAAAATTTTTATTTTATAATTCTTATTTAAAAAATTTATATAAAAAAACAAGTTTAATTAAAAATTTTTTTTAACCTTTTATTTCACAACCAACGGATGAAAAAACTTGTGCAATTTGAACAGCAATTTCTCTAGTAGGTGCTAATATTAATACTTGTACAGATGATATATCTATATCAATCATTTCAAGTGATATTATACAAAATACTAAAGTTTTTCCAGTGCCTGATTTAGCACGCATTATTAAGTCTATAATTAAAATTTAGATTTATAATATAAATCTTATAAAAAATTAAAATATAGATTATATTATATTTATATTTATATTATATTTATAGAAATATAGATTAAATTATATAAAATAAACAAAAATTATATATACCAAAACCACATCTTCCTAATGGAATTGCTTTTAATTGAATAGGTGAAGGTCTTTGGAAACCACAAACAGATAATCCATCCAAAATTTTTTGAGAAAATCCCATTTGAAAAAATGTAACGTCATCTTGTATTTTAATATCCTTTGTTCGTGGTTTTTTATTTATATCATGTGCAATAATGTGAGACATTCTTTTCTTGTGTTCTTTCTTATAATAATTATAAAAATAATTTTTAAAATTAAATTTTGTTATTAATATTACATAAATTTAATAATATAATATTAAATTAAGCCATTTATAATTATAAAATTATAAATTATTTTTTAATATTATATTATTTTAATTATTTATATATATGTATATATATATACATATATGTATTTATACAATATCTGTATTAAATATATAATATAAAGAACTTTATACATCATTCAATAAGTATAAACTAATATAATATTTTAATATTATAATATTATAATATTAATAATATTAATATTATATAATAATATAATATTAATATTAATAATATAATCTTCATTAATACCATTACAATATTATAATATTATAATATATGTAATAACTAATATTTAATAATAATTAAAATTATGATTTTTATTTATATATTAATAAAGTAAAAAATATTATTTACACAATTAACACGAAATGTATACTTACTTAACTATATAAAGTTATTATTGAACCGGCTTCTGTTTATAACAGAAACAGGTTATGAATTTTTTTGAATTATTATATATATACCATATTTTATGAAAATTGAATTTAAGTATTAGAATTTTATTTTTCTATTCGTGTTCTCAATTTAATCTACTCTCCAATCAATTTATATATACTGGACAAATAAAATTCAAACTATAGTGAAGTTTTTTAGTGTACACTCTATAGTATATTCTCAGTATTAATGGTGAATCTATAGTTATGATGAATGTAAATAATAATTTATTTAATATAAAAATTGTGAAAACAGAACATAAATTTAAGTTTTAAGAAATTTTATTAAATAATAAAATATGGGTCGTCGTTCAATAAATACCACAAAAAGTGGGAAATATATGAATCCCACTGATCAAGCACGTTAGTAAATAACATAACCTAAAAATTTATTCTTTAAAATTATAAATTACTAAGTTATAATTTATTATTTACGAATTTATTATAGGTAAAGAAGCACGTAAAAAGGAATTAAAGAAAAACAAAAAACAGAGACAGTTAGTACGTGCTGCTGTTTTAAAAGGCAAAGATCCTGCTCAAATTATTGAAGAAATGGAAAAAATAGATCAAATGGGTTAGCAAAATATTTAATATTTTATAAATCTAGAAATATTAATTATTATTAATTGTATAATATATACATATGTATATAAAAAAAATTAAAATTTTAAATAATTTTTAGAATATAATGTTATGCAGCCACCACCTCTTAATGAGAAAGTATTGAAAGATAAACGGAAGAAATTAAAGGAGACTTTAGACCGTGTCTTAAAAATGTATGTAAGTACTTCCTATATAATAGCTATATATTTGCTACAAAAATTATTGGTAAGATGAAATCAATGTTGATAATTTATATATTATAAAATAAGTATATCATTTTTACTTTTGTTTCTTTGTAGGCAAAAGATGATCAAGAAAAATGGGCTGAATTAAAAGAACAATTAATTCAATATGAACGTAGAAGAATAGATTTAGTTTCTTATTTTGAAGCTGTAAGACATGCACAACAAGTACAAGTTGATGAAATTCCATTGCCATCAGCTGGTAATGATATATCTCGAATGTATTCAGGTATTTAATAATATTTATGATATTATGATATTATTTACAATGTAAAATTTTGTACTTCATATAAAATATGTTTTCAGGTTCCTTAACTTCTCAAATACCTTTACCAGATATGCCACAACCACCAGCACATATGTATCCTCCTCATCCACATTATATACCACAACATCATCCTCTTATGAACATACCAATTCCACCAAGCATTTTAAAAAAAACAAGTGCATATGCAACATCTTCTTCTATACCAACATTAGCACCTAATAAGGAACCACCTGGTGTTCCACCTTTTCCTCCCCCTGATTTATCAAGTGATGATGAAGATACATCTGAAAAGGTATTTAAATTTATTCAAAATCAATTAATATGTTTATTATAGTATATATTATATATATACGTTATTATTAAGTAATCATATAATTATATATAGTCTAAAGAATCAGCACCAAAATCGAGAACAATTCGATTTGCGGATGACAAAGAAGATAAACAAGAATCAGAAAATAAAGATAAAGATGCTGATAAAGAAAAAGAAAAAGAAAGAGACATATCTAAAGTAAAACCAACTACTTTACAACAGAAAATGTTAGCTATGGCAGGACAAGATATTGACCAATTTATGCGTGAAATGGAAGTTGTTCATAAAAAACGAGAAACCGAACGAGCTCAAGATTTAAATGCTCGATTATCGTTACTTGAAGCAGAAAATGAACCTAATTCAAAATCTAATAACAAATCTGTTAATAATAAAACGGAAGAAGAAGATCTAGAACCACCAGGAGCATCAGATCATTCATCAAACCATAATCAACATACGTCACATTCTCATTCTCAACATACACAACCACATACAATGCCCCCTATGGGATTACCACCTCCTCCTTTAATGTATAGACCTCCACCACCACCATTACATTTAAGAATGCCTCCACCACCTCCTCCTCGTATTGGACTTCGTTTACCTCCTGGTAAGAATAAATTATATTATTTAATAATTTATCAAAATATTTATCATTATTTATATATTAATATAATATACAATATAGCTATATTGTATATGAAAATTATTAAAATAATATAAATATTTTTAAAAATCTTTTCTTTAAATATTTATTATTAATGATAAAAATGGTGTTACAAAAAAAAGAAAATAAAGTGACAAAGTATAATACAAAATATCAAAATATTAATTAAAATTTAATTATTTATAGGTCCACCACCAGGAATGCCAAGAATGTTAAGACCTGGTCCACCAAGTATGCCTAGAATGCCTCCTCCACAAATGCAAATGCCAAATTTATCAAATATGACAAACATAGGAAATCCTCAATTGCAGACACAATCTGGAACAGGATCACAACCTAAAACACCTAATGTACTTTCTGCTGCACCACAATTAATTAATAGAAAAGATAAAGATGGTAAATGTACTACAACTATTGAAGCAAAACCACAAATTAGAAATTTAGCAGCTGATGTTACAAGATTTTTACCTACCTCTCTTCGTGTGAAAAGAGATGATAAGAAAAAACCAAGCACTCTATCAAGACTTTCAGAAAGGATACCAGAAACACAACCAGTACGAACTACTCAACCTAAAACAAAAGATGATGCATATATGCAATTTATGCAAGAAATGGAAGGATTACTTTAAATTTATAATATTTTATAATACAATTTTTCTGAATAGTAAAAGTTAAATCTTGTAAAATATGTTACAATATATTATTGGTATAATTAAATAACTAATGATGTATATATATATATATTTTTTTTTAATTTTAAATCCTCTAAATTTATAAATTTTATGTTTCTTTATTACATAATATAAATTTACATAAACTATTGTTTGTAAAACTAATTAAAAAATTTTTATTGAAAAATTCTAATGTATTTTATAACAATTAATAATCGATATTAATAATTTTAGTAATTATTAATTAAATAAAATATTTTAGTAATTAATAATTAAATAAAAAAATTTCTTTAAAATATTTTACTTACATTCAACATAAAAATATTAATAAAAATTATAATACAAAAAAATAAAAACATAATGTAATAACATATTATAAAACACATTTCTAATACCATATAAAATTTTTTTTATTTATTTTTATTATATAGACGTTTCAGTTTTTTTTTATAATTTTTTTCTATAAATTTTGTCAGTATTTTCATGATGAAATAAAAAATTCAATCATTTCATATTTCTATTATAATTTTGTAACAATTTATGAATATATATTTATATAATATCTTATTTTTATTTATAGAATATATTATGAAAATTTTATAGAAAAAACTATAAAATAAGACTTCCTGTACATTTTAAAATGCAAAAAATATTTATTTAAATTTATAGAAAAAATAATTATATAAAAATTAGTTTTTTTTAACAATATAAAATGAAAAATTTTATTACTTAATTTTAAAAAATTATGAAGAAAACAAATAATATTGCAAAGAAATATGTTCTAATTAAATTTATGAAATTGTCGTTATTAAAGCATGCGCTTAATGGTCAATATGGCAGATTTGCCATTTCCGACAACAGCAAAAACGTCATTTCCTACTTCTATGTAACGAGATAGAAAGTCATTTCCAATTTATGAGTTGGAAGTAATAATACTTATAGGTGTTTTATATAAATTAATTTTATTCTATATTTAAAAATTAAATGAAATGTAAAAAATATTTATATATTCTAAATTTGATTATATCTGAAATAATTTAACTTAAAGAAACTTCAGCATGTATACAAGAAGCAGACAGAGTCAAGGCTATGCCAATAGTAAGTTACTTAAATAATTTTAAAAGAAAAATCAAATTATTTCGAACACATATATATTTTATATTTACATTCTAATATAATAAATATATTCATATATATTTCATATTTTTAATACTCAAAAATGTAAATAGTTTTAATAAAAAAAATCGATATCTATATACCGGCTTATAAAGAATGGCGTCCTAAAATGGATTTTGGCATAATTATATTTATATTATACTTTTTTAATGATAAAAATAATTTTTTAATATTATATGTATATTATTTAGAAATATATATGTGTACATACATATATATATGTATATCTATATATATAGATTTATTTCTATATTTTTATTTCTTTCGTCAATTTAAATAAATAATTTTAAAATTATATATATATTAATTTTATTATAACTTACTTTAATAATTAATATTAGTAATTTTCTTAATTATATTTACAGTGAGAAACCAAAATAGTTCAAATGTGGGATATCAAGGTCAAAGCACTGTAAGTTTCTTATTTTTTATGCTATTTTATTTATAATTTAATGACAATTTTTTCTTAATAATTATAAGAAATACATACATCTTTCAAAAACCATTAAGAAAATTATTCAAATGAAAATATGTATAAAAATATATTGTATTTTAATATATGATCATAGTAAATAAATAATAACATATATGTTATTTTAACCAAATAAATTTATAAAATTATTTTCGATAATTCTGTAATTTACAAATAAAATATGCATCATATAATAAAACATTAAAAATAATATATTTTAGAAAATGAATTTAAAAATATTCATTTATAAAATTTGAATGGTTCAAAAATAAAATTATTTTATTTTTTCTAATTATTTATTTTAATAGATATATTAAAGATAATATAAATTTTTTATGTTTGGTTTACATATTTAGTATATATATATAGCATATACATAAAAGATATATAATTATAATGTAAAGTATTAATATTTAAAATTTTAAAAATAGATTGAAATAATTTATATTATTTTTAAATAAAATTCTGTTTTCCGTATTTTTGCAATATAAGATACATTTACATTTGATAATATACATATTCAAAATATTTAAATGAAATAAATAGAAAATTTAAAAAGTGATTTTAGAGATTAAAATAGATATAAAAATTAATTTTAGAAAATATTCATTAAAGTTTTTTTTCAAACTATAAGCAATTTAATTTTGCAATAAGATAACAATAAAATAAATACATCTGTTTCTCTATCATGCTCTATTTTTATCTCATTTTATCTAATATAATTAAATTTATAATAAATTTAAAAAATTCTTCAGAAAACTTTTGAATTTAATTTTTATGTTTATTTTGATTTTTAAGACCTTTTTTTTAAATTTTCCATGTTATCTAAACATTCATGGAGAAAGTATTTTTTGAATTTAATATTTTATATATGTATATTTATATGGCTGATTGAAATCATAGTAATGTAAGTTATATACAAAATATTTTGATAAATTTATATTTGTAACTTGATATTTGAAGGAATAAATAATTTTTTGTGTGTATAGTATAGTTTAGTATATTTAAATAATTTATATCATAATTTAAAATATGAAAATATAATGTAGTTTTATTGTTTGGATTTATATTATTATAATACAATATTTTATATTATTATATAATACTTTAATTCATGTTCACCAACATATAAAGTTTTAAGAATATAAAGTTAGTTTTAAGAATATAAAGATATATATTATATAGGTATGTAATAATATCATTTTGTATATGTATCAGAAATTTTATCACAAAGTACTTATATGTATTTTATACATATATGTATATAAATATATATATATTACAAAATTATTAATTATACATTTTTTCTAAGAATCAAAGTATTTAATACTTTACTGTTTTTCTTAATTATTTTTTGAATGAAATCTTATAATCTAAATAATAATATAAATAAAAGTAAATAAATAAGAATAGAATAAAAATGAAGTTAGTTAATTTAAATGAATCATTCATTTTTAAGTATTTTTTAATGAAAAATATAATAATAAAACATACATGTTATAAAATTAATTATTCAAAATATTTCTATAATTGTAAAATATTTATAAATTAAAAATCTTAATTATCTCTTGGAAAGATTACATTTTATATTGAAAAATATTATGAAACATATTTAGTTTTTTGTTTCAAAAAAAAAAAGAAATCATTAGAAATATTTTAGATTCATCACAATTATAATGTATTGTTCTTCCATTTGTTGTTTCCAATATTCCATCCATTTGCATGTACTAATTAGTGGTCCCTACTTTCCCCTCCCCTGCAATGCAGGAAATAGTAGCTATACAACAATACCGAGGAGGTCTATTCAGCCAGGGACTAGTTCGTCAGTTACCCACATAGCATAGCCTCCATAGGCCATATTTTTAATAACATACTGAACTGATGTTTAAATGATGTACAAATGATTATGATTTTTAATAAATTTTATAATAAACTTATCAACATTAATTTGTATAACACATATATATATATATATATATCACATTTTTTCAAGTATTAATGTTTAATTTACAAAAAATTATATTCAGTTATATATTTTTTTAATATTATTATTTGTTAAATTTTAATTAAATAATTAGTTTAAGTATTTTTCATAAATTGTAAATTGCTTTGATATATTATATGTTATAAATTAATATTAATTATAAAATTAATGTAACTCTTTTATTCTTAAATTATTTTACTATGATAAAAATTTTATATAATAAATGAAAATATAAATATTTCAATAATTAAAGATTTTTAAAAAACAATTATCTATAATTGCAATTTATATTATATATTTATATTATATTATATATTTATATATTTATATATTATATATTTGCAGAATTTATAATTTTATAAATTATATATTATGTGTATAAAAATTTTAGATATAAAATACTTTTGGTAAAAATGATATTTTATTTCATAATTCTATATATAACAATAAAATTATTATAGAAAGAATGAGAGAGTTAAACTTAAAAATTTTTTTTTATATTTTATACAATCTTTTTTTTTTTTTTTTTTTTTTTGTTATATATAAACTCAGTTCAGTTATATATAAAGAAATATTGGCCATAGAAGAAATTTGGTTGGTATGAATTATGAGGGTAGCATTAGACTGCTTTCAAATGCATATGCGATGCTAGACCTTGGTGGGATAGCACAACCGTACAGGTTCCTTGTGTAGCGGCGACCCACCCTATGTTTTGCAGTACAATCAGCAAGGCAGTTTTCAAGGAACACAATCTTCTCCAAATCAGCAAAATAATTACAAACAAGGAAGTGCACAAAATTCACAATCATTTAAACCGCAGCAACAGCAGCAACAACCTCAAATACAACAAGTAGCAGCAAGGAACTTACAACAAGGGAAACCTCAACAGGCACAGGTGCAACCAACAACATTAAGGAATTTGCAACAAGGGAAATCTCAACCACAGCAACAATTGCCACAATCACAAATTAAGCAACCTCAACAATCAATTACAAATTCTTCTCAATCTCAATCTCAGCCACAACCTCAGTCTCAATCCCAATCACAATCTCAATCTCAATCTCAATCTCAATCACAGCCTCAATCACAATCTCAATCTCAGTCTCAACCTCAACGATTAAAACCAATTTTAAAACAACCTTCTCAACAACAAAATGCAGCAGTTGCACAAAATAATCCTATTTCATCATCTCAATCATTAGTTTCCACTCCAACATCTCCTTTAACAACTAATTCTAATCCTACACTGCCAAGTAATATATGTGAAGTAAAAAATGAAAATCAAGTGCCTGAAAATACAGATATGGAAATACAAGAACAACATCCAAGATGGAGACGTAAAGCACCTGGATGTAAGTTTAAAATAAATCAATAAGTATATAGCAAATTTAAGTTCAATTTTTTAAATTAATTCAAAAATTTGTTTTGAA
Organism: Apis mellifera; assembly: GCF_003254395.2. Classification (NCBI taxonomy): domain Eukaryota; kingdom Metazoa; phylum Arthropoda; class Insecta; order Hymenoptera; family Apidae; genus Apis; species Apis mellifera. The sequence continues at coordinate 9,645,775 of NC_037644.1, read as the reverse complement.
AAAAAATAATTATATAAATTATTTAAAAAATAAAAGAAATATTTACAGAATATAATTATTATTGAAATAATGATGACAATTCACTGCGCAAATTTGAAGATTAGAATTATTATTATATACTCCAGTAACTTATTGTTGAATTGTGGAATATTAATAATCATTGTGAATATTAATATACTGATATAAATATTGAAAAAATTAATAAATTATATTATTATTTAATAAATTGATTAAAATTTATATTTTTAGTTAGGGTAAATAAAAGACTAAAACGACTTCGTTTAAATCAACGTCTAAGAAAAACATTACAACCAAAAAATGCAATTATGGTATTAAATGAAATGAAACCTGGAGTGCAATTTACATTTCCTGAAACTCAAGGACCTATGCCAAACTCTCTATATCTTGTTCATGCAGAGGTATTTAAAATAATTCAACATATTTTATTTTGAATGACAAAATTGTAAAATAATTTTTTTCAATGAAAATAAAACAGCTTGATGGTAAAACCTATGTTGGACAAGGATTATCTAAGCCACTTGCTCGTCAAAATGCTGCTGAAAATGCATTGAAGGCTTTATTACTTGAAAAAATGACAGCTGCAACTATGAAAGCACGTATGGATGCTGAATCAGATGGGCAAGTGAATCAAGCTATAGAATCATCTAATACATCAAAAGAAGATAATAATGAAGAAAGTGGAACACCAATGGATACTAGTGTTGATGAAAGTGATGAAATTCCATGGAGTTCTTTAGCTAGCTTTGCATTGTATAAACTTTTCCTTGAATGGCATAATCAAGGAACATCAGTTCCAGTTCCAAGACCAGGATTACCATCGCCTGTTAAAGGAAGCAAACGAGAGATTTCTCATGTCCAAAAAACTCCAGTTCAAAAAGAACTTCCGCCCAATGCAACAAACATACATCCTGTTATGTTATTAAATCAAATGAGACCTGGTTTAACATATGTAGAACTCAATCGTGTTGGCAATCCACCTAACACAATGTTTACTCTTGCTGTTGATATTGATGGCATTGAATATACGGGAACAGGTAATGTAATATATATATATTTTGTATATATAATTTGATTCCTTTTTTAGTTTAAATATTTATATGTTTATTATTAATATACAAAAAGATATTTTGTACATTAAAGTAAATTATTAAATTATTAAATTAGTAATAAAGATTAATTTATAATTCATATTTAATATTTATAACATTTTGAAAATTATATAACATATATAATTTTTTATTTTATTTTTGTTTTTTTATTTTATTTTTTTATTTTTATTTTTTATTTTTTTTTTTTTTTTTTTATATAAAAAATGTATGGATATATATTACAGCAAAAAACAAGAAAGATGCGAAGAAAATAGCAGCAAAATCTGCACTTTTTGCTTTATATGGTTTAAACTATCCAGATGAAACCACGCCAATAATCCAAGATCAACCAATGGTTTAAAAAATAATATTAATTTTTATAATATGTAAATTGTGATACTATATCATAGTATTACTTACTCTACATTGAAAATTTTTATTCATATATTATATGAATTATTGCATATTATAAAAAAAATTCAAGAAATTTAATAATTGCAAATATCATACATCAGTCTATAGTATCATATCAGTATAAAAGATTTATGGAAATATTTTTTCTTATAATTTTGCATTATAATATAAGTAATAAATAATGAATATATTATAAATAAATCAAAATAATCAATATATTTCTTTTATCAATGGGAAATAATATAAATAATAAGTATAATCTTATTAAATTATTATATAAAGATGATTATCAAATTTATTGATTATCACATTTTAATTTTCACTTTTTTTTTATTGTATAATTATTTCATTACATATTAATATTAATAGTTTATTTATCATCGAATTCTATTTATCTAAAATAGTACAGATGATAATAATGTAAAAGTAGTTGTAAATACATTATTAATTAATGAATATGTAATTGAAATTACATTTTTCCAAAAAAGAGAAAATTGCTTTCTTTAAGAACTTATACTTTATATAGTATATATATATATATATATATATAGTATATAATCTATTATTTTATATCTAATGTTTCACTTGTATCGTGTTCAAACTAAAATGTTTATGTATCATAATAAATGGACATATACAAATAAATTTTATGCTTATCAATAATTAACTATATTCTAAAATATAAGTTTTTTTTATTTTCAATATAATATGTATTTTTATGTTTATTGACCTTTTATATTGATTTATCATTAAAAGACTAAATCTGTAAGATACAATAATGTCTATTTTAGCATTCACTCAAATTAAATTTATAGAAGTTATTTATAAATTCAAATATGTTACAGAATTTCGATTTAAATTGAATGAATATGAATCAGATTAAATTAGCAATTTATCTTTTATTCAGTATTGAAATTCACAAGCCAAAGTTCCATGCTAAAATAGACATTACTGTATGTAGATATAAATGGTTGTTATAGCGACAATTTTCCAAACATTCAATACAGGAAAGAACTACTTGTATCAAACTAAAATATATGTAAGATATGCAATCACTAAAAATAATAGTTATTGGATCTCTTAGGGTAATATTTTAATTCTATACTTTATAAATAATAATCTATTTTTTGTTATGTAAAAATTTAATTTACTTTTTATTGTATTCATTATATGTACAGTAAAAATAATTACATAAAACTTGTAATTAATATGTATATAATATACATATAAATATAAATTGCGTTAATTCTAAAATTTCAATTGTTTAAAAAATATCTTTTAGAGTGGTAAAACAACAATATCTAATTTTCTTGCGGATGCTACAGAAATACCTTACGATTATTATCCAACTAAAGGAGTACGAATATTAGAATTTGAAGTGCAAAATATAAATGTGAATAATAGTCACATCACAAAAGATATTGAATTATGGGATTGTAGTGGAGATCATAAGTATATATAAATATTTTATTTATTCAAAATTATAAGTTATAACAAAATATATGAATATATTTTAGATATGAACATTGTTGGCCAGCTATAAGAAAGGATGTACATGGCGTTATATTGATTTATAGTGAACAATCAAATGAATGTTTAAAAGAAATTCAACAATTATATGATTATTTTATTGATCAAACTAAATTAGATCCGGACAGATGTGTAATTTTTTGTTATGACCCTGAAAACAAAAATCCTGAAGTTTCAAAAATTATTTGTGAGTACTTATATTAATATAATATTAATAATTATAATAAAAAATATTTATTATTTTATATATTTTTATTTAATTTACATAGCTTCAACATTTATGAAAATATCTCATGTTAAATGCAATATTGAAAGTGGTGGAAGTAAATTAAAAGCTGATTTTTCATCATTCATAAGTACAATACTTAACAAAATACATAATTATAAAAATCAAAAAGATATAAATATTTTGTAGAAAGATATTTAAATACATAATAAATCTTAAAATTCTTTGTTACAAAATATTTATTTTATTCAAACTTGATATGTTTTTACATTTTATAATTACATTTTTAATTTTTAAAAAAACAAATTACATTATTAGATACATTTAATCTAACAATAAAATTAACAATAAAAAGAAGTTTATGAAAGTTTATAATAAAGTTTTGAATTCATTTTCTTTAAATAGAAAATTAAATGCAATAAAAATATCTAAATATTTAGAATTTTTTAAACATTAAAGTAAAATATTTTTTAATAAGTTTTTATTTATATTAAAAATGAAATAATTTCTAAACAGTACATATTGATAAAAAAAATTTTAATAAATCAAAATTAATTTTGCTAAAAAAAAATAGTATGAAATTAATAAAAATAAAAAATTATTATTTTTTGAAATATAACAAAAATCAATATTTTTTATTTTTACCATCTATAATAGACAATTTTTACAATTAAATTCAGATTGAACATATGATTAAATATATATAAGAAATCTTTTTTTATTTTCAAACAATAAAACATTGATTTGTTTTTTCATAAGTGTGCCATCATTTTACATTTCTATTATTTTTGATTCTTATTTTTATTCATTTTTTTATATAAATAAAAAACTTATAAAAAAATTAACTATTTTTTTGATATTATTATAGAAAAGATATTTTATATGATTATATATATAAAATTATGATAAATTGCATTAATTTCAAAAAATATTGAAAATCAGGATGTATTATCATTTTTTCTGAAAATTTAGCTTAATATTTAAAATAATATAAAATTATTTATAATGCTAATAATATTAAAATTGTAATTTTAAATTGCAACAAAAAAAAAAGATACAATTATATTATAACAAATATAAGTATTATACAACTATTATATAACTATTATGTACTTTATGAGAAAATTTACAATTATACATATTATGTTACATACCTGTAAATGATTCAACAATTTTATTTTGTTTACAGAAATATTTGTTTGATTAAATGCATATTAATCACTTTAATTAATACAAAAAACTATTAAGATTTTCTCAAATATAATAAATATATTATATAATTTGTATACAACCTATTAAAATAATGAACAATATTTCTATAAATATCTATAAAAATAATAATATATAAAATATAACATAATAATATATAATATAAAATAATCTATAAAATTTTAACAATTTTAACTATAATTTTGTTATATTAAAATTCAATTTTTTTGTTGATTATTTAAAAATGCCATTGTTTCATTCCAAGCTTTTTGCACTTGTCCTTCAGTAATTTCATGACTCCATAAAGTGCATATTACAACATTTGCTTCATCAACTTGATCTTTATTATTTAATTGAGCTTGAACTCTTAATTTTGCATCAGTTTCTGTTAATGTATTTCTTTCCATTATTCGTTGTATAGCCTATAAATTAAAAATTTTAAAATTTAATTAATTAAAATTTTGATTAATTAAAAATATTCTTATATAAAATATTAATAAATTTAATCCATTAAAAGTTCACTTCTTTTTGTGGAATAATGCAAGTCCAGATTTCATGACATTCGTGTTGCCACTTTGCTTGAATTAAAACAGCAGCTTCCATTACAATTATATCAAATCCTTTTCTATTAAAGTCATGTATCTGTTTTTTTGCTTCTTCTAAAATCATGGGCCAAAGAATTTCATTTAATTTGTTTAATTGTTTCTATAAATAAATTTATATTTTTAAGTATAATTTCAAAAATAATAATAGTAAATATACTAATAATATAAAAAAAATAGAAGCCTACTTTATCATTAAATACTATATGTCCAAGTACTTTTCTGTCAATAAATCCATCTGATTTTAAAATAGTAGAATCAAAACTATTAACAATTTCATTAAAACACTTATTACCAGGTAAATATAAATCATGTGCTATTTTATCACAATTAACAAGTGCAGCACCTAATTTTTTTAATTTCTCAGCTACTGATGATTTCCCACTTGCTATACCACCAGTCAAACCAATAATGTAAGGTTTCAAAGGTTTATTTTCAATTCGCTGAAATTAATAAATTAATATGTATTTTATTAATATAAATCATTTGTATAATAAATTATATAAGTATAATACATACAGGAGCATAAAGTTTTGTTCCTAATAATCGTATTCTTTGATTACTAGAACTGATTTTATTTTCTTCATGTTCTTTATGATCCTCATCAGTTATAATTTTTATAATATGAATATCTAATTTGTTTAAATTTTTTTTTACTCTTAATTCATTTATTTTATCTGCACCATTTTTTGTTTCTTCACTAACTACTATCATTTCAAATGTTGAATCATATTTAGTTGGACCATACAAATCATTTATAGCCACAATTTCATATTTTATAGTACTATCTATATCTTTTAAAAATTCTTCCAAATTAAACATTCTTATGGAGCAAGGTTCTATCAATTCCCATAATAATTTTCCTATAAATTCAATTATCCAAATTAATTAAAGTATCTATTTAAAAATTATTCTATTATCAATTGAATTTATTTTATCCATAAAATTCTGTAATAACTTATTAATAATTAATATATAAATTATATCTCTTTTTAATAATTTATAAATTAAAGTCTCTTACCAGACAACATAGATTGATCAGTTACACCAATTGTAAGTTTTTCTGTACAACGTAATAAAGCTTCACTTAAAAATATTTTATGACCATTATGTATTCGATCAAATGTACCACCAAGTACTACATTCTTATAAGTTTTTTTATCATTTTTTTTTTCATTAACATCATATTTATCATTTTTTTTTTCATTAACATCATTTTTATCATTTTTTTTTTCATTAACATCAAAATATAATCCATGAAAATTTAATGGATATTTTTTAGTTTTTTCTAATTCCAAATCATCAGTAGGAATAACACAAGTAATAAAACTGGAAAATAAATATCTTTCGATGAATTTATCAGCTTGACTTTTGCTACAATTTTGATCAAAAATAACTATTTCCACATGTTTCTTAGTATGTAATCGTATATGACGTTCCTTTATACTTGTAAGTAACACACGAATATCAAGTTGATCAGATATAGAAGATGTATAGATATAAATATTGGAAATTGCTTGAGCGAAACGATTTATTCCCCATGTATAATCTATATGCAATATTTCACTAAAAATATTCTTGCACGGTAAATATTGAATATATAAAGTTTCTGATACATGTTTCTTGATAATTGGTAATAATTGTGTTATTCTCGCAGGATTTGTTAGAACTAATAAACCTGTTTTTTCCATGATGTAATAAAATTAATGTAATAGAATATCTTAACTATTAATCCTCGTGTTGTGTATTATATGCACAATTACTTCAAACATAAAAAAGATAATGTCATACGATGATATTTTTTATAAATATTAGAATTGCAATTCTGAAACTTTTTTTAATAAGCAGAGTAAAATGATCAGCAATAGCGTAAGAGTTTAAAAAAGTGACATTGCACGTTACTGTATTGAAATATTTAATAGAAACTATTTCTAGAATCATATGAAAATTACATCACAATAAAATATTTGCGTATAACATTGCTCTCCCACTCTTCTACTTTCTGTGTCATTCCTGACTATTTTATCTTATTTGCTGGCAACTTAATGACTGAATCGAGTTATCGAATACAAACAAAATTATATGATTAAAACTTTAGGGAACTAGAATTAAATTCACAATTCTAAAATTTAAAAATAAGATATTTTTTCATGTATTAATTTATTTATGGAATTAATTATTCATAAATACAAATTACAACAGTATAAAATTGCTAATGTTGTTAATCATTAATTTGTCAGTTCAAGTTGCAATATTTGTCATCATAACAGCATTATCTCATTTGGTTTGATTATTTTACCAAATATATATTGATTATATACCAAATAAAACTTTATATTGCTATTCACTAACAATTTGCAGTTCATAAATTATATTATGTAATATAGACATTTTTGTGAACGATAAATACAATACATTGAAGTAAATATTGCGAACAATGTTCACGAATTGTTGATTTGCCTTAATGATTCATTTTAATGAACGTGAACATTCTATATATATATATATATATATATATATATATATATATTTATATATATATATATATATGTCTCAATAAATGTCAGTAATAATTTTAATTTATTTTAATTTATTTCAATAATTTTAAATAACAATATATAAAAAATACAAATAAAATTTATTATTAAATTAAAATTAAAATTAATATAATATACATATTTTTGTGTAAATTCAAAAATTAATATTAAAAAATTTTACATGAAAAATATCTTATTTTTAATAATTAGGTAATAGAACACTAACTATACTGCACTATAATCATTCACAATGTCACTATTTAATATTATATTTATCATAACAATATATTATTATGAACAAATATTTCATAGAATTGTAGATATTTATTAGGTTATGTTTATTTTGAAATGAAAATTCAATATCGTCTACTATCAGATCTCATACAGACTTATATTTGAAATATATAAACTATATTATAAGTATAAAAATAATAAAAAATTTTATAAAATATTAATAAAAAACAATTTTTATTAATAAAATATATTATATTCATTATTTGCGACATAATTAGATTTAATTTCTAATTTTTAACATTAATTTTAAATTATTCAATTTTTTGATTCAATTTTATTTTATTATATTATATATATATATAATATTTATTATTTTTGCATATTATATGTACAGAATATAATATTAATTCATAAATAGAAATTATAATAACTAGTTTTCTTTAAACACAAATTAACTTTATTTATTACTTATATTTAGTTTATATTATAACTATAATTGTATCATAACTTATTTTATAAAAATAATGTTTATTAATTAACATTTATATTAAGAATTTATAGGTTTTTCATTGGTGGTGTAGATAAACATCGTAAAAGTTTATATGAAGAAACATTGTAATGTAAAATTAACCATTGTATTAATTGTATATGGTTATTATTAAATGCCATTTTTAACAAATTATTATACCATTTATTTTTAGAACCAAATCCACATCCTATGATGATATAATATATTATATTAAAAATATATATGATGTTAATAAAAAATTAAATCTTTATAAAGATTAACCTGTTTCTGCAAGCATTTCAAGACAAGAAAAATCATTTTCTGTTGGATTATTAAGAATATAATAAATAGCCATACACAAAGCATTTTCTCCTTTTATTGTAGTAAGAAAAGGATCAGCACCTATATAATTTTAAAAAATATATTTAATTTTTAATTTTTTTAATCAAATCTTAATCATGGTAATATTATGATATTTATTAATATATTTTAAATATTATGTATTATGATAATATTTATTAATATTAATAAATTATTTGATGTAATTATAAAAAATTATATCAATATAATTATAAATTATTATAATATATATATATATATATAATATACACTATGATGTATTATTATTTTATTTTATATATACCTTTTGCTAACATAAAAGCAATTAAACATTTATGACCTTGCAAACAAATACGATGAAAAGGTGTTAAACCAGAGGATGGACACTTTACATTTATTAATTGTGGACAATGTACTATTATATCAATGCATTTTAATGCATAAAATGTTTTACAACAATTCTAAAAAATTTATAAACTTAATAAATCATTGAATATGTAATCATAAAATAAAGTTAAGAAAATTGAATCAATAACTTTTAAAAATATATTTTTTATGTAAAATTTTATATGTTTAATATTTCATAATAGAATTAATATTATATGATATTTAATAGAAATTAATTTACATCAGCCGCATATTCCAGAGTATTTAACATTTCTTTATGACTGATTATACTTTGATTTCGCGTAATTAATCGATTATAATTCTTTAATTTATATAATTCTAAATCATCATATTTAGATTTATTTTTAAATTTTTTATGATAATTACCTGTAAAATAAGCAATTTAAAATTTAAAATATAATAAATTGCTATGAATATGTAATATGTAAAAACTTTAAAAAATATAGACATAAATATGATATTAACAAAATTTTAATTATTAAAATTTTATTTATCATGCAATTAATAAATATAAATTTTAAATTTCAAAATACAATATAATAACCATGAATATAATAAAGCATATAAGAAATAATAATGATAAATCCAATTACAACAATAAATTTAAAAATATTTAAAATTTCACTCAATGTTACAAAATGTTTAAATAATATATCGTAAAATGATTCGTTTAATATAAGACTCATGATTTTATTTTTTCTAAATTATTTTTTATTTCATTTATGTTTTGTGGATATTTTTTTAAATCAAGTCTTTTTAATCTCACAATTGAGAAACAAGATAAGAATCTATATAAACGTTTCCTCAAAATTATTCTGAACCAATCAGAATGAGCAAGCAATGATGCAAGATGTCTTCTTTCAATAGTCGACACTCCGGAAGTGATCATCTAAGGGGTAGAGAAAGCCGTTACCCTGAGTAACGATTAGATATACCCCAAATCCTCAATTTGAAGTTCTGAAACGAGGTCGCCGTAGGGGGCACCGATATTCTGATATTGCAACGAAAACAGAATCGACGCAGACGCGAGCCATACTTGCTCGATAGAATGAGTGCGTTGTGTTGAGAAAACAGTCTCTAGTGTTTACAATTTTCTTTGACAAAAGTAATTGATATTATGATTTCAAATCATTATAAATATCTAGAAAATATTTACAGTGATTGTTGATTTCCGAATCAATTTATTCGAGAGAACAATCGTGAGATATATATATATATATATATATATATATATATATACATACATATGTGTATATGTATATATATATGAGAACGCATAGGTAAATACATTTAGTTGTGTTTTTCTGTTACTTCAAACTTGTCGTTTCTTGTTACGAAAATGGCGAATCTTATGAATCGCCAATATTCGTATGGAAATTTTGTATATTTTTATATGGATGACAAAAAGTGAATTATTCTACGATTCTAATGCGGAAGAACTTTATTGGGGCCAAGTAAGGAAAAAAATTGGATAGTCAAAGATGGATGCAACAATTGAAAGAGAGTGTAGTGCTTTAGGTGGCCTCTTTCAACAGATTATAACTGATATGAAAGTAAGTAACATCGATATGTCATTATTCAATATTTATTTTATTACACGACCGCGTTTTTTCCTGCTCATTGTTTTTTTGTATATTTTACTGTCTTTGCACAAGTAACGATGCAGGCCAAGGCGCGTTGTCGATACGAGTGTCCTTAATACATATTAAGTATTGTAATCGAAAAAAATATATTTCATTATTTCTTTTTATAATATTTTTTTTTTTAAATTCCGTTGTTCTGATTCTTTGAAATTATTTTATAAAATTTAAAATCATTATAGTATTTTAATGTAATAAAATGAGAACCAAAGCTAATTTACATTTGTTCCACTTTTATAATATTACTTTAATTTTTTAATTTTTACAAGATATTAAAGAGAATGTATACTTTTTCTTTAAATATACTAAATATTTAGCATAGTTGATGATAGCATATATTATAAATTTTTATTTTATAAATGTGATATTTTTTTAAAAAATATTTGATTTCATTAGAAATCTATATAAATATATATTGTATATGCAATTATACTTTATTTTTTTCAAAAAGATCTTCTAATTCATAAAATTATCTAATCATAGAAATTAAGTAGGCGTATATGATTTTATATTTGATAAATTCTGTTTTATTTTTATATCATAAATGTTAAGTTTTAAAGATAAAAATAAAAATAAGAGCAATTATATGATAATAATAATAATGATTGTATAATTATTTATAAAAAAATTATATTTATTTCTATAAATAAAAAGAATTATAAATATAAAATTATTTGTTTTTAGAATGGAGCACCTTTATGGGAAGATTTAATTTCAAAAGCAACCAAATTACATTCATGTTTAAGGTAATAATTATATTTTATATTTTATTTACAATCTAATATTTTTATCAAATTTAATTTTTATTTAATAATACTAATTATTTTAACTAAAATATATAAAAAGAAAAATAAATATTATATCATAAATACAAAATATTTTACTTTAATTTAGAATATTTAATATAATATTTTTAATTAAAACTATTTTTTTATTTTTATTTTTTAGGGCTGCTATTTTAGCCATTTCTGCATATCTTGAAACTTTTCAAAAAATTGCTGATGCTGCAACTAATGCAAGAGGTGAAAATATTATTTTTCATATATTTTAAATTATAAACAATTATTTTATATCATTTTTTATTTAAGAAAATTTTTTATGAAATACTTTCAAATTTAATATATATATTTTTTAATTTTATATATTTATATATAATTTATATTATTTATATATAATAATAATTTAAAAATATAAAATTAAATATATATATAAATATATATTAAATAAATATAATTAAACAAAAGGTGCAACAAAAGAAATTGGAACTGCTTTAACTCGAATATGTCTTAGACACAAAGCAGTAGAAACACGAATGAAATCATTTACTAGGTAATTTTTCATTAAAACTTTAATAATTTTTAGTATTTATCTATCATATTTTTAATTTTAATTTAATTATCTCTTTTTATTAGTGCTATTATGGATTGCTTGGTATTACCTCTTCAAGAAAAATTAGAAGATTGGAAAAAGTCTTTAATAAATTTAGATAAAGAACATGCCAAAGGTTAGTAATAGCTTATTCATAATCTCAATATTTATTATATCTCAATATTTACTATAAAATTTGTGATTTTAATGTTTATTTTAAAATTCTATTACTTTTTTCAGAATATAAAAAAGCAAAAGCAGAATTAAGAAAGCGTTCTACTGATACATTACGCTTGCAAAAGAAAAAAGCACGTAAAGGTCAACATTTACAAGGACAATCACAAGGATATGGAACATCATCAGGAGATATTGAATTGAATCGAATGTTAGAATCCTCAGCTGCTGTTGTTCAAGAAAAACGATTAAGTTTAGAAGAAACAGAAAGAAAAGCCGTTCGCGCAGCTTTACTTGAAGAAAGAGGAAGATATTGTCTTCTTGCCAGATTTTTGAAACCAGTACTAGTTAGTAAAATTAATTAATTGATAATTAATTATTTAATTTAAAAATAATATTAATATATAAAAAAAATACAGGATGAAGAAATTGCAATGCTAATGGAATTGACACATCTTCAAGAAGTTTCTGATCAATTACAACGTCATGCAGCTTCTCCTCATCATTTGCCTCCTGCATCAGAACAAGTGATAACAGATATAAAAGGTTGCGATGTAACACAATGGTCACTTGCTACTCCTCCTTCAAGTCCTTCTTTATCACTTGGATCAAGAAAAAGTTCAATGTGTTCAATCAGTTCTTTAACTAGTAGCAGTAGTGGTTCTTGTAAAAGTCATCCAAGTCCATCTGGACATCCTTGGCATAGATCACTCTCTCAGGTAAAAAATTAAATGAAAAATTCAATTAAATTACTTTTTGTTTTGTTTAGTCATTGTACTAAGAATGTCAATCTTTTGAAATGCATGGCATATTAGTTATTGTTTATGCACTAACTGTATTTCAAGCACGTAGTTGCTTATAGATGATAGCACGAGTGCCATTTGGCATCAGCTTAGTGTATGTGGTAGTCGATATTGTACTCGTTATAGTCTGTTGGAGTCAGGCCCTCCAGCATCAGCAGTATGATGACACTACGCCACTTGGTAAATGGTAGTTCCCGTGACTCTGGCTTCACTTCTCAGGACACATTATATACACAACCAATTTCTGAACATCAGGTAAGGTTATTAGAAACTAGTTGCTTGCTAGCATTTCATATTTTTCTTTTATCTGTGGCATTGAATAGAATTTCAATTCATTTTTTGAAATATGTCTTTGTTATGTTTTTGAAGTTAAATTATATTGTCATAGGTATCAAATGTGTCTTCTCAAACTAATCAAAATACTGGTTGTAATACAACAAGACCTGTAACTACTGCTACTTGGCCTGACTTACAGGAAACATCAGTTCAATATGACAGGCAAAATCAGAACGCAATCAATGAACGGCCGCATACGATCTCATCTGGTAAGATCTTTTTTTTTTTATTTAAAATTTATAAAATTTATTTATAAGTTAAAATTTATGTTTAAAGAATATATATAACATGGTTTTCTTATTACATCATTCAAAAAAACTATGTTATATTTCATAACAATTCATTATAATTCAAAATACTAAGATTACTATATATATGACTACTATGTATGAAAAGATGAACATGTTATTGATGATATTGACTTTGGATGGTAAAGTAATAAGAGAATCAGTTTGTCATTATTATATATTATAAGTCACTATTTATAATATTTTATTAAATTTTATTAAATTAATTATTATATAGCTTACGAAAAGGGCCATCAAAGACCAGCACTCAGTGTCTACACATTCCAAGCTCCAGATAATAGTGGTTGTTGTCATAGTCAACCTGCTTCTCCTGTTTCATCTTCCTCTTCATGTTCTTCCTCTAATCAAGCATCTAGAGTACAATTGCGTAGAAATAATGGTAGTCATCGTCCTCCAATACCGAATAGATGTTCCAGTTTAGAACGACCAACAGTTCCAGTGAAAAATGAACCTCCTGGAAGTCCTCGAGGAAAACCTAAATTACCACTTCCAGCACATTTAGCAAAGGGTATAAGTCTATTATATTTTAATAATTATTAATTATTAATTAATCATTTATTTTTAAGTGATATTTAATATTATAATATATAATATAGAATTAGCAACTCATCAACTTCAACAACCTATGTATGTAAATATGCACGAATTAGCAAATTTAGCTGCAAGTCGTGCCCAAGAGATGCAATTACCTTTACCACCACCTCCTGCATCATTATCAGCATCAGGAATTGAAAAGGTAAAAACAATAATATATGAATAACACGTAAAGTTATATGATTTAAATTATATAAAAATATTTATAGACTGAAATTACGGAAAAAGATGGTGGAAGTCAGACATCAGAATCTAGTATTGAATCTAGTAGTGGATATGGAAGTCAAACTACTATACCGCATTCTCATTCGCTCCATAATCCAAGTGAAAATGCTTGGAATGTATCTGGTGTTGCGTCTACTTTAACTGTTCGAAGAGGTTCGATGCAACAAGCAAATAAACCTTTGCCACCAACAAGACGAACATCTACTATTATAACTGCCACATTCAATAATCCTTCATCAGGTTCTAATGATGAACGCACTGATAATACATGTGACGAAACCGAAAATCTTCCTCCGCCGCCAGCATTTTTGTTAGAAAGTTCTTCACCTACAGCCAGTCCTACTCCTCAGCGGTAAAAAATAATTCTTTTACTTTTTTTTTTTTTTGAAATGAAATATTTAAATTATATTTATTTCTATTATTACTATTTTTGTAATTTATAGATCTATCTCAGTGTCAGAAACAGTAAGAACTCTTACAGAATTACGTCATACACCTGCTAGTCCATCTCTTTTACGAAAGGTTACAGGACAGGCACAATCTCATAATAATTCATCTGCTACATTACCACATAATGCTGTATTGCAAGTAACTCGATCTTCTGTTGAACGTTCATGTGCAGCAATTCGTTCAGCTTCTCAAGAACGTAGTTCAAATACCACACAAATAACTGCTATCAATACAGGTGTAAATATACAAGGACAAGGTCCAGGAGGAGTTGGCCAAAGTTTTATGGCAGTTCTTAGTGCTAAACTCATTAATAGTACAGGTAATAATGCCACAAGTGGTAACAATACAAATAGTAGTCCTAAATCTACTAGAAAACACTCCGTTGAACAACAGATAAGTAAAAATTCTAAAACACCATCTGGCTTTCTTGAAACTTTAAATGCTAAATTAGCCCAACAACAACAAAATTTGCAAGGAAATAATACAACGAGTAGATCTGCAAGCGTGAGGCGCATAATGGGTAATCGTGTACCCATTATGGATCCTTTACAAGTAAGAGATTCTCTTATGGATCAGATACGAAAAGGTACCTCTTTAAGAAAAACCAGTGGTCCCATTAATGATCGTTCAGCTCCTAAAATTTATTAAATATTATAATACTGATGTTTATGCAAGTTCCTTTGCTATCTTTGATGCATCTGAATTGCGATTGTTGAACATTCACAATACGCATTATCAAGTTTGAACAATAATGCGTTTATAACGCCAAATAAAATGGCGCTTGTCATTGGTGATCGTATATATGTACCTTTATGATACATTCAATAACTAATAATGAATTAGACTGATTTTTTTGCACTTCGGTGTTCTAATATCAAATTTAATAAAAAACAAAGAAAATTTTTTAGATGAATTCGTTAATATAATAATATTAGTTTTATTAAATTAGGCAGGCTCTATATTAAATCCAATTTTATTTTTTAATTTAAATATATTTTGCGTATTATTCTATTAATTTGCAAAGATAAAATGATTTTTAATTACCTGTTTAATTATAAAATTAATTTGATTACATTATATTCGCATTTAATAATTAAAAACAAGATTTAAATAATATATTCATAAGCTAAAATAATATATTTATATATTATTTCAACTTTGGTTTTTAATTTAAATCGATTTTTGATATTAATGCCGGATGCTTGCCATTATAGAAAACTGACTGATTAATAATAATTCAATGATATAAAATACTTTATATTTTAATTTAAAAGAAAAATATAAAATTTGCATATATAATTTAATATAGAGCTCATGTCTTAATATATCATTACTTTATATATAATTATTATTTTATGTATATTATGTGTCTTTCATTTTTCTTTATGAAGCGCACAAGTACAAGTATCGTTTTTATTTCATAATACTATTATTTCCTATTTAGTATCGTGTTTCGTGTGAACACAGGTTCTAATAAACATTTGTCAACCAATATAATACTATTTGGTCTGACGAAATTGAACGTAAATGTATATAAGTATTACTGCCCAGGTAGAACTTAATCTTAGAATTAGTTTTTATATTGGCCCGATTATTCTATCAAGATTTTTATCTATAATATTTATTCAATATCGATATACAATAATTATATCGTACTACAGTATTATTACGTTATTGTTTTTTTTTTTTTTCAAGAACATTAATCAATTTTATTACATTTGAAAGTTTTTATATCAACTTAGTATAGTCTTTTAGATTATATCAATTTTCTTTTATATATATTGTAATCTTAGTTTCCATCTTGGAAACATATCCATTATCATAAATTTATATTTAGAATACTTTTCAATGCAATATCTGTCTCTTGCATATTGATTCTACATATCAAAATTTTTGTGTCTGTGTGTTTTTTGGAATTAGGATAAGTATTGTACAATAATGTTTTATAATATCAATATTTACAATATTAAGAGAACTGTTAAGATATATGCATTTACTATTTGCTCGGAAATTTACTGCCAGACAGTTCGATCAATATTTCCATAAACATTGGGTCAACATTTCGTCCCAGTACTTGTGTTCTACCTGGGCAATGCTGTTATCGGTAAATATTAAAAGTAAACATATACGTGTATGTCAGATCGGCGAAAAAATTACTACTTTATTAATATGACATTTTGAATGTGTACCTCTAATGTATATTTAACAAAAAGATGGAAATTATGATCCCAATGTAACAAAAGTATTATTAATTGTATTCATCTTGTTTCTTTAAATTAATCATTTTCGAATAGAATTCTATAATATCTATTACATATATCATATTATTTATTATGAATGACGGTGATGTATTAATCTCAAATGAAAAGAACCTATTTCCTGGGATATAATTAAAATATTTGAAATTGATGCCGACTGAAGTGAAAACGCTACTGCCAATTTATAGACATTAAAAGTCGTTCCTTTCATTCCTGATGCAAGTTAGATTTTGCATTTTACTTTAGTGAAGCGTCGCGACGGGTAGTTTCTTTAGTAAACAATGCAAATAGTTTTTATTTATTTCGAGCAAATATTTTACAAATGTGGATAAATAGCTAACACATTTTCAGTGATAATGCGATTTGATATTTAATGCTGAAAACGAACTTAATAAGTAATATAAATAATAAAAAAAAAAAAAAAGTAAATAAAAATGGCTTTATAACAATTATGTTCTATAATTATGCATAAATAAAAAAAAAATCAGTTTCATTTCGATCAGCATTAAATGGCAAATATTCTTAGTAAAATAATAAATAAAAAAGCCGTATAATGAAATAGATAACCATAAAATCTGCTGTAATAAAATAATATTTAATGTAGTAAAAATTTGAGAGGTGATTGTTAATTTGTAATAATTATTTCAGTAGCAGATCAAATGCAAAGATAATAAATAAAAATATAATAAAAAATAAATCGATATTTTTTTGTTTGTTTACATGTTAATATATGTATATAATATAATGGGATGGAAGAGAGAAGAGAGAGGAGAGAGAGAAAAAGAGGAAGAAAAGAGACAGAGAATATATATAACTTATCAATTTATCATATTAAAAACTTTATTCAATTTAATAAAAAAAAAAAATCATTCATTTCCTGGTATATATCTGATATTTATTTTTACGTAGACTATACGTAGCTTATATTATATTTGTTTATAGCATACAATTGACATCATACTTGTAGATATAAAAAAATTAAAAAAAAAAATAATTATATACGTATATTACCCTGCGCGAAATTAATAAAAAGTAAACAAAATATTACGTTCTTGAAATCGAAATTTACATATTTTAAAGATTTTACGCAATTTAAAAATTTAAATAGATACGAATTTAATTTAACCATATGCAGGGGGATCTTCATACGTGCATTGAATGTTATCCTCATTAAGACAGGATGCTCGTATTTCCGCCAATTTGCACGGCACACCACTTACTAACGGTAAACCATATATATAAAAAGAATCGTTTAATGTTTGCTTTTGATTCCCAGATGTAAGAAAATCATTATCTTTGTTTATAATTAATGCAAAACTTCCAGCTACAAAAAAATATTTTTTTATTAGTGAATATATTGGAAAAACAGTGTATGTGTTATATATATATATCCAATGATGAATTAAATTATCGATATGTATTAGTATGATGGAATGTTTACGTACGATTATCTAATGGCGAACAGGAGCAATTTGGGCTCAAAGTGAACTCTATCATGGCACGAAGACGTTTGACTTCTCGGGATATATGCAAATCCAATAATAATCTCACTTTACGGAATCGCCTAATTGCTACTTTAACCGCGCTATTTGCCGAGCAATAAATATCGCTAATATTTGACGGTAATACATCCATGCATATGGGACAAGATTGGTTTATTCTTGTTGGCGCTAAAGTAACATGTAATATGAGAAACAATAATTGTACGTGTAACTGTTGTAGATTGTAAAATATATTTACTTACACGGAACATTCGTCTCGTTAATTTTTAATATTTTTACTATTCTTAAGACTTCTTTCATAAGAGGATTCGTTATTGAGGGATTGTCTGTATCTATCTGTAAGAAATTGTCTCTTTCAATAGCTTGACGAGTGTTGTTTTTTTATTTCTTTAAACTTTTTTATTTTTTTTTGCGTCCATTTATTTGCAAATTCTTTGGAATCATGAAAAAAGATTTTAATGTACCCTTATAGGTTCTTCATCCTCTGTCTGTACTGTCGGTACAGTTTGATCTTCTGTTACGAATGTCGATGTTAAATCAGGCAATCCATTAGTAGTGGTAGCTGCTTCTGTTTTGTAATCATAAGTATTCAGTTTCACGTAAACTGGAATTGGCCCTTCCATTCCATCAGGAATTGCTAGCTCGGCGTTATTGACAACAAAAGAGGAATTCATAGGACTTTCATCAAATGATAATTGCTTCATAATAATCATTTCATTTGGCGTTGTTAATTGTTCATCAACTGGCTCCGCACTGCTACAAATTGAAGGGATTTTGTAATTCTGAAAACATTCAATCATTATATATTTTTATTTCTGATTGAGATTAAACAAAAATCATTAAAACTTACAGTGGATACAGTAAGCTCTTGTTGATAATAATCATAAAGTTTTATATTCGCTGGTTTGAGATGATCGATAAAGTATTCTTGTATTATTCTAAACGAGATACAAGTTTTTTGGCCAGTCAATTTGTTGAAATAAATTGTTACAATATCTTGATCTTCTTCGAATAATTTAACTTCTATAATTTATAATTTTATAATTATTACATTACATATATTTATTAATTTTATTTTTAATAAAAAAATAAATTTACTTGAAGATGGATCCAATAACGAATGTAGACTTGCTCGATCAGGCACGTAACCACTTATTATACCAACTTCGAGTAAAGCCATGTTACTCTCCTCATCTGCCATTTTATATCGTGAACAAATTGTAATTTCTTGTAATGAGCATTCGTTTCCATAACCAACAGAACGAACTTCTGCTGAAAGATCGAAAGCATCCGAACCAGTACTGGATGCAACGTTGTATTTAAGATTACTCTAAAATTAAAACAAAATGAATATATAATTTGTATGATATAAATGAAAATTGTTAATGGAATCTATATCTTATATTTTTTGATAAAAGCAAAGATATTTATTTTACCTGTATTAAAACACATCCTTCACCTTGAGCAAAAATTTCTACTATAGTTGGTAGAATAGGTAAACGAATTTGTTTAAGAATTACACGGTTTTCATCTTGCAATTTGTAAACATCATCCACTTCTTTGGACGCAGTGACGAGAACAGATAAATCTGTGATATTATTATGGTGTACAATCATAGCGTACTTCGTAAGGGCTTCTAATCCAAGAATTGTATCTTGGGTGGATGTAAATCCACCTTCAGAGTTTCTTTGCTTTGATATCCAACGAACAGCTTTCAAAGCTTCACTTAAATTTTCTTCGCCTAATTTCAATAAAGTAAGAATCACGTATGCAGTCATTTCGATGCTTAAACCGATTGAAGGCTTCGATTTATCCTCCCACCAAATTAAATTCTATAACGTAAAAAATTTTCTTATATTAGAGAATGCATTTACTTTTTCTTTTTTAATATATTCTGAATTGTAAATTTTAAATTATAATAACAAAAAAATTAAGTTTATATTTTACTACTTTTTAAATCTTACTAGTCTTATTGGCTAATTTTTATATTTATTATTTTCTTAAATTATATTGTGTATATAATTATATATATGTATACTTATTTATTCATACTTTATAACGCGTAGCACGGTTCATTAGAGATTTCATGCTGGAATTAGCTTTTGGATGTTCCAGTAATGCTAATACATATGTGGTAAGAACAGTTGTATATAGATCATCATTATTCATTCCCTTTTCTAAACATTTTTGGGCATCATTAACAACAGATGGTGACAAAGGAACACCAGATTCAAGCAAAGAAATTAAGATATATGCTGTTAATGCTGACGATGAACCATGTTCTTGGAGGCCGCCCTAAAATAAAATTGTTCCCAATTTATCGACGAAACATTTAATCAATTGTATTTTCACAAACCTTCATCGATTTATGGAAAACCGTGCCTATTACAGGAAAGCAACCATCTTCCAACTGATTCATCGTGATCCAAGAAACAGATGATTCAAGAACATATTTGTCGATATGAATTAAACTTGCAGCTTGTGCAAATGACTTTAATACGAATGCAGTCAACCATATGGAGCTCTCACCTTCTTCAAATGCGGAATAAGAACCATCCATGAATCTATATTTTAGCTCTCTCTGATATCCTAAATTTAATATATGATAATAATTTATTGGCGTTTATTTAAATATGATTGCAAAAAAACAAAATAATAAAAACATTCTTGGTTTCATTAAAATATTTCAGGTAAATATATCCATTTTAAAATATTCCATATAACACAATAATACCTTTTTCCATGTTTCTAATAGCTTTCGCTCGAAGATCAGGTTTATTGATTCTCATCGCATCAAGATATTTAATCACGTGATTATTTGGAACAAATAATATCATATTTTGTTCACCACAACCTTTCGGTAATTTTATAAGTTTATCTAAATTTTCAAGTGCTGGACCTAAAATGTCTCCTATCAAATTTAAATATGCTCTTCCGCTATCTGGTACAGCGTCCTTAGGTAACGTTAATTCCCACATGAACGAAGAATCATCGCTAGAATCTTTAGGACAAATCAAAGCTGATTTCGTTTCTTCCACAGGAAAACCTTCAGGTAGAATTAGAATCGGTTTCACGATTACGTCCCTTAAAACGTGAATAGATATATGTTATTTATTTGTTAATTTTTATTTTTATCTATTATGCGAGATATTTATTTTTAATTACTGTGTAAATATCACAGTCTCTGATCCGCATGGTTCGGGATAATCAATGTCCACAAAAGCGGTGACCGTTATGTTAACTTCTCCGATCACTCGTGGTTTCAGAATATACTCGTGAACAATATTATCTCGTGGTTTTACACAAAACGAGGCTGTAGGCTCTGACAAATGCAAATCAATTTTTTCCATTTCTTCCAGTTTGATTTTTACCTATGCATCCACGAATGAGGCGAATTATTTAAATTTGTTTGTCTCCAAGGATAAAAATTTTTTTACGTGAAAAATATATCTTAATGCTCAAAACCATGTTTTCTATACTTACAGGTAAGCTATGATGCATGTAGTTGAAAAGAGATACTTTAAAACGCATAATTTCGCCGCGTTTTATACTGTAAGGTAAATTATAATCAAGGAAAAATGACTGGAACGCTGTTATAGTGGTTGGTGGTGCTATTCCAAGTCCGTGCGTCGGGGAAATACATGTTGTATAGCCAACCCAATCAGTGATAGTATGTGGAAGTGTACGTTCTATTGTGATTTTACCTTCTTCTCTGGAAAATATATTGTAGTTAGAATAAAAAATTAATATATTATAAAATAATAACAAGGATTTAAAATAATTAATATATCAATAATAATAACATAGAATTGTTATTAATAATAATTATAGAAATTATAGTAGAATCAAGAAAAAAATCAATTTAAAATATATTTAAAAATAATAGTATTTTAATTTACGTATTTACTATGATTTTAAAAACTAATTTAATCATACCCGATAGGTACTAATTCCCATAACCATGTTTCAGGAAAATATGATCTAAGTGTAGCCATTTGAGCCTGATTTTGATCAACATATCCTATCCCTGAATCCATCGCTGCAGCAGCAACTGCGAATTCTATTAATGAAAAGATTAAAAGATTCAATGCTTATATTTAATTTCATCGAAATAATGAAGGTAAATTTATGATATTTTTTATATTTAATCAAATAAAAATAATTCAAAATAACTACTTTCAAAAAATTAATCGAATTTAAAAAATAAATCAGAAGAATAAAATTATTTAGTAGTGAAATTAATATTTTTATCGCTTGTATTTCATTAGTCGATATTAAATCTATTTATAAGAATAAATATAATCAGAAAATTTACCGGAATTATCCTTCATTGACATATATTCATTCGTTGAAATATATTGACGGGACAATGCTGTGTATTCCATGAACAACCATGGGCATGGTCGTGTTTCCAACACGAGATCGCTCATTACTATTACTCCAAAGTCCTACGAATAACAAAAATTGAAATTAAATATTGTTTACAAAAGATGGACAAAACTTATAACTTCATAATATCTTACAACGAAAGCTTGTACAGCATCCACGTAATTAACTCTTTTGCTGTACGTTATCGTTTGTCTTTTCGATCTTAGAAATTGTGGAAGATGATTGATCTCTTCTTTCATTTCTTCCGGACCAATTGCTGCTGCAATTTATATTTAAATTTTATTTAAATTAGACGTAATCGTTATGCAAACATTGTAGATTAGAAACGTACATTTACAACGAGAATTCTCCCATGGAAAATAAAATTTTGGAGTTGGATGGAATCTTTTCAATGCATCAAATGTTTGAGTAGAACTCATTAGATTGGATTCTGATTTGCTCAAGAACAGAGTCGATTTATCTACAGCAGAAATTGCACAAAGAGATCTAGGAGCTGCTTCAACGTGATATTGAGTGGGTGATCCTGGTATTTGTGCATCAGTATGCCATGTAGATTTCACTTTATTCTCAAAGCAATGGCCAACCTCAATTGTATAAGTGGTTGCAACAATTTCACCATCTGATCGTACGTAATAAAGTAACAATTCTGAAACTGGAGCCATGCTTGGTGTAACTTTAACACTTAACGGGAATCTAATTAAAAAGAATATATATACATATATTTTTTCATAAGAATATTTTACAATAGTAATAATAGAAATAATTATTTATGCTCTATGGATAAAAATATATTATAAAAATATAATAAAAATTTATCATTTAATAAAAAAAAAAAATTTGCCTGTGTACTATAGCTTCTTTGTTCGTCTTGTTAGCAGAAGATTCGATGGTGCCCAATAAATTATGAAACTCGAAATAATTTAATATTGTATCTCGATTGGGTTTGTGCTTTACGTGTCCATATATCAGAATACTTCCTTTGGAATTAATCGAATAATGGAAAGAAATGGTTTCGTTCATATTAGAGGATGTCGTGTACATAACATTGAAAGAATACTTTTCACCACAAACGATCGGTTGGTTTCCTCGAGCTACTGTTAAATAACTATCAGACGGTGAATACCAAGGGTTTACAGTGATAGATGTTGAAGGTTGATTCATAAAAACCTAAGAAAAATCATATATTAAATTTAAATTAATAAAATTTTAAAGATTTATATGATAATTAATTTAAAAACTTTTAACAATATTTGATATCGTAATAATTAATAATAATATTAATAAATTATTATCAATGTTACCTACTCTCCAACGTTGTTCTGGTGAGTAATACGTCGTTGGATAATCAACAGCTGTTGCGACAAAACTTAATAAAACGATATTTTTATGTTGCGGTGGTACGACAAAATCGACAAAACCATCGGTGGAGGATCTAAAGTCACGGCAATCTACCACATCTTTCTCCCATTCGATTTTTCCACGTACTTTTAGACAAATTTGAATTTTTTCATTTGGAGCAGGTGTATCGTCGTATCGCAATACTCGTAACTGAGTCGTAAACAGAAACATTCATTTAATAAATAACATTAATTATTATTAAGGAAATGAATTAAGATCATATATTCGATAATATAATGTAAATTAATATAAAATAACATAAAGTATGAGAGAAAAAATTCACTTTTCCATGATAAGGTAAACCAAACTTGAAGTATTTAGGTGTATAATGTTCGTATTCTAACTTCAACGCTTCGTGTAACACCACGGTTCTACTAATCGTAGTTTCCACTATACCAGTCCCAGCTTCCGTGAATTCAGCTATGAGAACAATATTGTTCGGATCCATTTTCCAATGGGCCAATCCAAGAACTGATCCAGAAAGGACAAAATCGGTGCAACCATCCCCTTTGTCAAGCTATAAATATTTATTTTATCCGTTGAAACATCTTTCTATATTTAATATAATTAAAAATGTACACATTTAAGAATAAATTTAGATACTTTAGTCTCGTAACGTATTGCCGGAAGATTGGGTAATCTTGTCCAACTTGGTGTTTGCGGAGTTAATTTTAATAATAGATTACCTTTCACGGGTTTACCATAGCTGTATCTATAATTGCAATCATTATTTAATTTTGACGTAAAATAATTTACATGTTATAAATTATAACAATGTTCTAAATATTTGAAAATAATTATGATAAAGATATAATAATGATACTTGACACAGATGTTCCAAGTCACATTCTCTACATTCGCAAGGATGTATTGCGGCGAATTGATCGTCATTTGAAATTTTGGTAAAACATATTTCTCCACTTTGAACGTAGTGCTGTGAATCAAATTGGGATACGGTTTCTTCTTCATCACTTTTATGTGCCATGATCCCTGTTACAAAATAACATTTTTGCCTTTAATCTATGAAACAATTATTTTACTTTATTTTGTCCTATTTTATTCAATATCATTTATTCTATTCTGTTGACAAAAGTAAGGAATTTTACCAAGCTAGGTTCCGGTGACAGTGGAAACGTCAACTGTGCCATTCCATTCTCCGTGCTTACATTTGTCCATTGCTTTACCTTTACAAACGATGGATTTTCAATCCATACTTCTGGAATCTGAGCATGAATTCATAGAATAAAATTAATAAAATTGAAAATATAAATTATAAATTTCAAATAAAACAGGATAATTACTATTCTATCTATATTAAACGAAATCAATCTTCTTACCGATTTCTGCCATGGTTTCAAATCATGCATAAGCATAAGAATCCTAATCTTAACATCTTGGCCAGGCTTATAAGTTGGTTTATCAGTTTCCACAAAAGTGAGCAAGGAATCATGTTCTATTTCTACGTCTGTCTCCGATTTTATCACGTAATCAGGGTATTTGTCGAATTTGATTTTTAATCGGAGTATTGCGGTTCTGTAAATCGGTGAAGGTACTGCTAATTGCAAACATGTTTCTGTACCTAAATAAAGATGATTATTAATACGTTGTTCATGATATAAAAAGAAAGAGATTGAATATTTTTAAACTAATTCAATATTAAATTTAAAAATGTTGATCATGTTACATCATGTTCATTTTCATATACAGAATTAAAATTTTCATTTTATGATGTAAACTGGCATAACTTCATCTAATGCAAAAGAATGTTCTTAATCGATAAATTGCTATACCAAGAAAGCCTACTAAATTGTCCCTTCTATGTCGATTTAGCTAATTGTTCTTTCTACAGTCACGTACTACGTATATATGATAGTAAACATTGTTTTTTTTTTATTCTTTAATGATATTATCTCTTATATGATAATTTATATTCGAACAGGGTTAAAATTGATTATTAATAAGTTCAACGAATAGTCAATTATATAGTTTGATTCAAATTTATATCATTTTGACAGTTCTTGACATTATTAAACTATGTTATCTGTTAGTCTCTAAGTCGTATTTTGATCGTGTTAAACGTTCATTGTTCAACCCATGTATAACAATATAAATGGGTTTCCCATGTATATATTCTAGCGATTGCTTATTTCCTTTCCAGAGAGGGAGTCGGCCAATTCAGTTCCCCCGCAGGAAGCGGCGACAATTTCAATTTACCATTTGTTTAAAGAGTCTGATACAAGGTAGAAAAATACTATCGAAAATAAAGCAGGAAGTGATAAGCCAAAAATTGATGGGAAATTGAAGTTCTTCGAAATTTTTCCAATTATTCTACAATGGCGAATAGACACATTATATAAATTAATATAAACTGGCATATATACATATATACAAAAATACAGAAATTTCATCTACTATAAAATAAATATTCATTATAATATATATAATTCCATATCAATTCTTTAAAGTAGTACAAAAATAAATTATATTCGTATGACGTTTTTATAAATATTTTCAATCTTGCACATTTTTATCTTTTAATCTATAGATTGTTAATCGACTTCGAAAAGGAGAGATTTCTTTCCAAGGAGAGTATATATTCACAATTATTCTGTAATAGATCGATGAGATTTTTTTACATCTTGCAGAGTTTACAATTTTCGTCATAGATTAAACGGAATTTACCTGTTTTTACAACAGCACTAGTACTGGCAAGCACTTCTTGTCCTTCCAAAAAAGAGAACACTAGTTCAAGATGAACGTGAGCAGGCAATTCTAAATTATGCAAAGATAAACATCCAGTTTCGATTTCACCGGCATATAATTTTTTTGGCGCTGTGAACACGTATCCCCTAAAAATAAGAAACAGGATCTAATTGCATGATTCAAATTGATTTCACTACTGTACGTATCATTATGCAGAATAAATTGAATATTTTTTTTTGCAAATAAAATTTCGGAATCCTATCAAATAATATAATAATAATTTTAATTTTAATCTTTGTTATTCATATTGTGGAATCTTTTTTTCATAGAATGTTTTTAATACTTTAAAATATCACTATTTCCGCGTAGAACAAGATATACGTCATTGATTAAATTATCGATCGGTTCATTAATAATTTGTCCCGATCCATAATATGATTTTTCATTTTTAATTTGAATTTAATCGGCTATAACAATTACCGATTTACATTCGAAGCGGCATCACAACAATGTAAAAAGGTCACTGAACAAATGAACAACACTAAGAACACCAATTTATTCATCGTGTATATCTTGTACGATTACACTATTTTTACGTTTATTTATGATAAACTGTATTCGCAATCATGCTTATAAGTTATTCAAAAACTTGGATATTATCTCTCGATTAAAATGACAAATATTATTAAATTCTTGTGAAATAAAGACGTAATGTTTAACGTAATGTGCTAATGTACAGCTCTACGCTGTACGCAGACTGAAAGTATGATATTCGTTCGGTCCCTCTTATTAACCCCTTGGATCTGTAAGGAGAAGGGTTAAAGAGGAAAGATCATTTCGCTACTGATTGTGAATAGAGCACGATGCATGTATATACGTATTTAATTTTCTTCTATGTGTTTTATTAATTTTTAACATATAGTAAAAATCATAAAGTTATTATTAATTTATAAATGGAAAATTAATGGAAATAATTTTAAATAAAAATATTAATATAAATAAGGGAATAATAATAGATTTTGATATTTCATAAAAAAAAAAATGTGTAAATTTGAGTTCAAGTTATAAAAAAGAATGATAGAATTCTTTTAATAGATATTAAATAATAATTCATATGTGTAATTATTGATACATGAAATTATTGATGACATTTCACATTAAAAGTTTATAACTTTGATCTTGATAAAACTTAATTAATATTTCATAATATTATTTTTTCAAATTTATTTTATTATTTTTTGATTTTATTCATTGATTTTATTTTTTTTTAAACATAATGCTATTATATGTTTCTGTAATTTTGGTTTTGTTTGATTTATTCATTTCTTCTATTTTGTAGATTATAAATAATATCTTCTTAAAGAATTTTCTTCATAATCATAATTTTTTCAATCCCTTTTTTAATATATCATATGATTCTTTTTATATCTTAAAAAGTAAAGATATTTATGATATTTTTATTATATAAATAATAGCATTGTATTTATAGTATACATATATATTTGAATTTTAAAAATTTATATGCAAATTATATAAAGTTTTTGATTATAACATTCTTAATTCTGCATTTATAATGTTACAATGATTCAGTATTTAGTATTATCTCTTCTTTTCAATGTCCCTTTATTATAGGTTATCATTCGGGTTATCTAATTTTGATATGTGTATATGAACATAAGAAATATAATTGTGTATATTTATGTTAAATATACATAAGTATTTGTTTCTTGATCAATCAATTTTCTGAATACATAATATCGATATATTTTTATTTGTTTTGTGCCCAATCATTGCGAAATCTTGCAAAAATGCATGATAATTATTAATGATAGAATAAGAAATAATTTTTGAAATATAATAATTAATAATTTAGTAATTTTTATATTTTTATTATTAAATCCTTTTATATTATTACATTTGTTATTATCTTTATTATAATAACAAATGTAATAATATAAAAAGATTTAATCAAATAATATACAAGTAATATGATATGATTCTTTATGAAAAAAAAAAAATATATAAAATATAAAATATAATAGATATTAAATATAAAACTGATATCACTATCATTGGAATTTTTATCGTCCAGGGGTTGTTTTCCCTTGTATTTCATGTAATTTTATTATTTGAAATTTTTCGTTGAAATATTAAGAAAAGGTTTCAAATGAAAATTAAATGATTTCAATACATAATATAATATAATAATTTTTTTCCTAAAACGCATAAAGGATTTGTGAAATTGACTTTGCTTTTTTTAAATAGAGTCATATATTTTTTTATTGTATTGGTAAATGCAATACATACATTTTCTATAAAAAAATGTTATATCATTTAGTAAAAAATTATTAATTTAAAAAATATTTAATTATTATTGAATATTTTAATAGATTAATAATTTTTCAATTTACATAGTCTAATAACTTTTTATAGAAAATATTGAGATATATTGATTCATATGTTAAAAAATATATAATTCTATTTAAAAATATAAAAGTAAGTTTCAAAAGTTCTTTATATATCCAATTAGAAAAAAAATTAATATCATGAATAAGATATTACATACAAAATTATATGAGATATCTGGTATATTATTGAATTCTCCAGAATAAAAAAAAATTTTAAAAATATTCATTATAAAAATATGGCAACTTTTATTATAAGCAGTAAAAATGCAAAAAGTAACTATCATTAGAATTAAGAAAAAATGTTGAAAAAAATTAATTCAAAACCTAAAAAATAGTTACGATAAATAAGGTATACAAATAATAAGTGTTTCACAGATAAATATATACTTGAAATTTAAAAAAAAAATTATTTTTAAAAATATAAAATAATAAAAAATATAAAAATGATTCATATATATATATATATATATATATATATATATATATATGATGTAAAAAAAAAATTTATGTGTGAAATATATATAGTTCTTATAACATGGATATATAAAATCACATACTTACGATATATAAAAATTGAATTGACTATTTTAAGATTTTTGTTTAATAGATTAAAAAAAAGAAATTTAATTAAATATCAAAGTCTTGAAAGAAAATATAGAGAAGAATAAAAATAGATTGAAAATTGAAATAGATGGAATCAGCGCCATATTCGGAATGTCGCAAATGAAATTAATGTAGAGAAAAAAAGATATTAAAGGATAGAAATACGATAAGAATTGACAACTAACGCCATCTCTTGAGTAATAAAGATATTTCTTGAAAGGTAAGATAAGGTAGAATAAAAATTGCAGATCAGTGCCATCTCTTGAGTAATTTTAGAAAAATGATTTTTTTTAGATATTTTTTCCATTCAGAGATGGCGCCAGCGATTAATTCTTATCCTATTTCTATCCTTTTTCTATTATTTATTCTCTTTGTTATATTAGTTTAATTTGCGGCACTCTGAAGATGGCGCTGATTTCATAATTTTTATTCTATCTCTATCCTTTTTTCTATCTGCTCTTGTTTATATTATTCTTGACGCATGATTACAAAGAAATTATAATTTTTCTAAGTCGATAACATTGAAAATGATATTAAAATGGTAAGGGAATCCTAGTGCTTTCGAAGAATTCAAAGAAAAAAAAATGCATTGATTAGATTTTATTCTATACTTCTGTCTGTATTATATATTATATTTTTTTCTTAGTAATGAAGCAGATATATAGTTAATTATTCATGATAATATATGTATACTGTAAAACATATATAAATATATACAAAAATAGTATTTTTAAAATTTAAAAAGAGGTTAAACCATTTGTCAAACTTCCAAATCTTGTATAAACTTTTAAGAGTTTAAAAAAATGTCTTTTTTACGTGGATCAACGAATTTTGTATGGTGTACGACTAGTGTTCTTGGTAAAGGTGCAACTGGAGCAGTTTTTCAAGGAGTAAATAAAAACAATGGAGAACCAGTTGCAGTTAAAACATTCAATCAGCTAAGTCATATGCGACCACATGATGTACAAATGCGAGAATTTGAAGTTCTTAAAAAAGTAAATCATGAAAATATTGTTCAATTATTAGCAATTGAGGAAGAACAAGATGGTCGTGGTACAGTGATTGTTATGGAACTGTGTACTGGGGGTAGTCTCTTCAATATTTTAGATGATCCAGAAAATACTTATGGACTAGCAGAAAGTGAATTTTTGTTAGTATTAGAGCATTTAACTGCTGGAATGAAACACTTACGTGATAATAATTTAGTACATAGAGATTTAAAACCAGGTAAGAAATTAAAAATACATATAATTATACATATTATACATCTTTTTAAATAAAATTATAATTAATTTTGTAGGTAATATAATGAAATTCATTGCGGATGATGGTAGTACAATTTATAAACTTACTGACTTTGGTGCTGCTAGAGAATTACAAGAAGATCAACAGTTTGTTTCTTTGTATGGTACAGAAGAATATTTACATCCAGATATATATGAAAGAGCAGTTTTACGTAAACCTGTGGGCAAAACATTTGGAGCAACTGTAGACTTATGGTCTATAGGTGTAACATTATATCATGTAGCTACAGGAAACTTACCATTTAGACCATTTGGTGGACGGAGAAATAAAGAAACAATGTTTTATATTATTACAAAAAAAGCTTCTGGTGTTATATCAGGTGTACAAACTTCTGAAAATGGACCTATTGAATGGAGTAGAGAATTACCACAAAATTGTCAACTGAGTACTGGTTTAAAAAAAATTGTAACTCCATTATTAGCTGGTTTATTAGAAGTTGATCCTCAAAAAATATGGAGTTTTGAAAGATTTTTTTCAGAAGTAACAGATACTCTTTGTAGAAAACGTATACATATATTTAATATACATAAAGGTAGCCTCATAAAAATATTCTTGCATCCTGAAGAAAAATTGACTGCACTACAAGTACATATACAAGATCAAACTGATATTGCACCTCATGCTCAGATACTTCTTTTTGGAGATACATTTTTAACAAATATCATAGAAGAATCTACTTCTGGAAAAGGTTATCCAAATACATCTGAAAACAAACCATTAATGTTATTTTCTAGAGAAAATAATAATGTTGATTTACCTGTGGATACAGAATTACCTAAATTCCCAGTATTTGCAAATTTAGTATCTGTTGAAAATGATGCTAGTCAAGCAAAAGTAGCTTGTTCTGTTGGCTATGTCTGTAAAAGAAGAATTGATAAATTAGTATTATGTAGTAAACTATCACAGGATGCAATAGAAGCTTTTAGTGGACTTGTCTCAACAGAACTTACAAGATTATTAGAAAAATGTCAACATTCCAAAGAATTTACAAAAGCTGTAGAAGATACAACTATAGCAATAGAAAGAAGTGAAAATCTTGCCTGGCAAGTTTCTAGAAAACTTGGAAGACAAAACACCTTAGAAATAAAAAATTGGAAAAAAGAATTAGATATGAAGAGTAAAGAACTTCTAACTGAATTAGCTCCTGCAGTAGTACAACTTCATCAGAGGTAATTAAATTTCATTATTGTATTCTTTTAATTCATATAATAAGAATATATTCATATCATTTCAAAAATAGATATGTAAAAGAAGGCAGTTTGCGTGGTGAATGGGACAATATTATTCGTGGATTGTGGTGTCCATGGTTTAACAAAGCAAGTCAAAAAGCTGCTACTTTAGTCGACCGTTTACGAGATGGTTGGCAACATTTATTGAGAGATAGAGCTACTCGTGGTCTTACATACAATGATGAACAATTTCATGTTCTAGAACGAATAAAGGTATTTCTTTTAAAAAAATATATAAGCAAGAAGTATATAAATATATAAGTAAAAAAATAACAATGACAAAATAATATTTATTTTAAATTTTTTATTTATTCTCAGGTTACATCCACAGGTCAAAGAATAAAAAATCTTCTTGAAACATTTTGTATTCCTTCTATGATAAGTCGATCTGAATGTGTTGCTGATTGGTATAAAATGGCACAAACGGTTTTCTTACAAACTCAAATTTTAGACAAAGATGTAGATAATTATGAACATATATTAGAGGCATTTTCTTATCGTTTATCGCACGAAAGTAAAGAACGATACGAAAATTTTGTACATTTAATAGACAGATTTCCAGAGAAATTAAAAACTATTGAAAAAACTAATTCACCTGCTCAAGAAAGTACAAAAAAATGGAAAAATATTTGTGTTATGCAAGAACAAATTGCAATGATTCTATATAAAAATGGTTTACTTATAGATCAACTCGATCGTTTATCAACACTCGACACTTTAGAGGATACAGATGATTCGGAATATACATCGCTCTAGCAAAATTTTTTTTAATTTTTATTATTTTTTTAAAGAGAAAAAGACTGACAATATATTTACATTAAATATAGAAAAAAATAAAATTTCCTTTATTATTTTATTAATTATAATTATATTATTAAATAACGTATTTGATGCGTTTTAAAATTATAGTTTTACTTATCAAATAAAAAAAAAAAATATTTTAAAAAAATTCTATATATAAAGACTATATTTTTCTTCTTTTTTTTTTTTAAAAAAGGTGATATGAATTCAAATATATTGTAAATAGCGATATATTTAATCTATTTAGTGTCTTGATGTATTTGTATATACAAAGATAATAAATATATTAATGTTAATTATAATATATATTAAATATTATGGAAAAATAATTTAACTTAATAATTGATTTTAAAATACTTAATAATTTTGTGATAAAAAAGTAGATATCATAAATGCATGAATTTTTAATAAGTACGTTAATATGATAAAAAAGTTTAAAAGTATGTTTATATATTGTATATGTATATATATATATATATATATATGCACCAATTTTCTTCAAATTATTATTTATAATTATCTAAAATTTAATATTATAAAAATGTTATTTATATATCTGCATGATTTGTATTTTTTTCTGTTAAATTTGTTAATCGTTGTTTACGTTTCTGTTCTTGATGCTGTTCTTGAATAATGTGAAAATGTTTCAATAATTCAGAATAGTTTAATATGTGTTTAGAAGGTCTGATTTTGATTGGATTTGGTCTTGGTATAGGTTTTGTTGTTAATGGTGGTATTGCTGCTAAACGTCTTTGTAAAGTTGCATATGCTTCACTTTGAGGAAGAATCATGAGTAGACCATAAAGTGCATATACTAAAGCATCATTCTCTTCTCTTTCTAGAAGCTGTAATCTCAAGTCTAAAATGCATTATTTTTCTGTAAATATAATTAATTATAATAAAAATTTAATATACTTACAAGTAAATATGGGAGATTCGATTAATTGTACTAATTTATCTATTTCAGTAAGAAATTCCACGGTTACTTCTATGTTTTCACTGTATTTGATTTTAGTTAAGTAATATTAGATTATAAAAATTTAATTTGAAAAAAAAGAAATATATATTAATTATACACAATAATAAAGGATACAATGATCGAATAATATTACATGCATGTTCATAAAGTTGTGATAAAAAACATAATGCTACAGTTGCAACAGGATTGTGACACCAAGATATGTATAAACATTTAAATAATTCGCAACTTTCCTATAATAATATACACAATTTAAAATAATAATTAAATATACAAGAAATATAAAGAATACTCACTAAAGATTCTAAATCTTTAAGTTTATTGCGTAAATCAAATAATTCTGAACTTGTTAACAGTATAACATTTAAAGTTTGTATCATTGTACGTGCAAAACTTAAATTTGATTCCTCCAATAATATTTCTGCTAATGTTTTATAAATATCTTCAGCACTCAATAAAATACATAATTCTCTAATAATAAAAGCTCCTCTTTCTTCTAATAAATGTCTGTCTGCTGAAAATATTCTTAATAAATTTATAATAAATTTTGTAAAATACTTATTTTGCATTTCTGCATTTGAATCTGTAATTGCTGCTTCAGGTGATTTTGAACTAATTATTTCGGCCATTACAACTAATGTTTGTTGTACCACTTCATCTGAATTATCACTTAAAGATTTCATTAAAATTGGGAACAAATTTTCAATATGATTAAACATTTTATGTGGAATATTGATAAATAAATGATGAATCCACTTTAAAACAGCAACTTTTGTTTGGACTGACATGCACATTAAATATTTTGTTAACACTTCGACAACACTAGATAAATCTAAACTTTCAGCTAAGGAACAAGATTGACTAGAATCTAAAAAAAAACAATTTTTTTACAACTATTATCAACCATTATTTAAATATTTTATAATTTTAAAAATCTATAACTTTACCTTTTTGAGATTGAGTATCAGTTTCACTAACATTATTTACAATTTCTTTATTTTTCATTGTTATTAATTTCATCAAATTTACATTGACTTGTGTTGCAGTTTCTTTAATACTTTTTCTGGTATCTCCATCATATGCTAAACAGGGTAATACTGCTACAAGAATACCAGACATATAAGGAAGCATTAGAGGACCTGATAAATGTACAAATTCCTTAATCCATGTAATTGCTGTTAATTGTAATAATTCATCTGTACTTTGAGCATGTGTAATTAAAATATTTATCATTCCAGGAAAATCTACTCTTCCAGGATTAGCTTTTATACTTCTCAAAAATTCACCAAGGACTGTGTCTGTAACTTTTTTAATTTCTTGTGTTGGATCTTCTAATATTCTAAATAAACCATCAAGAATTTCAGGTAGAAATATAATAAAATCCATATTAGGAACAGCATCTAAGACTGATACCCATGCTATTACAAATTGCCTACCAAATGTATTTTTAGTATAAATACGTTCTCTCAATAAAGGCATAAATCCAACTAAATCAAATAAACCACTTTCTGTTACAATATCCTGAAATTTTTTAACAGAGTTTTTAATAGAAATATCTTGATATTATATGTATTTTTTTTAATTTTATAAATTTTAATTACCTTCATTAGTCTGTCAAGTAACTCAGTAGCATTTTTCACTGATTGTTCTGAGTCACATGCTAATTTACTAAGTGCTGCAAAAATATCTGTAAACTGTGGCAATACTGCTCCTCTTGCTACTTTTACTACATTATATAAACTTTCACAAGCATAATATCTTACACGTAAATCCGAATCACAGAAACAAGCTAAGATAGGATGAATTAAATCTTCTATATATTGACCAGTATCTTTTCCCAATCCTACTGCTATTGCTGCTAAACCTATTAAACCACCTTTTCGTGTATGTGGATTTTGTGATGTAGCAAGATCTTGACCTAATACTTTTAACAATCGTTTAATTTGGACAGTATTATTGTGTGCAGCAAATTCTTTTACCATTCTAAAATAAAATATAATTAATAAATATCACAAATAAAAATATAATACAAATAAATGTAAAAACATGAGTAAACAAAATGTATAACCTTACTTTTCTATTTCCAAGGCTGCTGCTTTTCGTTTTTCGTAAAGTTTGTCATTAAGAGAACGTACACAAGCAGGACTAAGAGGCGCATAATCTCTTTCAGACATCATCTTTTAATGTCAAGTTTTTAAATTACAAAAATATACATTAAAATAATTTTAAAAAATGACAGCTTTTTCTGTATTATTCCAACCTCAAATTTCTATCTGTCATATAAGCGCATGCGTTTTTATATAAAATACATGTGAAAGTTAATGATCTAAAATATATATAATTTTTATCATTATATTAAAACATTATAAAATATAAAATCCTAATTTTTCCTTCAAAAAGAAAGAAATATAATAGAAATAAAAATAATAGAAATTATAATATAAATATTATTTTCTTGTTATTATAATATAATAATTATTTAAAATTACAATGTATATATTATAATAATTTATAAAACATATTTTTATTTATAAATTATTTATAAATAAATTTAATGAATTTAATAAATTTTTTATAAAATAATGTATTATATAATGTAATGTGTAAATAATGATTTATAAAATGATTATGAATAATTTCATATATATATTTATAAATTTAAAATTTTTATTTATATATATATATCAATAAAATATTAAAATAAAATAATACAAGAAAGTATTTATTTGAGAAATCCTAATAATATTATTGTTTTTATTATAATAATATTATTTGCATCTGTATTATATATCGTTTGTGGTATATTGTTTATGACTTAAAAAATGGCGGCTTTTGTGATTTTGTTGTTATTGCATTTATAAAATTATACAATTTTATAATCGGAGTAAGTTTTATAATTTTTATAAATAATTTTCGAGTACACATATTTAATAAAAATTAAAAAAATATCTTATTATAAAGTAAGATAATTTATATGTAATAAAATTTTATTTATAAATATAAAATATTTAAGGTTAGACATTAATAATAACTTCTAAAAAGTTAAGTTGTTATTATATTTTAATGTATTGTATCATAAAGCTTTATTATAATTAAATTTAATTTATTATATTTATTATATTTAAT
The DNA here is from genome assembly GCF_003254395.2 of Apis mellifera. Classification (NCBI taxonomy): domain Eukaryota; kingdom Metazoa; phylum Arthropoda; class Insecta; order Hymenoptera; family Apidae; genus Apis; species Apis mellifera. Next base: position 9,608,060 of record NC_037644.1, on the reverse strand, counting down.
TTAATATGTAATAAATATATAAGTATATGAAATGTATTAAATATTTATATATTTATATATATATATAATATTTTATTCATAAAAATTAAGAACTGTAAACAACATGGAACAACAACAACAACAACAACAGTTACAAACTGCATTGACAGCAATTAAAGTTTTGCGTTCAAGTGTTGGTCAAGTATTTGATTCTTTGGGAAATGGGTTACGTGCTGATCATGGAGAAGAAAATAAAGAAAATAAATATTTGCTTGAATTGCAAGAGCTATTAACAACTGTTAATGTGAATTTAAGGTATTATTTTAAATTTTTAAAAATATATATATTTTATTAAATATATTTTTATGTTTAGAGATGTTGAACAAGCTGTAAGTAGTTTAAATCCACCACCAGGAGCATTTCATTTAGCAAGTACTACATATCTTAGTCAAGAAACAACGCAAGAAAGACAAGCATTATATAGTACATTAGTTAATAGTTATAAATGGACAGATAAAGTTCATGAATATAGCAATGTTGCTCAATCAATACTTAGTCAAAATTCTTTAAAAAGATCATATAATACAACTAGCAGAGCAAAAAGAGGTAGAATTCAAACAAGTAATCATAATGTTCCTCAACAGTAAGTTGTATTATTATAATATTAGAAATTATAATTTTTTATGTATGTATCAATATCAATTATGAATCAATATCAATAAGTTACTTATTATTAATATACATTTTTTTTGTAGGCAAGTAGATTCTTTAATAGCCACATTTGATAGACTTTTTAGTGATATGACAGTATCTGTATCTCGACCATTTGCTTCAAATGCAGTATTACATGTTACACTAGGACATGTTTTGAAAGGAGTTATAGCATTTAAAGGTTTAATGATTGAATGGGTAGTAGTTAAAGGTTATGGAGAAACTATGGATTTATGGACAGAATCTAGACATAAAGTTTTTCGAAAAGTAACAGAAAATGCTCATGCTGCAATGTTACATTTTTATTCTCCTACATTACCTGAATTAGCTGTTCGATCATTTATGGTAAGAAAGTATGAACACTTTGAATAATATACATCATAGAATATACATTATATCTTAAAGATTTAACTGATTATATATTTTTTTATTTTATAGACTTGGTTTTATAGTTTGAATAATTTATTTAGTGATCCATGTAAGCGTTGTGGTTTACATTTACATAGTGCTTTACCTCCAACATGGAGAGATTTTCGAACTTTGGAACCCTATCATCAAGAATGTAAACCATAAGTATTTATAGAAAAATTTTATAAATTGTATAAAATAATATTAAATATTATACTTTCATTCTTTTATAAAATGTATTTAATTAAATATAAAAAAAATCTATAAAAATGGAAATTCATAAAATCTATAAAAAAATATGATAAATATTTATATACTTCTTCTTGTTTAAATAAATAAAAGAACAATGATATTACTTAGTAAATATTTTTATTTATAGATTTTAAAAGATGTGTGTATGATCTTCCACTTAAATTTATCTGTTCAGCTTAAATACATTAATCATAAGTAATTAAAATATCATAGACAAGTGCTACGCATATATACAATTGCAAATAAAACCATGTTTGCAATATTACATATTTGCGTTTATTATTTACTAATACAAACTTGAAATTATATAAATTAAAAACAAAATGAAAAAAATATGAAATGATTTCTTTTTAAAAAAATATATATAAAATTTGATACATAAAATAAATAGTTTGAACAAATTCGATGATAATAAATTGTTTATAAATTCTAAAAATTTTTTTTTTTTAAATTAAATTTTAATTTTTTATTTCATTGAATACTTTTAACATATTTTAACTAAAATATAATATAAATAAGTACAGTCTTCTTCGTAAAATAAATGTTAAAAAGAATTATATCAATAAAAAATAAAATTTCTACAAGATAAAATACTTATTTTTTGTGTCAAGATTTACATATAATATAAAAATGAACAGACATAAATTTTTCTTGTTTGGAATATAATAGTTTTGCAATCGATGGTTTTTTTCTTTATCTGTATCCTACATATGTATATCATTCTTAATATTATTACATGCTATTTAGTTTTACGTAACTCTAATTAATATTATTTAAATATAATTATATAAGTACTTTTCACATAACTGTACACATTCACATTTGGAATATTGGTGCTCTCTGTGGAGCACAAGTCGTTTAAGTGGCAGTGAACTTATTTTACAAATCGTTATTCTGATCACTTTGTTGGACTGTTCCAATTTTTTCTTTTCTCATCTTTCTTTAAGGCTTTATAAATGTTGCAATATTCAGTGAATTTAATATCATATCATTGATTCGAAACTATATATGCAATCATAACTGATTTTTTTTTATCAAAGTCATGATAAGTGCGGAATAGGTCCTCGCATAAAGATTTGCCGTTCATATATGTATATGTATATTTATATATGCATAATATTACAGCTTTAGAAACGAGTTATTTATTTATTATATCATGTAAATGAATTATAATGAAATTGATTTTTTGGTACGAAGAAGTGTTTTCTTTTTAAAACACTTTAAACACGTACACATTATTTTAGACCTTCAAAAACAAGAGAAATGTCTCATGTTTTATAATTTTATATTCATATGTATATGTGGCATAACTGTATCTCATTGTTATATTTATCTAATGACATTAATTATAATTTTCATTGTGACGAAAGTAGAAAAATCGTTCATAGATTATCTTTTATTTCTTTTTTAGATGTAGATAATTTTGTGTTTGCTTCGAAATATTCAATGAACATGTATCACAGCATGCCTTTTCTCGAGAGGATTAATAAAGAAATATGATTCAAATTTCTATAACTTATTTAGTTAATTCTGAATTTATATATATATATATATATATATATATATATATATATATATATATATAACAGTTTAAGATAATTTCTGTCACTAATTTAAATATAGATTAACAAATTTCAAGATGTGAAAAGTAAATCTGTATATCATAAAATAATTTTTCTAATACGATTCAATTTTTTTTCAAATTCGACTCGTTAACTTCATTTGTTCAGATGTGTAATTATTTTCGAGTCGAAATAATTGCAACTACTGGTATATATAATTATTGTGTTTAAGCTTGTAAGGATTTTAAAAAATGGATATGCTACCAGCACTCGGTCCGCGATTATTGTACAACCATAACACGAGTGAGAAACAGTTCATTTCTGTTCAACATACATATAAGTACGATATTAACGAAGTTTATGATCGTTATCATTAGTCTGTAACATTATGCTACTATAAACTAGTAGCTATGTACGTATGAATGTATAATTCTATCCTAAGTATTCATAATTAATACTTGGAATTCTGATAATACTCTAATGCAAGGAAATCTACTTTAGCATATTTTCAGTTCAATAGCTTTATTGCCTTTCTCACTGATTCTGTATGATTTGGACAGCTTATAATTAAAAGTTTTTTCTTTATCTTGTCATATTTTTTTTTTCTCGTTAAATTATAATATACGATTTATACCGCACACGATGTTATTTATTTATTTTTTCTTTATTCTACTCTAGATATCATGTTGCGATTATACCGCAATAATTTAAATAGCAAACCGATTTGAGATTAATTTATTTATAAGCTAACGCGATCAGTATATTCTTTAGTGTTACTTTATTATTCTATTTGTGAACCTATTTTCAGAACTAAAAGTAATTTATTCAAAATCTAAATTCATTTAGACTTTTTAATCTGTAATGTAATGTATACGCATAAAATATCATAAAAAGCTGAAATAGTATAAATAACATTCTAATTTTTTTTTTTTTAATTAAAAATTGCGTCATTGCATAAAATCTATTTTTCAATATCCAATATAACTTTTAAAAAATGAAATTACGAAGGAAGTTCTCCAATAGAAAGAGAGCTTGAAACATTATATAATGCATTCGATTAATATTCACCTTAAGTAATCAGTTGTTTGTGTATCGGTATTGAGTATATCGCTCGAATGATGAATTAATTTTCATATAACGCTATTTTGAATAGGGAATTGAATATACTACATCGAATAGTATAGGATTATTATACATTTTCTTATATAACGACGTAATAAGTATCGTAGAAGTATACAGTATGTACATATATATACATATAAAGGAAATTTTTCTCAAAGAATTTACATAACATCAAATGACGTGCATTTTGGTGTTATTAAAACATTAATGACAAAAGGTAGTAAGAAAAGGCATGCCTCTAGATGTACGAGGTATTATAGCGTTATAGTTCAAACGAAAGGGTTCGACATTTCGTGCAAAATTTATATATCTAATATTAAAATTGCCATTTTTAAAATCTCTTAATTAAAGTTTAATTTGCAATTTAATTTTCGTATTAATATTAATCTTAATTTATAAAACATTTGTATAAGTTTTATCTATTTAAAATCCTAAAACAATCCACTATCGAAATAAATTTGCGTATACGCATAATTCAAAGCTTACTGATCGTAATAACTAACACCCATTCGTTTGTAGCACTGTGTCCCCGTACTTTTATAAGATAAAACGAGTTGTAAATATTGTTTTTATGAGGCACCATATAAGAATGACGTTATCGTAATTAACGTCTTTAACATTGCGATTGTTAAAGCGATAGACTGAATCTATCTTTCAGTTTAATGTTGATTGAATAATAATTTGGTCGATTCCAGATTCGAAATTTGTTCCTAACTTCAGTCATAAAATTCATTAAATTCAATTTATCAATAAACATATAATCCACAATCATAGTACAGTGCAATGACTTATAAAGATAACAATAATATAAAATGACATATAATTTCAATAAATTCTATGAAATTAACGATATAAAAGTGAAGTATATAGATATACACCTCTTTTCTTCTGGGGTTTCGTTAAACGATTCGTCGCATCTAGCAATTATATGTTCTATTATTTTCTTCGATGTCGCACAAAGTTCACATACTTTTTAATGATCACGATTCAACTTCTTATGCATTTTCTTTGTTTTTTTTTTTATCTTTTTTTCAAACATATGTCTAGGCACAATCACTTTCGCAACATTTCATTAGATTTTTTCTCAAAGATTCTCGTTCTTAATTCATTTCTTTTTTTTTTTTATTTTTGGTTTGACACGAAAAAGATTTGCGTGTCATATCGAACGCTGTAATTGTGATTTATCTATCGAAACCGTATCGAAAAATCTGCAAACCATCAACAAGTCTTTTTGCCATTACAACCACTCGTTTACAACACTGTTGTTATTCTATTTGTTCAGAAAATTGTAATTGCTAAGTTCTGCGAAACTAAGAACGTTTCTTATGTTTAAATATTCATTCGTGAAGATAACCTTACATACGACGTTCGTATTACGAACATACTGAATTGAATCAGGCCGCGCTAAGAAACGTTCGCAATTGACTTCATTCTATTCAGTATTCAAATATAATCAACAAGTGATTCAATCATTGAATTAGGCATGATTGCACGATACATTATTCTCAAAATTCTCCGTGACACTCAAACCAATAGTGGTTGCGTTCACTGCTCGACGTAAACTGTTCCGCAAGAAAGCCGCGCAGGCCTTGCTCCTCTCCGTGATGATCTCGTACAGTTGATTTTCCAATGTGAGGCTGTTGGTGGTGAGCAGTAGCGGCAGTGGAATTGACGCGTTCATGATCACTAGATTACCAATATTAAGAGGAGCTGTTTCCCATTGTCAGACACCGCTGTTCGGAAAGCGTGGCGGGGGAAGCGGGGGCGGTGATCTCTCCGGTTGAGCGGGTGCGTCGGAAGATCGCTCTGATCCAGCTGCAAACACAACTGTTCACCCAGATTAATCAGATGCACATTTTCAATACGTATTTTCAATACTTGTTACACTACTCTTCGCATTCATCTACTTAAACCGTTTCAATTTAGATAGACGACAAATAGCACAAGCTTCTACGATTCTTGTAGAAAAATTGTTAAAAAAAAATTGAACTGTATTTTTAATAATGTGATTTTGAGTTAATTGAATAATTAAATTTAAATTTTTTCTTTATATCGAGATTTTCAATTTATATCGAAATTGAATAATCGCACTATTATAAAATTTTATTCTACTATATTTTTTTCTGATTGTGAATAGAATATTATTTTATCCACAATTGTTTTAAAATGATTTTGATGAATTGGTATACGAATATATTTATAAAAAGATTGTAAAAAATTATTTGGTTTATGATAAATAGTGTTAAATATAAATAGTATCTATTTAAAATATGACGAATGTATAAATCTATATTTGTAATCTGTATTTTATAAAATGTAAATTTGTATAAATTTTTGTTTTACATAATATTATATATTTTTTTATTTTGAAATTTAAAATGTAGAAATTTCCTTTTTTTTATTACTTAATATTATATTTGAATTATACATAATACTATTATTTTCATATTAAAAGGTTAAATTAGTCAACAGCATCCTGAAAATATCATAAAAAGATTTGAAAAATGATAAAATATAATTTTATTCTTAATTCAGTCAGTTATTTTTAAATCTGAAAGTATTATCAAATAATATTAAAAAAGAACATATATATATAAACTTTTAAATATTACAAGCATTGTGTAATGCATTTATAAATAATTATTTTGTTTGTAATAAATATATTGTAATAATATTTTTTTAAAATATTATTTGTATCCATCTAATAATTATGTTTGAAAGACTTATACATAATTCTAAGAATTAGCATAGATATATGCATATTATTATTTATTTTGGTTAAATTGTTTAATAAATAGAATTAGTTTCTATGATATCTTATTTTTTAGCATTTCATCAAGTAAAAAAATAAACTTAAGAATGGCAATATTTTGAAATAAAAAATGCACAAGATTGATATTTACTATTCATAACTTCTTTTTTCTTGTTTTTTAATCTAAATGAAGTAAATTACATTCATGCGGACATGCCCATTACACCATTCATGCTTCAATTGCAATAGTATTGAAAAAGTTGGTTTTGCAGCTTCATATAAAAAATAATGATAATGTTATATTATTTGTTTTTTTTAAATCTTATAAGTTTAACATTCATATGACTCCTCACTCTTTCATATTTTTACATTTCTTAAATCGATTTATGGAGACCATATGTGTAATGTAAGATCCTTAATGGCCTACCTCCATATAAACTACTACAAAGGCCAGTGTTAATAGCGCATAATACATGTATACTCTTAGAATGGAAATAGAAATGAAGCCAATATATCTACTAGTTTTATTTATAAGAATTATAGGAATATATTAAAATTGACTAGAATCAGATTGTATATAGGATAACAGATTATCATACTGCACACAGATGACAGAAGAGAGACATGTAATATATATATATATATATATACAGAGTTCCTATATAACTAGACATAATTATATTTTCAAAATTATTAAAGACAGAAAAAAATATTGAGGGAATAAAATCAAATGATATGTTCTATATATCTACTATCTACTTATTCATTCTTGTTAACATTAATATATTTGTAAAATATAATTTCTATTGGAATACGTATTCTGTTTAATTTTTATTCATTCAATTGATTATATATTTTGGAATTCAATTTATTTCATTAAATGCTTCATTTAAGAAACTTGTGAAGTGATATGTAAAAATCAATGAAAAAAAAAATGATAAAATTTCAATAATACTGTATATTTATTCAGACATGTCAATCCAAGATTAAAAATTTCTATTGCATTTTAACTATTACATTCAACAATATTTTCTATTTTTAAAAAGTGATTTATTAATTTTTTTATACAATTCAAAATATGATGAGCAACTTCAAATGAAAAATTAATTATTTCTAGGATGCTCTGATACATAATATCAAAAGAGTAGAATTACTTAAAATGAAAAGTATTTGAATCATTTGAATCAATCAAAATCAATATGTATTTGACTATTCTTAGATTCTTTTTTAAATTTTAAAATATTTAAATTGCTTAAAAAATTAAAATACTGTGATAGAAACAATGAAAGTGAAAAGTAAGTGACATGATAAATTCGAATGAAAAATATATAAAATGCTTTGTATGTATATTTAAAGAAAAGATTATTTTAATGTGGAAATGCATAAAAATTACTGATACATAGAACATGTAACAGATATTTAATTTTGTTCTCTGATAATTTTTTCTTTCTCTAATACTTTATAATTTCACCCAGTAGTATGGAACACTCTGTATAATATGTATAAATTATAGAGCTTATAACATTGAGAGTTTCTTGAACTCTGAAAGATAAAAAAATTATAGAAAAGTACATATCTATTCCTATTCAACAATATTTTTTAATATTTATAATATCTATTTATAAATCATTTGACATACGTGGTGAATTTAGTCAAGTTCATAAGCTCTATAAATGAAAATATTTCAACTATTCAATTTTTAATTGAGTTTAAATGGTGTGAGTGTTTGGCTGAAGCAGTGAGAGTCATGAAAAGCTAAAATAGAACTATGATCAATGAAATGCAAATAGTTACATAAAGTGAAAATGAGTTTGAGATAATTAAAATTTAATAATGATTTTTCCTGGAAAAAGAGGGCATCGTATAATAATAAATTGAACTTCAAACAAATTTTTTTACGAGATACATTGCTATGATTTGTATGAATAAATTTCTAATGAATTCTTTAAAATAATAAAAGATGAATAATTAGAAACGAACAATTGGAAAATGGACATTTACAAAAAATATTGATGTTGAATTAAATTTTAACTTCTAATGTCTTATATATGTATATATATATAATACATTTGTAATCAATGATATATGATTAAAATAATCTCTTATCATTTACAGAATTATATTCGATTGCACCCCTCTCTAATTTTTGCTATTGTCAACATAAAAATATAGGTAGTGTGATATTGTTCTCTGCTAGGACCACTTGTATATCTTGTAGTAGCGAAGCAGCAATGTAATTTTGATTTCATATAATCAGCACTTTGATTCCTCTGCACTTTTGAATCATACTGAAAGCAGAAAAATAATAGTCGCAAATAAATTTGAAACGAATGTATCACAATGAAACTACAAATAAATAAAAATTACGAACATACATAGATGGCATTATGTCATGCACAATGAGAGGTAGATGGAATAAGCGACAAGTGACAAACAATTCTTTGAAAATTAATAATTTAAATTTAAATAAATTAATAACGTAATTATTCCATATGTGATTTTTACTAAATAAAACATATATAATAATGATATTTTTATCGTGATTTATATAAGTATCAATTATTGAAGGAAAAAAAATAAATAAATAAAAGAATTGAAAGAATTATTTGTCGTATAAAGACGGAAATGGCTATATGATGACAGATGTTTGTGGACGATTTTGGTCAGGTTTTTAAGCCTTACATGAATCAGGATGTGGCTTCTCCTCGGCCACCATCAGGGCTGCACTCTCTGCTGGCGGTATGTGTCCCTCTAATGCATTCACACAGTTTAGCATGCTCCTGCAAAACATCACGCGACTTGTCCAAGTTTCCGCTTCTTGATACATGTCTATTGAATCTTTCCTTCCCTTATTATATTCCACATCTTCGTCGAGGGCATCGATTTAACATGCACCGACATCGTAGGACCATGGGGAAACAGTATCGCGGCTTATCAACTTAAGTACTCGTCAACGTAAGTAATACATATCCGTTTTTTTTATTTTTTATTCTATCCTAATTGACCTGGATTTAAAAATTTTCGATTTGTGATGATGTATCCCGGCTTATAACACTACTACTATTATAATATATTGTTTTGTATTTGATTTTGTTCTGTGGCACGTTAATAACAATAACAAAAGCTACCATTAGTCGAACTTTAATTTTGCCTATTTTTTTTGTTCACACAATTCGCTTCACACAGCTAAAGTAAAAGATAAACTTTCGTTACTTGGATTTATTCCGATTTTCTTTCTTTCCTTTCTTTCTTTCTTTTTTTTTTTTTCTGTCTCGTCTCAAAAGAAATGATAATTCATTTCACAGTTTCTAGCCTTGTAGGATTTCAGTGGTTCACTGGCCTGTGTAGTAGACTTCAAAAAGTGTACGTATCGCTTGCTATAATTATCGAATAATTTCAACTATTTTTGACTACTTCGCTTTCTTATCGAACGGGAGTTTCGCGGGATCGCGGTTAACCATAAAAAAAAAAACGACAGATGAATGCACACGCTGCGCAGAGATACTTCGATCTCTTCTCAGCGTACACTGAATATTTCTTAATTGACTTTTCCTGCAAGGTGAATGGAAATTAGGTCAAAAAAGTTAATTTGACCAAAGTTGAAAAAAGAAAAAAGAAAAAAAAAAGAAAAAGAAAGAAAAATAAAAACTCGAGGTCGTCCATGTATACGAGTGAAGAAGAAAACTAAAACCGGTAATTAAATAAACAAACAGATTTATTTTACAACATAGAATATATGTGTATATATATATATTTATATATATATATATTGTATGTATATGATCTTATCGGTGATGCCGAAATATTCGTTCATTAATATAATATATACTATAGTAACGAATGTTTCCAAAAAGTATTTTTTTTTCTTTTTTTTTTCCTATTTTTTTTTTTTTATATATATATATATATCTTTTAGTCTTTAAACTTGTATGTATATCAGTGATATATAATGATATCTTATAGCAGTTTGTGTGCTACGAGTATGCTAAATCGTTGCCAATAACAATTATTCCATTAGATCGACCGGAGATACGAGAATCTATAGTGGTCTTCGATATTCGATTAAAATCGTTCTTAATTATCAGTATTTTTTTTTTTGTTTTTTTTTATTCGTTCATTTATTTATTTATTTATTTATTTTTTTTATGGTTTGTCAGTAGCATGGGTATGGTTGGCAGTGGTGGCGTCAGATAGGACGGTCTCCTTGCTAGAGTTAGTGGCGAGCTCCTCTTCCCTGCAATATAATAACGTTACATGGCCAACGAGCCTCGAATCGTTTTTATGTTTCGATTTTGAGAGAGAAAATCGTAGTTTTTTTCGCGCCGTTTAACAAGGAAACTGTTTCATTGTCAAGAAACGTGTGCGCGCGATTGATAATGGATCGAGAAAATAAGAAAAGGGGGAGGGGGATCGTTGGAGATTCCCCAAATACCGTGGTAATTGTCACCGTTCGGAACATCCGTTTTCGAGATTTATCAAGCGGCTGTTATAATAATCTGTGTCGGCTGTGTCATCTGACGATAATATTTGATTAAAAATGACCCATTTTATTTACGTATGTGGATGTAAATTATCTATATCTTCAACGTGAAAATGAATGATAAAATTTTTCCGTTTTTTCTTTTTTTTTTTTCAAAGAAAAAGAGAATTTTGTATTGCATCTTTAGGTAGGAATATTCGTATTTCAATTACAATTAAATAATTCCTAGTGTTGTTGAAATCCCAATCTCGTTCGAAAGAGAAGACTGGTTTTTTTCTCAATAGGAATCATCTATTTGTATTTATTTAATTTTATTTATCTCTTTTTTTACGTACATTAAATGTACAGCTTGCTCGAAATTTTGTAATTGTAATCGTTGAAAATGTTAATGCATGGATTATGGATATATCGAGTGTACAAGCTGTAAAAAAAAAAAGGTATACATATTTTTTTATGAAACTTATTCACGCGATTATGCCTTATATCGTTCATCATGATTTACCTAAATAGTTTATATAAATATAAATAGATATGTATATATATATATATATGTATGTATATGTATAATAATAATGATCACATAAATGCGGTTTACTGACACAATAAAAGTCAAACATACACAATCATAAATTGATAAGTAGCACTCATTCGATCATAAAAGACAAGAAGAAAATGGCTTTTTATACTAATTCTATGTCGTTTATCAACTAGCGTAACGGCTGTTATGTTAAAGAACAAATTTAATTAAAATTCCACTAAATCATAAGCAACCACAGACTGACTATCGATTAGAGTTCATTCATGTATGTATATATGTATATAAAAGCTGTTAACGATTCATCGAATGTTTCGGCAAAACCTTTCTTCAGCGTAATTTATAATAAAAAAAAAAAAAAAAACAAAGAGGATGAATGTAAAGGAAAAAAAAAAAAAGAAAGAAAGAAGAAAAGAAGAAAAAAAAAAATATAATTGCGTAGCTTGCGAGTTTATCAAGAGCTGCACTGATCAGACAAGGGAACGTGAACGTAAAATAATTATTTTCACGCTTCACGTTAACATTTCCCTTCTTTTTTTCTCTCTCGTATTAATTTTCAATTACTTTCTTTTTTTTTTTTTTTTTTTTTTTTTACGTTTTGCGCGAACGATGGAGATAGAACAATAGATTATGCAAAGCGGCTCTTGCTGCGTTTGCCTATCGAAGTAAGAAAAATGTATCTATATATATATATATTTATCATATTTGTATACAACTCAGAAATCAGAATTTGTTACGGCAAAACATAGTAATAGTAAGCACTAACATGCAATCGCACAGTACAGCGCCATAAACTCGTGCCAACTATCGACATGAAAATTATTCCAAGACTGATCTGTCGTCGAACATTTATATTCTGGGTATTGATAGACTAAAAAAGGAGCATGCTGTAAAAAATACAAGGCTCCAAGAAGGGTATCAAATAAGTAAGTAGTCGGGGCTGTTATGTATATAGCAAATAGCCTTGTCAACAATTAATTTGTAGTATTTTTGCGCTTCATTTTTTTTTTTTTTTTTATTCAATCTTTCTATTGCGGCGAGAAAAGCGTTTTTTATATATTAATCACATAATAGCCCTGAAGAACTATTAGAAACTGTGAAATGTATCTTCGCAAAAAAGAAAAACGAAAAAGAAAAAAAGAAACAAGAAAAAAAAAAAAGAAAAAAGAAAAGAAAAAGAAAAGAAAAATTATTAACTCGTCGTAAATCGAGATTTATTCATGCAATCTATACGTTCTTCTCGTCTTTACGATTAATATAATAGCCTGACTGAGTAGCGCATGAGATGGAAACTCACATGAGCTGATAAGTAGTAAGTAAAGATGTTTCAACATGCCAGGCTGTTAGACCGAAGTTAATGATGGTCACTTAAAAATAGGCAGGGGCAGGATTATTTTTCGCTTGCAGAAGCAATGATCGAGGGGAGGGAGGGGCTAAATTGAGCTCGAATTCGATCACACATCAAAAATCTCACCTTCGTGGAAAGAAAAAAAAAAAAAATATTATAACAAATATAATATAGATAATATAGATAATTATGCGGATAAGATAGATATTATATAAAATGGAAGTTTGGCGGGAGAATGAAAGAAATAATGGATGTAAATGATTTGCTAAAAAATAATCCTTTCTTTAAAGACGACTAGTGGTGTCTTTGGTAATCTGATTTGCTCATGCAGTTAAATAATAATCTTTAGAAATTCATATATATATATATTATATTGTAACAAAGCCACCACAGTAACAAGGGAATTTTATTTTCTGTGACTCACCCATAAAGTCTGCTGTCCCGCAAGCTGCTCCTGCTCCAAATAACATAGAAAGCACAATTACGATATCATGTAGAACGTAATTTTCATTTGTGTGAAGGAAAAAAAAAAAAAAAAAAGAAGAAGAAGAAGAAGAAGAAAAGAAAAGAAAAAAAAAAGTACGGAAGTTTCAGAACTTAAAGAATTTACCAGAACCATTAAATAACGATTTATTGAAATAATACATATACAATATAGCTAAACAAATAAATATAATAATAATAATAATAATAATAATAATAATATCCATTTTGGCCTTGGGAAAATACGAATAACAATAAAAACTATAAAAGCTTCAAGCCTCAGCACGTTTTTTACAAATGAATGTCCATAATAATAATAATATACGGAAATCTCAAATGAACAATGGTGAAGGTAAAACAAATCGATCGTAGTTTCGATCATATTAAAAAAAGAAAAAAAGAAAAATTAATTTATTTCAATTTACTTGTTAAATTTTAACCATTATATCATATATGTATATATTTATACGCAGCAACAACAATGATGAGAAGAAAAATCATTAGATAGATTTTAATGTCAATCAATCGAGAACGGAAAAAGAAATTTCATTCCTACAAAGAAGAGAATTGCACGAATCTACGAAAACAATGTTGTACCTTCTTCTATATATGTATATATATATTATATATATATATATAATTACAAGAAAGACTTTGTTCGGTTATTATTGCCGAGATAATTCTTTTTTTTCTTTTTCTTTTTTTTTTTTTCGACAATGACTACCATGATATGAATAATAAACTGTTACAACCATGCGACAACAATCACCATGAATCATTTTTCATGATATTATTATACACATATATTATAATCTCAAAAACTGATATACTTTCTCTACGAATATTACGGAATTAAAAAGATCTCGTTTCGTTCTTTTATATCGAATCTCGAAACTTTATTATTATACAACTGTTCCCAATTGTGAGTTTTCAAGTATTTAATCTCGAACAGAGAAACGCTCTCGGTTCACGTAACACGCGAAGAAATTTCGAAAAAATGATTATTCGATCCTCTCTCTTTCTTACACCGGATACAATTAACAATTAACGTAAATACGCGTACGAGTCGATTGATTATTTTTGAAATATATATATATATATATATATTTCTCTCGAAAAATCGAACGAACTTTTTTATCACAGTTGAATATTCGTATTATAGCCTCGATTAGGCGGCAATATACACACGGCGTGGTGCGGCATTAATTTTAATCCAAATTGATCGATCCCCGTTTTATCATTACAGGGTAACGCATTTGTAATTTCATGCCTCAACTACATAATGCATATGAAAGTAATATTAAAGAAATTGTACTACTACTGATATGCTTGATATAATAATAATAATGATGATTATGATGATGATAATAATAATAGCAATAATAACGGTAAAGTCGACAGGTATTGTTGTATAGTAATTGTAGCTTGAAAGAAGCTCTTACAGAGTTCTTTAAGTGTTCGATATATATAATGCGTGCAACATCGTGATTCGATTCGTTTTGAAGATAATTTGCTGCGCTCGTTTCCCTTTTTCCCCTCTTTTTTTTTTCTTTTCTTTTCTTTTCTTTTTTTTTTTTTCTTTTTCCCCTCGTCAAACAAACACGTTATGCTAACTACTCGATTAATCGTATGTACATGTTAATTATTCGTCTACTTTTCGCACGATGAATCGTTCTTATTAATATTATATCGATTTGTTGGATAAATTAATAATGCGTGCATTTCCTAAGCCTTTTTTTCTTCGCAAGAATTAAATTTTTCTTTTCTCTCTCTCTCTCTCTCTCTCTCCCTCTCTTTCATTCCTTCTCCTTGCACTTTTCCTTCGATTCGAACGTAACAATTCAGAGATTCACGCGATTTTCGATGTGATACACTACTTGATGACTCATTTGTAAAATATAGACGGGCGGATGTGTGGACGGATATGATACAACAATTATATTATGCATCGAATATTTTCACAGAAACTTGCGAAACTTAATAATTCTTTCCGCGTTTTCATCAATTTCAACAATCGACATTAACACGTTGTTTATAAAAAAAAAACATGGATACAAAGTCTCTTGATTTCAAACTCTTTCCGCACTTTTTCATCAGACAACAAAATCAAAACGAAAGAAACGAACAAGCTTTGCCTTTTGGACAGATAGCAATTAGATATACAATGTACAGAATAATACGTATATACGTGTGAAGAAAAATCGATGGATCAACAGCGAAAAGAAAAAGGGGGGAGAGCTGCGGAAGGAGGGAGGCGGGGAGCTTGAGAACCGAAGATTATCTATCTAATGATTTGCTATACGTATTGGGAATGGTGTTAAGTGGCTTATTTATTGCGTACCTGTCGTTACCATGCCTGAATAAAGCTAGAATTTCTTCGAATGTTTTATTCTTGGTCTCAGGAACCTGCTTGTACGTGAAGATCCAGAAGATGGCTAGGAATGCACTGAATGGTAGGAACGTGTAGTTTTCAAGGCTAGTCTGCAACACATGAAAACATGGGGATCAAATAGGGAATATCAATATCTGCTCGTCCTTCTGTTTGAAATCCTTTTTATTGCCTCTGTCCTGTACAAGTATTCTTTCCAAGAGCTTTAACCTTTAAACGAAATATTTTAATTCTAATATTTAACCTTAATTAAAAAAACATAATGTATAAAATGTATAAATTGAGAGGGAAGTTTGTATTATAATATCTCACCTTCATACTTGGAAAACCGATGCCAACCACAAAATTAGCTATCCAATTGACGAGGACCGCGATGGACATGGCCGCAGGTCTGGGGCCTTGCGAGAACAGTTCGGCCGTGATCATCCACGGGATGGAGCCGGGGCCCACGGCAAAAAATACGACGAAAAAGAGCGTCGAGACGACCGACAGATAAGACATCCAGTCAATCATTTCCTGCACATAACCGAAAAACTCCTATCAGGCAGTAGAATCGTGTTCTTCTTTCCTGAGCAGCCGGAGGAGTTCTCTCTCAGGAGGAAATTAATCGTAAACACCTATGGAACTCAAACAAATAATAATAAACTGAATAAAATATACGGCATGCGATTATGTGCAGCTCAACCCTGTGTTCGAGGCGATGATGCGATTGCGACAATGCGTAAAACAGTGCTCTTTTGTTATATATATATATGTACAATAACACCCTTCTGTTGTTATATATAAGCGTTCAAGCGATATGACTGGCCATATTGTATCTAAGGAATAACCAGGATACGATTCTCTAGAGACCTCAGATAAATTAAGTGTCTGAGTGTAAGAAAGATACAATACAATACACGTTTGGTTATAGTTATCGCGAGGTTTGATTCACTTTTGTGGCTCTTTTGAACGGATTACACCATGTGTATTACACGACTTTGTAGTTAAAGTAACGTTGAGAGAAAAAAGCAATAGTGCCACACTATATATATACAGAAATGAGTTTATTCTCATAATTGTAAATTGAATAGAGAGATTAGAAGATTGTCATTGATTTCAATTACAAGACAACAAGGTGACAGGTTTGAGCCGGAATATAGACTAATAAAAAAAGGGAGTAAATGTCTCCTCCAGGCAGTCACGAAAGAGGTCGTTAATGAAAAAGGGAGGGGATGGGAGAAGGATGGTGACAAGGTTTCAAAAAAAGCACAATTATTAAAGCCTAAGCAAATAAATAAAACTGCATGCATCTTACTTGGATACTTTGACACATCAATATTTTTCAAAAAAAAAAAAAAATATTCTTTAATTTCAAAAGTTTGTCTTTAATAATTATATTATTCGGTAAAATTATCAAAATGATATTATGATTTTCTCTTTTCTTATCTCTCACCAAAAATTGACGAGTCAAAACATAGAATATTAATGTAATCTCCTTTTCTAGAAGATGCAAATGAAAAATAACATGCAGGAGACAGGATAGATCTTACAAGTTACATGAATAATTGGGAGAAATTAAAATGAGATGTCGAATGCATATTTATATACGTTAAGTGGTGATAATTCTCACTGTCGTCGGTGCAGTGCTGCACTCCAGCTGTGAACAAAGTGTTAGATACACCTTTCGCCAAGGTGCATGAAGTGACAAAGCACAAAAAAGAGACAGCTATATACAATCCACGTTTTTTGTGGCGTAATTCAATTGTCCTGAGAGATTGTTGATTTCCATCAATTTTCTACGTTTCGGAAAAACGAACCTTTCTTCCTGATTAATTATTTCTTTTATGAGTTTTCTTAACGAGAATCGATTACTTTCTACTCGATTACTATCACAAAATACTTTCTATTCAATTAATAATTTAACGATAATTCTACCAGAGAATACCATTACTTTTTATCTCGACTTTCGATTATTAGAGGATCTTAAGACGACACAGTTTACTTGTTAAATAACATCGATATTACAATACGTAGCATAGTTGAAAAAGTCTTAAAAAATTTAAACTTACCTTTATGAGAAAAGAAATTGTGATGAATATTGAAAAGATAAACATGCCACCAAGACCGTATAAGTGCAATGTACGTCTTCCTGTCCTATCCATAAGAGGGATGGATACTAACGTCATAACAACCATAATGGAACCTATGCCAATGGTTGCAAACTTGGCACTCTCCTCTGTCAAACCAGAACTAGTATACAAATTTGTCGAATAGTAAAATACCTGAAACCAATTTCACGCTCTATTAAAAATCACTCGATGAATGGATGAATCGCGTTTAAGAATTTAAACGAGATCAAGTTCATCGTATCCCATTCCATTATAAAGCAGGTACACGGATGATTTATGATTCCACGCTACTTACAGCGTTAATGCCTGAAAGCTGTTGGGAAAGTTGCATAACCACACCGATGATAAGAGGTGCTCTCAAAGTTGGGCTACATATGAGCTCTGTCATCGATATTCTAGACTCGGCTTGTTGAGCTCGTTCTTCGGCTCTCATTTCTTCGATGTCTTCTTCCACTTGGTTACTGGCTCTCAACCTCCTCAAAGCTTTACGGGCTTCCTCCTCCCACTGTTTAGTAATGAGCAAATATCTAGAGCAAAGCATGGAAAAAAAAAGAGAGAAGCTGTAATCCTTGATAAAAATAGAACTAAAACACATGCTACTGAAATATTACTCTCTGAATGAAAAGTAAAGATAATTTGAAAGATATATCTCTCTTGATACAATTTATCATATATTGTGCTTCTACCTTGGAGATTCGGGGCAAACTGGAAGCAGCAATAACTGTAGAATGGCAGGGCAGATAGCTAGTAATAAGAGAACTGGCCAACCCTCGTCTGTTCCAAGGATTTGCTCGATGCCCAGCACCTGGGAGACCAGGAGGCCCACCGTAACAGCGAGCTGGTTCACCGTGCCTAGGCCGCCTCTCAGGTTCAGTGGTGCTATCTCCGATATGTACATGGGAACCAACGAGGTGTTTAAGCCACAATTGACACCGATGATGAACCGTCCAAAGAATAACATTTCATACGAGTGAGCCATCTTTGTAAAACCCATCAGGCACCCCCCCACGATGCCCAGCACGTTGTTTAGCAGTAAGCCCCCCTTTCTGTCGGTCAAATCAAAAGAAAAGAAAAGAAAGAAAATGAGTATAATAGAGATATAATTAATATATTCGTCGAATCGTCTGATTACCTGATCACAATAAATTTATGCACACGCGTCTGATTAATCGATCGATGTATAAATATATCATATATGCTCGATGAATACTGTCTGGCGCTCAAGGAAGCCAAATTACTTGCAAATGGAATGGAAACATTTTCGTACAAACCTGCCAAATCTGTTGGCAATTATCCCTCCGCTAAAACCGCCTAGCATACCACCAATCGCAAATATGCTCACGGCCACGGAATACAATCTCTTCACGTAATCGTCTGAAATGTCCTCCCCGTATCTATCCTTGTACACATCTTTCATGAAATTTTCAATGTTCTGAAATGAGTAAAAATCATTGTATTGGATAGATACAAATCCTTTATTTTATATTATTTTAAAAAATGGAGAATTATTCTCGAATCGTTTCGAATGACAACAATCCGGTTTCGTTTCGTTTAGTTGAAATTTTTAAACGTTTTATTGTTTAAAAAAAAATAAAATAAAATAAAAGGACGTACCACTTCCGGCGCGTTAATAACCCCAGTGTTGTATCCAAACTGCAACATTCCTAAAACTGCTGCCAGTATTGCATACGACAGGAAAAGTGTTAGCCCCTGAAATCATCGAACAGTATGTTATTGAATATCGGAAAGTTTACAAAAAAAAAAAAGAGAAAAAAATATTTCATTCAACAAAAAATTCAAAACAATAATTCGTACTTGAAATAAAAATAATCGATGAACGCATATTCTACTGAAAATAAATAAAATAATCAAATACAAAGGCAAATTGGATTGAAATAACGATAAAGGATGAAATAAAACTACGCCATAAACAATGTCATAATGATTTATTAAAAAATACTTTTTATCATTCTGCTATAAAATCATCGTGCATAAGTACAAGTACGAGATGCATATGAAAAAACCAAAACTGAACAATCTGTAATTAGTTAACAATCACGCAAAAAACTAAATACAATTATGATGATGATGATGATGATGATGATGATATCTCGATGATATTGATTTGAATTATTAATTTTATCGTGATATTGATTTATGATAATAATAATTGGTACAAATAAATAGCCATCGAAAGCGATACCGAGTTTCTTTCGGTGCGAAAAATAAAATAGCACGCTGAAAAAATTAAGAAATCTTTTCTGATCAAGTGGAGATCAAGCATCACCTGCTCCAAAAGTCTAAGTTTCCGTCGATGAGAATGTTCTTCTAGTCGATCCACGTATTCTCGTAATTCCTCTATCTCTTCTTTCACCTGCTGTACCGTATCTAGTTCGTGCTGCGTAACACATTAGGAAATACTATTTTAAAATATTAAAATTTCAACCATTTCAACCAAAAACTTAATACCGGTAATAATATTATACGAAACCGATATATTATTATTAAAATAAAAATAATTACCGGCGTTTCTTTCTATTTTCTATCATTCGTTCAAAGTAATTTCTTTCAAACTTTTCAACTCATCATCCTGCTTAATTAATTATTACTTATTTATTATAAATATGGACGATTTTAGAGATTATAGAATTTTATTACATACGTAAATCGATATCTGATTAAAGTTACGCGGATTTGAATTATTTCACAATCGAAACGGAAGTTTCATTCCAAATTTCGAAAAATTGATCAGCAACAAGATATCTCGAAAATGTATAATTTATAATTTTACTTTATATAATTGATACGTTAGAACGAAAATTTTTGTTTTCATTAGCGCAACAGATTTTTTTTTCTCTCTTCGAACAGGAAGTTACGTTCAACCTCGATTTATATTTTCACATTTTCTCTCGACACAGTCTTATCTTATCTTTGTTCTTTCATAGCTAGAGATATATGTATATAGATAGAAAAGGTGAGCCGGCGTAACGAGCGTAATAATATTACTAATTGTTTCAAGATTTCGAGCGAAGAAGCGATTCGATAACGCGTTGGAACGATGGAGTACCTTGATCGCGACCATGTCCCGTTTGACCTCGCTGACCTCGCTCTGGCAAGACTCTACGCTCTTGGTGAGCTCCTGCAGCTGCGTGCGGATCTCGCAGAGGGCGACGGTGGTCTCCAGCTGGCGGTCACCCCGCTGCAGCTCGTCCAGCTTGGCACTCAAGTTCATACTCATAACGCTGACCTGTTTCTGCAGACTGCCCACACACACATACCCTCACGTGAATCTCGCTGGCTCGCCCGGGAAAATAAATCGACATTGTCGAGCACATTGACACACTAGACACGATCAAGGCTAGCTATATGCCTAAGTCCCCTACCACAGAAGAGTCCAACTACCTCCGCGCGAAAACTGCCGAGCCTTCAGTAGCGTACGCTTACTCGATTATCCGGGATATCCGCTCTTTCGCTTTATTAATTTCTTTTACTACTATTTACATTATATTTTCTATTTTGTTCGTTATATATATATATATTCTTTTTTTTTTCACGCGTGGAGACAATGCGACATAAGGGAAAAAAAAGATATATGCTACTTTTGTATATACTTTATATATACTATATGTATACCGGGTGTATCGACGTACACCGCATGCTTCCTTCTCTCGTGCTTTAAAATCTCAGCGAGCCAGCGGTAGCTCGGCAGCTAAGGAAAAACGTTGGGTATACGAGTAGCGTGTAAACAGAGAGAGAGAGAGATATATATATATACAGACACATATATATATGTATTTTTATATATATACATATATTCATATTCTGCCTATGTATATACGGACATAGAAATATATATATATATATTATAAATTGGAAAATAGCACAACGTACAAACGCCACTAAAAGCACGTCTAAAACTGTGTGTGGGTGAGTGTCAAGGTGAGAAACAACTACTGTGATATATATATATTTAAATATATATATATATTTTATTTTATATATATACATATAATTGTCAGAGCTGTGCACATTAGATGGAAGTTTGTGAAAAGTGAGAGATGAAAACTATTTCTTTTTCCCCGTAACTAAGTAAGTAAGTAAGTAAGTAAGTAAATAAGTAAGTAAGTAAGTAAAGTTAGTGTATAAAATACGGCCCCGTGAATTTCGAATTTTTTTTCCCCGATAAAAAAAAAAGATCATCCTTTGCTCTTTGCATTCGTTCTTTTTTTTTTTTTTTTCCTTTTTCTTCACGAATATCACGATCGTTTTCCCCATAAATATATGAGACAGCTTCGGCACGCGCGAAGCGTGATATCTCTACTACTGACACGATGCGGGAATGTGCATAGAAGGTGGATAAGAAAATATGATTTCGATGCACGATTTTTTTTTTTTAATTTGAATTGTTGCATGTATACATGATATAAATAATATAACGAATAGATAATTAATGATGAACGATTAGAAATCTCTCGATCGAAGGAGATTTAGCAAACTTATCGATCGATGTGCACAGCCAAGCAGAAAGGTGGTTTTTTAATCAGGGATGAAATTAAAGAAGTGAAGGGAGGGGAGAAAAAAGAAAGAGACAGACAGACACAGAGAGATAGAGAAAGAGAGAGAGAAAAGAAAGATAACCTGTATAATAACGTGTATGTGATCGTGTGACAAAGAGAGTGAGAAAGAGAAAGAAAATTTACGCAAGGCATGTCGAGTGACAGGTGAATAGTGAAAAATGAATGAACACATGAGCCGTAGTGGAAGGAGAGAAAAAGAGAGAGAGAATGTATGTGACCCGGATGACAAAGTGAAAACCGAGAGAAAGAGAGAAAGAGAAAGAAATATTTTTAATTCAGAGAGGGATCAAAAGATACGTATAGGAGATAATAAAAAAAGAGGTTTAAATAGAAAATAAGCGAAGAAATGAAAATATAAGTAGACAGATAGATAGAGAGAGAGAGAGAGAGAGAGAGAGCAGTGATGATGTTGCCATGTACCTGGGAGGTAGGGAGACCATGGCTGTGTTCCGAAACTACAGTAGCCTCTATGCCTCCCCACTCACTCCTCTTGATTCAGTATTTCGTCTTATTCTCACAGATCTATTTGTTCTTTGCTTTGTTCACGACATATGTACGTACGTTGGATTATCCACCAAATCCAATCAATTGACTCTGAACGATTGCACAGCTTGTTGTCAAGTGGGTCCACAACCAAAGGTGGAGGGGTAACGTGTGGCGGGGGGTTTAAAGGCCGACGACGCCCGCCCCTGCCTCTTATCTCACTCACTCTGTAAAACTTTACCTAGTTTGGAAACACAGTCGTGGTTCAGTCAAAATTATGTCATATAATGGATATTATTCGCTCGAATTAGCCACGTGACGTCCAATTCATCAATATCAAGGACAAGGGTTCGTCACGTGTGAAGACGTTTCGTCTTTCTTTTTTTTTTTTTTTTTTTTTTTTCGTAATTTTTATTTTCCACAATTTTTTAATTTTTTTTTAAATTTTTTTCTCTCACGCATCGCCATGCGACGCGCCGCCAGCTTACTCACCCCTGCCTAGTCGCCCGCGTCCACAAGCGAGCTTGCAATTTGAATTGGGCCCATCACTTTAAATGCGAAACGATCGATCGGCAAAATAATTGACAAAAATTAGCAAATGATCTCAATGATATAGTGATATAAATAACAAGGAGGCACGCACACAAATAAGTGACAAAGATGGCACATCGAGGTAACGATATATATGAGTGTATCGATTAGAACGATGCCAAGGAAATGTATGATTGTATCTCTTGCCGCGTCGCTTGATACGGAGAACATATAACGAATTGTATTATATATACGCGTGATGCGATGATTTTTACATTCGTCTCGACGATGAACGAATCCCGTTTCGTTTTTGGCGTTCGAATTCCGTTTCTGAACACGCGGTGCTTCGCACACAGAAGGCGGACACAATGAGTCGAGACACAATGATCGGTGAGAAAACGGTCGTAATACCATTAACAACAACACAGTGCGCTCGTGCGTTTCAACAAACGTAAAAGTAGCCGTGCGCATTTCGCATCTCGCATATCGCCTCGTTTTCCTTTGTCCCGTTTCGATATTCTCCTGTTATCGTTTCGCAGTGCTGTTTGCGCACTTATTTGTGTACCCGACTTCCGAGAAAAGTGACATGACATCGAATGGAAATATGAGCAATCAGTGGTAAGCCTGCGAGCGCCGCAGCCAAAAAAAAAAAAAAAAGAGTTCATGTAAAAACCGTATAAAAAACGTATATCATCGGTGTCTCGATATTACTGTTTATGACCAAGGGTGTGTAGTATGTACAAGAATAGGACTAGAGCGAGTGTGATTTATGTATAAATGATAAATGGCACGGCACAAAGCCTTGCATTGCATTCTCTGATACATAAAGAGTCTATGTAAAATGATAAGCAGGGAAAACGTCTGTTTCTTTTACTTTTCTTTTTTTTTTTTTTTTTTTTCGTTTCTCCTTTTTTTTTTCTCTCTACTTTTATTTACTTATTTATTTATCTCGTTTCTTCTCTTTCTTTTCTATTTTTCTTTTTTTTTTCCGTTTTTCCTCTCCGTAAACTCAATCGGTGAACTCATAGGGTTGAAAACGAGGCACCGCCACTTAGGCCGGGAATTACCTGGATGCGTTTAGAGAATATCGAAAAGATTGTTGGACATTGAAAAGAACAATGTCTTGTGGAAAAGGTTCGTTGGATAGTAATTCTTGTCTACGAGAGAGTTTATGATCGATAAGTAAGTGCTATCGATTCGGGTACTTCGGGGCGAATAATAGAGAGCGAGAAGTGTTCTCTTAATTGGTATGCAAGTTTTTTAAGAGCTTATATACGTTATATTCTACTGAACTTAGCCGTGGCACTAAGCTAAAAATTACTTCGAAAGATTTTTTTTTATTTAAAAAAAAAAAAAAAAAAAAAGAAAGAAAGAAAAAGGAGTATAAATATTTGAAATATTGTCAAAATTCGATCAACTACGGTCGGAAAACGGCTTAGACGCAGGATTGCTAATTGTACTACTGTTTTGTATATGTAATCGCTGAAGAAACAAATAGAATAGATAGTAATTACATAATAATTCTATAACAAGAGCCTAAGAAAAAGATCACTACGAAATATTAATACAGGATCCTAGATAGGCGCTAAACTAGAAAATTAGACGGTAAAATTGTTTCGAGACATTCGTCGCCCGCAGGATTCGCCAAGATTCAAAAGTTCACGATCGAATTTAACAATGTATAATAAACTTTCTTTTCGCGAATTATCTTCGACCGAATATCCGAATATATCCTCCACGTTTTTCTTTTTCAAATATATATATTCAAATTATTCACGCTATTAAGAAGAGAGAGAAAGAGAAATATGTATATATATATTTAAATATATAAATCTATTTTAAATCTCGTTCGAATAATGGACGAATTAAAAAAGAAAAAACGTTTCATGTAAATCGATCGATCTTTTACGCCCGGTACATCCAAACAATCCAGATAATTCTCAAAGACGTCGGTGGCGACGCCCATGTAACAACGTCCCCTCGGCAAATGACTTGTATATTACGTGTATATCAATTACTTTTGAAAAACTGTAAAATTATCCTTTCCAGAGTGTCGCTCGATCGCGCGAAATTCGTACGCAACAATATTGAATAATAAGTATATCAAAATCGTGTGAATTGATAACCGCGTGTTATTAATTGATATCAAAAACAAAAAAAAAGACGCGTGGAGGTGTTTCTCGCAGAAAAAAAGGTATATAATAGTATATATATATATATATATATATATATATATAAAAGAGAGAGAGAGAGAGAGAGATTTATATATATATATATCGTGGGGTACGTCGTGGGAAACGTACCTTACAAGCAACTCCCGTAGAGTGGCTTCATCGTCCTCCTGTACCTCTTCCTGCGTCTCATTACTGAACGAGCCGCGGCTTGGGTGATGATGCTGGTGATGCCTACCGGTCGGCCTGCCGCCGGGCGGATACTGTCCGTGCAGCCCGTGGTGATGATGGTGATAATGACCGGTGTTGGTCGAGGCCGAGTGCAAATAGCGGGCGACGGTGCTGGTTGCACGCCCCCTGGTCAGCTTGAGGCCGGTGACAGGTGGCGGCAGTACGGCGCCTGTACCGGGCTCCACGTAACTTCTTCGTGAGGCATACTGCTCCTCCTCCACCCTGATGATGTCGCCCTGACGCCCGGTTGTCGGCGGCCGATCGGCCGATCTGCTGCGCGATCTCGCGCTAGTCCCAACACTTTTGCTCGCTTTCTTGCGACCGGTCGTGCCGGTATGCCCGCCTGAGGCGATTGATCTCTCGCTTCTCCCCTTCCCCTGCCTCCACCAGCTGCTACCGCCGACCTGTGCGCCAAAATCGAGCCTCCCCCTCCTCCCCCTTCCCCCTCCCCTCCCTCTTCCCCCGTCCTCCTCGTCCTCCTCCTCGTCCTCCTCCTCTTCCTCCTCCTCCTCCTCCTCCTCCTCCTCCTCGCCGACGGCGGCACCAGCCGGCCCTGGTTCCGTATCCTGGGACCCCGAAAGGCCCGAGATCTCTTCGTAGAGGCACTCCGAATCCGGGTCCGTCGACACTGCTGCGCTCTGCCACAACTGGTTTATTGGCTTGAAGCCGCGTGAATCGGCCATCGTTTGAGCTACACGCCAGGACACAGACACAGAGAGAAGAATTTATACAACACCGACATCATCATCTGTCCGATCATCATCAACGTCTTCCTCGGCTGTGTTGACTAAAGGCCACCACCCGATGCTGCGTTTCCGAGGTATACTAAGAGCAACGAGCGATAAATTTCTTTTTTGTTTTGTTCGTTTCTCGTTCATTGATTATTATTATTATTATTATTATTTTTTTTTTTCGTGTGCGTTTGATAATTTTCTTATGATAATATTCTAGATCGATTGATAGGAGCAAGCTTCGTTCTAGAGATATGTATATATATATATATATGCACAGCAACGGTACGTGGTGCGCCTAACGTGGTGTGTTTATCGTTCTTACTTTTTTTTTTTTTTTCTTATTCGTGTGAAAAGTGAATATCTTTGCGATCACGTTGTATACATTGTAAATCGTTTTGCGACATGATTAGATTTTTTTCTCGTCTTCTTTTTTTTTTTTTTTTTATATATATCATCATTATGCGGCACGCCTCGTTACAAGCGTGGTTACGAGTGCGCAAATGGTAATTCAGCCACGCAGAAAGCGGATTCAATTATATAACGAGACGAGGAAGAAGGAAAGAAACAAAGAAAATACTGTCTGACCGTGTGTGTTGGAAAAGCGACGGTGAACGTGTATGCGTGTTGACTCACGTTACCGCGTTCCCCGACAATTCGGTTTGACGTGCAGTCAGACCGCCGTAGGTCTGTATAGTATACAGTATCCAGTAACTGGTTCATTCGAAATTAATCAGAACGATTCTCGTGTCAATTCGGTGAAAGTCTGACGTAGTGGCCAGAACGAGGAGGCACGTTAATTAATTCACGCAAACTCGGCTCGTATCATCAGAGCCGGTGCACGAAAGTCAGGGCAACTTTTTTTCCTCGCTTTGCTCGCGGAGAATGTTCGCTCGCGAATCGTATAATCCGGATAAACGGATATGTTTTACGAATTCGGGAAAATTACACCGATTGCTAATTGGTTATTATTATTAATCGAAATGAAAATTTCCCCCCTTTCGGTATATAGATCGTTAAATAATATTAAAACGAGATAAGCGAGAAATTTCTTCTCGAAATTTCAATAACTTCCGACCGATCGATCATAGAGCGAAACGAAGCTTATGAATTTCCATTCCGCCCGATGTGCACGTGAAAATTGGTAACGACGTTACCAAGTTGCTGCAAGATCGTGCTGCAGTAATTAAGCCGGGGCTCGTACATGCATGAGCTCGTCTCTCCCGACGACAATTAAAGTACCACAGTAACGAGTATTATTAATATCGTTCTATGTCGTTAAGTAAATTCGAGTTCGTTCGCGTTCCCGATACGAAATTTCACAACTGAAATAACACAGATTCAGAGCAAATGACAATTTTTTCCTTTCCCTTGATTAACAATGATACCGCTTTGTGCGGTGAATTACACGTCGATAAGATATATAAACGAAATGTATTTTTTTTTTCCCCCTCTCCCCTTTTTTCCTTTAATCATATCGCGTACAAAAGTTTGAATATCCGAGAATCATTCTGTATAATTCGTTGTTTATAAACATGGATAAAATATTAATAAATAAGAACACAGAATCGATGATTCGAACGTCGTGCACTGCACTTCGAAGCGTTTAATGATACAAAAGCATAAAATAAATAATACGTATATGCATAATGAGTATATGCAACATCCTTATGCATATAATCTGGCCTGGTGCAACGATTACGGAATCATTGAGCCTTCTCTCAATCTTGATCAATTAACACCGTAATCTCGAGAAATAGGAATAGGTATAGGTATATATATATATATATAATCCGGCAATTACAAAACAATTAGCTGCTTATTATAAATATTACTGCCGATAAATTGGCAAGCGATTACGTGCACGAACTATGAATAATGGCAAGTGTTTCGATATATTTTTTTTTTTTTCTTTATATTATTTTTTCCTTTCGTCATTCGTTGTTGACGTTTTTCGACTCACCTTAAAGAATTCGCAAGCCATCGTGCTCGACGATGATATTATCACGCCACGACGTTTCCCGATTTTGAGCCGCGAGACCACTCGCCACTCCTGGGATTCCTGCAATTTGGCGCGGAGACAATCGCTGTTTTCTCTAACAGGTCGCCTAATGTCTCGACCACGTGACCGTGAAAGGTAGTGAAGGTAAAACGCGAACGACACGGACGTAAACGAAGGAATCGGTGGGATTTCCAACGATCACTGGCGTATCACGAGTTCCGAAGAGCCACGTTCCTTCTTTCTGATCGTCGTGAATTTTATCCGACTCACTGTAAGACGGCGATGTGACACTAGGTGAACCTGCGAACAAAAAAAAATTATGCGTTAGAAAAACTATTTATTGTTTAAAAAAAAATCCAGCTATAAAAAATTTAAATCATCCTCAGTACACTCAAATAACACAAAATGTTTTTTGAATGCATTTATATGATAATATATGGGATAATATTTTATATTATCCTATCTGATAGAAGATATTTTTTTTTCTTGAACTTAAAATTTAATATTAGAAGACGAACAAATTAAATATAATTGAATCGTTATTATTTATCATATTTTTTTTTGTTTATTGAGATAAGGATTGAAAGATGTTTAAATTTAAAATGGACGTAAAATAAAAATGGACGTCTTTAAGATGCTAAAACATATTCATAAGGATCTAAAAAGAAATTATACGACGCAATAAATCTGATTCTAACATGGTGATAAATAAATTTTTCTCAAATCTACCAGTTACCAAGATTAATTATAACTATCTGATATGAAATAATTGACATTTAAATCCTCGATATTATTCGACAAATTATCTTCCGATAAGATTGTACAATCCATTTACCTGACCAATTTTAACGAAGCGAAAGAAAAATCGTCTTGTCATTTGTCGTTTCTAAAAAAGAAAAAAAGAAAAATGAGAGAAAATAACAAAAGAAATGAAAAGAAGAAAGATTGAACACAAAGTAGGAGGATCGAGAAGACGAAATGAAACAAGGGAAAGAGCAAGGAGAAGTAGCTGACGATAATTATTCCCCCTTTAATCGGCCACGGTTTTTGTAGCGCCTGTTGTTACTGGTATATACGAATGAAAAGAATGCGAGTGGTGAAATTGCCTGAATACCAGGGAAAGGATAGCATGCTCGCTGTAGAAACCGTGAATGCGTCTCAGCACAAAGGCGGTTGTAAACACGACCGAGTAATGTATAATTACAGGCTGCAAGTGTAATTTCCAATACGACCTTGCTTGGCGACTCTCTCGGGCCACCGAGTCAGAATTCTCACAGTACATCGTCCTACAACTCGATGACGACGTTTCCCGAATCGTTTCATGAAATCAACTCGATGAAAATTCATAATTAATGCACGTGATACACGTTTCACAGCCGGTAAACGGAATACTGTTTTCTTTGGTGGCGCTGTAAACTGACAACAATGTCGAACGCTTCTTTAAATTGCCTCCAAACGATAATGAAGCAATTTTGCTAATTGCCAAAATTTTCTTTTTGGAAAGAAGAACGAAATAAGATACAATTTTTATTTGACTCACTGATTTTATATAAAAAAATTATAAACCATTATAGTCACACCTTACACAGATTTAACACAATCGATGTATTGATTTCTATGGCAAGGAATAACACGATCCACGTACATATATTATAGGTCGAATTATCAAGTGATATATAAATAGCACGAGGAAAGTAAACAAACTAACGATGATATAATTAAAAGATATAGGAAAGACATGTTCGATTTTTCACTCATTTGAGATCGATGCCCATGTACTACATATACATATATGAGCACGTAGAAACGCAACAATAACGGATGCACGATAAAACGAGTCTGAATGAAAGGTCACTGAAATCCTTTAACTTTCCCTCTCTGTGCTATCGTAGATAATTACTGTGTCAAAATCGATAGCCTTTCGAACGAACGGTCTCGAACATCGTACTTTCAACGTACAACTTTCAACCGCTCACCTTCTATCGAAAATTTGAACTACTTTCTCATTGAAGTTGCAATCGGTAAAGTTTATAGCTATATTCTTAATACACAAACTATATATTTATAGAGAACTAGAACAAGAACGTTAAATATATATTGGACACCGAACGAAAAATAACGATACTATTCACTCGACGAATGTCGTGCTACTGACGCGTACTCATTCCGTATTTCGCGTTGAAGATTAAACGAAATCCAAAGACTTTCTCCCCTCCCTTCTTGTACTTGTTTCTTCTTGTCTGATCGCTTTCGTTCACTGTCCTTGTTCCATCTGTCGAGTAAATCTATCCGTCATTGTTCTCAACATGTCTGTTATACGTCTGTTCTACTGTCCAGTATTGCAACGAGTTTTATATATATATATACGAATTCTTCGTGTTACTTCTTTTCTACCTCGGCTGTCCATATCTACTGTGAAAGATTGAACACAGCGATACCAAGACCTAGTATAGTGTATGGAATGCGTGAATTTTTCTTTATTCTTTTTTCTTTTTCCAATACTTTTTCTATCTCGATGTCTGCCGTAAAAGATCGATAGATGCTTGTTGATGAAGAAATAGGGAGTTTGCACACTTTGTCGCATTTCCTGGTTCTTTCGAGATAGCTATTCTTTACGTGTTTCTATACATGTACATATGCGTTGTAAAAAAGTTTGATGCGAAATAGAGAATGATGTTATGCAATATTTTTCATTGTCGAACAAAATATGAAATTTATTGGTAGTAAAGGTAAAATATCGTATGCTCTAGACCATACATAAAATTACATAAATTTATTATTTGATAACAACACTTGTTTTTTCTTCTTCTTCGTATAATCGTGAAAATGATATAAAAATATTTTCATATATATTTA
The DNA here is from genome assembly GCF_003254395.2 of Apis mellifera. Taxonomy (NCBI): domain Eukaryota; kingdom Metazoa; phylum Arthropoda; class Insecta; order Hymenoptera; family Apidae; genus Apis; species Apis mellifera. Next base: position 9,576,346 of record NC_037644.1, on the reverse strand, counting down.
TCTAGTTTTTTGAGAGTGTTTTGGATTCGTTTTTTAAATTCAAAAGGCCGTGTTAAAAAATAACAATGGAATGAATCAAACAAAAATATAAAAAATAATATCGCTTTATTATCTTTGTTCGAGTAGTGTGTGAACAATGCAACAAAGAAAAAGTGAATCACATAGGAACAAAGATCGGTTTAATCGTTGCTTTTATTTTTTTTTATAATCGTATATTAAATTTAACCCAAAATTCTAATTTAAATGATTCTTTTTTAAATACGATATACGCAAAATATTCATCTCTTATTTTTTGTATTTTAATTTAATTTAATAATAATATATTGATATTTTTAAAGTAACAACATTTTCAAGGTAAATTATTGAAAAAAATTTTCATTTTTAATTATTTATGAAATAAAGAAAAGGACGTTCAAATAATAAACATTCAATATTATTATGCTATTAAAAAAAATATGTGAATCTGTAATTTCTTTAAAGAAAAATAAATTCCAACGTTAAAACAAGTTATCGCGTTTCTTCGCGAGTCTAAGAAAAATCTAGAACTTAAAAAAAAATTATAGATGCGAACAAACACGTTATCGAGTTAAAATTATACGTAATAATACAAAATTCTTTCGATGAATAACAACCTACAAATGTATATGTATATCGTGTATAGTTTCGTATATATTCACATCATTTATAATAGTTTTCAGAAAATCTCTGTCTGAACCTGTACAATAAAAATGACAAATAGTTCATCGTACGAGGCAATATTTACACTCGTGTAACTATTCCCTCGTATCAATCTCGGCGAATAAAAAGCAAATCCACGTTCTTTTCAACGATATCGGCTTTAAAGCCGAGATCAAGTCTCCGAGATTGTTGAAAAACTAGACCGATCCTACGAAAATATCGAATATCTAGCGATATCTAACATTCACGATGACATACATACGTCTCCGGACTGCTTGTGATTTAAATGGATCAATGAGATGCATTCCCGTGAAACGCTAGAGGCCAGGCTTTTCTCATTTCTGCGCCATAAAGCGTCGGCATTGCGATGAAGACGACGACGCGAGGATACATCTAGGATTGGCATGTCGCCAACAGGTCCTTTGGGAAATATATATTATCTCTTATACCTGTATGTGTAATATACGTACACATACATATATATATATATATATTGCTATACGTAATCGTCGTTTTCGCAATATATGTAAATCCTTTTTGCTTTGCGTTGCCAATGGCCGATCTCCTGATTGCCAAGATGTATGCACCAGGTGCAACGATGTATTCAATGGTATATTTTAGCAATTTAACAGGACGATGATAGTCTTTATTTTTACGAATTTTTCCGTTAATCAATAAAAAGCGTATTATTCGTTCGAAATTGTTGATGAAAAACAATTGCAAAATGTAAACATACACGAGCACAAATGGAAATAATTATTGATATGCGTAATTTTTGTTCAAGTTAATTAAAAATATTCCAGAAATAATATATAAACTAACGACATTATAAAAGAAAGCAACTCTACAGAGAAAAATAAAAGAATAGAAATAGAGTTTTAAAAAATTAATTACCTTATTTCAAGTGACGTAACACGAAGTAAAAATTAATTCATTTGGTTTCTGAATAATTTCAAGAAGTAGTACGAGTATCTTATTTACTTTTCATCATAAAAATTTGAAATGATTAAACGAGTCCTATAATTTCTTATATATAATTATATATATACAATAATTATGGCAGGAAATTTTTAAAAATCTTTTTCTATTTTTGTAAAAAAAAACAGACTTATTTTACAAAAAAATTTTCAAGGAAAACAATGCCACGCTCTTATTTTTTATTTAAAAATAATCCAACCTTCAAAGAAAAATTTGCAAGCTGAAAGTTTGTTTGTAATTTCCAACATTTCTAAAATTAAATTTTTAATTAAAAAAAACAAGTATTATTAGAATATCAAATCTTCTAATTTAAAAAAGAAGATTTAATTCTGACAAATAATTCTGAACAATCTGATCTATGATAGCCTTTTTGTGGGAAATAATTTTTTGTTCTTTATAAACCGCATAAACTGCAATTCTGAATCTCTGAACAAAATTCAATTTTCGCTTCGCTAAATTGCTGAAATTTAGAATTTCGCATTATGTGTGACCATATAACGTAGAAATGCGGGTTACAATTTCGGTTGTGACCGAAGCAAGGATTGGTCCAAAGAGATGGACGATCGTGGAGGCGAAAAAGTTTAGTTTCAAAAAAAAAAAAAAGAAAAATATATACGTGTAATCGATGAAGTAAACGTGAAAGAGAAGTAGGTCATGAGCGTACGCCCGTCAAGCAACGCTTCTTCCGTGAATTCTAAACTTCTTAAATCCACCGACAACTTCTTAAATTTCCAGACATCTCGTTGAGAACGAAATGATTAATGTTTGTTCGAAACATTCCAATATAATTAATTATATTATTCAAATGGATAATAATTATAGTTTCGAATAACAGGGAATTTTTATCTCTTTCTTTATTATCTTTACGATTAAGGTTTTTTTCCAATTCTTGGGAAAACACGGCAATAAAATATCGATTATTGGATTTTACGATTGATCGACGACATTTAATCCGCTTTCTAATCCCAGGCGACGACCACATACTTTCTTCGATTCGATGCAACCAATATATATAAAGATGGATCTCGAAATTTTATCTGTTCCCTTAATAACAATCAATTCCACGATCTTTTCAATCTTTCAAAAAAACACAGCAGTAAAATATATTATTAACGATAAATTCCACGATTAAAATCTTTTTCGATTAAATTTGCAAAGCACGGCAATTAAAATTATAGTGTGTGTATATCGATTATAGTATTTTATAATATATTTCGTGGATCGCATTTTACGCATCTTTTCTTATCACGACCTTTTTTTTTTTTCAATCAGATAAAAGATACAGATTATTTCCACTCTCGAAAGACGGGGGATGTTACCTTAAATTAATTAGGCAAATACATACTACACTTTGTCATGTGTGCTCCGTGCACTTAGCGCACTGAAAGCGGTTCTTGTATATTATATGCGTTCGAATATGCATATGCATATGTAAGGAACATGCACTTTACCTGTGCATGTATCATGATCATGTACGCGAGCTTTTATCGGTGGAAAAAAAAAAGCAAGAGATAGTATTTATACATTTTATTATTCTGTCATTATGAACCTTGTAAAAATTAGAAACACTTATCGTTGTCGCGATTTTTTGGAATATTTAACGGATGATTAGAATATTTATTTCCGGACGAGCAAAGTGACAAGAATAAACGTGTATATTTAAAAACTTGTATATATAAAACTTTCTATAAAAATTTAACTTTTGTACGAATAATGATTCTTGTTTTGCGTAACCTGTTCGGAATAATTCCGATTCTATAGCGCAACTCCAAACCCAATGACGCACGAATGCATTAGTTTTGTCGCAACATGACATTGTTAAAAGCAATCTCATAACGATAAGGAAAATATATTGTGGCTCGAGTCAAAAGTAATTTCGAAAAAAATATATTGCCTTCCGGATAGATAAAATATTCATTTAACGAATCTTGCATTTATATTGCAATTATACCGAGGATTCATTGGGAGAAAAAGAAAGAATACAGTAACGAGATGTTGCCAATTGATTTCGATAGATCTTAAGACCTCCGTTCGCGTATAAATAAATATCATTTCTTCTCTTTACTTACTTTTCACTTTCACTGCAAACATCAGTGACATGTTGAAAGGAGAAAATGCGTATGCTTTTCGATTAAAAAAATCATTAAATCGAGAGAAATTCGAAGGCATCGATTCGTTACGAGAGTTTCTACGTAAACGATTCGAGAAAAAAGAACGGAGGAAAGGAAGGTATGCGTCTTGCATAGGCGATCGTTATCTAATAATGGGAAAAGAAACCGTTCTTTTTTCACCGATTTCGTGCCGCTATGTATAAATCCGCTTCCACGGAGGCACGTACATTTCCAAGTAGTCCACAATTGCAAACATTGATTCGAACCAGAAACTAGATACGTATGATTATTCCTCGGGCCCGGGCTCGGTATTATAGCTCGCGTGTAGATAACAATACGACAATGGGGCGCAGTTTACGGTCGCGGTATGCGGAAGGATCGTCGAGGAAAGTTACGCAAGTTACCTCGAGTAGTGGCGAGCCTTCGATTCGTTTTAACGAATTCGATTTAATTCAATCCGAGAACCAAGGCAGACGTAGAATTTCGTCCTCCTCGGATTCGGCTTTTTCGGCTCGTTCTTCTTCCGATTTGAAAAGAACGATTCGAGAAAAGAGAGGCGGAAGTATCGTGGGCGAGAAAAAAAACGAAATGGAGAGATCGCGTTTTTCGGAACGCACGATCTCGTTCTCGTTAACCTACTTACTTTTATTCACAGCATTCATTCATCCGCTTCGTGCAGCCCGTTATATATATATATATATATATATATAATACGTATATATATATTCATATATATATATATATAAGCATAGAGATATATGCTGACGGCGCATTCGCGCATTTTGCACGGTGATCAAAAACGCGTTTTATTACGTTCCGGCACGCAAATGGCGAGTTCGAAAGGTGAGGGGGTGCGTGGTATTTTAGACACTTTCCTCTTCGTCTTCGTTATCCCCATTATCGACGATACCGTGATCGCCACGGCGGAACCAGTTCACCAGCGAGTAAACTTTTCCAAGTAACATAACCGGTTTGCTTTCGAAACACGGTTTACGGGGATCGCGAACGAGCGATCGAACGACCGTGAGTCCGCGAGGCCGTGTAATCGTTTCGAGGTAAAATCGATCCTCGCCAATTAACATGGGCGAGGTTGAGGCCGTGTCATAAACCAACCAGCAGGGAGCAGGAGCCAGGATATATCCTGGATCTTGACATTTGAGGTTGAGGGTGAAACGGAGGGAAAGGGAGGGACACGAACCGTGAAAGAAAGCGTTTCTCCTATCCCGTCAACGTCTCGATCGAGCGAATAATAGACAATGAACGGGGGATTCTAAGAGCAGAGAGACAGAGAGAGAGAGAGAGATAGAGGAGTATCGACAACATTCATCGATAGGGCACAGCTCGACCCAGGAACGCGGGCCGTGTTCGTTCCTAGGCCGATCTTGCCGAGCGCCGCGGGTGCCGTCGTCTTGTATTATCGATTGACGGAGGTTATGTGGAGTCGAGTCGCCGGGGCACGACGATATATAACACAGAACGAGAAAATCCTATTCTAATCGCACGGGTTGTCGAGGGATGAATAAAATCTTTTACACCGTTCGCGCTTCTTCCTTCCCTTTTATCCTTGATCATCGTCCACCTCCCACCAACCACCCTTTCGTGTGACGTTCTTTCTCTGTCTGTCTCTCTCCCACCCACTCCCTCTCCCTCTCTCGCTTACTCCACCTCCTTCTCGCACGTACAACACACAGCATTCGCACTCTCTCTTTCTCTTCTTTTGCCTCGATTTCCGTCTGCATACTTTATTCCCATTCCCCGTCTCTCTCTCTCTCTCTCTATATATATATATATATATATCTTTCTTTCGTTCGAACGCGTACGTTCTTCTCCCGTGGGAAAGGACAAGCGCACCTCGAGGAAAGGAAAGGAGGAAAGTCTGGAAGCTGGGTTGGGTCTCGACCGAGGGAAAAGAAAAAAAGAAACGAGAGAGAATCGAATCGGGCACTCACCGTTTGGGATTATCGGGGATGTTAGACCGTGTGACGAGTCGCACTGGAAGCCTGGTTGGCAGAGAGAGCAACGATGCTCGTAGCGTCGACGAAAACGGCAGTATTGGCAGTGGCGGGACTGGCGGTGGCAGTCACGGGAGCGTTGACGGTGGCGGTAGCGGTGGTGACGGCAGCGATAGTAACGGCAGCGGTGACGGCGAGGACGACGCTGGTGGTGGCGGCGGTGGCGGCGGCGGCGGCGGCGGCGGTGAAGGCAGCGGCTACGTGGACGACGTCGAGGACGTTGTACGCGGACGCGGCACTGACAGTAATAGCGTTAGCAACCAAGTCACTTTCCTCCGAACGATCCGGGGACACCATCTCCTTGCTCGTCCGATCGCGTGCACAACCGACGACGATGCCGACGCCCGCACTGGCCACGACGCACTGTGGTCGCGCTACCACGAGTACCATCGTCGTAGTCTCATCGTCGTCGCCGTGTCTGCGCTGACACACCGGTGAGTGGGTGACGAATTGAGAAAACGGCGGTGTACAGGCGGGACCGTCACCGTCCCGTTAACAATCCAGCCCGGAAACCACTACACAGTGGTTAGTCTCGAAGAAGGCGGTGGTCGTCCCCCGATCGACTGCACGACACCCGATGCTCGATGGCAGGAGACGCCCCAACGCGGGGCAACCAGTTCGACGTATGCCGAGCGACGGCTCACCCCGCGATCCGTTTGCGCTCAGCCCAACTCGCACAGTACCGTAACCACCACGGGTTCCTGTTCGTCCAGGATCCCCTCGTCATCCCTACTCTTTCTTCCCTACTCCTTTCCCCCGCCTCTCTATGCGCTTCTTCCTCCTCTCGTTTCACCTCCCCCCCCTCCCCAAACGGGGCCACTTAACCGCGAAATTTTGAACAACGCCTTTAATTTCCCTCCGTCTTCTGCCCTATCTCCGTCTAATCCGTCTGAGCGGCGACCGACCACTTCTACTTGCCTTCCACGCCAACGAGTATGATCGAGTACCTTTTGAAACTTCTATATCGATACCGAGTAATCGATCTTGCTTCCTCTCTCTCTCTGTCTTTCTTACACGGGTATCTTCGAATTCGATATTCGTTCTCTGAGCCTCACCTTCCTCCTTTACAACGCGTTGTGAGGAAAAAAAAAAACTCGTTGCTCGTTGAACACCCTGAATGAAGAAAAGTCGAAGGAAACGAGAGAGGGAAGGCTCGTCCAAGTTGCATGCCGGTTAACTGGTCGGGCGAAAGGTGTTGGATAGGCGGGCCAGTAGTGGGAGTAAACGTATGGAATTGTTTTAGTCGCGGGCACCAAGAGCCCTTCGGGGTGACCTGAAGCCGTCGGGCACTCAGCGGCAAAGCGGGGGGGGGGAGGGGGGGTTAAGGAAGCCCTTGAAATCAATAGCCAGTCGCTACTGCCGCCGCCACCCTGATCAGGCCGCTCTGCGCTGTATCCGCCATCTACCTCCCTCTTCCTCGATCCTGATTTATCTGCACGTTCAGGCCGACCAAGTCCTCCTATTCGACCTTTAGTTCGCAGTCAAACGTCTCGCTACGAGTGTCATTTGACGAGCTCCATTAAAGGAAGTCACGTGTCCAGTGAGCGAATTTCCCAAGTTCCGTCCTATGAATATTTTTACATTATATTTTATTCACGTTGATCAGACGTGCACACACACACACACGAGACGTGCCTCGCATTTCGAAATATATAGTGAGAATTAATTCCCATCCTCGATGGTGTTTTTCCGCGAAAAAACATAGGAAATAGAGAATAGGATATAATGCGGAGAGATAATAAGATGACTAATCAAGAAACGGATAATTTCAATGTATATATAAGAGTGATGTAGCATTTATGTTGATCTCTCCGTTTATCTTAGTTATGATATGTAATATATGTTATTATTCATAATAACATATGAATGAGTTGCAGTTTGTTTTTTTTTTATTTTTGCTATTTTCGGATGAAACAATCCAGATAACGATAAAATATAGTAAAGTTTGCAAATTGACGATCTTAATATATCTCTAGGTTGAGATATTTTCCTTCGTTCTCTTCTCGCCCGCCTCTCCCTCCCTCCCCCTCCCCCACCCCATTTTATCTCTCTTTTTTCGTTCGAGGGACGCGCAAGGAGAAAGTATGCGAGTGCATGTGCACCCGAGAAGGTAGTCTGATTATAAGTTGACCTACTCCACTTTAGTTCGCGTATCTATTTTTCGGGAATGAAGGGTTTAAAATTCATCTATAAAATTATCTCACTCACCCGATCGATTCGAAACTATATTTATACTAGTCTAATGTTATGCGATATCGAATAACCTTCCTCCGTTGATGATATTTAAAATACAAGCATCATTATTTTGCTCAACTTGATTAACTTGTTTAATTTTATTGAACGTGTATAACGAGAAAAATCGAATTCTACATTCGTTTGGAACAATTATCTTGAAATAGTATTGAAATCATCGTTCGAATGTGTACACGTATTATTCATATAATCACCGTTTTTATAACTTTTGTAACTTCGATCATATTCTTTTTTTTTTATTCCCGATATTATTGTTATTATATATAATTCTTTTATCGTAACATTTTCATCGTAACAATGATTATAATAATAATAATGAGACCATAATGGGTTAAGAATTTAAGTGATAAATGGAATAATTAAATTTAGTTTGCAAAATTAGTATTCTTTGAAAAAATTTTCTGCTAATGTATAATATCACGGTTTCATATATTTATTATTTAAATAATATTTTTATCAGGAACTTAAAAAGTTATTCGTTCAAAAAGTCGCAACATATCTGATCACGGAAGAATCCTCAATTTTTTTACATGCCTTATGTATTCACACGAAAAAAGGATACCTACACCTTAGGCAATACACTGGACGATTAATTCTTAATTATTTTAAAAATATATATATGTAATAAAGAATATAATAATAAAATATAATAAAATAATAATTAATAATAATTAATTAATGATAAAAATATAGATAATAAAAAAAATTTTTAAATGTTAAATGCTTTGATAATTTTAAACATAAAAATATTTGCTGAAAATATTTGCTATTATAACTTGTATTATACATATTTAATGATCATCATTCTATAAATTACTGATTAAATGTTAACTCATTGAATCGTTAATATATATTTGTTAACTTTAACAGAATTCAAAATATTCGACGAACAATGAAATATGTATATTTATATATATATATATATATGCATTCGAAATAATAAATAATACAATTTATATTATAATAAATGTCTACATCTTTGTATTTATTAATTTAATTATAGTTTGAATTTGCATGCTACAGTTAATAAATTAATATTTATTATTAAAAAGTATCTGAAGGATTTATAGAATTTGGAAATATTAGAAGAATAGAATTTTAATGAAGCACAATTATGTCATATTTTTGATTCTATTTCTAAGGCACAGATATATGGATATTTATTGTTCGTATATTAAGTTTGTATGCAATAATTATGATGTATTCAATATTATTTGTGATATGACAATTTACGAATTGCTATATAAATGTGTATATAAATATTTATATATATATACACGTCTATATAGATTTGTATGAATTATGACAGAAATTTTAAGCGGTACCATATCCATGTATACCATGTACCACTGCAAATTACTCAAAAATACAATTATTAGCAGAAAGGTTTAAAATATAAAAGTTTCACCATGTGACATCCGAGATATCTTTATTTCGAATTTTTATAAGACAAACATAAAGAAATAAAAATACACTGAAGCGTCAAAAACTTTAATGCATCAACTTCTTAAATGATATATCATTGCTGATGGATAGAGCCAGCGTATCCAAATTCTGAGTCACTGAACCACTACTAATCAGCCAGCCCCCCTTCCCTTCCTGACTATATACGTTAGATACATTAATATATTATCTTAAAATACATTATGTACAATCTTACATCGTGTGATTGTTAAGTACTGTTAGAATGTCAAAAAGAATATTCAAATTTATCCTTTTTATGTAAGAATGCATCACTGTTCCTGGAAAAATTGAATTCACTTTTTTTTTTAATTGAATGTATTCATTTAAAAGAATTATATTTCATAAATTTTCGTATCCCATACATAATTTACTTAGTGGCAACATGGTTTCAAAGACACAGCCGCAAGCAAATTTGTAAAGCGAGAATCCTTTTATAAGAAATATAATAGAATAATGTAAAAAACATGAAGATATATAACCTTTAATTTTTCTTGATAATTTGTGATTACTTAATAATATTTTCTGATACGTAATAAACAAAATTTATCCACAGGATTTGCTGCACCTATTTGTCAATATGTGCCATCCGAGTATAGTGATTATTTCTTAAAAAAGGATTTCGAATTTAATCGCTTTACCAAAATAGAAGCACACTCCTGCAGCGATTAATTCTATTATTGTAAACCACTACCCGTTCATGTTTATAATATTTATTATGAACAATCGTGTAATACGATGACTGGTTTCGACCTTTGCGATCAGTACGTGGTATATGGTAGCAGGGGGGCAGGCTAAGAAACACAGGGGAAGAGGGGATGTGCCAAGTTATGCGGTAAAGTAATGGCTGCTCAGATCATTTTTCCCAGCACATATCCCACTATAACCATGAGAACAGCAATAAGGATGCTGATAACTGGCGGTGACGATTCGCTACTGTTCTGTGAGTTAATATTTTTAGTGGCTAATGTAGCCTCATTAACCAACATGGCATTTCGTAAGTGCAACAAATCCTCCTACAAATAAGAGTTAGTATTCTATATATATATTTATCATTATACAATTTCTTTTTATTAGTATTGTCAATTTTCTTATTTTATTTATGTGAGAATAATTTAGTTTTCGATTGTTTACCTTCAACTGGAGATTTTCCTGCCTAAGGGCACTCTCTTCTTCCCTAAGTTGATTGACTTCTTGTGCTGCTTTTATTAATTTTTCTTCTGTTTCTCCAGGAACCTAATAAAATAAACATATCATTCACTCGCATAATGAACAATTATTGAAATTAATGAAAATAAAATTATTACCTTTGGCAATGATTTAACAGAATCACCAACTCCTTTATTTTTTCCATTATTTGTAGTAACATCTGATTTGGTTGTGTCAGCTGTCATTGTTTTAATTACAGGATTTTCAAATACACATTTTAATTTAGATTCCATCAATTGTTCTGGATCTATGCCTTTCCACTTTCAAACAAAAATAAAAATTACAATTAACATAGTATAAGAAATATAGAAGAAATATAAGACATAAGAAATATATATATAGAAATAAAATACTCAAAAAAAAAAAAATAATAATAAATAATATCCATTAAAATATTTCATTAATCATAATATTACATACCATGTCAGGATTTTCTTCATCATCATTATCTTGAGCTACTAAAGCTTGCACCATAAATTTATGTTTATTTTTCTCTGCTGGATCAAAATCAAATGGTTGAAGAGTTACTGAAAAATATAATATCTAATGAATTAAATTTTCTATTTTATAAATGATAACAATTTTAATTTTGTAAAAAATTTATATTGATAAAATTTTTACTTCTATAAAAATTATAGTTAATCATTACTTTTTAATTTGATTAAATAACTAAAACTGACCAGCTATTTGTGAAATTTCCTTTGGTTTGAGATATCCACAATTTGGTCGTACACAATACCTCTTTGGAGCAGTTGTTTTTATTTTAAAATAAACTTTGTGATTTGATGGATTAGTTAATTTTATATACGATGTGACTGTCCTTTCTGTGAATGGACCTATAATTTAACATGAAAATTATATTAAAAAAAAATTAAAATACTATTCTTATTACTTTTTTCATTCAAAAATTATATAAAAAAAAGTGATAAAAGTTTTAATTAATTTTATAAAATATATGTATGATTGATATAAATATTTATCTTGCATTTTCTATGCATTTATATATGAAATAGGAATTTATAGAATAGAATGTAAAATGTAATAATCATTAATAATACTGTGTAAAATACAATGCTGTAATTATAAATAGATTAGTTTAATATTTGTTTTGTGTAATTAGATTTCATTTATAATAAAATAATATATGTTTTTATTAGATAAATAACAAAATTATAAATCTTTGATAAATGTCATTCAATAATAACCATTTATTATTTTATAAATAATTTTTTTTCAATATTTTGAAAATGCGAATTCTTAAATTTACAATAAATACAAATAAATTTACATGTTAAATAACATTTAACATATGTCATTTAATTCAAATGTTAATACAAAAATTTAATATTAATCTTAAAAATCTTAAAAATATATAAATATTGAAAATATGATGCAAAAAATAAATACATACAATATAACTGGACGAATATGCTGTATATCAGTTAGTGGGAAAGAGAAGTGAGAGGGGAGATTGAGATTGAATCGTGACTGTACTTAGCTTTGACAGCGAATGACGTACGACGAATGGGGTTAGGTACGATTGAAAAGGCCGATGATTTCTACTGGGTCGTCGTACGTAATCCTATTTGGTTACAAATCAAAATGCAACAAAATTGGCTAGTAGAGTCAACCTTACGTCATCTTGACAACGTAGCGCACCGTGTGCAGCTCGTGTTAACTAACCAACAAAGCGCTTGCCAGTCACGTATCGAACAAAACTCGAAAGAATGAAGAAGAAAGAAAATGTGCGAGTAAAATGTATATAAAAGAATGATTCGTCGTTTAAGCGTACCCCTGAACCGCAGTTCACTTCGCGGTTCGATAATTAAAATTTGCTCAGGCTTCACCATCCTGTCTGGAAGCCGACCGAATTCTATGAACGATTACCCACTACACCTTTGAAAACGTAAATAACGATACGAGACGACGTCTTGACAGGTTACTCAGCGCTCTTTATGATTTTATAGAGCGGTACCGTCGTGTCTCACACTCGCTACTTTCCGGGATTCCGTTGAACTAATTCTGATTTTTGCTCTGAATCGAATACGCATGCGTCACGACGGAAATTATCAGAAGTATAGCCGTTACGTCATGGGCAGACGTTACCGCGGTAATCATATTCGCTACTTCTGTGTATCCCAAAAGTTGAAATGCCGGTAAAACACACGATATGAATTCTATGATTGTCGATAGGAACTATCTCCTAATTATCGAGGCGTTTAATTATATTTAATTGTTATTAAATAAAAATGAAATGTGAGAGAATAAAATTATGAATTTTATTATAATATTTGAGATAATTTATATGCAAAAAATAATTTATATATTAAAAAATATTATTTAATTTTATTATATTATTTATTTATCCCTATTTTTAATAATAATTATGTTTATTTTCTATTTGCGTATAGATATAAGATTTTTTTAATAATTAAATATTACTAAAATAATGTAATAAGTTTGTGTTTATATTTATATTAATTTCAAATATTATTTATCATTATTAATCTCATATATTTTTATAAAATTCGTCAAAAATTAATTATATTTTTGTATATTTTCAAATATTTACAAAATAAGTAAAATATAATAATAATATTTCATAATAATAATAATATTTCAAACAATATTAAATATTCTGTTTCATTTATGCAATTTCATAGTATAAATAAAATATAGTTACAGATAAATACAAAATAAATTTAACATTCAATTTATTCTTTTGTTCCAGAACTTTTTATCATTTTAGTATCATTCTCGATATTGCCGATTTAATTCAAAATCAGATTACATTTTTTTTTGTATACACTAAGAAATATAAACAAAGAAAGTAGATAATGGAAGAAATATAAAGTAAAAATTTAAGAATCAGCAGCATCTTTATAGTATCATAAATGAAATATAAATAAAAACAAGAAAAATAAAAAAAAAATAATAAGAAAATAATAAAAAGAAGGATAGAGATAGGATAAAAATTGATTGTTAACATTATTTCTTTAACGATATCTTTCCAAAAATATATTCATTAATGGCGTTAATTCTCAACTCTTATATTACCTCATCCTATGTTTGAAGAAATGTTTTTGATATTCGAAAGATACCGCTAATAATCAATTCTTACCTTTCTATCTTTTTTGCACTATTTGCTTTCCTATATATTTGTTCTTGGCACGTGACTACACATGATATCAATTGAAAACATTTTCATCGGATATAAATTTTCATTACAAAATACAAAGTCCACTATTAAATATTAGATTTATCTTAAATCTCATCTGTAATTGTATTGTGATATTTAATTTTATCTTCAACCACTATTAGTGCTGTAATCTTATTCTATACTAAATCGGTAAAGTTGAAAATCATATAAAAATGATAATAGTTTCTCTCAACTTAAAACACGTGATAGCATAGCGAAGTCCTGTTATACAAAAGTATACAGGGTAATTAATTTATCTTGTTTATTGCATATTATTTAATTGGTTTATTTGATTTACAATAATTTATAACATATATTTAACTCAATATAGAACATGATGCTATTTATATATTACAGTAACGTATTCTAAATAAGATCGGTGTTGTTAGTATTATTAATTTTTAAAATTAATGCATTATGGATTATTTAACACCACCAAATTTAAATGCTGATGTCTACAGAAATATGACAATAACAGATAGGCCACCTACTATTAATAAACATTTGCAATTTATTACAATTTATAATGGTAATATGATTTAAATTTTTTGTAATGTAAATATATGTATAAAAAATTTTAATTTTATAATTTTAATATATATAATTAGATTTATATTTTTTTATATATACATCATTTAATATATATATTTATTTATTCACAGAAATTTAATTTATTCATTTAATATGTATATTTATTTATTCACAGAAAAAAGTGCTATTCTTGGAGGAAATAATCTGACAGATCGTTATTGGAATGGTATTGTCTGGTATTATAATGATATTGCAGATTTTGATAGAGATAAAGCTCTCTTTGCTATAAAAACAGAGAGTTGTGTTTGTGATGCTGTTTTTTTACAAAGCGATAAATTTGTAATTGGTGAAGATAGTGGAGCTTTACAAATTTTTGATCTATCTAAAATGCCTAATGATTCAGAAAAATTACAATGTGCAGGATATGCTACTTTACATGATAGCAGTTTATTAACTCTATCTGCATTTACAGATAAAGAACATATAGTTTCAGGAGGAATGGATTGTTGGTAAATTCAATTAATATTTTATATATTAAATAACATTTTAAATATTTAATAAATAACTGTAACTATTTTATAGTATAAAAATATGGGACATATCAGAGTTAATGGCAACATATTCATTTGGTTTTGCTCATACAGATACAATTACTTGTATTGATGTTAAACCTGAAAGTAATTCAGAATTTGCATCAACATCATCAGATTGTGAAGCATTAATGTGGGATATAAGACAATCAAAGCCAGCTCAAAGTATATATTCAAACATATATACATATATAATATTTAAATATATTCAAACATAAACATTTATTTATCATTAATCTTTCTTCTCATTTTTTATAAATATAATTTAAATTTATTTATTAGGTATTCTAAAGAAAGATGCTGGTTTAAATGCAATATGTTGGAGTCCAAATTTATCAAATATTTTAGCAATAGGTACTGATGATGGAGAAATTTTAATAATTGATGTCAGAAAGGGAGGTGTAAAAGTATTATCAAAATCATCTGCATTTTCTAGACCAGTACATAGACTCTCATTTAATCCAAATTCAGAAAGGTAATATAAATTGATAAATACAAATCAATATGTTATCAATATATAATAAATTGTACAATATTATTACATAGTAGGGTAGAATTAGCTGCATGCTGCAACGATGTTTTTGTAGAAGTATTTGATATAAGTAATGATCTTTTACTAATGTATCAAGATGATCATCACACTGACTTTGTACGTGGTCTTACATGGTTCAACAGATATTTATATTCTTGCTCTTGGGATAATACAGTGTTAAAACATACAATTGATTTTGAAATTAATGTATAACTTGTTAATATAACTATGATTAAAATTGTAATATATATCCATTTATAAGTTTTTGTATTCCTATACATAAAAATAGATTTTTTGACTGGTGTATTTATTTTATTTCACCTTCTCATTTCATAATGTAAATAGTGAATAATCTATTATTTGTATTTATATCTCTATAAATTATTTGTAGTTGTATAACTGCATCCTATAATATTTCTACACTTTTTTGTAATAAGATAGCAGAATATTTAGAAATAATATATTTTGTACAAAATATTAAATATAAAATATTCAGAAATAAAAACTCTATGCAAAATTACGATATTAAATTATAGTAATAAACATATTTAAAGAATAAAAATATTGTATTAGAAAAATCATTATTAATATATTTTTTAAAATAAAAAATAATGATGTAAATAAAAAAGTTTTATAGTTTATTTATGGTATACAGCATATATCATATGTTGTCATAAAATAGTTACAAATCAGTCAAATTTTTAAATTGTATAACTGGTATTACATTTATATTTTAAACATTTTTAATTTCATTTTCAGAAATTGTTGCATCTTTATCTGATCATATATTTTAATAATATCTTCATTTTAATTACTGGCATATTCAAATACGTATTAAGAATCATTAATCATTAACTCAATTATTTAAATTGAATATTTATATAAAAAAATCAATTAAAAACTTTATGCTTTGAACATACACACTCAATATCTCTTTTACTGTTCACAAATTTATAATAATATAGTTTATGAATTATTACTTCAAGTTATATATATGTGTTATATATAAAGGACATCAATATTTTGATAAAGAAATATATTTTTTTTATTTTTGTTTATAATATCATAATGTTAAATTGATAATTTTTAATTAACTTTGAAATATTATCAATGATTTTTTTTTTCATTAATGAAAAAATATAATAAGCATAATTTATTCTTTTGTTAGGTAAATAAAATATTACACACATATACAACTATGAAATAAAATAGATATAAGTCAGAAATATTCATTTATAATAGATGGAAATTTTTATATATGTATATACGTAATATTAATACGTAATAATTACGTTTAATTGAAATTGTTTGCCCAATAATCTACTGTGATACTGTTTTCAATTAAAATATAACATACTTTCTTAATATAAATTCTTACATACTTAAATGAGTATGTTTGACAAAATATACAATTATGAGTTTTATATTCATTCATATAATTTTTATATGACGAAATGTAACATATATTTTTTTTTTTTTTTTTTGAAGAAAATTTGTCTCAATTATAATGCATGAAAAATTGCACATGGATTATGAAAATTTGAAAATAGTTATACATGGAATTCTTGAAGTTCATTAATAAGAAAAACTTTACAATGTAATACAAATAATGATTGATGACAACATGTTATGCAATATATTATGCCACTGTTTCATTCAAAAATTACAAGAATTAATGAAATTGTTATGTACAATTCATATTTTTGTAATGAAATATAACTGCATCATAATCAATGCAACATATAACTCTCATATGGACATTTATTATTTTTTTTGTTAATCTATGTAATGGGTTCTTACATAATTATTATGCAGTTTTAACATGTCTTTTTCCCTGTATTAATCACTTTTTAACCAGTCCTTGAGCATTTATTTCTTTACAATCCAAATTCTTTTTCATCGTCTGCTCGTATGTCACCATATCTCCAAATATTACGTCGACTATGTTTTGCATCTTCTTCTGCTTTTTTGTATTCTTCAATCTATAATGAATTTATATATTAAAATCACTTTATATATATAAAATAATTATTATAAGGTAAATATTATTATAAGATATTAATAATATAAAAAAATATAATAAAATACATAAATATAAAAAAATACATAATAGCAAATTACCAATTTAATAAGTCTTCTGTCACGTTGGTTTTGAACAAGTAATAATCCATCAGAAATAAGTCCTTTTGCGATATCTTCATTAGATGAAGAATCAACTAATGTTACAGCAGTAACATTATTATTTAATTTATATTCTGTATTCATTAATAAAATTTTATCCATTACATCTTCCTTAAAGATTTCAACTGCCGCTTTTTTGTCATCGTTCTATTTATGGAAAAAAATTATATTCGATTATAATTTCAAAAAAATAAGTTACATGTAAAAATGTATTTATAATTATAAATAATTAGAAATATTTATAATTTGTAATTATAAGTAAAAAATTTTATACGAACTATTACTATCTATTACTTACATCATTTGGAAGCGCAACACAAGCGAGAATATGTTCGTGAGCATAAGGTTTATCATTACCAAATCTTGATGGTAAATCAGCAACTCTTGTAACACTAATTATTTCTCTATTACCATAATCAATATAAAACACACTGACATTTGTACCAGAAACTTTTTCTACTTTAACTCGATACCATTGATCATCACCAGTAAATTTAGCAACTGCTAATTCACCTCTAGTGGGTTTGTAAGCACCTGGAAGTGGAGGATTAGATGCTAATTCTTGACGTAATTGTAGAAGCAAATTTTCCAACATGCTACGTTGATCAACACTTTGTGCATAGAAATGAAGATCTTCAGTAACTTCAGACAGTACTACTTCTTGATAGTCAATTTTTCTTTCTACAATTTCTTTATCATTTTCATTTTTCTCATTTTCAACTTGCACTTCTACATAATTCTTCCACATCTAAAAAATATAATAGATATATAAAAGATTTATATATATAAATATTACATTTTAATAAAAAATAATAAAAAGTTTATAATTTGTAATATTCTATGTTTATATGATATTTCATAAATTTATTTACATTTAATTTTTTTGTTTTGGCACGCTCTTCTGCAGCTTTAAGTGTTCTTGTTAATTCACCAAAATCAGGAAAAGTAACTACTTCTGCAAGACCTTCTTCAACAAGAGCAACAGACATATTAATGTCATTTACTGTTAACCATCCAATAAATCCACTTCCTTTAGTTTCTGTACTCTCAATTTTTATTTCTACATCTCTTTGAAAGCAATGCTCTCGGGTGAAAGCTAATGCTTTTTCACCATATTCATCTGCTTTAACAATACCACCACCTGGTAATGATCTTTGACATCGTGGTGTTCTTATACCAGCTAAGACAAATGTAATAAGTTGATCCTCTTTTGGTAAAAACAATTTTAGACGCGATCCACTGGTAACGAATTCAACTACAGCTTTAATCCCCTGCGCTCGTTTAAGGGACGTTAAAAATGCTTTTGCTTTTGATGGATCATTAGAAAGATCTACCAATCTATGTACTGGAATATCCTTTTTCGCATGTAAACCATGTTGAGATTTTTCTGCTTTGCTTTCAGCAACTTGCAACAAATTATAATGAGATGAACGTTGATCATCATTTTGCCTATATTTGATGACTCTTGCTAAACCTCGAGCAACCAAAGCTTCAGCAATATTCCTAGAAGAATGATTATATTATGATTATTAGAATAAATGATTATATTATATTATATATATGATTATATTAGAATAAATTATAAACATATTAGAAAATAAATAAATTATATTATAACATACGTTTTACCACATGTAACGGTACAGCATAATTTTTCTGGAAAATTGTCTCTAGCAGGTTGAGTATAATCAACTACAACTTTTACATTTTTCCTGATAAATTTTTCACGTAAAAATTCACGAGCTTCCAACATCCATGGAATATCGTAAAGAGGTTTAAAATCTTTTCTAGTAGTATTATTAGATTCTTCATTGGTTTTTTTTTCTCTGGACGGTGGTCGAATACTACTCAAAAATACTTTCTTGTTTTCTCCATTTTGAGTTCTAATTATAAGTGCATCTGCATTTACGATTTCCACAATAGTACCAGTAAATTCAATTTGTGGACCTGATGGTTTGTAATCTTTCCATAAACGTAAACGCGCTTCTTTTGCAGCTTTCTCTGCAAGATAAAGTTTCTCTGCACCAGCTCTGCTATTATTAATTGACCAATCCTGGCATTTAGCAAATCCTTCACTCAATAAAATTTCAGCAATATTTCCTATTAACATCCATTAAATTAATAATTATATTTAATTATATAAACTTATAAATAATTCAGTTTCCTTAATTTATTTTAAAATACTAACCTTTTGGATGAAGAATGCTACCAATGAAATTATTATTGTTAACAGATTCAAGTACTATTTCAACATCTCTATGTAAAAGACGAGATTCTACAAAATATCTTGCTTCATCTGCATAAGGATCACCTGAATTTTCACGTCTTCCATTTGGCCATCCAGGGCATCGAACACCCGATATCATTAATACTATATTGTAAAAATCAGGTAATAAAAGTGCTTTTACTGTGGATCCATCAAAAACAAATTCAATAATAGCTTTCACAGGTTTCTTTCCGAATTTTTCAACTAATTTGCGGGGATCATCCACAGTCCATTTTACATCACGTATATGTTCAGAATTTGGAGATTCTGACCATTTTCCCTTCTTAGCTGCTTTAGCTGCATTTTCTAGTTCTATTAAACGAGTTTGTTCAGGACTGGGATTTCTAGTATCTTTCTTTACAGTTACTAAACCCTCAGATACCAGTGTCTCAATTACATTTTCTCCATTTTTATCTGTTATTATAAAAAAGTTTAATAAAATATTTTCAATCAATTTTGATATATAATAAATATATAAATTTATATAAAATATGTACCTTTCCCTAACCACACAGTACCATAAGTTCTATTTGTATTAACAGATTTTTCTGTAACAAAAGCTACATCTTGACCAATAAGTTTTTTACGTAAAAATTCTCTAGCTTCCCAAGAGTAAGGTTCGTCCCTACTTTCATCCGTACTGAAGAAAAATATATATATATTAATTATAATAAATAATATATATAACAAACTAATTTAACAAATTATAATAAATAAGTTAAATGTACCTATCATTTCCTTTCCATCGTTCTAATTTTGGGGCAGTAATATTACAAAGGGTAATAGTAACTTCTGGAGGAGGACCACCCATAGGTTGGCCACGAATAACAATAGTATCTCCCGAAATAACCTTTAAATATAAAATTTTATATTAAAACAAGATATAACTAAGTTTATTTTTAATTTTCTATATAATACTATATATAATGATATAATATTATAATATAAGATAACATAATACTATATTTTTCAAAGAAATTTAGTAAAGTAAAATTAAGCTTTATTGAAGACCTTAAAATATATAGATATAGAATAAAAAACATATTAAATAGACAAAAAATATTTCTCTATTAAATATATAATATTTTAATAATATCTATAGCATTTAAATATTACTTAATAATTTTCTTTTAAGAGAAAATAATATATAAAACGAAATTACTTTGATATAAGGACCATATGTTGTCCGTACCGATTATTTGTACTACGTTGAACGCGAGCACACACATGTCAAAATATGAGGTTATATATGACAGTAATCGTATAAATCATGTTTATATTCAAATAAAAAATTTCTTAATGAACAAATTGCAGTAAAATTTTAATATCATACCTGTTTTACTACTCCGTTTCTCGGTTTCATTTGCCCCTGAGGTGCGCTCATCGTGTCGTTCGTTTACCACGCTAAGCACCACGAAAAAATCTATAATTTCTCAGTCTATACTGTGCCAGAAAAGCAATTCGGTAAACAGAAGATTATCTATACTCTGATTTTTGCTTTTTTCGTGAATATTCGTTAGAAATTCAAGAAAGATTTGACATGTTGAATCGGAGTGGAGAAACTCACGCTTTCCACGTATTGTGGAGGAGTCGGCACGAGCGCAATCTACACAGAAACATCGTTCAAGTACGTTTGATTTGGTGGTGATGTGGCAACACGCAACACTTCGGCAATCTGCAGTGTCGCGCTCTATCGGTCAATGTACACCATGGTTTCAATCGGTAGAAAAAAGTATCAATATTACAAAATTTATAATTAATATGTACATTTTATTATTTATTTTTACATATATTATGTATATATTTATTATAATTTTATTTTTTATTATTCAAAATATGTTTAGATAAAATTTTTCTTATTTAATATTATTCAGATTAATTTCTTTATATTTGCTATGAATATATTAGATAAAAATTGCTATATGCTTTTATAAAAAATTGGTGTATCTATTCACTATGTATTAATATATCAAACAATCGATAAATATAGTCGACATATTATGACGTCACTATATTAAAATTATACATTATTATAATGATTTTCATTATTAAAATATTATATATAATATTATAATTTTATTAAAAATAAATTTCATTAAAAACAAAATATATTATTTTACAAACAATTTATTTTTTACAGATAGAATATTCTAATTAATAATTAATTTTTCAAATTCTTTTAATTCAATAATTAAAATGGACAATTGTAATTTTACTATAAAATAAATTCTATAAAAAATATTTTTAATTTTTTTTTTTCTCTTTATAAGTAACTTATTTTTTACAGATTGAATAATTTTATAATTAATAACTAAAAATCTTTAATAATTAAAATAGAATAAAAAGGATCATAAAAAATGAACTAGGTATTTTATGTGTAAGGTTGTTTTATTACGCACAAAACTGTTTATAACGATTTTAATCTTTTATCGGACTACATGACGATTTCAAAATGGAATGATGAAAATGCGAAATGAAATCGTAATGATGTACAAGTGCAAAAAAACTAAAATGACAATGCAGACACATGAAAATGATGCCATAAAAAAGAATTTAGAGACAGAATCAAGTGGCAGGCTTGATTTAAAGATATAGCACTACTTAAGGAATGCACAAAACATCTATACTTCATCTCATATTTATCAAATAAATACAGAATTAGCAATATGCAATACTTAAGAGAAGCATGGCACTTCATTCTGTCGCATATAGAAAGACAAAAACGAAAGTTCAGTACTTAAGTAGAATTAATTTGTAACAGTCTTTCTACATCCTAGAAGTCTTTGGATTTAATTAAATAATTTTAAACAGTAGAAGTCTTAATCTACTTCTTCCATCCTAGATGCTTCTTCTGTGTCATCTTCTAATGGAGGAACTTCTGTATCCATTTTTTCATCCTCTACATTTGGTGTGTCATCATCATCAAAACCAAGACCAAGTTTAATCATTCTATATATTCTGGAAGCATGTACTTGTGGATCTTCAAGAGCAAACCCAGAAGATAACAAAGCTGTTTCAAAAAGAAGCATGACCAAATCTTTCACAGACTTATCGTGTTTGTCAGCTTCAGCTTTTTGCCTCAAATTTTCCATAATTGGATGATCTGGATTGATTTCTAAATGCTTCTTGGCAGCCATATATCCCATAGTGGATGCATCTCTGAGAGCTTGAGCTTTCATAATTCTTTCCATATTTGCAGTCCACCCATATTGTGATGTAACAATACAACATGGAGAATCAACTAACCTGTTGGATACTACAACTTTTTCTACTTTTTTGTCTAAAATATCTTTCATAACTTTACAGAGATTCTCGAATTTGGCTTTGTCTTCTTCACGTTTCTTCTTTTCTTCTTCATCTTCTGGAAGTTCCAAACCCTCCTTAGTTACAGAGACCAACTGTTTGCCATCAAACTCCTTCAATTGTTGTACAACATATTCATCAATGGGTTCTGTCATGTATACTACTTCAAAACCACGCTTCTTAACCCTTTCTACAAATGAACTATTGGCTACTTGTTCTCTGCTTTCACCAGTGATATAGTAAATGTGTTTTTGATTTTCTTTCATTCTTCCAACATAATCCTTTAACGAGCACATTTCATCTCCAGATGCAGAAGTATGATATCTAAGTAATTCTGACAGTTTCTTCCTATTTTGACTGTCTTCATGAATACCTAATTTTATATTCTTGCTAAATTGTTCATAGCATTTTTTATAGCTTTCCTTATCTTCAGATAATTCTTCAAATAATTCTAAGCATTTCTTGACAAGATTCTTTCTGATGACTTTAAGGATTTTATTTTGTTGTAACATCTCACGAGAAATATTCAATGGAAGATCTTCACTATCAACTACACCCTTAATGAAGTTAAGATACTCTGGAATAAGATCTTCACAATTATCCATAATGAAAACTCTACGTACATATAATTTGATGTTATTCTTTCTTTTCTTATTTTCAAAAAGATCAAAAGGTGCACGTCGCGGAATGAAAAGCAATGCACGGAATTCCAATTGACCTTCAACTGAGAAATGTTTGACAGCTAAATGATCTTCCCAATCATTTGTTAAACTCTTATAAAATTCACCATATTCTTCTTGAGAAATATCATCTGGATTTCTTGTCCAGATTGGTTTTGTCTTATTTAGTTCCTCATCCTCAGTATATTTTTCTTTAATAGTTTTCTTCTTTTTCTTCTTCTCATCTTTAGGTTTGTCTTCATCTTCATCTTCTCCAACTTCTTCAATTTTAGGTTTACCTGTATCTTCACCTTCTTCCTTTGCAGGTTCTTCTTCCTCTTCTTCATCTTCACTTAATTCTTTGTCTCTTTCCTTCTCAACAACAAGTTTAATTGGATAACCAATGAATTGAGAATGCTTTTTGACAATTTCTTTGATTTTAGATTCTTCCAAATATTCAGTTTGATCTTCTTTAATGTGTAAAATAATTTTGGTACCTCTTCCAATTGGTTCTCCATTGTCAGGGCGAACAGTGAAAGAACCACCAGCAGAAGATTCCCATACATATTGTTCATCATCATTGTGTTTCGAAATTACAACAACTTTATCTGCTACAAGATAAGCAGAATAAAAACCTACACCAAACTGACCTATCATAGAAATATCTGCACCAGCTTGAAGAGCTTCCATAAATGCTTTTGTACCAGATTTAGCAATGGTACCCAAATTGTTCACAAGATCAGCCTTTGTCATACCAATACCACTGTACAAAGAAAATTTCATTATTCATTTTTAATAAAATTTTATTTGGATAGATTATAAATATAATAATATAATTTTAATTTTAAATTTTAATTTTAATATAAAATAATAAAAATTTAAAATTTCTTTTTTTATTTATACATATTTAATGTAATGTAATAAAATTAAATATGATGTAATAAATAAAATTAAATATAAATATAATACAATATAAAAATAAATATTAATATATCAAAATAATTATTCAATTATTATTTAGGAAATAAAATAATACTTACGAATCAAGTATGGTTAAAGTACGATCATTTTTATTAGGAACAATTTTAATAAATAATTCCTTACACGTATCCAATTTAGATGGATCCGTGAGAGATTCATAGCGAATTTTGTCTAATGCCTATACAAAAGAAATGAAAATAATTAAATAATTTATATTTAAAAAAAAAATTTTAAATATTATTTTGAAATTTCCGAGAACTTCAATTATATAAAAAAATGTTTAAATAAATTATACTTACATCAGATGCATTTGAAATCAATTCTCGAATAAAAATTTCTTTATTGGAATAAAATGTATTAATAATCAAACTCATCAATTGTGCAATTTCAGCTTGGAAAGCGAAAGTTTCAACCTCTCCGGCATTAGCCATGGTGACGTCCTCCGGCATCTTTTCACAATGTATTTAATTATGTATAATCAGATAATAAAACACAGAAGTTTATTTATTTAAAATAAATTTCTTCACAAACGTTGAGAATGTATCGCACGTATAATCGCACGTACAACCACAGAGGAAATGTAGCTTCGCGTCACTCTCAGAGATCAGTCTCTCGCGCCGTCACTTTTCAGAGTATTGAATACTGGCGCGCAGGGGCCGCTTTTATCGAGCTTTGAAAATTCTAGAAGGCACCTGCCGGAAGCACGCCCGATTTCTAGAACATTCTATCAAAAATATTGTTATAATCAATATTTATTAATAATTCTTAGCATAACATTTAAAAAAAAATGTTTTCAAAATTCATAATATGAATTTAAAATATATTCAATATATTGTATTAATAACAATTTATGTACAAAATATAATAACAGTAATGTCTTTTGAGTGTATTTACGTAGTGACCGGAAATGACGACATGGCTACACATGTCTAGAAACATCGCGATACCTCCAAGCTAAGAATTGAGAAAAGATGATTATGTGACAAATATGAAAAATGAGACTAACATTTGAATATATATATATATATATATACATATATGAAACTCAAGTGTAATAATAATTGATGTCAGTAATCGATGTATATAGATTATTTTTTTATATTTACAGTATTTTTTATAACATTTAATATATAATTATTTTTAGGATTCTGAATTATATTTTTCATTAAGCACATGTTAAGATACACCTGCATAGTGCAAAAATAGATTTGATATATACATTAAAAAGATGAAATTAAGATGAAATTATATATGAATATTATTTAATTGTTTTATATATAATTGTTTTGTGAAATTAATATTAATTACATTTTTTATGCCATTTTCTGAATTTATATTATATATTAAACATATTTTCTATAAACAAATAGTTATCTCATGTTCTTTATTAATAACATTTTTATAATATATTTTATATTATGAATTATAGTCTTATGTTATTTTGTATAATATTATGGAAAAAATTAATTAATTTTATTTAAAAAAAAAAATATTAATGTTTTTATAATTTTATAATATTTTAATATTTTGTAATATTTTATTAAACGATTTATTCTCGAATATTCAAAATGATTCATTAATAATTTTGTTTAAGAACAAAGACGACAATATGTTATAATATATTTTAAAATAAATATAAATTATTATTTGCATTAAAAATCTTTGTAATATATTTTGTTGAAATAATTATCTATTTTTATATAATTCAAGAAAGTGAATATCAGACAACTAGGCACGATCAATGATACTGTATTCGCACAGCAGTATTAGAAATTGTATTCGTGTAACAGTACACCTCATTTGTGATTCTTATTTTTGCATTAATTTCGTTAAAAGTAATCTGAATAGAAGTTTTTTCGTTTAATCCGATAAATCTTCGCGTTTAAGTCATTGTAAAGTAAAAAAAATATAAAAAAATAAACAAAAAAAACTAGAAAATTTTTCTATAATCAGAATTGTATAAGAAACAATAATATAATAAAAAATATTAAACTACATATATATATATAAAATGTGATATATTTCAATGTTTTTAAATATTATATCTATACGTGGATATTATATATATATATATATATATATATACATATATTAATGATTTTACATAGAAATAATAAATATGAAATACGAGAATGTTCGAACGAATATCCTTAACCTTGATTTTATTTTATGAAAGCAATGTAAAATAAATAAAAGTGAGAATGCAACATTGTGTTTTTGTATTTTTAAAAATCAGATTGAATAAATAAGTGAAACGGTTAATATAATTGTGATACATATATTTATTTTTGTGTAGCAAGTGCTATAGAAAATAAGATATAAAAGAAGGTTAGGAAGACTTTAATTTTTTTTTGCAATTTAAAACAATACAATTGATTATAATACAAATAATTTTAATATTTAATGATATACAAAAACAAAAAAAAAAAGATTATTAAAATATCCTAATCATAAATAGTCATTTTTAAATTGATATTTGATTTAAATCTTTTGTGATCTATATAAATATATAAATATATAATATATATATATATATATATATATATATATATATATATATATATATATTATATATTTTCACAATTATTTAAAATTTTTATGTTCCATAAGTATATTTTCTTTGAAGTATAATGAATATTGAATTAATTATTTTAAATTGATTTTACACAAGTATAAAAGTTTATATGTATATGTATATACATATAACATATGTGATAGTATTGATTGAAACGAGAATAAAGTTTCTGGAAAAACCTAAAGTATTAAAAATATCTATATATTTAATATTTTAGGAAAACAAGAGAAATAAAAAATATATGAATTTAAAAATCAGATATGAGTTATTGATGAAATAAAGTTAATTTTTAATAATAAGCATTTTTAATGTAAGAATTATGTTGACTTTAAATCATGTTGCCATCTATTGGTAAAAATAAATATTTGGTACTCGTATTACCCTCGTCGGGTAAAAGTAGGAATAAGTCACGTGACCTATAAAGGTTAGATCTTCCAACGTCATTCGTAAAATGACGTTATGTCTCGTTCAAATTGTGTATTTGATTTTCCTATTTTTCTTCGTTAAAAGATAATATTTTATAAAAAAATGTGTTTTAATTGATTAATAAGTGTATAAAATTTGAAAATTAAAAGTTTTTTATAGACAAAGTGCGAATAGTTATTGGGAATCTAAGAAAGTCGATCAAATTGTCAAATTCTGATTGAAATATGTGTGAAAGGATATTGTTTGGTCGGTAGTGTGTTCGATGCACGAAGAAAAGGACGAGATTTATTAGTCATAAGGTACACATTTTTATCCATAACATAATTTTACTCACGCAATAAAAACTTTTACATAATAATGTCGTATCACGTAGTAATAGTTTCATTTAGGTATATCGGTCATGCAACGATACGATTTTCTCTTGCGTTATATTTGTTTGTAACAATTTATAATTATATTTACCGCCATTTAAAGACGATTATGCTTCTGGTGGTTTCGAGTGCATATTTTTCTTTTTATTTTTTTTCCGCTACAAGCTTGTAATTGTTCACAAGCCGTACATGCTCACTGTAAATTGTACGGCGTACAGCGATCGACCTTAATGTATAGAAATCGTGATCCTTCGTGAACGCATAGCGGCGAACAGGCACGCGCACGCCACCGCATTTCTATCGAATACTTCATTGGTACATTTAAAAACGTAATTTATAAAACATTATATGAATAATTTTATATATATACTTCTTTAATTAAAGCTATCTTTTCTTTTTTTTTTTTATCTTTAATGGAATTTTACAAATAATTGTGCAATTTCAAGAAATAAATTGCATCATAAATACAGTGGGTCCTCAATTAACAGAGTTAATTTTTCAAAATACTTTAATTATTTGAATCAAAAACATGCCATATGTCATCATAATCATAATTAGAAACATGTGTTATGCTCTTATCTTGTGGAATCTAGAAATATTTGTTTTTCCATAGTTAAAAAGCACCAATATTGCGAAGTGATTTCTACTCTGATGTCTACTTTCAATATTTATTTATATTTCTTTAACAATTTCTATTTCTCGATTAAGTTGAAGTTCCACCGTTGCTATATTAATATTCCTTTTGTTAGAAAGCGTAAACTTATAAGTTATCGATAAAGGGAGGGAAGAATTGTATCTTTCTCTCTTTTTCTTTCTTTTTTCTCTCTCTCTTTTTTTTTTTCTTTTTTTTTCTTTTTCTTTTTTTTTTAACAGTAGCTATTACTCGAAAATATCGTTAAAATATTACAACCTTTCGATATATTCTACATTTTTACGGAACAACTCGCGGAGATTAGAGATTGATATGGATCACCGATAAGATTAAGTGCATCCATAGCTTGAAAAGAAAAAAAAAAAAAAATGGCGCGCGTGTGCGCGCGCATGACTGCAGCCGCGCGCGCGTGAATGTGAATCTTACTTATACATATATATACGTAAAATTATTTCTCATTATACTGATGCGTATCTAGACTTTTGTTCCGTTACGAACGTTATTTAGAATATTATTTCAATGAGCAAGTAACTAGGAGAGCCTCTGTTTTATTTACTCCTTTTTTCTTTTTTTTTTTTTTTTTTACCAACTCTTTTTCCCTCTTTTTTTCTTACTTTTTTTTTTTTTTTTTTTTTTCTTTTAAATCTTCTTTAACAAAACGACACGAACGCGAGGACACGCTTATGTCCCTTTAATATGTCCCTTTCTCGGCAGTTAGCACGAGTAATACTCCAATTCTGATGTAATATGATTTTGTGTTTATAATTTATAAGTTCTACGATCGAACACTTACACTCTAATTTTTTTTCCCTATTGCATCTTCATTTTCTCCCTCACATTCTCTCTCTCTCTCTCACTCATGTTCTCTTATTTACCATTCTTTCTCATCTCTCTTTCTCTCTCTCTCTCTCTTTCTCTCTATCTTTCTCTCCCCCTCTCTTTCTTTCTTCGATTTTTCTATCGTTTATTTACAATATATCGTTTCGCCTCGAATCGCGCTCGTTGGATGTCAGTTTCACGTTTCGTGAAACTACGATTGATGAGAAGAAACTGTAACTGTAATAGCTATCGATGGAAATATACGAAAAGATTGCTGCAGCGGACGAAAGTGAAGCACGGTGCACGACGAAACGCTTGCGAACGAACGGAAATTAATTCCCCGCTGGTAGAGTGAAATATCCGCTATATAATTGAAGAATATCGTATAAAATCAATATTTACCGACTAACTAACTGAGAATTCAGTTTGCTTCAGAAATGATTTATTTGTTTAAAATGTTAATGTTACCGTTAGTTTTATCACTATAAATATTTAATACGATAATATATGACTTTCTCAGTTTAATTCTACCAGTCGAGAATTTATTCGCGATATAAATATATATATTGTATCGCGAGAAGAGCGTTTTCAACTCTTGCAAAACAATCGAACGAAAATTGGCTATCTCTCTTATTGAATATCGTCTCTCGATAATATGTATATATAGTCGAAACCCATATAAGCTTTTATTAGTAGGCATCGCGTGGGGGGGAAGGAATAGATTTCATAGCATCGACCTATGAAAATAGATCGTGATCTCCCTTGGCAAAGATGCTCGGTGAAAATATTAGAAGTCGAAGATCGAGAGACATTGATAATTCGATTTATGCGATTCGCGTAACACGACGGTTATAATGTTTGCTCGTCGGCTTGTTGTTGCGCAACAAAGAGGATCAACAGTTAATGCTGTTAGAATGGCGTTTAAAAGGGAACGAAAATAGAAAGGAGAGCGATGGAATGCGAGCAACGAAGAGAAACAGGTTTTTGAAAAGTATCAAAAGGTGCTTTTTTTCTTTTCTTTTCTTTTTTTTTTCTTTTTTTTTTCGTTGAATTTCGCTTTTCGTGTATTCTTTGGTCTCTTTAGATTAGTATTATATTATAAATTGCTCTCGTTTCCTTCCTTCCACTGGTATTCAGTGAACATCAAGATAGAATTTCTTTTCTCTTTCAACAAAGTTTCCATTTGTACCGTATAATTTAATCGTGATAATAATTCTTTTCTAATTATAATACGCGGCGTTTGTCGATATTTATTCGTTGAAAGGGTGGGAGTTGTTGTTTCTTTAATGGACAATTGCTTTTCTATGGAACGTATCAATGATAATTGAGCTGATATTTACGTTACGTTTTTCGTCGACTATTCATTTTATTACAAAAAACGATTTTCTTAACATGGCGCACGGATAATGGTGTTAAATTAAGGGCGTTATCTGCCCGCTTTTCTTTTCCTCCTTTTATTCTCTCTATAATTTAATTTAATTTAATTTTTAAACGGAAATTCACCAATTCGCCAATCGATTCTATTTCTTCTAAAATGGGAAAAATGATTATTTTTTTGTGGTCGTGGTTGCAAAATACGAGATACTTGGGGGTGGATATCGAGGCACCCGCGTTATCTATCTCTACAAAAACTTTTTTCATCCGTTTTTTCTTATTCTCTTTTTCTTCCTCGTCCTAATTTTTTTCTTCTCTTTTCTCTTAATTCTCTTTCGAGGAACAGGAACTTCCGCAATAAAATACGGAATCACGGAGAGATACTCTCGCACATGTGCGGTATACACATTCTTTCACGGATTCTCCCCATTAAATCAGCCATACGCTCTCGGATTCTATTAAGTCTACGCTATTGTACGTGTATATGTATGTATATTCGCTATTGCTAGTACATATACGCCCCTGTCGTGCAAAATGTAACACAATGTCCTCTCTCTTCCCTCATATCTTTCCTCCTTTCGTAGAATCGTGGCGCATTACAGCCACAGTAAAAGTGATTTTGTTTTTTAATAGTTTTCTTTTTTTTTTCTTTTCTTCTTTTTCAGGTAATATAGGTAAATACCTATATCTACCCAAGTGCTGGTATATGTATATTTTTATATATATATTTATAATTAATTTTATATATATATATATATATATGTTTATGTATGTGTCTATGTGCGTGTATAGTGTTATGTATGTATGTATGTATATGTACATGTACTATGTCAATTGTTTGCTCGATACATGTAGATGTGAATGTGTCTACATTCTCTTCTTCTTAACGATCGTAAGAATACGTTTCTAATGCAGTTAATGCGTTATTAAATAGAATTTTAGAATTTGATACTCTTCTCAAGAAAGTTCTCCATAATCGTCGTAATTTCCTTTTTAATTTTTCGATCATCTACGCAATTCTCTCGATAGTTCGATATTCTCTTCTCGTTCTTCGATCGTCAGAATCGAACATGTTCCCCACAATTGTATCCTATATATGTATATAGAAGTTCGTTTATCTTTCTTTGTAGAAGAGAGGTTCGATTCGAAGGGGTTTCGAATTTTTCAAGCGGATTCTACGTGCCAAATTCCGCGGAAGATTCTGGCAGCGAACGAAATTGCAAAGTTGCGTAATACGCGAAGCGAGACACGCTTCCTCGTTGATCAGAGGAACAGAAATATACCGTTCTCGGTCGAGCACTCTTCTTAGCAGCTATTTACCAGCTGCTAATATCCGTTCGAGATTTTCTAAACTCGAATCCCTCTTGAAAATAATAGAGGTTGAATGAAGTTTTCGTTTCGCGTTCAACATGATCCAATTTTTAATATTAATTTTCGATATTATAATTCCCGATTTATATATTATTCGCCTGTATAACGAACAGTTAATTTGCCTAAAAGAAACTATTCCGTTTTCTTTACGACGCCGTTAAAACGAGGAACCATTTAGATCGTAAAAATGATTTACCATCCACGGGAACGCTCGAACGAAAAAGCGAAAGCAACGTGAGAGCAAAGCTAAAATTAAAGCATAAATATTCAATAGTTGTTCGAGTCTAATGTAACCCATCTTATTAATATTCATCAATTATATTTCGCACTGTTTCTTACTTCTTTTTCTTTTTTTTTTTCTCTTCTTCAAATCTGTTTTAACGTGCTATGAGCGATATTAAAACAAGTATATTTATTTGTATATATATATATAACATTGAGTTTAAAAACCAAGGGTTGAGCAACGAGTTATAACGTTATTCGCGGTTTCCTTTCTCCAATTTTCGTAATGTCTTCCCCTCCCCTTCTCCTAAATTAAAAGATTGTTGGCTACTAAATCAATTCGATCAATGTGTGTTTGTGTATGTATGTGTATGTGTGTGTGTGTAGTCAGACACGCCCAATGATGCATATATATATATATATATGTGTGTGTGTATATATTCGTAAACCCGGCGGTGTTAATTTTATTTTGAGCAGGATGATACAAATTGTTCAATTGTTCCTTTTTTTTTTTTTTATCTTCGGCTATTCCTCGAGAAACGGGCTATGGGAACGGATACAGGTTACAAAACACGTACGTAGTTTGAACACGTTATTCTCTTATTTTTTTTTTCTTTTTTTTTTTTTTTCGTTTATCTGTTCGAAGATATACAGATCGGCCTATAACGATCGATAAGATATATATTTTTTTTTGTTTTTTTTTTTTGAGATCGAGAGATGTTTCGTCGTGTTTCGCGAGATCGTTTCAAATTGCGCGCGTTTCGTCCCGTGCGTCGACGCGAGCAGCGAGAAATGGCGGCGTGGTGCAGCGAACCGCGCGGATTCGATTCGTCGTGAAATCGAATCGTTTCGTTTGCAACGAAAATACAATGGGAGAAACGTTGCTCCTGAGTATTCTCCTGCTATCGATCGATCGTCGAACCATAAAAAAAAAAAAAAAAAAAAAATAGGGTAGTTTTTCAACACCCCCGTACATCGGATTTAGATTTTTCCAATTCCTCAGTTTAGCATTTTTCTTCTTCTCCTTCTTATCATTAATCTTTTCTCTTCCTTCTCCCTTTTCTAATTCCTTCGATTTTTCCTCGTCGACTGTGGAACGTCTCTCTTTTTTTTTTTTTTTTTTTTTTTTTTCCCCCACGTGCATCTCGCCACGATTGACTAAAACGTATATTGCAATATGAAGTTGGCAGTTTTCGTTACATCGCGATTTGAACTCACATGGTCTTGTCGTGTGCACGCTCGTGGCTTTGGTTTTTTTTTTTTTTTTTTTTTTTTTCCCTTTCACGAAGACGACCATCATGAACGAGCCACGATGCTCCTCACAGGCGATCTAAAAATCTCTCCCCCCTTGGTCGTTCTATTAGAAAATATCTTTGCGCTCTCGATAGGAACATTTTTTTCTTTTTTCTTCCCCCACATGCTTTTCCTCCCCCTCTTCCCCCGACTGTCGGTCAAACAATGAGAAACAAGATCAATGCCACGTCTTTTTTGCATTGTATATATATATATATGTATGTATGTATGTATATATACGAGAAACAACGATTGGTTACGAAATGAAAAAAAGAATTCCGAAGCGCACGCCGATTGAGGAGCTTCTTCGTTTTTGAGCAATTACGCGTTTCCCGAACTTGTGTGTAACGAGCGACGTTCAGCTCGAACGATCGTCCGAGATCAATGAGAAATCAATGCTTGCTTCACTACGTTATTATTTTTTTAGAATTCGTTTTCGATCTTGCGGTCGATCGTTCGGCAATTCCGCGACGAATTTTCTCTTTCTGAAAGAAAGACGCGGGAAAAAAAAAATCGCGAGAACACGTTTCGTGCGTTTCGTGGGTGATGATACGTGGGTACGATGGTCGTCTTCGTGTTTTTATTTTTTTTCTTTTTTTTTTTCTCCCCTTTTTCTTTTTCTTCTTTTCACTTTTTGTGCACGATTCTCGATCGATTCGTCGATTTTTGGAAAATACTCTCGTTCGCCGCGTATCAATCATTCCGTTTACCATTTCCTTCCGTGTATGAATTATAAATATTCTCTCTCTCTCTCTCTCTCTTTCTCATTCTCTCTCTCTCTTTCTCTCTCTCTTTCTCACCGTCTTCCTCTCTTTCACACTGATTTTACATTTTATTCCAAATTAATTTCATTCAATCACCGAACGAACGAACGAACGAACGAACATACGTACGTACGTAATCTTGCTTCTTTCGATCTTTCCTTTCGTGCCTCCAGTCTCTACATTTTTTTTTTTTATTTTTCCCCTATACTTTTAAAAGTGATTTACCTAAATATGTGCGAACAGTCACATTCTCGTGTGCACTACAATTTGCGTATATATATTTATATATATATAATATGTATATATATATATATATGTATATATATAATATGTATATATATATATTACTTCGCAGTAGGTACTCTCTCTGTTTTTTTTTTCTTTCTTTTTTCTTTTCTTTTCTTTTTTTTTTCTCTTTTTTTTTTTTCTCTCTTTTACTTTAACGAATACAATCGCTCTGTGTATAAAACTCGTTATATTTACAGATGTATCGATTTTTTGTATAGGTTTATTAATAGGTTTCTTCTCTTTCTCTCCCCCCCTTTTCTTCATTAATTTTTTTTCTTTTTCTTCTTTTTTTTCTTATTTTTAATATTTTTCGGTTTTTCCCTTCTCTCTCTTTTTTTTTCCTTTTTCTTTTTTCTCTTTTTTTTTTTTTCTCTTTTTTACAATCTCGTCCTCGCCTCGTTCGAGCGCCGAGATATATCCGCGCGCGCGTCGATGGTGCTCGACTGGTGATTAAACGACGTCGTCTCATTTCTCGGTAATATATATATAATAATATACGCGGTAATTATTTATATCTATATATATATATCTATATATATATATATATACATGTAGGTGATCATCGATAACGCGAGTCTCGTTTTCATTCTTTTTCCGTTTTCTTTCGCACTTTTTCTTTCTTTCTTTCTTTTTTGTTTCTTTGCGCGTCTTGCCAGAGATCGTCGTAAATATCTTATTCATCTTTAAAACGTTTATATATATAATATATATATATATATAATAGTATAAATAATAATAATAATAATAATAATAATAGCAATAATTATTAATAAAATAATTAACAGTAATAATAATAATAATTGACCGTGGTCGGTTTCGGAGGAACTGGCGCGCGATTTTCAAGGCAATATATATATCAACACGTGCTTCAACGTGATACAAGTGTGCTCATCGATAACGAGGGTCAAGGAATTGTTACTTAATTTATCTTCTATCAGTTTTCGAGGCGTTTCAAAAAGAATACCTTAAAAAGATTCCAAGAGCAACACGTTTCGATTATGTTTAACTTACCAATTGTTGAATCAATAACAAATTTTTAATAATCTCGTCGAGTAGCTCGTTCGACAATATTGAAAATGTATTCGTTTTTTTATATTCGTTTTCATTCTATCTTACAATTCATTTTTTATAGAAATTTTTATAGGAATATCGATCACGATATCGAATCCCTCTCCATGTTATCACGACATAATTTCGTCTCTCGATTATTGTAATAACTTTGATTGTTATTATATTCTCCCATTCATAGGGAGAATTGGAAAAAGAGGGGGGAAAGAAAAAAAGAAGAGAAAAGAAAGAAGGAAAAAAAAAGAAGAGACGAAGAAAAAGACGAAGAACGATCATCAACTGAAACTTCTTTTCGTTATTATAACTCGCTTAGCCTAACTACCTATTATAGCTAGCTATCTATCGGAAGAGCCCCTTATCCTCCTCCACCTCCTCAACCATTGGACGTGCCAGTTCCTCGTGTGCACACGGCTCATAGATTAAACGTAAACAATAGGCACACGCGTACATACGTTATATACAAACAACGTGGGTATGCACGGATGCATACGCGATGCATATGTATATATACGTATGGATAGATGCATATTTAGAGACACTATTTAGTATATCACAACGATAAAAAACGCTATTCCCTTTCCCTTCCTTTCTCGCTATAATAGAGAGAGAGACTCGAGATAACAGATGTATATCGGTTGTAATATAAATTGCGTAATAATAATAATAATGATAATAATAATAATAATAATAATAATGCTTCCGGTGGGGCGGACGTGGAAGTATCGTCGATATACTTACAATTATCATTGATAAAATACAGTGCAGAACGAAGAGACGAACGAGGGTTAAGAAGGTTAATTCTTCGTCCCGTTCCAATCACTCCGAAATGGTATCGATTCGTCCCTTTTCTCCGTCCTCCCCGCGAGTAGTAGTACTTGTGTGTTTGCCTCCCCCCTCCCTCTTCTTCGTATTCGAAAACGTAATCGGATCGAAAAAGAAATCGTCGCCTATTTACTATCTACATTCTCTACAAACGGAACGCAACAAACGACGAGCGCGTTTGTCGATGATAAATAACGACAAACGATCCGAGGGACTGCGTTTGTCATCGGTTGCCATCGGTCCAGGTGGGTGGGTGGAACGGGGCGGCCAAATACGAAAATATTCTAATCCCTCGGCCATACTTCTTCTTCCGCGTATTTCGAGGGGGATGGCGATCCCAAGGAGATCCTCGAGCAAGATTACCTACTTTTATAAAGAATTCTCCTCGCAGAGTACCAAAGCAAGAAGCTCCTTATTAAATGCACAATGAGCAAGAGCGTCTGGAAAACGGATTGTTTGGCGATTGTGAGGAGAAGAGCGGTGTGGGGAGAGAGGAAGGGAAGAGAGAGAGAGAGAGGTAGAGTCGGGAGGGAGAGATCGAATGTGCGAGGGAGGAGGAGGAGGGATAGAGGGAGGGTGGGTTGGGCGTGTCAGTTGGTCGATATCCTGAATGGCAAACTTCCACGACCCAGTCTGCAGCCAGCAACCACGCTGGAACAGACGAAAGTAGGAGTAGAGGGAAAGAGGGACGAGGGGTGAGAGACAGACACCGGTAGACCGGGGAACAGGAATGAATCAAGGAGGAAAGGGAGAATGGGATATGCGTGTGTGCGCGCCGTCAGAAAGGAAAAAGAGGGAAGGGCGTACAGAGAGAAAGAGAGAGAGAGAGAAGGGTGAATAGAAAAAAACGCCAAGCATGGAGTATCCAAAAGACGGAAGTAGAACGGCATACAATTGGCGTTAATTAACTCGGCAAAAAGCTGTACTGGCGGCGGAACAGCTAGCAGGGAGAAGACGAAGGGCCTCTCAAACGGGAGGACCGGTGTACGTGTGTTTCGAAAAAACTAATCCACGCGCCGAGTATGATGAATGCGATCGCGGCTTGTTTCCCTCCCTGTGTGTGCCACGCTTTATGCGCGGCGCCTCGTATTCCCGTCGCGACAATCCTCTCGCAATTTCTCGCTTCGTTCTTTTCCCCCCTCGATACGAGGACGTCACGCGGAGGAATTCGAACGGGGCTCGCATTCACGTATAATAACTTGTGAAGCGACTCGCACAATTTAGAAGGACCATTAGAATAGGAGAAACGATTCAAAGGATTCGCCGTCTCTCTCTCTCTCTTTCCTCGAGAATTCTCTTCCCTTCCGCTTTTCTCATCCCATCCTTCAGTCGTTCCCCTCGCTCGCGTGCCGCTAAAAAACGGAACGAGGAGCATTTATCTTTCTCGATCCTTCCTCTCCGTTCAATCAAATGACGAGAGAAGAAAATTTCGATTCGGCCTCCTTCGGGCGCATCTCCCCTCGGGCCGAGGGTTGAAAAACTCGCACAAAAATGAACAAATCGTTTACGTTTTCCGATTATCGATTGCGCCATCGATAGAGGAGACAGATCTCTACGTGTACAACATACTCGCGATCCCTACGATGGTTCGACGATTTTAGTTTATACACGGGTACAGTTACTAAAAACTCGCGCTCCCCCTTTCCTCTCCCTCCCTTCCCCCACGTTTGAGCCACGTACACGAACAACGTACGGAGGTCTCTACGCGCGCGCCGCGACGTTTTCGAACGGAAGTTACACGATTCCGAGGGAGGTTATTATCCGCGGTCGTGAAGAAGTGACGGAAATATAAAAGTCGCTTCGCCCGACGAGTTCTATAAATGGTAAAAAAGTGGTATAAAATGAAACGGACACACATAATGTTCGTGGCAATAAAAAAGACATTCGAGAAAACAGCTCTACCTCGAAATGATGCGACTCGCGGTCGAAATAAGTTGTGTCCCCACCCCCCTTTCCGCCCGTCGAGCTGAGGTCGACCACGTCCACGTCCTACGTACTATGGATGCTACTGGATTTCGCCGTTTCGCCCTCTCCTCCCCCCTCCTCGATCGATCCTCTTCTTCCTGGCTCGCGACGGAGGCGGAGGATCGATCGTGTCCTTTTTTTTTTTTTTTTCTCTTCATCAAGCGTGGACGCTTCGAGGATTCGTCGACGCGCGGATAATCGTGTACGTGTAATTACTTACTTGTAATTTAATATAATATGCACGTCCGTATATATATATATATGTATATATATATATACGTACGCGATCCACGTATCTACACGCACACGTTTTGTTTTACGCGTCTCCTTACGTGGCGTACGTAATAGTATTATTTATTAGAACGTGTTTATTTGTTAATAACGGATTTATTTAAGTCGCACCAGTCTCCGGTAGTGAACCGTTTTTTTTTCTTCTTTTTTTTTTTTCTTTTTCTTTGTTATTATTATTTTTTTTTCTTTTTTCTTTCTTTCTTTCTTCGTCTTCGTTCGAAATAAAAATTGTTTTTTTTTCCCCCTCCTCTTTCCTTCTCTTTTCGTGCACGTGCGCTGGCGCTCGTAGAATACACACACACACACACACGCATGGAGGCACACGTACGCGTATACAGACATACGGGCAAGAACAATACAAGCACACAAAGGCACGCACTTGTACACGTAGGACAGTGGCGCGCGCGCGCACACACATACACGCGGATTCTCACACGCAGATACTCTCAGATATCACGCGATTATTCCTTTCTTCTCTTCTCTGCATCACATGTACACTCGAGCGCCATTCGAGCCGACGATCGTTGAATATCTCGATCGACTCGTTTATTAATTTATTTTTTTCTTCTTCTTAGAATTTCACCGTTCTCCGTTACTCGATTCGTCGTAATCGAGCTCCTTATTTTTTTTTTTACTTCTTCTTACTTGTTTAGTTAATTTCTTTTTTTTCTTTTCTTTCTTTTTACTATGTATATATATATATATATTTATTTATTTATTTATATTTATATTTATATGTATGTATATATGTATGTATATAATGGTGGCTAAATTGACAAGTGTTTATATCGAAGTTTATATTCTCTTCTTTCTTTTTTTTCTTTTTTTTCTCTTTAAAGACCTAGGTACCTAGACTGGCAATGTTTAAAGTATGCACGGTTCTTTTTTTAGTTTTTCGAATTCTTTACTTTTCTCCCTTCTTGTCCTCGAACTCCGTAATTCCCTCTCGTTCCTCCATCTTCCATCTGCCACCATGTTTCCCCAACTTTCGATTTCTCGCGTATCTCGTGGATGATTATATTCGTATTCACGTTCACGTGGTGATTCGAAAACAAAAAAAAAAAAAGACACGGGGGGAGACGAGAAATCAGCGACGAGAATAAGATCCGAGCATCGCGTCGCAGGCGAAATTTACGAGATTGAAGAACGTCACAGGAGTAGTAGTAGTAGTAGTAGTAGTAGTCACAGCGCGTTTTAGTCGTCCAACCGGTCTGACCAGCGACCGTCTCTAACCCCTTACTCGAGGCCGGTTTCTGCTCGCCCATTTTCCTCCCGATCCGACACTTTTCATTTTCGCACTGTGTCGCGGAACAGTGTCCCCCCAGTCGGATCGATCGACCGCTAACTTTCACTCCCCTCCCTCCCTTCCATCCATCCTCCTTATTTTTCACGCAGAGTTCCACTCGCGTCGATCCAACCGCGGCTACGTTACCGGTCTCATCGTTGTACAAGTTTATCCAACTTCGCTCGACTTCTTGCGAACGAAGCGATCACAGTTCGCGGCCGGATCCTTGCCTCGATCCCCCCTTTCGTCTCCATCCCCCAATTTTCTCCACAACTTTTCGTAACTGTGTTTAACCGCACTGTCTCTCGTCCGCGCCCTCTTCGCTTATTTCGCCTCCTCGAGAAGCACGAGATCGTCCGCCACGACGTCGCTGATGTGCAGGTAGATGATCCAGTACATTAGGTTGAAACAGACGAAGCATACCGGAAACACGATGCGGGAGTATTTATCGATATCCGATGGCGTCATACCTGGTATGAGAAAGAAGAGAGAGGAAAAAAAAAAGCACAGTTTTTATGTTATAATCAGAGGAGGAAGGAGAAGCATATATTTCTAAATACATCGATGTTTTTTTACTTCCTGCCGGAAAGTAATAACAAAGTTCTAATTTAATCATTACTCTTGAAGATTTTTATAATATCACGAAAAATCATGTTTACATTTTCCTGTGTAAATACATCGATGTCTTGACTCGAAATAATAATTGTATCAATTTTCGAACAAAGCTAATTTATCATTACTCTTTTTATCGGAAGATTTATATTTTCAAATTGAACAACAATAATTGGAAACAATCGTAGAGTTTCAAAGGAATTTGTACCCGTACCGTAAAGCTTGTTGATATCCTTCCCAGGATGGATAAGATGCTGCGGCGCCGGCGCTGCCTCCTCGTCAGCCCGCCCGTTTATAGTGTTCTCGAGCGTTCCACCCTTGCTGTGTGCCTTCGGGTCGTGGACCTTGAACCGCACCTCCTGGACAACACGGGACCACTTACAAGAGACACGGCAGTTCGTGGTGGGGTGTCCTTTTTCGAGGAGAACCCCTTACTTTGGTAGATTGGCATGCGACATCGAGGATGGGCAAACGCGTGCACTACCACGATTTTTTTCACGATCCTTAACTTTCTCTCTACCACTCACCTTTGATATTCTTCGCCCCCCTCCCTGTTTCTGAACGTTCGTCGTGTTTGGATT
Organism: Apis mellifera; assembly: GCF_003254395.2. Classification (NCBI taxonomy): domain Eukaryota; kingdom Metazoa; phylum Arthropoda; class Insecta; order Hymenoptera; family Apidae; genus Apis; species Apis mellifera. Next base: position 9,534,623 of record NC_037644.1, on the reverse strand, counting down.
TAATCACGTTTGGAAAGAAAGGAAAAAGAGGAAAGGGAAATGAGGAGGATGATATTGTTCTATTCGTGTTTTTATTCTACGTCTCATTTTCTTTCTTTCTTTCTTTCTCCCTTTGCTATTTTTTTTTATCTCCTCTCATAAGCCATAAAAACCGAGGCGGATGAAATGAGCCGGCTCGTTCCTGTTTATAGCGCGGCACGTGCTCTCTCACAACGTGTCAAAGAAACGTAATAATTAATCCGGTTGGGAATTAATTAAAACGTCTTATCCTGGCGGCATTTTTTATGCGGCGCGATGGCACCGCAATGCCATCCATCCGTCACCGCCTTCCCACTACAACCTTCTTTCTCTCCCTCCTTTCCATTCCCTCTCTCCGCTCCCTTTAATATTTTTCGTTCTCGTTTCACAATCCCCGAGATTAAAAGGAAAATTTATAGTGCATCGCATGTCCGGGCACTGCGAACCACGCCGACCGGCACAACACGACCGAATGGGAATTCATTTCGCAGAACCTTTTAGCTTTTGACCTTTCGCGGTTCACTCGTTTTTCGAGCGAGAGCAAAAGGAGAGAAAAAGAAAAAAAAGGAGAATATTTCGTTTTTCCATACCTCTCTGTTTTTCTTTCTTTTTTTTTTTTTTCGTCGGTTCGAAAATGAAAAATCGAACGATCGAATCTTCCCGTCAAAACGCGTAACAACTATATATATATATTCGATACTATTTCGATCGAGTTTTTCGCATAAATGTGAAAAGAAAGAAAGGAAAGAAAATTCGGAAAAATAACGATGCAAGACGAAAGGCTAACTCTAAGCGCTAAGAGATATCTACTCTAAATTTATTTACTATTTCTTTATTTTTTTTTTCTTTTTATCCAATTCGATAAAAGTTCTAGTTCTCTTAGAAAAAAATACTAATTCTAATCGGAAAGAAAGACGAATGGGGGCAGGGCAAGTTGGCCGATTTTACACTCACAGTTTGCTTAGGCGCGTGATCGCCGTGATCACCGGGCACCCCTGGCGGGCCTGGGTTCTCCCTCGCCGTCTTCATACTCTCCGCGATTTTTTGGAACCGGTTCTTCCTCATTTGAATCCTCTTTGCCATGTAGCCCACCGTCGCGTATTCTATGAAAACACACGGGGGAATGGGAATAATTAGAGAGATCGTCTCGATTATAGATCGTATCCTTCTCCTTCCATTGAAAAGAAACTTAAACCTATGGTAACAACGAAAAGAAATCTCATCGTCGATTTCTCGAAAGAACAGAGAAATACCACGGTTTTGATATTTTCAGAATGATGATGATACCTCCTTTCTACATCTGATACAAAAGTAATATAGAATTGCAAATATAATACAACTTTGTTAAGTGCATTCCTGCAGCTTTTCTTTTTCTTTTGATCCATTGGAATCACGATTAGAAGAGAATTAGAAGCTTCACTTACCGAGCAACGAGGCGAACACCATGACGAAACATGTGCCCAGGTAAACGTCGATCGACTTGACGTAGGAGATTTTCGGTAACGCCGCGTTCGTCGACGACATTAGGGTGGTCATGGTGAGCACGGTGGTCACTCCGAGGGCGACCCGAGCGGGGGTCGCGTTACGGTTCAGCCAAAAGCTCACCCACGATATAATGACGATCAAGCCCGATGGTATGTAGATTTGAATCAGGTAGTAGCCCATCGACCGTACGAACTGGATCTCGCAGGCCAGCCGCGAATAATTTCCTACGATTAAAAGATCGACAGTTAGGATTAGGGGGGACGGAGAGGCGCCACGAAATGTCTCTTCCCGTTCCTTTCTTTCTTTCCTCCTTCGTTTCATTTCACGTCTCCCTCTTTCACTCTTTCGTCTTTTCATTTTACACTTCCCTCTTCTATATATGTATCTCTCTCTTTCTCCACCGGCCCCTTCTTTCTTCTTCATCTCGTCTCTTTCTCTTCCTCTCTCTTTCCCTCTCGTCGTTCTCCACCCGTCTGATGGAGAATCCTCGTTGAAGTTTCGGCGGGAGAAAAGAAGGGAAGGGAAAAATCGTTGCCCTCTTCTTCTTATTCCGGGAAGAACGAGAAACGGACACCGCGGTTCACGATTCCGATTATCGAGGAAAGCGCACGAAAGATCAGGTTGTTCGCGTGATGCGTCAACGTGTCTTCGAACGAAAGGATATTATTAAGCTTTGAAGAGAGAGAAGGAGGGAGGAGGAGGAAGAGGATTCGTTGGAAGATTTGTTAGAGAAATCTCTTCAACTGCTACACGTTATACGGATAAGAGTTCGCGCTTGGAATCACGATATCTAAAAAAAAAAATTTCCCTCTCAATTTTCCCCGACCAGGTCGCGAGAAAGAGAGAGATATCGATCGATCGATCGACGAATTTACGCAGAGCAATAACTGTTCTCTTCAAGCGACATCGTGGCTGCGGACATCGGATAGCGCAAAACGTGTCTCTCCACCTTGCCCATACCGTTAAAAGCGAGGGTCGAATTATTTATTTATATATATGTGTTATATTATTATTTTTTGGTTGTTGGTGGGGGTGGGGTTCTATTCATACGTTACCGGTAGTTAGACTAATCTCCATGGCTCGTTGGCGGTGACCAAGGACCTTGAACTGAGGCAGGGAGACCTCGTTGCTGACACCGACGCTGTTCGGTCCCTCGTTCCACTTGTACCGGATGTCCCTCATCGTGTATCCGACTGAAAAAATAGAGAGACCCCCCGCGGTTGGTACGTACCTTCGCGGAAGCCCTCAAACGCGTTTCAGCTCCGAGGGGGCCTCCACTTACCTCGCACCCCCGTCAAAAAACCCCAACAAGTCCGCTCTCTTTTTTTTTTTTTTTGCTTCCTCTTTTCTTTTCCCTTTCTAACATACGTGCGTTTCTCTCTTTTTTTTTTTTGCAAAGCTTTTAGCAAGCTTCGATCTCCGTTTCCATTCTTCTCTCTTTCTCTCTTTCGTTCTTTCTATCTATCTGTCCCTCTCTCTCTTCCGTTCGTTCTTCGTGCCTCTTTCTTTCTTTCTTTCTTTCTTTCTTTCACGAGAGAATTCAACGGGGGAGTGATAATAATCCCCATTCAAGGGGGATCGAAAAGGAGTTGCGTGCAAGCGTTAATTTAATTCAGTTTCTTTGTTGCGAGTTTTTTTTATCATTCCTCTCTCTCGATTTTTCGAGAGACCGTCATCGTCATTGTCATCGTCGTCGTCGTGGTGTCGGTTTGATTCTGATGTATCTGGTGGATGATTTCGTCGGAGATTGACTCGGTACTATTTTCCATAACGATTTTTCATATATATATATATATATATATATATATATATATATATATATATATATATATATACAAAGATCGTTATAAGAGAGAATGAAATAGTACGTCGTCTACCTCGGACTCGGATGATAAAACGGGGAACTCGAAGAGGAAGAAATGGATACGTAATGATCGGGAGAGTTCGTCTTCGTCCTTAAGTTCCGTGGTTTCGATGAGGTTGATTGATTGGTCGATCGGTCGATTGGTCGAATGAGTTAGCCCCGGGGACGGGTTTCGTCCTAACCTCTTCCTCGATCGATAAGTGTTCACGGTATAAGGCAACACGGTGATCGGTGCATATCGGTGCGAAGAAAACCAGAACCAAAAAAAAAGAAAAGAAATAGATAAATTAAAAAAAGATAAAAAAAGAAGAAGAAAAAGGAAAGAAGGATAGATCTGAAAAAAAGAGTATAAACGTATGTATTATATACACGTACAGAAAGAAATGTACAGGAATGAAGATAAAAGAGGAAATAAAAAGAAAGAAACAAAAGAAACAGGAAACAGCTCCACACACATATCGAACTTGTATATATATATATATATATAAAACGGCGTGTGACAATATAATATGTTACAACAAGTCAAATAAAATTATTCATAATCATCTGCGCGAGCCTCTTCTTGACCAAGTTCAGAAGGAAGAACTAATAAGAGGGGGATATCTACCTGTAGATAGGTGTATGGTTGAATGTCGTTGCCTGTGACCGAGCACGCGAAACTGCGGTAGTTCCACCTCGTTCGAGATGCCGACCGACTGTAGGCCGGCGTTCCATTTGTACCGAATATCGCGCATTGTGTATCCAACTGCCGGGAGAACAAGAACACAAATATCTTCGCTCTAACATACAATAATTAGACACTCAAGTTTTGTGTGATAGATATTATAAAAAAGGACTTGTATCAGATCTCGGGAGATCATGGATGTTACCATAGAGGGAGGAAGGGTTAAAAACCAAGAGAGGAGGGTTGGTATCAGAAGGGGTAAAGAAGGAGATATAGATAGAAGCAAAACAATTTCATCCAGCACCCTAAACCGTTCCCTCGGCTACTCTACATCGTTTGCTGTGCGAACAAATTTTCCCTTCTTTTTCCACTTGTTCTGGATCGGCTTAAGGTGCTCGTTTATGCGCTGCGAAAAATCGAGCTAGGCGAAATATATAATTTGAAACAATCGTCGTAACGATGATCATCGTAAACGATAATATTTTCGTGTGCAGCGTATATGTATTAAATATATATATATATATTTATTCCAGCTTTTTATGGACCCATGAAAACTAATCTTTCCTCCGAATTTGTTTAACAATCTCGCATATATCTCAATAATCCTTGATTTTTCCATGCGTCCATGATATTTTCTCGCAAAAATAAAAAAAAGAACGGGCACGGTACACGAGTCATCGAGGCCACGCGTCATTACTTTCGAAGATAATAATCAAAAAGGATAATTTATTACGACGAGGGGAGGCGTTGGATTCGATTTGAAATCGGATCGAATTTTCCACGATCGATCGATCGGAATTCGCACCTATATTTATACTCCTCTCGCTAATTCCTCGCCTCGCGGCCTCGAGCGCGCGCATACCGGGCCGAGAAACATTCCTCCGTAACTGAATCTTAGGTGATTACGATCGTTACACCGCATTCCAGGCACCAAAGTGGCATTCCATCGCGGCTACGGCCACATTGCGCGAACATCGGCGAAACGTGGATTAAGCGATATCCGACGACCCGGCCATTCGGAGATTAACTGCTTTTGTTTTTGGAGCACGGAAATACTATCGCCGTATCCCCGTTTCCGTTTGCTCATTTTCGCTCGGCAAATTCCCTCGCCCGTAATTCCGACCGACCGGCGAAATGTTTCCCCCAGATTTATCTGCTCGCGACTCCGGCGTGTGCCGATTGCCAGCCCTGATTCCGACGTCTCTCCCATCCCTCGACACGAGCCTCGTTAACATTCAACGGCTCCCCTTTGAAACGGAAGAAACCGTGTAATTTAATTGATGCTAATTTCAAACTATCGATCCTCCCTCTTTTTCCCTCCTCGATTGAAATTTCCCCGGTTTTTTAGTATCGTGTTTTTCGGTTTATTATTTCGGTTTTTTTTTCAAAAAAATAAAAAAGAAGGAATTTAAATCGGTTTTGCTTTTCAAAGGATATCTCGCTTTTGTCAATGCGTGAAAAAAAAAATGATCCATTTTGTAATTATTTCCTCAAACCGTGTTTGTACAAAGCCTCGGTCAAATTTGAAAAATTCGTTCATCCACGTGTAATTTCGAAAATATTTTTCGCCGATGTTCATCGCGATCGCGTAATTAATCGTTAATTATATTATAGGTATACACACACACGTAATAAATATATAAATAATCGAAGAAATAGATAAAAAAAAAAATAATGGGATCTTTCTCTCGTTCCCCCTACCAAAACAATTGTCCTGGATTGGGTTAACGTTAAGCGTTTTACGAGGTCCAAAAGGGAGGTGCGGAGGGAGGAAGAGGGAGGAGCGGTGAAGAGGGGAGGATTGCGGCAACATTAGCAAAGAGTAATAACCATATGGGATGGTGGTGGCGGTGGCGGTGGCGGTAACCAAGTTTGGATCGTATAAGACGATAAGTGGAGAGTGTATAAAGTAGATATTTTAGATATGGAGAAGCGAAGGGGGGGAAAAAAAAGAAAAAGAAAAAAAAGGAGAAAGAAAAAAAAAAGTCTCGTGCCACTCGCATGCTGCGGGGGATTTGCGGGAGGGTGGATTTCGGGCGGGCGCTCCCTTCGCGCGTATACACGCGCAGAGAGTTGACAGAGAGAGAGACACACACATGCATCAGCGTATACAATCGCATGCTCCGTGCCACGTACGTAATTTTGTACGTGTATCATGCCCGATGCCGCATGCTTTGTGCTTTACCAGTGACACGAATTCTGAACACGAAATTTAACTTCTTTTTTTTTTTTCTTCACTCCCTTCCTTCCCCATTCGAATTACGTTCGCAACGTAAACGCGATCGAATCTCGCTCGATCAATTTCTAATCTAATAATTCCCATCTCGTGAAAAAGGATTCTCACTTTCGAAACGAGCCAATTATCCAAATATCGGACAAGATAAAGAAAAAATATTCGAGAATTACTTTTTCGAGCCGGACCCTGCTCCCTTGTCCCTTCCTTCTAATTAAGTTTTAGATTAAGATTTTAATATCGCGTAACGAAAACGGATATTCTAAAAATTTCG